>NC_038042.1:29454750-30106939 GCF_002211085.1 Panicum hallii
ACTTGAACCCTAAAGCATTCTTGTAGGATTTAAAATTCTCTACAACTTTGCTTTGGACATTTTTCTCATTAGGATTTTGTATCAGTGAGAAATTTGAGTTTACAGAGGGGTCCCTGGACTTTTTGGGAATTGCAAACGAGTCCTTCTGACTCCTGTGTGCCTTCTCCTTCCTCTGGCACGCCGCCTGCCTCTCTGCTTCGCCTCTGCTCCGGCCGCTCACCGCCGGCGCAGTGCCCACCTCCAGCTGCTACCCGAGCCACGCGTTGCCTGAGGGTTCTCCACCGCTTTACCTCCTCCCGTTGTTTCCTTCCTCGCGCGCCACCTCGCCTTCTTCTTGCCGCGGGCTGCCAGCACCACTGGCCACGGCGACCTTCTGCTCCTCCACCGCCGGGCCTAAGTAGCTGCCCCAACCGCAATGTGGCCTCCCTTCTCACTCTTGCACTTCCTGGTAATCTGTCCAAAGCAGCTCGGCTTGCTCCTGTGCGTGGATCAACAGCCGCCGCCCCACCTCCATTGCCGCCGCCTCTGCTCCACGCCGAGCTCCCCCTTCCGGCCTTCCTCTCCTCAAGTGGAGTTGCGGAATCGGATCCCCTCCTCGCCCTAGAGCCTCTAGACCACGCGCCTTCCCATTCCCCAACCGAGATCGCCGGAATTTGAGCCGCCGCTCGCCGGAGTTACTGCCCTCGTGGGCAGCTCGCCACCGGCCCTCTCCGTTCTCCAAGACCCTCTACAGGTAGCCCTTGCCTCACTGGTGCTTCCTCTCCTTACCCCTCGCCGCCGACCCCGGGGATCGCCGGATTTTGGGCCGGACAGAGCTTCCCCCGCCGGCCATGGCAGCAGGGACCTGATTGCAAGCCTTCAAATTCTTCTAGGGTCCCTATTGCAAAGTTCAGTCCCTTTCTCTATTTCAAACCAGTGAAGTTCTAAAATGTGTAAGAATTCGTAGAAAAAATCAGAAAAATACCAAACTTGTTGGGTTAGAATCCTTGTGATAAACTCTAACAACTTTTATTCATAACCATGCTGTGAAAGGCTTAGTTTGTTCTGTATTCTAAATACAAGTAAAAGGATGTTTTAATCAAATCTTTATGATTCATAGCTTTACTGCTGTTACTTTGGAGCATATATTGTACCTAAATTGAGAAGGGCTTGTATAAATTTTTGAAGTCTAGATCAACCCTCTAGCTAGAGTATTTGGTTACTTTTGTTATAAGTTAAAAAAAGCTTGGCAATTTAATTTCAGAAGTATCTATGCATATTTAGGGATGAAATTTTACTATAGTTTAGTCTTTAGAATGTGATATAGGATAAAAATTTGAGAAACAGAAACCTAACATAACTTGAGTTGTAAATTTTCAAAACTAGGATTTCAAGATAAGTCATAAACAATAATTGAATGCATGAAAGTTATGAAACTTTTCTGGAATGTTAGGCTTGAGTAGTTTACGATGATATAAGTTTTAAACCCTCATTATAGTATGAAACTCTAGTTGTAATTACAACCTTGAAATTTCAAATCTTGATCATGTTTAAAATTAAGTAAGATTGTTATTATTGTATAAAATATCTAGAGTGATGTTATTAAACCACTTAGGGTAAATTTCCATAAGTATTAATTTAATTTTACTAAATTATAATTTGCCTAAAATTAATCAAGTTTAACCATAATTAAGTAATAACCTAAAGTTAAATACAATGTTTAACTAATAAATAAGAATTGCTAAGTGTGTGTAGTGTTACTTATAGTAATTAGATACCCTACCTCTTGTAGTTAATTGAATGATTAGGGTAACCCACCCCCTGTCGCCTAACGAGACTAGTTAGTTAATTAGTACTCGAAAATGACTGCCCAGTAACAATGGGTAATTAAAGTTATTTATCGAGATATAATGTCCTTTGAATTGGATTGCAACTATAATCGGCAGAAATGAATAAATAAATGTATGCATCCGTTAAACTTCATCTTGCATATCATGTAGACTCGGCCACACTCGCAGACGGGGGATTATCAGCTGATTCCGGAACAAGGAGAAGGTTATTCTGAAGACCCCGGAAATATTGTAGCGGATTTCTCTGAAGCCCCGAACCAAAGTTCGGGAGATATTAACTTAACTGACCCCAGCCCACCAGCGAAGGCAAGCCCCGGACATAACCCTATTTATTACACTGCAACTTATACTATTTATACTTATATTGTTATGCATTAAGTTCTTAGGAGTTGTTTGGAAACTTAGTTGCATTATCCAGGTACCAATGTATGAACACTAGAACTTGAGTCCGAATAGCTGCTCTGCTTATAGGACCGGTAGAAGTCGAGTGATTTCCTGTCACTCGCGCGATATAGGAATTGTAATGTTTACATTCCTGTTATCACGATAAGGATGACGGACGGGAATTTCATGAGGTATCATGGTCAAGATGATACCCCGTCTGTTTTGAATAATTTGATAAGGTCGCAGTGTGTGGTAGCGGTGGTTAAGTGTTTGAAAGTACTAGCCACATGCCGTGAAATATGGTAAGCGGTAAGCCTAGTAACGATCGGCCCGAGGAGTGGACATACCCCCCACCACTCGTATTTTGGTTTTTCCTGTTACTCGATTCGACGTGTAGGCATACGTGTTGCTGGGCAACCAGGAGTACGGGGATTGTAGTCGCGCTACAGAGTACGTCCTGCACGTTGATGTGCGTATGACCTGCAGTCGCTTGTGGTGGATCTGATCCACGAGTCGGAATGAAAGGCAAACGGTTGCTTCGGAATTACCCTGTGGTGTTCCAAGCGTGTGTGTTAGGTTATCCTTGCAAGGTTGAATCTCGATTCAGGAATCGTCCGCCTCTCACGATGTATGAGACTGCTTTATCCCTTTACCACATAGAGTAACAAGAGCAATTATGTGACTATCAAAGATGATGTTTGAATAAAGATTCTACCATGTCTGAATAGTTATAGGTGCTTACCTAGAATGGTTAATCCACTAGAATCTGAAAGCTAAAAGTTGAAATTAAGGATCTACTCTTTGTTGCTTTTCAGCTGAAAACCCTAACCAAAGCTAAAAGCCATCATGAGTCTAGTTATGGGCTAAGGTATACCCAATTCCGGGTAAGTCTTGCTGAGTATTAGTATACTCAGCCTTGCTGTTGTTAATTTTACTTCAGGTAATCCTTCTGATGAGCCAGCGTTCATTACACCGTGGCCCTATCCCTTGCCTGATGGTTGGTCCGTGGAATGGGATCCGTCCCCGGCCAACGCAGATTCCGCCGAGTGATATTATGCCAGGGCTAGCATAATATCTATGATGACGACGTGTATTATGACTACGCTGTTTAAACTCCGCTGCTTTGTCTAAAAACTTAAACTTGTCTTGTAATAATCTCTCCTCCGTGGGAGCTAATGATGCTTTGTACATTTTTGTAATATATCTGCCGGTGGTGTAAATTATTTGGCACTATATCTCTGGACTCACCTTCGTGTGAGGTACCTTGTTGGATCCTGCGTACGGTGGTTTCATCGGGACGTTACCCGACAGGCCAAGGGATTATACCGTTTGAAGTACGTCGGAGCCCTCTGGAATGGACTCGCGTACTTGAGCCGGTATAATTCAGGTTGGTTCTGCCACAGCTGGTATCAGAGCTAACAAGTGTACCCTGGAGATATAATTAGCCCTAAAAAGTAATTTTTAGTGTAAAAATCGATTAATCAAGTATTTGCAAAACAACGATGGTTCGTTAAGGATTATGTATAGTACGTAAGCCCTAGGGTAATGCTAATATGGGAATTAGAGGTGGCTGTAATATATATATATATGACTAACTCCCAGCATTACTTTTCAGTTGAAACTTAATTTCATGCACAATTCAACTTTACTTTCTGTATCAACATCTTCGATCGTGAGGTAAGAAGGTAAGGATCCTCAGCCAACTGAGGGAGCTTGGCCTTCCTGTCGGTGATGCGAACCGAACGCTGTTTCTCAAGCAGTGGCCTACTTGAGATGCTGCCAATGTATCAATTTCGATTGATTACATTGGGAGTATATGGTTCGGCGCAGGGTATGGCGATCGCTGTTCATACCCCCGCATTTTGCGGTACCCCGTGAATACGTTATTCAATAACGTATGCTAACGTTGTCTGTACGGCGGTAATTGTACAGATGCTGTTTCTATAGTGAACAGTAATGAATGGGGACGCTTTCATGACATGCTGGCATGAAAGGTTCATTGGATATATATATGCATTGTGGTTTCTGCAGGTACACTAACCACGATTCCGAAACTAGGACGGATAGGGTTTATCGACTAGTTAATAGTGAGAGACGTATTTATGTTATGCCACCGTAACTAACCACGTAAGACCAGGATTACTTGGCAGTTATTTTCAGTGGTGAGATCGCTTAGTACGTGCATGCATAAATCCTTTAATCAACTAAATTGAATGATTAAATTGATGCTTCTTAAGAAATAAGCAACATATTGGTATTTTATAGTTTGGATAAATAGGAATCTTTAGCTAAGTTTCTTAGATATCCATTTGATTTCCAGCCTTTGCGGTTATCAGAATCAGCTATTTTAATCCGTTTTACCTTATCAATTCTCAACAAGGTAAAAATATCTTACCATTTGCAATGTTGTCGCAGATGGCTGCTCCTTCCACTACCTTTTGGGATCAGGAAGGGCACTTTCACACCAATGGTTTACATTGGGAAGGGTTTCCTCGTCTTTTGTGGGAATCCTTGAGTATGTTTCATTATACAGAGCCTCCTCTGTATGATGGGGTAGAGTATCTTGAAGAAGGAATTTCTCGCTGCAGGGTTAAGATGATAATTCCTCAACACCCTTTCCGCTCCTTATGGCCTCCCATAGAAGTGGAAGTGGTTGGATATCGTCTAGTGGATACTCTTGAAACTGCTGCTCTAGAAGCTATCAAACTTTTCTGCAAGCAACATCCAATTGAAGTTGCCGCATATCCTATTGGGTTATTTCCTACCATAGACCCGGGTAATTCGGATTGGGATTTTCGGACAGACCATCATGGTCATTTGCTAGGAGATCTGGCTGAAGAAACCGTCCGTATCGTTACCAGGTTTATGGATGTGCAATATCATTACCAGATGCTACTGCGTCATGGTGTGAGTCAGATAACCGGTGTGGCTCAAAGCCACTATCGGAATGCTGATCATCAGGTAACCCAAATAGAAGAATTACAAGCCTTGGTGACTCAAAAGGATGAAATCATCGCCACAAGGGATGAGACAATCCTTCATCGAGAAGATCAGATCAATGAGAGTGATCATATTATCACTCAGCGTGACACTGTTATAGAATTCCTACAGACACAAATTCATGATCTGATACTTGCAGCTGATGATGCTCAGGCTCACATTGAGGAATTGCAGCAGCAACCGATACTTCACGCTATACCCATAGTACCTGAAGAAGAAGAAGAGGAAGACCCAGAAGAAATTGAGGGTGTTTCTGAGCTTGACTCTGAGCACGGGATCCTGTTCTTAGTCCCCATCACTCTCTTTCTGGCAGTCAGTCTTCTGTAGGAAATTTCGACGATTTTTAGTAAATCGTCGACTTTCGAAATGTAATTTAAGGAAATGTAATAGTTAAGTAGGCGAACCTCTTGCCATTTGTTGTAACATTCATGGCCGCGTAGAGGTCTTTCGGATGGATGATGTGAAGAACAATCGGGACCCGTATTGTAATATAAGTTTCCTGTTTTATCATCCTGTTCATTATCTTTATGATTCTGAAATGAGATGATTGAATGGAGTATGTGCTTTGTTATGTCTTCTGAAATTGGGAGTAAGGATATATGGTTAATAATGGACATCTCCTTTATTTCAGATGGTTGGAGCTACAAGAGGAACCCCGGAGGGTTTCAGGGCTGATCACGCCAGTGGTTCTCAGCAACCACCACCACCTCCTCCTAACCTTGCCGAAGTCATGGCTCGGCAAACGGAATTACTTAATATGTTGGTTCAAGCCCAACTGAATCAGCAGCAACAATTCCGAGGAGGCCGGGATGATCGTAATCCTCCTGTGGCTAGCTACCAAGATTTCCTCAGTACTCAGCCGCCTTTCTTCAGTAAGGCCGAGGAACCATTGGATGCCGATGCCTGGCTCCACATCATTGAATCAAAGTTCACTCTCCTGACCATACCTTGTGCGGATTCTAGCAAGGCTTCTTTTGCTGCTCAACAACTTCGTGGTGCTGCTAGAATCTGGTGGGACAATTTCTATGCCATGCAACCTGCAGGGCATGTCATCACATGGGATGAATTCCGGGTCGCCTTTCGAGCGCATTATATTCCCGCAGGACTGTTGGAACGAAAACTTAATGAGTTCCTGGCTCTTACTCAAGGTGCCAATACAGTTCTGCAGTACGCACAGAATTTCAATCATTTGTGCCAGTATGCAGGGTATCATGCAGATAATGATACCAAGAAACAAGACCGCTTCCGTCGGGGCCTGAACACCAAGCTCAAGGAACGCCTGAACCTTGTTAAGGCAAATACTTTCAGTGAGTTGGTTAACATGGCCTTAACTCAAGAAGACTGCATTGTGGCGCATTCTGCGGAGAAGAAGCGGAAGAACTCTGGTGGATCCTCGAGTACTCAACCACCGAGGTATCGGTTGTTTCCAATACGCCGCCCAGGGCACCACAGCGCAATGCTCCAACGGGAAGATTGGTTTTTAGGCCGCCTCAGCAGCAAGGAAGGTTCAGACCTCCTGTGCCCCCGCAACAAGCACAACAATCTGGCCCACGGCCAAATGTTCAACAAGTGCCACCGAGAGGTAGTAATTATCGCTGCTTTAATTGCGGAAGTGCGGATCATTTCATCCGAGATTGTCCGCGGCCCAAGAAACCTAATCCCGGACAAAGCTCTACTCAGAGTAACCAGAACAAGGGTAAAAAGCCGGTGATGCAAGTTCGACAAGGGCGAATTAACTTCACCACTCTGGCAGAACTTCCAGATGGAGCTCCCGTCATGTCGGGTACATTTTCTATTTACCATCAACCAGTTGTTACATTATTTGATTCTGGAGCAACACATAGTTTCATTAGTAACAACTGTGGTACCCGACTAGGACTTGAATCTTGTCCTATCCAGGGGTCATATATGATCTCTACCCCTGGAGGGAAAATCACTTCCAACCAAATGGTTAAAAGTATACCAATTCAGTTAGGAAGCATAGAAATCAAAACTGATTTGGTTTTACTAAGTTTAGAGGGTATCGATATTATACTTGGGACAGACTGGATGACTAAACATCAAGTCCGGTTAGATATCTGTTCCCGAGTGGTTGAAATCAATTCACCATACTATGGGATTACCACTCTTTATCTGCCCCAGCCAGAATATCTGCACCCCTGCACATATGCTATCACAGATATTAAAGTCAAGGATATTCCGATAGTATGTGAATTTCCCGATGTCTTTCCCGACGATCTGCCTGGAATGCCACCAGATCGAGACATTGAGTTCATCATTGAACTTCAACCTGGCACTGCTCCAATTTCAAAAAGGCCGTATCGCATGCCTCCTAATGAGTTGGCAGAATTGAAAATCCAGCTCCAAGATCTTCTTGATAAGGGTTATATACGCCCCAGTGCTTCACCTTGGGGTTGTTCTGCTCTTTTGTTAAGAAGAAAGACGATAGCCTGAGACTATGTGTCGACTACCGTCCACTCAATGCGGTTACTATTAAAAATAAGTATCCTCTTCCCCGCATTGATATTTTGTTCGATCAACTAGCTGGAGCAAGGGTCTTTTCTAAGATTGATTTACGCTCTGGTTATCATCAGATTAAAATCAGGCCTAGTGACATTCCAAAAACGGCCTTCTCAACCAGATATGGACTTTATGAATATCTGGTTATGTCATTTGGACTTACAAATGCACCGGCATATTTCATGTATCTCATGAATTCCGTATTTATGCCGGAACTCGATAAATTCGTCGTGGTCTTCATCGACGATATTCTGATATACTCCAGAACCAAAGAAGACCATGCTAATCATTTACGTGTCGTTCTTCAACGACTACGTGATCATCGCCTTTATGCCAAATTTTCAAAATGTGAATTCTGGCTGGATAGTGTGAAATTTTTGGGACATACTATTTCCAGTCAAGGCATATCGGTTGATCCAACCAAAGTTCAAGAAGTTATGGACTGGAACCCTCCCACTTCAGTCCATCAAATACGAAGTTTCCTTGGATTGGCCGGATATTATCGCCGATTCATTCCAGACTTCTCCAAGATAGCTAAACCTATGACTGAGCTACTCAAGAAAGAAGTTAAGTTCCGTTGGGATGATAAGTGTGAAGAAGCATTTCATGCCTTGAGAAAACTTCTGACGACTGCTCCAGTACTAGCTCAGCCGGATAGTACTCAGCCTTTTGATGTCTATTGCGACGCTTCCGGAATTGGCCTTGGTTGTGTTCTTATGCAAAACAACCGGGTTATTGCTTATGCATCCCGAGCACTCCGGACTCATGAACAAAATTATCCAACACATGATCTTGAATTGGCAGCGGTTATTCATGCTCTCAAGATCTGGAGACATCATCTTATGGGTGCTAAGTGTAACATTTACACTGACCATAAGAGCCTCAAATATATTTTCACTCAAGCTGATCTAAATATGAGGCAAAGGCGTTGGTTAGAGTTGATCAAAGATTATGACCTTGAGGTACACTATCATCCAGGCAAAGCTAATGTGGTTGCGGATGCACTTAGCCGCAAGTCACATTGTCACTGTTTAACCATATCCACTTTTAATGACACTCTTTGCCATCAAATGCGGAGCCTCAATCTTGAGATTATTCCCCAAGGTAGTTTAAACTTGATCTCCGTTGAGTCTACTTTGCGAGACGAAATCGTCATGTCGCAGCTACATGATGAGGGTGTCAAGATCATTAAATCCAAGCTATCCCAGGGAGAAGTTAAGTATCGGTGTTTTCACACTGATCGTCACGGAGTTCTATGGTTCAACAATCGACTTGTTGTGCCTAAGGATCATCAACTTCGTAAACGAATCCTCGACGAAGCACATTTGTCCAAATTCTCTATTCATCCTGGTAGCACCAAAATGTATCACGATCTTCGGCAACATCTTTGGTGGACCAGAATGAAAAGAGAAATTGCCAAATATGTATCCGAGTGTGATACGTGCCAGAGAGTCAAAGCTAGTCATCTCAAGGCTTCTGGTACACTTCAGCCCTTGCCCGTACCGTCATGGAAATGGGAAGACATTAGCATGGATTTCATTGTTGGTCTTCCCAATACGTCTCAAAAACATGACTCCATATGGGTAATCATCGATAGACTCACAAAAACAACTCATTTTCTTCCGGTGCATACCACTTACTCTGCTAAGAAGTATGCCGAAGTCTATCTGGAACAAATCGTTCGATTACATGGGGTTCCGAAAACTATCATATCTGATCGTGGGCCCCAATTTATCGCACGGTTCTGGGAGCAGTTACAATCAGCTCTAGGGACCAAATTGATGAGAAGCTCTGCATATCACCCGCAGACTGATGGGCAGACTGAGCGAGTTAACCAAATACTTGAAGACATGCTCCGAGCCTGTATTATTCAATATGGTACAAGTTGGGACAAATGCCTTGCTCTAGCTGAATTCTCCTACAACAACAGTTATCAAGCTAGTCTTCAAATGGCTCCTTTCGAAGCGTTATATGGTCGCAGATGTCGAACTCCTTTGAGTTGGTCAGAGACTGGTGAACGCAAAATCTTCGGACCAGACCTAGTCATTGAAGCCGAAGATAAGGTTAAGGTTATTCAGTCTAATCTTAAAACCGCTCAGTCCAGACAGAAGAGTTATGCAGATAAGAGGAGGAAACCTCTGCAATTCCAGATAGGAGATTTTGTCTATCTCCGAGTATCTCCTACCAAAGGCGTCCAACGCTTTGGCATGAGAGGGAAATTAGCACCTCGATATGTCGGACCCTTTGAAGTTCTCAGTGATTGTGGCCCAGTGGCTTACAAACTTCGTCTTCCGTCTCAATTGGCTGCTATTCACAATGTCTTCCATGTTTCTCAACTCAAGAAGTGTGTCAAAATACCTACGGAAATCGTTGAGACATGTGCCATTGAGATTGAACCCGACTTATCGTACATCGAACAACCTCTTCGAATCCTGGATACTAAGGAGAGATTCACCAGAAGAAGGGCAGTTAAGATGTACAAGATCTTATGGGATCATCACACCGAAGAAGAAGCGACTTGGGAAACTGAGTCTTATCTTCAACGGAATTACCCAGACTTCCTTCAAGCCAATCCCCAAATCTAATCATCCGTTCTGTTCAACTTCGGAATCTCGGGACGAGATTCTTTTAAGGGGGGAGGCTGTAACATTCATGTAATTAGAAATCTAGACACTAGTTTTTAGTGAGTTGTATGAGTTGTATAAAGCACTAGGGGTATATTTGTAAATTTTGAATTTATAAGTTCCTGTGTGCAACTGTGTGAAAAATACTTGTAAATGTCAAATTAAATTGACTATAGCAAAACAAAGTGCAAATATGAAGTTAAAAATCTAAGAGAAATAGACTTGGTATAAAACTAAGGACCTATGTATAATTAACACAAATACAAGGGATTTACATGTGAAATGGTGAAAAGATAAAAGTAAAACCCAAATTTACTTAAGGGCTAAAATGTAAAAAGAGTAGTAATGATTACTGCAGGAAATTTTGCAAAAAGACCCTAAACATTAAGGCATTTTGTTTGAATTACAGAACAAAGTTTATAATTTGAGTTGTGCCCTAAAGTTTAAAATAAAACTGTATCCTTTGAGATTTTGAACTTGAACCCTAAAGCATTCTTGTAGGATTTAAAATTCTCTACAACTTTGCTTTGGACATTTTTCTCATTAGGATTTTGTATCAGTGAGAAATTTGAGTTTACAGAGGGGTCCCTGGACTTTTTGGGAATTGCAAACGAGTCCTTCTGACTCCTGTGTGCCTTCTCCTTCCTCTGGCACGCCGCCTGCCTCTCTGCTTCGCCTCTGCTCCGGCCGCTCACCGCCGGCGCAGTGCCCACCTCCAGCTGCTACCCGAGCCACGCGTTGCCTGAGGGTTCTCCACCGCTTTACCTCCTCCCCGTTGTTTCCTTCCTCGCGCGCCACCTCGCCTTCTTCTTGCCGCGGGCTGCCAGCACCACTGGCCACGGCGACCTTCTGCTCCTCCACCGCCGGGCCTAAGTAGCTGCCCCCAACCGCAATGTGGCCTCCCTTCTCACTCTTGCACTTCCTGGTAATCTGTCCAAAGCAGCTCGGCTTGCTCCTGTGCGTGGATCAACAGCCGCCGCCCCACCTCCATTGCCGCCGCCTCTGCTCCACGCCGAGCTCCCCCTTCCGGCCTTCCTCTCCTCAAGTGGAGTTGCGGAATCGGATCCCCTCCTCGCCCTAGAGCCTCTAGACCACGCGCCCTTCCCATTCCCCAACCGAGATCGCCGGAATTTGAGCCGCCGCTCGCCGGAGTTACTGCCCTCGTGGGCAGCTCGCCACCGGCCCTCTCCGTTCTCTCCAAGACCCTCTACAGGTAGCCCTTGCCTCACTGGTGCTTCCTCTCCCCTTACCCCTCGCCGCCGACCCCGGGGATCGCCGGATTTTGGGCCGGACAGAGCTTCCCCCGCCGGCCATGGCAGCAGGGACCTGATTGCAAGCCTTCAAATTCTTCTAGGGTCCCTATTGCAAAGTTCAGTCCCTTTCTCTATTTCAAACCAGTGAAGTTCTAAAATGTGTAAGAATTCGTAGAAAAATCAGAAAAATACCAAACTTGTTGGGTTAGAATCCTTGTGATAAACTCTACAACTTTTATTTCATAACCATGCTGTGAAAGTGCTTAGTTTGTTCTGTATTCTAAATACAAGTAAAAGGATGTTTTAATCAAATCTTATGATTCATAGCTTTACTGCTGTTACTTTTTGGAGCATATATTGTACCTAAATTGAGAAGGCTTGTATAAATTTTTGAAGTCTAGATCAACCCTCTAGCTAGAGTATTTGGTTACTTTTGTTATAAGTTAACAAAAGCTTGGCAATTTAATTTCAGAAGTATCTATGCATATTTAGGGATGAAATTTTTACTATAGTTTAGTCTTTATGAATGTGATATAGGATAAAAATTTGAGAAACAGAAACCTAACATAACTTGAGTTGTAAATTTCAAACTAGGATTTCAAGATAAGTCATAAACAATAATTTGAATGCATGAAAGTTTATGAAACTTTTCTGGAATGTTAGGCTTGAGTAGTTTACGATGATATAAGTTTTAAACCCTCATTATAGTATGAAACTCTAGTTGTAATTACACCTTGAAATTTCAAATCTTGATCATGTTTAAAATTAAGTAAATTGTTATTTATTGTATAAAATATCTAGAGTGATGTTATTAAACCACTTAGGGTAAATTTCATAAGTATTAATTTAATTTTTACTAAATTATAATTTGCCTAAAATTAATTCAAGTTTAACCATAATTAAGTAATAACCTAAAGTTAAATACAATGTTTAACTAATAAATAAGAATTGCTAAGTGTGTGTAGTGTTACTTATAGTAATTAGATACCCTACCTCTTGTAGTTAATTGAATGATTAGGGTAACCCACCCCCTGTCGCCTAACGAGACTAGTTAGTTTAATTAGTACTCGATAAATGACTGCCCAGTACAGGGTAATTAAGTTATTTATCGAGATATAATGTCCTTTGAATTGGATTGCAACTATATCGCGAAATGAAATATAAATGTATGCATCCGTTAAACTTCATCTTGCATATCATGTAGACTCGGCCACACTCGCAGACGGGGATTATCAGCTGATTCCGGAACAAGGAGAAGGTTATTCTGAAGACCCCGGAAATATTGTAGCGGATTTCTCTGAAGCCCCGAACCAAAGTTCGGGAGATATTAACTTAACTGACCCCAGCCCCACCAGCGAAGGCAAGCCCCGGACATAACCCTATTTTATTACACTGCAACTTATACTATTTATACTTATATTGTTATGCATTAAGTTCTTAGGAGTTGTTTGGAAACTTAGTTGCATTATCCAGGTACCAATGTATTGAACACTAGAACTTGAGTCCGAATAGCTGCTCTGCTTATAGGACCGGTAGAAGTCGAGTGATTTCCTGTCACTCGCGCGATATAGGAATTGTAATGTTTACATTCCTGTTATCACGATAAGGATGACGGACGGGAATTTCATGAGGTATCATGGTCAAGATGATACCCCGTCTGTTTTGAATAATTTGATAAGGTCGCAGTGTGTGGTAGCGGTGGTTAAGTGTTTGAAAGTACTAGCCACATGCCGTGAAATATGGTAAGCGGTAAGCCTAGTAACCGATCGGCCCGAGGAGTGGACATACCCCCCACCACTCGTATTTTGGTTTTTCCTGTTACTCGATTCGACGTGTAGGCATACGTGTTGCTGGGCAACCAGGAGTACGGGGATTGTAGTCGCGCTACAGACGTACGTCCTGCACGTTTGATGTGCGTATGACCTGCAGTCGCTTGTGGTGGATCTGATCCACGAGTCGGAATGAAAGGCAAACGGTTGCTTCGGAATTACCCTGTGGTGTTCCAAGCGTGTGTGTTAGGTTATCCTTGCAAGGTTGAATCTCGATTCAGGAATCGTCCGCCTCTCACGATGTATGAGACTGCTTTATCCCTTTACCACATAGAGTAACAAGAGCAATTATGTGACTATCAAAGATGATGTTTGAATAAAGATTCTACCATGTCTGAATAGTTATAGGTGCTTACCTAGAATGGTTAATCCACTAGAATCTGAAAGCTAAAAGTTGAAATTAAGGATCTACTCTTTGTTGCTTTTCAGCTGAAAACCCTAACCAAAGCTAAAAGCCATCATGAGTCTAGTTATGGGCTAAGGTATACCCAATTCCGGGTAAGTCTTGCTGAGTATTAGTATACTCAGCCTTGCTGTTGTTAATTTTACTTCAGGTAATCCTTCTGATGAGCCAGCGTTCATTACACCGTGGCCCTATCCCTTGCCTGATGGTTGGTCCGTGGAATGGGATCCGTCCCCGGCCAACGCAGATTCCGCCGAGTGATATTATGCCAGGGCTAGCATAATATCTATGATGACGACGTGTATTATGACTACGCTGTTTAAACTCCGCTGCTTTGTCTAAAAACTTAAACTTGTCTTGTAATAATCTCTCCTCCGTGGGAGCTAATGATGCTTTGTACATTTTTGTAATATATCTGCCGGTGGTGTAAATTATTTTGGCACTATATCTCTGGACTCACCTTCGTGTGAGGTACCTTGTTGGATCCTGCGTACGGTGGTTTCATCGGGACGTTACCCGACAGGCCAAGGGATTATACCGTTTGAAGTACGTCGGAGCCCTCTGGAATGGACTCGCGTACTTGAGCCGGTATAATTCAGGTTGGTTCTGCCACAGACAGAGGGTAGCGGCGGTGTAGCAGAGATGTGCGGCCGGCGGCGGAGGGAACCGATGGGGGACCGTGTTCCGGTGGTCGGGGACGGTGAAGAGGTGGTCAAAAAGCATCCTGGAGGAGTGGAGATGCTCGGGGCGGGCTCAATTGGAAGTGGGGAAGACCGGAGAGGGGCTTCCCACGGTGAGCCAGGAGCGGCGGCGACGGCGCTCGGTGGCAGTGGAGCTCCGGCCGGGATTGGAGGGTGTCTGGGGGTTGGGGAGCACGAGCGAGAGTCGGGACAGCTTCCTAGGGGGTTCACGAGGGCAGGGGGTGGCTGTAGATAGCTGCCCACGGTGAGCTACGATCACCGGAGTGGAAGAAGGAAGGCGACAGTGGCGCTCGGGTTCCAGGGTGGAATGCGGTGCAAGCGCAGAGGGGATTAGAACGTGAATGCACTGGGGAAGCTCACGGGCAAGAAAATAAGGGCTCAGAGGGGGCGCTCGGCCCGTGTCACGGCGGTGGCGTGTCAATCGGCCGGAGGTTTAAGGAAGCCGTGGCGGCCGCGGAGGGGAGCGTCAGGGCGAGGAGCAGGCTCGGGGAAGAAGGAATCGACGCGTGGAAGGGGTGAAGCAGGAGGTGGAGCGGTGACGGCGTAGAGCGGTGGCCGGGGGAGCTGTACCGGCGGCGGGAACAGAGAGCACACGCGCGCGGCAGGAAACAGAGGAGCATGGGGGCGCGAGGAGGAAGACAGAGGACTTAACTGTGAAAAGAAGAAAACTCAGGGGCCTAACTATAAAGCATGAGTAACTTTCACACCACTGCTCAAATGAAGATGGGCCCAAAAGCAAAAATGTGTAGTTTTTGAAAATGCACAACTTTGCTTTAAGGCTCGCCCACAGAAGAGCGAAGGTTTTACAATCAAATTGAAATTTAGCAAGATTTCTAAACTTTGCATAAAACCTATTTTAAAATTACACCACAATTACATCCAAAAGGTAGTTTCACATATTTTTGCGTTTTAAACATAAGTTTTTAACTTTTACAAAACAACCCTTGTACTTTCCAAATCTACCCCCCATGCTCACCCATTTAGCACAAAAGGACCTTGATTTAAATATAATTCTATAAACAATCACTGTTACTTATGATTAACATTTTCAAACACACCTTTGCTACATTTGGCACATAACAACACTCCAAAACTCTAGGGTGTGACCAAGCTATTTACCTGAGTGTCACAAACCGGTCCTGGAAACTCCGGCGAATCTTGCAACAACAATTGATACTTTGGTCAATCTCGAAGATTTGCATGAGCCGATTGTCACCACCTCGGCTGTCAATTCTTCCCAAGAAAAGGTACGTCATCTCTCGTTTGCATCTTTCTTCCCCTGTACCATACTAATTTTCTGCCTTCTTTTCAGGGTTTAAACCTCTCAGAGCTGCACTCATTTGACCCTGCATCCATCAGCTCGGCCATATTCTAAGTGGATGATCATCAACCTCAGTCGACTGGTGTCGCTAGCCAGCTTCACCACATAAAGGACCTGCTCTCAGCTCCAATTGACGCTTTGGTCCAAGATTTCGATGAAGTGAAGCAAATTCTTGAGGAGATCAAGCCTCAACTCCTGGAAGTCCTTCAGATCAAGCTCTGGCCAACCGGACATCTTCCCTTCTTTCGTCGGGGTTTGAATACTAAGCTCAAGGAACATCTGAATCTTATCAAGGCGAATACTTTCAGCGAGTTGGTCAACATGGCACTGACTCAGGAGGATTGTATTACGACACACCGTGCCGAAAAGAAGCAAAGGATTTCCAGTGGACCCACGAGCATTCAACCCTCACAATATCAGTTGGTTCAGAATGCACCACCCAGAGCGCCACAGCGAGATGCTCTGATCGGCAGACTGATTTTCAGGCCGCCTCAACAACAAGGAGAGTATCAACCGTCTGTATCTCTGCAACAAGCACAACAATTCGGCCCACGACCAAATGTTCAACAAGTCCAACAGAGAAGTGGCACCCATCATAATTTCAATTGCGAAAGTGCAGATCCCTTTATCAGAGATTGTCCGCAACCCAAGAAATCTAATCAAGGGCAAAGCTCCAATCAGAATAACCAGAATAAGGGCAAGAGGCCGATGATGCGAGTCCGGCAGGGGCAAATTAACTTCACTACCCTTGCAGAACTTCCGGATGGAGCTCCTATTATGTCGGGTACATTCTTTATACACCATAAACCAGTTGTTACATTATTCGATTCTGGAGCAACTCATAGTTTCATCAGTAACAACTGTGGTACACGAATAGGACTTGATCTCTGCTTTACTAAAGGGTCATATATGATTTCTACCCCTGGAGAAAAGATTACTTCCAACCAAATGGTTAAAAGTGTGCCAATTCAGTTCGGCAGTAAACTAATCAAGACTGCTTTAGTACTGCTAGGTCTAGAGGGTATTGATATTATACTCGGGACAAATTGGATGACAGAACATGGAGTACTGTTAGACATCTCATCCCGAGTTATTGAGGTTAACTCACCACATCAAGAAGCTATTATCCTCTATCTGCCTCAGCAAGAATATCTAAATTCTTGCGCTTATGCTATCACAGACCTTAAAGTAAAAGATATTCCAGTGGTCTGTGAGTACCCCGATGTCTTTCCAGATGATTTGCCTGGAATGCCACCGGACAGAGACATTGAGTTCATTATAGAACTTCAACCGGGCACCGCTCCTATTTCAAAGAGGCCATATCGTATGCCCCCAAACGAATTGGCCGAGCTTAAAATTCAACTTCAAGATCTTCTTGATAAAGGTTTTATACGCCCAAGTGCGTCACCTTGGGGTTGTCCTGCTCTCTTCGTAAAAAAGAAGGACAATAGCCTAAGGCTATGTGTTGATTATCGTCCACTCAATGCGGTCACTATCAAAAATAAGTACCCACTTCCCCGCATTGATATTTTGTTCGATCAATTAGCTGGAGCTAAGGTCTTCTCCAAGATTGACTTACGCTCTGGCTATCATCAGATCAAGATTAGGCCTTGCAACATTCCAAAAACGGCCTTCTCAACCAAATATGGACTTTATGAATATCTGGTTATGTCATTTGGGCTTACCAATGCACCGGCATATTTCATGTATCTTATGAATTCAGTCTTTATGCCGGAACTTGACAAATTCGTCGTGGTCTTCATCGATGATATTCTGATATATTCCAAGACTAAAGAAGACCATGCTAATCATCTACGAGTCGTGCTTCAACGATTACGTGATCATTGCCTTTATGCCAAATTCTCGAAATGTGAATTCTGGCTAGATAGTGTGAAATTTTTGGGACACACTATCTCTAGTGAAGGCATATCGGTTGATCCAACTAAAGTCCAGGAAGTTATGGATTGGAAGCCCCCAACTTCAGTCCATCAAATTCGAAGTTTCCTTGGATTGGCAGGGTATTATCGCCGATTCATCCCGGATTTCTCTAAGATAGCCAAACCTATGACTGAGCTACTTAAGAAAGAGATTAAGTTCCGCTGGGATGATAAATGTGATGAAGCATTCCACACTTTGAGAAGACTTTTGACAACTGCCCCAGTACTAGCTCAGCCGGATAATACTTAGCCTTTTGATGTCTATTGTGATGCCTCTGGAACTGGCCTTGGTTGTGTTCTTATGCAAAACAACCGGGTCATCGCTTATGCATCCCGAGCACTTCGGAGTCATGAGCAAAATTATCCAACTCATGATCTTGAATTGACAGCAGTTATTCATGCTCTCAAGATCTGGAGACATCATCTTATGGGTGTTAAGTGTAACATCTACACTGACCATAAGAGCCTCAAGTATATCTTCACCCAAGCTGACCTGAATATGAGGCAAAGGCGTTGGTTAGAACTGATCAAAGACTACGATCTTGAGGTACATTACCATCCTGGCAAGGCCAATGTGGTTGCAGATGCCCTTAGCCGCAAGGCACGTTGTCACTTTTTGTCCATAGCAACCATCAGTGACACTCTCTGCAATCAGATGAGGAAACTCAACTTAGAAATCATTCCTCAAGGTAGTCTGAATCTGCTATCGATCGAGTCTACTCTCCGAGATAAAATCATCATGTCACAGTTACATGATGAGGGTATCAATAATATCAAGCTAAAGCTATCACAGGGAGAAGCTAAATATAAGTGTTTTCACAATGATCATCAAGGAACTTTATGGTTCAACAATCGAATTGTTGTACCTAAAGATCATTAGCTTCGCGAGCAAATCCTTGATGAGGCACATCTATCCAAGTTCTCTATTCATCCTAGTAGTACCAAAATGTATCAAGATCTTCGACAGAATTTTTGGTGGACCAGAGAGTTAAAGCCACTCATCTCAAGGCATCTGGTACACTTCAGCCACTACCCATTCCGTCATGGAAATGGGAAGACATCAGTATGGATTTCATTGTTGGTCTTCCCAATACATCTCAAAAGCATGACTCCATATGGGTAATCATTGATAGACTTACCAAAACAGCTCATTTTCTTCCCGTGCATACCACTTACTTAGCTAAGAAGTATGCCGAAGTCTATCTGGATCAAATTGTTCGGTTGCATGGTGTTCCTAAAACCATTATTTCTGATCGAGGGCCCCAATTTATTGCACGCTTCTGGGAACAGTTGCAGTCTGCTCTTGGAACTAAACTGATTCGAAGCTCTGCATATCATCCCCAAACTGATGGACAGACTGAGCGAGTCAACCAAATACTGGAGGACATGCTCCGAGCTTGTGTTATACATTATGGTACGAGTTGGGACAAATGTCTTGCCTTGGCCGAATTCTCTTACAACAACAGCTATCAATCTAGTCTTCAGATGGCTCCATTTGAAGCGTTATACGGTCACAGATGTCGAACTCCTTTGAATTGGTCTCAGACCGGTGAACGCAAAATCTTCGAACCCGATCTGGTTGTAGAAGCCGAAGATAAGGTCAAGATTATTCAAGCCAATCTCAAAACAGCTCAGTCTAGACAGAAAAGCTATGCAGATAAAAGAAGGAAACCTTTGCAGTTCCAAGTAGGAGATTTTGTCTATCTCCGAGTATCTCCTACCAAAGGTGTCCAGCGTTTCGGCATAAAAGGAAAGTTAGCACCCCGGTATGTTGGACCCTTTGAGATTCTTAAGATCTGTGGTCCTGTGGCTTACAAAATTCGCCTTCCATCTCAATTGGCTGCCATTCATGATGTCTTCCATATATCTCAACTCAAGAAATATATCAAAGTACCTACGGAGATCATTGAAACCACCGCCATTGAGATTGAGCCTGATCTGTCTTACACCGAGCAACCTATTCAAATTTTGGATGCCAAGGAAAGAGCCACCAGAAGAAAGACAGTTAAGATGTACAAGATTTTATGGGATCACCACACAAAAGAAGAAGCAACTTGGGAAACAGAATCTTATCTTCGACAAAATTTCCCAAACTTCCTTCAAGCCAATCCCCAAATCTAATCGTCTGATCCTTTCTGCCTTCGAATCTCGGGACGAGATTCTTTTTAGGGGGGAGGGCTGTGACACCCTAGGTGTCAATTTGTATCACATTAGGTATGAAATGTAATGCATGTGTTGAAATGTATAAGGTTGGATATATTTGTAGAAGTAAGACCCTATGTGTAATTTTATAAGAATACGAGTCCTTTTGTGCAAAATGCATGAGTTACAAAAGTAATTTTCAAAAGTTACTAGGGGCCAAATTATAAGAATGCAAGTAATCATGACTTACCTGAAAACTTGCATTTAGGCCCAAATTATGAGTAAAATAATTAACAAGGACAAAATCTTTATAAAATTTAAAGTTAGTCCGAAGTTTCAAAATAAAGTTGCATACTTCGAGTTTTTGATTTCAAACCCTAAAACAAAGTTGTAGATCTTGAAAAGTTTTACAACTTTCATTTTGAGCACTTTTCCTTTTGAGCCCTAACTTAAAAGTTATCGCTGGTTTAAAGACAGGTCCCTGAAATTTTGGAAAATCACATTTGGGTCCAGTCGTCCCCAACCTTTCTTCTTCCTCTGGCCGCCTCCCCTGTTCCTCTGTTCCACGCCGCCGCCGCCGTTCTTCTTTAAATCCCGGCCGTCAGTGCACCCCCCTCGCGCCCCCTCACTCCTAGGCGCCGCTCTAGCCCTGCTCCTTGCCCTAGCCTGCCTCCGTGGCTTCTTCTCGCGCCCCCGCGTGCTCAGCGCCGCCGGCAGCACTGCCACCTCCTCGCCGCCGTGGCGCCCGGCCGTGCGCCCCTCCCTTCCCTTCCCTTCCCTATAAATAGCACCCCCAGGACCTCTTGAAGCTATTTCCCCACCCCCTTGTGCCTTTCCTTCGCCGGAGCGCTGCTCCCAGTGCTGCCCCGCCACCGCTCTACTGCCTCCACGCCGGCGGACCTCCTCCGGCTGTCCCTTCTCCTCCCAAGTACGCCAATCGGTGCGCCCGGATGCCCTCTTCCTCCCCACCCCCTTCCCCTTGCTAATTGATCATCCCCTCACCGGAATTGGAGATGAAACCGATCTCCTCCGGCCATCTATGGCAGAAGGACCCATTTGTAAAGTCCCAAATCTTCCCAAGGGTCCAAATGAAAGTTTTCAACCCTTTCTTCCTTTCCAATGTGCTGAACTTTGAAAATTCTTAGAAAATCGTAGAAAATTCAAAAAAATGTAAAACCAGTTGGACTTGAATCTTTATTTCAAACTCTATCACTTTTGTTTTATGACCATGTTATGAAAATAGATGGTTTGTGCTGTGTTTAAAATAGAAGTAAGTGAGTGCTTGTTATTTCATGTGAGTGGTATTTCTGATTTGTAAATTCAATAGAAAATTGTAGGAAATTCCAAAAATTGCAAAACCAGTTTTGTTTGAAACTAAATTTTGAACTCTACAACTTCTATTAAGTAAGTTTGATATGAAACAAAATACTTTTGAACCTATGTTAAATCTAAGACATGGGAGTGTAATATCCTATCCATAGTTCCAATTTTGTTCCTACATGTTAACTTTGTTAATCTTGATTTTTGGTATGCAATCCCTATGGATTAAGTATGAATTGATATGAAATTTTCAAACCTAAGTTTGTTTCATAATTTAAATTCTTTTAAGTTGATCAATTCAATTTATTTTATAGAAGAATTAGCTAAGTCTTTTCAGTAAAGTTTATCTAATCAGATCTTTTGGTCAGAATCCTTTAAACATGCAATTGATCTGTGTTTAAATTTTCAAAACTTTATGACCCTAATTATCCAGGGTTCACATTCAATTTTGAATTTAATTTAAACTTGAATACTTAATTTCTGCTTCCAATTAAGTTAATGCTATAGTCATGAGTTAATGCTTATGATTCAAAGCTTAAATTCCTTTTTGAACCATGAGTTCTTGAGTGTTAGCCTTTTGGATTGCAACTTTACCGTGATTTAAGATGAAGGTGTATGCATCCATTGAACTCCATCTTGCATATCATGTAGACTCGACCACTCTCGCCGACGGAAGTTACCAGCTAATCTCGGAACCAGAAGGAGGTTGTTCTGAAGACCCCAAGAACTTCGTCAGGGAATTCTCTGAAGGCCCGAACAAAAGTTCGGACGTTATTAACTTGACTAACCCCAGCCCCACCAGTAAAGGCAAGCCCCGGACATAACCTACTATTTTATTACACTGCAATCTATATCTATTTACGTATTCTATGCATTAAGTTCTTAGGAATTGCTTGAAACCCTAGTTGCATTTTCCTAGGAACCAATGTGATGGATACTAGCACTTGAGTCCGACTAGTTGCTATGCTAATAGGACCGGTAGAAGTCGGGTGATTTCCTGTCACTCGCGCGATATAGGAATTGTAATGTTTACATTCCTGTTATCACTATAAGGATGACGGACGGGAGTTTTGAGAGGTATCATGGTTAAGGTGATACCCCGTCTGTGTTGTTGAATTGGATAAGGTCGCAGTGTGTGGTAGTGCGGGTTAAGCGTTTGAAAGTACTAGCCACATGCCGTGAGTTATGGGTAAGCGGTAAGCCTAGTAGCCAATCGGCCCGAGGAGTGGACATACCTCCCACCACATGTATATGGTTCTTCTGGTTACTTGGTTCGACTGGGGAAATACGTGTTGCAAGGGCAACCAGGAATACGGGTTTTGTAGTCGCGCTACAGACGTATGTCCTGCACACATTGGGTGTGCGTATGGTCCTGCAGTCGCTTGTGGTGGCTCTGATCCACGAGTCGGAATGAAAGGCAAACGGTTGCTTCGGAACGACCCTTTGGTGTTCCAAGCGTGTGAGCTAGGTTTACCTTGCAAGGTTAAATTCAATTCAGAATCGTCCGCTTCTCACGAAGATTGAGACTGCTTGATCCCTTTACCACATAGAGTAACAAGAGCAATGTTATGATTATTAAAGATGATGTTTGGCTAAAGATCTTACCATGCTTGAGTAGTTATAGGTGCTCACCTAGAATGGATAATCAACTAGAACTTGAAAGGTAAAAGTTGAAATTAAGGATCTACTCTTTGTTGCTTTTCAGCTGAAACTAAACCCAGAACCATTATAAGCTTTCATAAGTCTAGTTATGGGCTAAGTATACCCAATTCCGGGTAAGCCTTGCTGAGTATTAGTATACTCAGCCTTGCTAGTTATATGTTTTGCAGGTAATGTCTTGAAGACCCTACTCTTCCCTTGCCTTGGCCCTGTGCTCTTTCAGAAGATTGGTCCGTGGAATGGGATCCGTCCTCGGCCAACATTGATGGTATCGAGCGATGTCGTGCTCGGGCTTAGCATGACATCCGTCTTAACGACGTATTGTAATTATCACGTATGTTTTCCGCTGCTAAAAACCATAGTTTTAATAGTTTGTAATCTTTTCTCTGAATTTGATACTTCGTACCTCTTTTGGATACCCTTGTAATGTAATTTTCTCTGTGATGTAAAATGTGATGGTGATTGTATCTCTGGACTCACCTTCGTGTGAGGTAACATTATTTGATCCTGTGTATCGGTGGTTTATCGGGACGTTACCCGACAGGCCAAGGGATTATACCGTTTGAAGCACATTGGAGCCCTCTAGAGTGGACTCGCGTACTTGAGCCGGTATAATTCAGGTTGGTTCTGCCACAACTTATCATCAGGAGTTCACATTTTATTGTTTGGGGCCGATCACAGAGATCGGCTTTGCCAAGTGCATCAGAATAGCTCGCCCTTGATGTTTCGTCTACTCTGTAAGGCCAGTGGATAAGACCAGTCTCACCCCTTTTTTGTAACTTCCACGCGATCACAGCATTCCAAACTGATTCCTGAAATTGGCTCTTGATCTTCTGCGTCCCAAATGCTCATGGCGGCATGTGAAATCTCGATCGAATCATCCGCATGAACTACCTCTACTTCATCTCCATCCCACTGAGTCAGACATTGGTGCATCGTGTAAGGAATGCAGTAGTTGGCGTGAATCCAATCCCTCCCAAGTAGGACGGTGTAAGTACTCTTGCTGTTGACGACGAAGAAAGTGGTGGGGACAGTCTTGCTTCCTACGGTCAGATCCACATTAAGGACGCCTTGTGCCTCTGATGTTTGGCCATTGATGTTGCTCAACGTGACGTTGGTCTTGATTAAATCTCCAGTAGAACGCCCCAACCAACGCAGCACTGAGTATGGTATGTTGACCGCTGCACCGGTGTCGACCAACATTTTATTGACAGGCTAGCGGTTGATGTAACCCTTGAGGTATAGAGCCTTCAAATGCTTATAATTCTTTCCTCGGGGCTTCTCGAATATGACTGGCCATGGCTCCAAGTCAAGCTAGGCTACTGGTAACTCTTCACAGCTTTGGGCGTAGAAGTCCGCAGGGAGTACAAACACCATATGCGCGTCAGCCGATGTCTTCGCATCAGCTCTTGTTGGCTTAGGATGCCACTCTTTCTTAGGAGGGCGCGATTCCCTTTTCTGGGTATGGTGAACCTTATCTGCTAGATCCGGGCGCGCCTTTCTTAGCATCTCGAGATATTTGGCCTCAGCTTCCTCCAAACTGCACAGCCGCTGCACCCTACGCTTCTGGGAATGATTAAGTCCATCAGGGCACCGGCGTGGCCGGTGATATTTGTCCTATTCTTCTTCAAAGTCCTCCTTTCTGTGTGGTGGCTCAGCTTGCTCATGTTGGGGCGGCACAGGTCCCAAGTGCCGAAACACCGAGATCCCTTCTGCATCACACTTCTGAGATCTGCACTCCAGGCAATCATTAACAAAAGGCAATCGGCTCATACCGGAGTCCCAGCAATACTTGAAGAACGGGTAATGCCAATGGTCACGTGTATCTTCACGCTTCTTTAGACTCTTCCCAGTACGGTGCTCATATTCTTCATCCTCTGATTCATACTGGAGATGTTGCCGGTACTGGCATTCATACTTCTTGAGGAGATAGGCGGAAGCCGGCCATTGTTTTCTGACGTGTCTCACTTGCTCTTTAGTGATGTATTCCTTTACCCCTTTTTTGGGCCGATCGCAGGGATCAGCCTTCTCCTTCCTTTCATAGTGACATGGCGTCAAGCAGATCAGTTGCTATCATTCACGCGACCCTCTACCATGTTGACACTTGGGAACGGCTGAGTGTCAACCTTCATGGCATATTGACCCAAGATAAATCGGCCCTGCTCAATAGCCGATTGGATCTGTCGACGGAGTATTTTGCAGTCGTTGGTGTTGTGGGTGAAAGAATGATGCCATTTGCAGTATGACCTCCCTTGCCGTTCTTGTGCTGTAGGAAACTTACAGCCTTCAGGTAACTTCAACTGCTTTTCCTTTAATAACAGATCAAATATCTGCTCGACCTTGCTTACGTCAAAATCAAAACCCTTTGCAGGTCCTTGTTGCTTCACCCACTTACAGGACACAGGATTTGGCCCCCGAGTCCACTCTGCAACCGCTACCTCTTGATCATCCCCAGAATCTTCAGCGTCTTCTACGTCGATCAATGTTACCTGACGCTTGAACCTATCTTGGTACAATTCTGGGTGGCGCTGCTCATATGATGTCAATTTCTGCACCAAGTGCGCCAAAGAATTGAACTCCAACTGAAAGACCAGATCCTTGATCGGCTTCACCAATCTCAAGGATGCTAGCTCGACTACCTCCTTTTCTGAAATTTGGGTTGAATAGCATCGATTCTTGACTTCCCTGAAGTGCTGGATATACTCTGACACAGTTTCCCCTTGCTTCTGCCGGACTTGTGCTAGATCGGCAATCCCGGCCTCCGCAGCTTCCGAGTGGTATTGGATGTGGAATTGCTCCTCCAGCTGCTTCCATGTGCGGATCGAGTCAGGACCCAATGAAGTGTACCATCCGAAGGCTGGCCCTATAAGAGACTGCGAAAAGAACCTTACTCGCAGAGGGTCTGACACTGAGATCATCCCCAATTGTGCCATGTATTGGCTCACATGCTCGATGGAGCTAGACCCTTCCGATCCACTGAACTTGGTAAACTCAGGGAGCCGATACTTGGGTGGCAGAGGGATCAAATCATATTCACTAGGATACGGCTTAGTATAGTTGATCGCTCGCCTTGTTGTTAAAATACCAAATTGATCCCTCAAGATGGTGCTAATTTGGTCTACAGTTTGAACTCCTAGGGCCGAGTGCGTGCCATCATGACTCGGCCCGATGGCGTACTTAGCTAGCCACGCTTGCTTATCGGCATCTGTCCTAGAAACTCCTCCAATCGCCCGCTGCGCCGAATATACCGGGTTGTTGATGTCTGGTATATATGCACACATGTACCCATGTGGAATTTCCTTAGGCGGCTCACTGAAGAATTGATGATCCACAAGGTCACCTCCCACCTTGTAGACAACGTATGCCGGTGAACCTTGTGATTCTGGAGCCGCGACTGTATAAGGCAGTGGTGGCTTGCCCTGGAACGGCAATTCTCCTTTGTGACTCCCCAGGGTAGGTCCTGTCGGAGAGTACTGATTATTCATTATTTCATGTGCTACACGCAGTGTGACATGGTCAAGAGCGTTCACCAGGCTCTCGGAGTGCCGATGCAAAGAATGAGCCACCATGTAGTTCACCTCTTGGCATAGAGCTCTGGTGCGCTCCTCTGAAGAGGTAGATAGATCCACTTCATCGAGAGCGCCTTCAGGTTAGACCTGGGGCTACGGGACTGTGTACATAACGTAGTTTAAACAAGATTAGGAGATAAAGCCTGTCTTATCTCTTATTTATATTGTTCTCTACTCGTATGAGTAGGAGATAAAGTTAGTCGGTACAGAAGGAAACTACTCAAGTTATACTCGGGTATGATTCCTTGGCTAGTATTGGGCTAGGATTCTGTAACCCTGTCCTCCCCGATATATAAGGGGGGGCCAGGGACCCCCTCAAAACACAACATCTACACCCAAGGCAATACAAACCACCACACAGGACGTAGGGTATTACGCACCTTGCGGCCCGAACCTATCTAAGTCTTGTGTTCCTTGCATCTTCGAGTTCCTGATCTCGGCGCCTCCTCACCTAAACTTACCACCTTGGGTATACCCCTCGGTGGGCAGCCGATAAAACTCCGACAGCTGGCGCGCCAGGTAGGGGAGCGCATCGAGGATCCATCTGCGAACTCGATGGCATCTTTCCAGTTCACCAGGCCAGTATCCTCTCAGGGCACGACGTTTGTTTTTGGCTCGTGGGTCTGCGTCGCAGATGGTGCGGGCAGTTTCCGTCGATTCCTTGTTGACATGAAGCCAAAAACTCCTGCGGCGGGTTATCATAGCGACCTCGACAAGTTCGTTGATAACCTCGACAACTTGTCAATCCATGGATCCGCTACAAGGATCGAGGAGGAGTCTGCTTCTGGCGCGATTTCATCCAGCGCTGCAACAACCTTCCTTAGGTTGGACTCATTCCAATCTGAGGACTTGCGTAGCCGATCACGACTCGGTCTACGCAATTTGGCCACTGATCTCCAGGAGGCCGACATCTTCGTGTCCCTCTCCGCATTGGAGGAGGACTTGGACTCTCTACTCCAACTCGGAAAGCCCGAAGCCATTGCACGTCGGGGTGCTTCGGGTTGTTTTGGTGCCAATGGTCTGATGATCACCTCCACTTTGGAGGGGCGTTTCGTGCATTGGAAGGGCATGAAACTTTCTGATCTACTCGAGGCTGAAGACTGACTTGTGGCACACCTTGAGCCCTTGCCTTTTCAGGAGAGCAAGCCATTAGCCACCGTGGCAGAGGAGTCAACTGAGCTAGTCAACGCCAGCTCTGATGAGCTCATGTCATGCCAGGTGCTGATGGCGGAAGAAGGCGAGGATGATGGCGACTTGCCCATCATCGAATTTGATGCGGTATCTGAAGATGAGGCCACAGCCAACGCCGGCAACGAAAACAACGCCGATCGTGAGGCACGGAGGACCAGGAACAGAGCTCGCGCAGCCCGCTGAAGGAGGGTCAATGAGTGCATGCGATCTATGCATCGCGAGCTTGACGCTGAATTCGCTGCCGTAAGCGAGCGGGGCTTCAGGACTCCGGTGGCCAACATCGCTAGGGTTACGGCTATACTCGAGTGCAGTAACGATCCAAACGTGCGTCAAGCACTTCGTTACGCACAGAGGGCTTGGATTCAGCTTGATCAACAAAACCCAGTGTCTACCCTTAGGGAGGAGCGCGTGGGCGAAAGCCGAAGCTAGGCTCACAGTCGAACGGCAGGCGGCCGTCCCCGACCTCAGCGCAGCAACAACAACGACAATGCTCACGGGAGTCAGGCCCCTGGCGGGAGGCAGCAGCCACCTCCAGGGGGTAACCCGTGATAGGCCAATCATCGGCCTCCTCCAGAAGACCTGCGCCAGCGAATCAATGAAGGACGCGATGCGCGGTCCATAATCAATTCCTGGCACAAAGAGCATGAAGTAGCCGAGACAGAGGGTGCTGACTGCAGCGACCGTTTTCCAGCTTTCTCCACACAGTTTAGCAGTTACAAGTATCCTGATGGCTTCAAGCCAATTGGCATCACTAAGTATGATGGCAAGCAAGCTCCTCAGCAATGGTTCCATTGCTACTCCACCGCCATAGAGGTCACAGTGGGCTCCAACATCACCAAGGTCGTCTACTTCCCGATGGCTTTGGTCCTTGCGCCACTCACGTGGTTGGAGAGCCTCAGCAACAACTCGATCGACTCCTCAGAGCGGCTCAAGAAGCTCTTCATCGACAACTTCCAGAGGGTGATCACTCACACAGGTACTCGTCATGATCTTGCTCAATGTAAATAGGAACATAACAAGCTCCTACAGTCCTATACACGATGTTTCTTCGACGTTCGTGCTACCATTGTGAATATCTCGGAGGATGACATCATCGACTACTTCTACAACGGCATCACCAACCCAGGCATCTACAGAGACTTTAGGTAGAATAGACCGAAAACTGTTGCAGGGCTTCATGATATGATGCATGACTGGTCCGAGCCGGAAGGAAAGATGCGGGACTGGTTCCCGAGGTGCAATGATAGCAACCTGAGGCGTCCAAATGACAACCGCAACAACAAGAGCCAGCGGGACTACTCGGGTCCATCCTGAAAGCGCAAGCTATCGGTGTTTTACCGGCTGCCCACCGAGAGGTATACCCGAGGTGGTAAGTTTAGATGAGGAGACGCCGAGATCAGGAACTCGAAGGTGCAAGGAACACAAGATTTAGACTGGTTCGAGCCGCGAGGTGCGTAATACCCTATGTCCTGTATGGTGGTTTGTATTCCCTTGGGTGTTGATGTTGTGTTTTGAATGGGTCCCTGCCCCCCCTTATATATCCGGGAGGTCAGGGTTACATGAATCCGAGCCAATACTAGCCAAGGAATCGTACTCGGGTATAACTCGAGTAGTTTCCTTCTGTACCGACTAGTTTTATCTCCTACTCAAACGAGTAGAAAACAACATAAATAAGAGATAAGACAGGCTTTATCTCTTAATCCTGTTTAAACTACGTTATGTACACAGCCCCATAGCCCCGGGTCTGACAAGCCCCCAAGCTCTTCGTAGCTGAGTACTGCAGGCTTCTCGAGTACTTTTGAAGTAATCTTTGGCTTCTTTTGAAGCTCCATCTTGAAGTTCTTCTTTGAGTACTTTATTGGCTACATCGAACTTATGAGGTGCTCATGCCCTGAGTTACTTCTTTGGTATGGTGTGCGATTGAAAAATCGCACTCCATATGGAGTAGCCCCCGAGCCTTAGGTTGAATCGGAGAATCAGGCTGAGGGTCACATTAGTCTTGAATCTTCCTTACTTACTTTTCAAATAAATTCGAAAAAATAAGTAGTCGATGCCACATATCCCGCAGCCCCCGAGCCTTGAATCCAAATCTCTCAGGTTTGGAAATAAGGATCCAAAAGTCGTGGCATGCAGTGAAAAAATGTCCCCATGATAAATAACTAGTGTGATGTGTGACAGTTCAAGTACCTAAGCTAGGCACATAATTTGTTAGTGTGAAGTATGTGCTTGTTAGTGTAAAGCTTGTGTATGTTTATGTGAAGCTTTTGAAAATTTTAAGTGCAAGTAAAAAGGGTATTTTTGTAATTATGGAAAAAACTAGGGTTGTTTTTGCAAAATGTATTTGGATGGGAGGTAACTTCAAAATAAGTGAAGGGTGGTTTTGCAAACATGTTTTTCTTATTTTATTCCCTGTAAAAAATATATATTTATCCAAAAGTTGCATTTGAAATGTATGAGTTGAATTGTGTAAAATTTGGGTAAAGTTGTGAACATAAGAGTATTTATGTAATTTTATAAAAATATAAGCCCTTTTATGCAAGTAGTTGAATTACAAAAGTAACTTTCAAAGTTACTCAGGGCTAAAGTGTAAAAAGGTGCAGGTCATCATGACATGTCTATCCAATCTTTATGACGTGTCTACCCCGTCATCATGATATGTCATAAATGCTTGCATTTAGGTCCTAAATATTGTGCAATTACACTCTTTAGGACAAAAGTAATTCAAATCCAACCTTTGTTCAAAATTTCACGTGTAAAGATATAAGCTTTGAGTTTTTGAACTTGAGCCCTAAAGCAAAGTTGTAGAGTTTAAAAACTCTCCAACTTTCGTTTTGGGCATTTCCTCATTAGGGTTTTAGATTAATGAGAAATTTTACTTTACCAAGAGGTCCCTGTAATTTTCTAAATTTGCGCATAAGTCCTTGGGAAGTTCTATTTCTTCTTCTCCTCTATTTTTCCTCTCTCTCTGTTCTTCCTCTCCCGGGCGTTCCTTTTCCCCACCGGCGGCGCCTCTATCTAGGGGCTCTTCCCCTGCCTCCCTCCCTCGGCGCGGCTCCAGGCGGCGGCGCAGGCGCGGGGGCGGAGCACGGCGCAAGCGCGGGAGCGGAGCTGGCGGCGCAGGAGCGCGCGGTGCAGGCGCGCGTGAGCGAGCGAGCGGCGCTGGAGTGCTGGAGCGGGCGTGGCGTGGCGGCTGCGGCACGCGGGCGTGGCGCAGGCGCGCGCGCGGGTGGAGCATCAGGCGCGGCGCAGGCGCTGGAGTGGGGCGCGGGAGCTGGCGGCGCTGGAGCAGGCGTGGGAGCTGGCGGGATGGAGCGCGCAGGCGCGTGTGCGGGCGTGGCACGGCCCGGCATGCAGGGCTGGAGCGCGCGGGTGGAGCTCCGGCGCGGCGGCTTGGCGTGGACCAGCACGGGGACAGCAAGGTCCCGCTCGTGGAGGACCTGGTGGTCTGGCGCGGGCGGCCGAGCAGGCGTGGGGCGGGCCAAGGGCGCACGCAGCTCGGGCATGTGCAGGTGCGGTGCGGCAAGGCCGGAGCGAACGCGGGTCCGGCAGCAGGAGGAAGAGGAGTAGCTGCGCGGGCGTGCAGGAGCCGCGTGCCAGGAGGTGTAGCAGGGAGCGGACGTGCGTGCAGCAGAAGCACACGCAAGGGAGCAGAAGAGCAGCAGAGGCGGGTTTGGCGGCAAGCAGATGGCGTCGCAGCAGGTGGAAAGGACAGCGGAGTTGCAGGACCCAGAGGTCCGGGCGGAGTTGGACTGGCGCGTCCGCAAGTGCGTGCGGGGGGGGGGGGGGGCGTTCTGAGGCGGCCGGCTCGGCGCGTGCGTATGCAGGGCAACAAACCATGCTCAAGTAGGTTGGGGGCTAGTGGTGTGAGAGCAGAACGAGAACAGCACGCGGGGGACTACGACCTAGCGCGACGGCCCTGCAGGTGGCTGCGCAGACATGCCAGTAGCGCACGCACAAAAGCAGTCAGGTCGAAAAGGGTTTCTTCTTGTGCGAGCGGGAACGTTCGGCCGGCCATGCTTTAGCAGCACACGTGCGTGAGCAGAGGAGGCTCAGCCCGTGAGCAGGAGAACCCTGAGGTTCGTGAAGGAGTCGGCATAGCGAACCAATCCGGCTCCATCGTCTCCTCCAATAAGTCCACGACGTCCAGCAGCTCCTATTCCTCGCCGATCGCCCGAGCAAGACCACAACACCTCAAGGACCCTCTTATCAAGCCTCTTCGATCCCTGTATGCCGAAACATCGTCGCCGTGGCAAAGTCGACTACCGTCGCCACGGGTCACCGTGAGGACTACCCCTCCGGCCATCCTCCACCCACTACAATCCACTGGCAAGCTTCTTCGTCACCCACGGAACCTCGCCACCGTCGAGCTTTTCTCGTCGCCGATCCTGTTCACCGCGGGAATTCACTTTCCGCCCGTTCTCCTCCACAACCAAGGCTACCCCAAGGTTTGCCCTAACCCACTGAATCTTCCTAATGCCGGCGACCCCCTTTGCCGGAACATCGTCTCTTCTTCCTATTCTCCGTTTTCCCCGACTAGGGACTTAATTGCTTCGATTTAGAAAGTTCTGGGGTGTTCTCTGTAAAATTTCCAGAACCCTCTTTATTTCAAATCAGTGAACTTCTGCATTCCATAGAAATTCGTAGGAAATTCATAAAAATACAAAATCAGTTTTGTTTGAATCCTTAGGTCAAAATCTACAAGTTTTATGTTGTGATTTTGAGTTGAAAGTCTTTGATTTGTGGTCTAGGTTAAATATTTGGGAATGAGTGCTTTATTTGTACCTTAAGTTATATGCATGTGTTGTAGCTGAAAGGTAAATCGTAGGATGTATGTCTCAAGTGGAGATGTGTGATATTTAGTTAATCCTTTCACACGAGTGTTCATATTCCTGCTATCAAGACATTGTCCTTGTCTTGATTACAGTCTCCTTAAGGTCCTTTTCGTATAAGGATCCTTATTGATTCGTGTGTATCTGCTGCTTAGCTAATACATCTCTGCAGCTATGCTTCAGCATCGGCTATCAGCTCAGCCGCTAAGCATCCATTTCAATTGAGTCTATGATGTTTCTGTGTAATAGCTGTCAGCCGATACATTTCTTTTGATATGCTTCTACCATCGGCTGATTAACCAATACGGTTGTTACCTTTCTAATATCGGTTACTGCCGATACAATTCTTTTGTTCTGTCCTACATCGGCTGCACATAGTCGATGTATCGGAGATGCACACACGATCTTAGGGTTCTTGCTATCGGCCGATCCAAGCCGATTCTAGTTGTTTTCCATAACGGTCAAGTATAGCCGATCAATCCTTAGTTTTCCCATCCTTATCCGCACACTTCTATCAGCCGATTTATCGGCTAGAAATCAGCTATATACCTATCCGCCACATACCCACAACCACACTCTAATCAGCTTCACATCTGTAGAATATATCCCCATCAACACAAACCTATCAACCACATCCTCTTTAGTCTAATTCCGCACTTGTGGTCTCTTTAGCCTAGCCCGATATTAGTGTTCTGTTCCACCAAGTTCTTGTAACAGGTCTAACTTAGATAACCCCATCGGCTGTACGTCAATTGATTGTTGTACTGACGTAATCAAGATGATACAACCACACCTAGTTACCTAGGATAACACTTAAGCACATCTCAGTTAAGACACAGCTGCTTAAGGAATCACCCCTCTGCTAAAGTAATCGATGCTTTCATCGATCAACTAGGAAACCGATACACCTATCAATCAGCTACACAGGCCAAAGTAAACAACCCTAGATCAGTAAGATAGCACAGTCGACACGCCTCTGTTAGGCACAACCAAGGCACATCAATCGGCTAAACCTGATGCACCCTCCTCAACTAAGACAAGCCAATACACCAACCATCAGTTAGACCAAAAACATGCTGATAATCCAATCGGCAAGATCCTTCCTTTGTCTGTCCTTAAAGTACTGTACCTTTAACGTTCGTATCCATATCAGCCTTTCTGACCCTAGATAAACTCAAATCGGCTAATCCCCTCTGATCATACACAGAGACCGCTCCTGCCGATTCCTCTTTCAAACGGAAATCAGCCGATTACCCAAGGCAAAGTAGGCAGCGCCCTCCTTTGCCGATTCCATTGGCTGGACCCTGTTGTTTCCAATCCGCTCTTTTGTAGCCTTCAGCAAAATAGCCGATTTTAATCAGCTGTCCAACTAAAGCTCTACCCAAGTTAGTTTCTGATCTTTTTGATTGTTATGTGAATAGTATGTTAAATGAATGCTGGATTACAATTTTATTGTAAAGTAAAATAGTTTCATGTGCACACTTTGAATGTAATATTGCATTACATGTAGATACGACTACTTCCACAAATGGTACCTACGGAATCTCCAAGGAGTCTGCAGAGGATATTCCTGAAGACCAAATGAACGTCACCAAGGGATTATCGGAAGCCCCGAACCAAAGTTCGGAAGATAATAATACTAACATCCCTGACTCCAGCCCCACCAGTAAAGGCAAGCCCCGGTGCATAACCCAGTATTTCAAATTACTACATTATGCAATCTTATACTTATGTATTATATCTTGCATTAAGTCTAGGAGATGAAATGGAACCTTAGATGCATGAATCCTAGGAACCTATATATTGCACCTAAGTTCATATCGAATAGATGCTCTGCTAATTGGACCGGTAGACGTCGGGTGATTTCCTGTCACTCGCGCGATATAGGAGTTGTAATGTTTACATTCCTGTAATCACTATAAGGATGACGGACGGGAATTGTGTGAGGTATCAGGGTTGAGATGATACCCCATATGTGTTGTTGAATTTTATAAGGTCGCAGTGTGTGGTAGCGGTGGTTAAGCGTTTGAAAGTACTAGCCACATGCCGTGAAATATGGTAAGCGGTAAGCCTAGTAACCAATCGGCCCGAGGAGTGGACATACCTCCCACCACTCATATTTTGGTTCTTCCTGTTACTCGATTTGATGTGTGGGAATACGTGTTGGTGGGCAACCAGGAGTACGGACATGTAGTCGCGCTACAGGCGTACGTCCTGCACTTTGGAAGTGCGATGGTCCTGCAGTCGCTTGTGGTGGATCTGATCCACGAATTGGAATGAAAGGCAAACGGTTGCTTCGGAACAATCGTTGGATGTTTCAAGCGTGTGAGTTAGGTTTACCCTTGCAAGGCTGAAATTCGATTCAGGAATCGTCCGTTTCTCACGGAGATTGAGACTGCTTAATCCCTTTACCACATAGAGTAACAAGAGCAACTTTATGATTATCAAAGATGATGTTTGGCTAAAGATTCTACCATGCTTGAATATCTATAGGAGCTTATCTAGAATGAATAATCACATAAAACTTGAAAGCTAAAAGTTGACATTAAGGATCTACTCTTTGTTGATTTTCAGCTGAAAACTTTACCCAAAACCCGAAAAGCCGTCATAAGTCTAGCTATATGGCTAAGTGTACCATGAATGGGTAAGTCTTGCTGAGTATTAGTATACTCAGTCTTGCTAGTTATATGTTTTCAGGTAAAGTCTTTGAAGACCCTACTCTTCCCCTGTCTTGGCCCTGTGCTCTTCCAGATGGTTGGTCCGTGCAATGGGATCCATCCCCGGCCAATATTGATGATACCGAGTGATGTCGTGCCCAGGCTTAGCATGACATCCGTCATGATGACGTGTTGTAAATCGTCGCGTTTGTTTTCCGCTGCCAAAAACCATAACCTTAACAGTTTGTAATAATTTTTCTAAATTTGGAACTTCGTACTGCTTTTGGAAACTCTTGTAATGTAATTCCCTGTGATGTAAAATATGATGGTGTCTGTATCTCTGGACTCATCTTCGTGTGAGGTAACCTTATTTGATCCTGTATCAGTCGTTTATCGGGACGCTACCCAACAGGCCAAGGGGTTACACCGTTTGAAGTACGTTGGAGCCCTGGAGAAAGGACTTGTGTATTTGAGCCAGTGTAATTCAGGTTGGTTCTGCCACATGATGGTACAAATGATGGAAGTTAGATCTGTAAGTCGAAAACCCCTTTTTTCGGGACAATTAACCCTGAAAAAAATGATTAATCGAATATTGTATCTAAACAATCCTCCAAATGACCCCTCATCTTTCGAATATTCCCTGAAACGACTCTTCAACTTCGAAATAGTAAAACTATATCCGGTCGCTGGTTATTTAACCTCGCGGTAACGCCGAGTAAAAACTGTGCTTCCAATCTGCAATCCACCAAGAGCTCTCCAAATTCCCCAATCAGAACCGCACTCCGCCTTCACCCCCTTGGAGAACCCCAATCCAACCAAATCTCCCCGCCCCTTTCTCCGCAGCCCCCGAGCAACTCGTGGCGAGCGGATCCAGAAATGGTGCCCAAGAGACCTGAGAAAGATGGGAAGAAGAAGGAGGCGCAGCCGCCATCTAGGGAGTGGACTCACAGTAAGTGCTCCAACAACGATCTCAATAAACTTGTTCCTGAGGGATTGCTCCAAGAAAAGAGTCTTGTCAACTCACGTCCCTCTTTTCGTGAACCATTCCCCATGGAAAATTTAGATGAAATCATCACATTTTGCCATTTTGCCGAACGGGGTCTGGCCCTCCCCTCTTGCTCTTTTTTCCGTGGCCTTCTTTATTTCTACGGGCTTGAGCTCCATCACCTCAACCCGAATTCCATTTGCCATATTGCCATCTTCATCCACTTCTCCGAAGCTTTCCTCGGAACCGAACCCCTTTGGGATCTTTTCTGCTTCCTTTTCCGGGTAAAACCACAACCCACAACTAAAAATCTATCCGTTGTAGGGGGCACCGGCATCCAACTTAGACAGCAAGCCGGCGATAGGTACCTTTCCTATAAATTCCCCTCCAACATTCCTGGATGGAAGAACCACTGGTTCTACATCGAAAACCATGCCCCCTAACTTCCTGAGAAATCCGACAAACCCCCAGTCATGAGGCCAGAGTGGAACACCGAGCTCCCCAGAGTAGACGTGGACCAAGTCGATGAGTTGCTAGCCATCATAGCAGCTCACAAAGAAATAGGGGTGACCGGAGCATCCGTAATGTTTTCTTTCTTCAAGCACCGGATCTAGCCAATCCAACAATGCCACACTTTAGGCTTCGAGTACATAGGCGCTGAAGATCCCTCTCGGATGTGCGCAGAAGAACTGACTTACGACACCGCACTCACCCGGGTCAGGCGAGTGCTGCTAGACGTGGATGCAGTTTCCTACATCCCGCAGCTGTTTTCTGCATAAAATCCTCCAAAACCGGTAAGTATTCGACTATTTTTTTGTTTGAAAACAAGTTCTACTATTCTGCCACTGCTAACTGAAAATCTTCTGCAGGGACACACAGAGTTGTATTGGAGCTACCCTCCACAACCCGACATCTCTTGACCGGACCACCTTCTCCCTGTGACATTCAGATATTAGGATTATAAACACACTAAACATTAGTATTAAGTGTGCATGATTGATCTTGTTATATGTGCTCAAATTTAAATGCAAAAGGGAAAAGGGACATAAATGTAATTCTGAAAAATATAGGTCCTTTAGTGTTAAATGGTTGAGAATGGGAGGTAAAATCAAATCATATGAAGGTTGTTTGGTAAAAGTCAAGAACTTGCTTTTAAGTCGCAAATATAAGTGAAACTACCCCTAGGATGTAAGTGTAGTGTAGTTTTAAAATAGGATTTAATTAAAGTTTAAAACTTTGCCAAGTTTTATGTTAGTTTCAAATCCTTAGCTCTTTTCAAATTGAACCTTAAAGAAAAGTTGTAGACCCCGCTAAACCCTACACTTTTGCTTTTGGGCACATTTTCATTTGAGCTATGGTTTGAAAGTTACCTAGACTTTACAGTGGAGTCCCTGCAGTTTTGAGAAATTGCAGATCGGTCCTCATCGTCTTCCTCCAGCCCCGGCTCCTCTGTTTCTTCTCTGCGCTGCCCCCGCCGCCCTCGCCGACCGTTCTCCTGAGGCCTAGCTGCCCCCGCGCCGCACTTAATTGCGCCACGTGCCCGCTTGAGCTTCTCCTGCCGCTTCCTCGGCCTCGCGCTGGCTTTCCCTGGCCGCTCCACGTCGCACTGCCGCCGCCCGAACCGCCACGCGCGCCGCCGGCGTCGCCAGCTCCTGTTCGCCCATGCAGCACCCCTCTCAGCTTTAAAACATGCATAAAGGCTTCTTCCCGACCTCGTTTACCCACACGCACGCTCTATTTCGTCGGCCATCTCTTTCCCCGAGCGCAGCTCCTCGCCGGAGCGCCGCCGCCGCCTGTGCTCACCGTCGTCAGCCGCCCACACCGCCTCTCACCTGCGATCCAGTGCTCAAGAAGCACCACCGCGACCCACTGCAGCTTGCTGACCCATCCAATTTCGCTTTCCTACACTCGAGCAGCATCTTCCACAGCGCCGGCGAGCTCAAAGCTCCGCCGTCGCTCGGCCTCGCCGTCGACCTGCCGATACAGAGCCTCTTCACCCCAGCCAAGGGCACCAGCAGCAACACATCAACCCGTAGAAGCTTCCTAGCAGCTTCTTCACTGCCCTCCGGCACCCTAGCTACCGGAACGCCGTCGACCCTCCTCGGAGCTCCGCCGCCCGCTCGGCTTCGCCGTTGTTACGCCGCCTCAGCCCCTCCCTTCCCCGACACCGGCCACCTACGTGATCGCCGTGAGTCCCTGAGCATTTCCCCTCACTTGCCCCTCGCCGTCGGTGAGCTCTCTCGCCGGAATTTCATCAGCAATCGGTCGGACCTCCTGTGTAGTTCGGCCAGGGACTCAATTGTGAGGATTCAAAAGTTTCCAGGGGCCTATCTGTGAGAAAGTGGCACCCCTCTCTAAACACAAATCAGTCAACTTGTAAAATCCATAGGAATTTGTAGAAAAATCCAAAAATTGCCAAACTAGTTTTGTTGGAATCCATAAGTATAATTCTACAACTTTTGTTAGTATAGTCTAGTTTGAAACTCAATAATTTTTTATTTATTTTAAACTTAAGTAAAAGGGTATCTTATGCATAACTTTTGCATACAAGCTTATTTTCTTGTGATTTTTGGTGTGTAGCCTGTTTAAATAATAAGTAAGCTTGTGTGAAAATTTCATACTCAGTACTGCTCTGTAGTTTAAGTTCTTTTAAACTTTTGCAAATCAAATTTGAAATAGTTTGAATTTATTTAAACATGTTCCTAAAACTTTCCTGCTTAGATCTTTTTAACATAACTCAATCTGTTGATAATAAGTTCCTAATTAAATTTTCAAGAAATTAAAGCTCTGTTTGCTTGAGGTTTGAATTTAAACTTGAAATTTGAACTTAAATTCAGATGCTTTAGTTTCTATTTTCAGAAAATTATGAAAAATTCACAATAAGCTTACTGTTAGGAATACGATTATCAACCAAAAATTCAAGGTCAGTGTGGCAGAACCAACCTGAATTATACCGGCTCAAGTACGCGAGTCCATTCCAGAGGGCTCCAACGTACTTCAAATGGTATAATCCCTTGGTCTGTCGGGTAGCGTCCCGATAAACCACCGATGCAGGATCAAATAAGGTTACCTCACACGAAGGTGAGTCCAGAGATACAGTCACCATCATATTTTACATCACAGGGATATTGCATTACAAGAGTTTCCAAAAGTAGTACAAAGTTCTACACCTAGTAAAATTATTACAAAAGTTTGCAGAAATAGCAAAGGATCCAAACTAAGAGTCATTATTACAAACCAGTTTTCAAGTTCAAGCAGCGGAATTCAAAGTACGATAACTATACACGTTGCTAGTAGGGACGTCATGCTAAGCCATGGCATAACATCACTCGTTATGATCAGGGTTGGCCGGGGACGGGTCCCACTCCACGGACCAACCATCAGGCAAAGCATAAGGCCAAGGCATGGGGTAAGTAGGGTCTTCGGAGACATTACCTGAAACAAAATCATATAGCAAGGCTGAGTACTCTAATACTCAGCAAGGCTTACCCGGAATTTGGGTATACTTAGCCCATAACTAGACCATGAAAGCTTCAACTAGGAGGTAAGTTTTGTCTCAGCTAAAAAAGCGATAAAAAGTAGGTCCTTACTTTCATATTTTAGCTTTCAGGTTCTAGTTTCTTTAGCCATTCTAGGTAAGCACCTGTAACTACTCAAGCACGGTAGAGTCTCTTTAAAGCATACATCAGTATTACTCCTCATAAGATTTTCCTTGTTACTCTATGTGGCAAAAGAGTTAAGCAGTCTCATTCTTCATGAGAAACGGATGATTCTGAATCGAATTTCCACCCTTACAAGGTAAACCTAACTCACACGCTTGGAACATGCAACGATAGTTCCGAAGCAACCGTTTGCCTTTCATTCCGGGTCGTGGAACAAAGCCACCACAAGCGACTGCTGGACCATACGCACAACCAATGTGCATGACATATGTCTGTAGCACGACTACATAACCGTATTCCCGTCTGCTCTCCAGAACGTACTCCCACAGTCGGTGCGTGTAAACATAAAATAAAAGTCGAGTGGTGAGGGATGAGTCCACTTGCCGGGCCGATTAGTTACTAGGCTTACCGCTTACCATATTTCACAGCATGTGGCTAGTACTTTCAAACGCTTAACTGCCACTACCACGTACTGCGACCTTAACCAATTTCATCAACACAGACGGGGTACCATTTCTTTCCAAGATACTACACATAACCCCATCCGTCATTCTTATGGTGAGTGTAGTATTGTAAGCAACCAATTCCTATATCGTGCGAGTGATCAGAAATCACTCGACTTCTACCGGTCCTATTAGCATAGCACTAGTCGGACTCAGTTTCTAATATTCACTACATTGGTTCCTAGGGAGATGCATCTACGGTTTCCAGACAACTCCTAAGAACTTAATGCACAAGTATATAAATATATAAAGGTAAATTGCAGTGTAAATAAGATACTGGGTTTATGTCCGGGGCTTGCCTTCACTGGCGGGGCTGGGGTCAGAGATGTTAATTATTCCTTTCGATCTCGGGTTCGGAGCTTCAGTTAATTCTCCAACGATATTCCCAGCTTCTTCAGAGACTTCCACTTCGGGCTTCGGAAGGATCTGATAGTCTCCGTCGGCGAGAAACGTCGAGTCTACATGTGATGGAAATGATGCAGTTTAGAAAATGCATAGATTGTTACTTTACTTCATGATAAAGTCGCAATCCAACGAACTAAACATTACATACTAGCAAACAACACAATTTCCCTTACTAGGCAGTCATTTATCGGGTATTAACCGATTTATTTAGTTACATTAAGTAACATAGGTTGTAATCCTAAATATTTCACTAACTGCATGGAGTAGCAGGTTTGATTATCTTAGGTACTTAGATTAACTATATTAATTATCTTTATCTATATATCTAGCTAGTTACCTTTAATAACCTTAGGTTATTATTTAACATGGATCTACTCATCCAATTCCATTTATTTTTAGTTGTTCTACACCTGATCATGGTTTGAGAATTTGTGGGCATGCTATTCTACTCAAGGGTAATATCTTAAAATATTTTCATAACTTTCTATGAATAAAGACTAGCATAACTGAATTTTTCTTTGGAAATAAACCAAAAAATTCTTAACTGTGGGTATGGCCTACTATTAATCCTAATATTTTTACCAGGGATTACACATTTAAAAAGGAAGTTATGGTAAAAATTTCAAATACAAACACCAACAGAAACACCCTTAATTAAAATCTAAGTGTTTCATCAACATATAAATAAAGGTACTCAAATTTCTAAGCAAAAGAGCAATAAAGAACTCAAGATTTTTACACAGAGCTATACATAGCACATACAATTTAAGTTCCAAAATTCAACTACAACACATGCACATAACATGAGATACAAATAAAACATTCATTTCCTAGTATTTAATTTACATCAGAAAATATACACATATAGCTTAAACTCACTATACAAAAGTAGTTGAATTTAACTTAAGGATCCCAACAAAACAGGTTTGGCATTTCTCTGAAATTTTGACACTTTTCTATAAATTTTTGAAGTTCACAACTTTTGAATTCGGGGGGGGGGGGGGGGGGCTCAGGAAATTTACAAGGACACCCTTAGCACTTTTGAAATCTTTGCACATATGCCCTTGGCTCGTCGGGGAAGAAGGGCAGGGGGTGATGCCGGCCAAATTCCGGCGAGGGGACGGTAGGGGGTGGAGGAAGGGGTGGTCAACGAGCACCAGGAGGTCAAGGCGCACCTTCTGGAGGTCTTGGGAAGGGGAGAGGATGGCCGGAAGGGGCATCCCCACGGCGGCCGAGATGGCGGCGGAAGGGTGCTCGTTGGCGAGGGGATTCCTGGTGAGGAGGAGGACCAAGCTTGGGCTTGAGAGCTGTAGCAGGATAAGGGAAAGCTAATGGAGTAGTCGAATTGGACGAAGGAGGGGTGGAGGTATGGGTTCGACGGCGGACAGGAGCTTTCCGGCGAAAGGAGAACGGCGGCGAGGTAACTCCGGTGGCGGTCCGGCCACGGGGAGTGGCTGGTGAGCGTTAGTGGGGTACGGGGAAGCTTCCTAGGGGGTTGGGGTGGGCAATGGAAGGCTCAAGGTGGGGGCTCCGCGGCAACCAGTAGCTCGCCGGCGAAGAGGAAGGAGGCGGCAGTGAGTTCTGAGCTTTGGGCAATTGGAGAACGCGTGAGCGAGTGGAACAGAAGGAGAGGGAGCTAGTGCTACTCTTGAACCGGAGCAGAGAGGGTGAGGGGGCGTGCACGGGCAGTGCCATGGTGGCGGCGAGATGACGGCGGGAGAGCCGCGGGATGGTGTGGCACGCGCGCAAGAGGGCCAGGGAGGAAAAGCTAGAGCGGCGCTCGGGTTGGGGGCGACGCGTGGGGTAGCTAGGAGCTGGAGGTGGCGTCGGGGAGCGACCGAGGCTCAGCACATGGCCGGAGATATGGTGCTGACACCGGCGGCAGGGGTGCAGTGGGAGAAGCAGAGCAGTTGCCACAGGAGGAAGAAGAGAGAAGGGGGTCCGAGGGGCCTCAATGGAAAAAGCAAAAACCTTAGGGACTTCATTGTAAACAGAATTTTTCCCGCTGATCCAAAGCTCTACTGAGGAAATGGTCAAAATAGAAGTTGTAGAACTTTTCAAATCCTATAACTTTGCTTTACGGATCAAGTTCAGAAACCTAAAGCACAATGTTTTATCTTACCATTTTTCACTCAAATTAAACTTTACATAAGTTTTGTCCTAGTAGTGTAAATTTTATGGACTCTTGGGCTTATCTGCAAACATTGATGGCTGGTCATGATTACCTTTCCCCTTTTACACTTTGACCCTTGGTAATTTTTGGGTGTTACTTTTATAATTCAACTAAGTTATATAAAAGGGCTTGTAATTTCATATATTTACACAAATACCCTTATTTACATATCCTAACTTAGTTTTAGCACAATTTAATGCATACCAAAACATTCTCCCTATTGGCTTGCTCTATTTGACACCTAGGGTGTCACAACCTTCCCCCCTAAAAGGAATCTCGTCCCGAGATTACAGGAATGACGTGATGAGAGGGTAGATACCTAAGAATTCTTGAGGAAGTCTGGGAAGTTCTTCTGAAGATAGTCTTCAATTTCCCAGGTAGCTTCTTCTTCTGTATGATGATTCCACTGGATTTTAAACATTTTGACTGTTGCTCTTCTAGTACTTCTTTCCTTGGCATCTAAAATTCTGACTGGATGCTCCTTATAGGAAAGATCGGGCTCGATATCGATACTTTGTATATCAATGATTTCGGTAGGAACGCTGATACATTTCTTCAGCTGGGATACATGGAAGACATTATGAATAGCTGCTAGCTGAGGAGGAAATTGAATTCGATAGGCTACGGGTCCACAAATTTCAAGGATTTCAAAAGGACCAACATAGCGAGGAGCGAGTTTGCCTCTGATACCAAATTGTTGAATGCCTCGAGTAGGAGATACTCGCAGGTATACAAAATCGCCTACTTCAAACTGTATTGGTTTCCTCCTTTTATCTGCGTAGCTCTTTTGCCTTGATTGAACTGCTTTAAGATTGTTCCGAATGATCTTTACCTTTTCTTCTGCTTCATTAACAAGATCAGGTCCAAAAATTTCACGTTCACCAATCTGAGACTAATTCAAAGGAGTTCTGCATTGGCGACCATATAAGGCTTCAAAAGGAGCCATTTTGATATTTGACTGATAACTGTTATTATAGGAGAATTCTGCCAAAGCTAAGCATTTGTCCCAATGCTTGTCGTATTGGATCACACAAGTTCGAAGCATATCTTCTAGAATTTGGTTGATCCTTTCTGTCTGCCCATCTGTTTGTGGATGATATGCGGAGCTTCGAATTAACTTGGTTCCAAGAGTTTGTTGAAACTGCTCCCAGAAACGAGCAACAAACTGTGCTCCACGATCAGAGATGATCATTTTAGGTATCCCGTGGAGACGAACGATCTGGTCTAGATATATTTCCGCATACTTCCTAGCAGTGTAAGTGGTATGCACCGGAAGAAAATGAGCGGTCTTGGTTAATCTATCCACAATTACCCAAATAGAATCATGCCTCTGGGAAGTGTTGGGTAAACCCATGATAAAATCCATACTGATATCCTCCCATTTCCAAGATGGAATAGGTAAAGACTGTAGCGTACCAGAAGTCTTTAAGTGACTGGCCTTAACTCTCTGACAAACATCACATTCAGAGATGTACTTTGCTATTTCTCTTCTCATACGAGTCCACCAGAAATTCTATTTCAAATCTTGGTACATTTTCGTACTGCCAGGGTGCATAGCAAATTTGGATAAATGTGCTTCATCCATTATTTGTTTGCGAAGCTGATGGTTTCTGGGTACAACCATGCGTCCATTAAACCGTAGAATTCCTTTAGGATCCTCTTGGAAACATTTATATTTTTCTTAGGCTAATTGTTGCTTGATAATTCTGATTCCCTTATTATGTTGTTGTGCCGTAACAATACTATCCTAGAGTTTAGGCTCAACTATTATATGATTCAGACTGCCTTGAGGAACGATTTCCAGATTAAGCTTCCTCAATTCCCAACAAAGAGTGTCGCTGAAGACTTCTATTGATAAACAATGACAATGTGACTTGCGGCTAAGTGCATCCGCAACCACATTGGCTTTGCCTGGATGGTAGTGTACTTCAAGGTCATAATCCTTTATAAGCTCTAACCAACATCTTTGCCTCATATTCAAATCCGCTTGCGTAAAGATGTATTTTAGGCTCTTATGATCCGTGTAAATATTGCACTTAGTACCCATAAGATGGTGTCTCCAAAGTTTAAGTGCATGTATAACGGCTGCAAGCTCAAGATCATGAGTTGGATAATTCTACTCATGTGTCCGAAGTGCTCTAGAGGCATATGCAATCACTCGATTATCCTGCATAAGTACACATCCAAGTCCGGTGCTTGATGCATCACAATAAACATCAAAAGGTCTGGATGAATCGGGCTGAGCCAAAACTGGAGCAGTGGTAAGGTGTGCTCTTAGAGTGTGGAAAGCTTCTTCACAATTCTCATTCCAGGAGAATTTAATTCCTTTTTTTTAATAGTTCTGTCATGGGCTTGGCTATCCTGGAAAAATCTGGAATGAAACAACGGTAATAGCCAGCAAGACCGAGAAAACTGCGGATCTGATGGACCGAAGTAGGGGGTTTCCAATCCATCACTTCTTGAACTTTACTCGGATCGACAGATATACCGTCCTTAGAGATGGTATGACCCAAGAATCTGATGGTATCCAGCCAGAATTCACATTTAGAGAATTTGGCATACAGACGGTGATCCCACAAATGTTGAAGAACAACATGAAGATGTTTAGCATGATCTTCGAGAGTTTTGGAATAGATCAGAATATCGTCGATAAAAACCACGACGAATTTATCGAGTTCTAGGATGAAGACAGAGTTCATGAGGTACATGAAATATCCCGGTGCATTGGTAAGACCAAAGGACATAACCAGATATTCATAGAGTCCATATCTGGTGGAGAAAGCGGTTTTTGGAATATCGCTTGGCCTAATCTTTATCTGATGATACCCGGAGCGAAGGTCAATTTTAGGGAATATCTTAGCTCCGGCTAACTGATCGAACAGGATATCAATGCGGGGAAGAGGGTATTTATTCTTAATAGTAACCGCATTGAGGGGGCGATAGTCAACACATAGTCTAAGACTATGATCCTTTTTCTTAACGAACAAGGCAGGGCATCCCCAAGGTGAAGCACTTGGGCGGATATAACCTTTATCAAGGAGCTCCTGAAGTTGAAGTTTTAATTCCGCTAGTTCATTGGGCGGCATTCGGTAGGATCTCTTAGCAATGGGGGCTGTGCCAGGTTGTAACTCTATAATAAACTCAACATCTCTTTCTGGGGGCATTCCAGGTAACTCGTCTGGAAAAACATCTGGGTATTCACATACAACAGGAATGTCCTCTAGCTTGATTCCTGTTGTAGTATACACACAAGAACTGATATATTCCTGTGATGGAAGATGAAGGATGGTATGTCCATATTCTGGGGAATTTATTTCAACCACTCGAGAAAAGATGTCTAAAGATACTCGCTGTCTGGTCATCCAATCCATGCCTAGGAGAATATCCATCCCTTCTAAATTTAATGCAATTAAGGCTATTCTTATTAAAGTGCTACCCATCTGGATTGGTACTTCTCTATAAATTTGATTTGATGCAATTCTACCTCCCGGGGTTGTTATCATATAAGTTCCATTAGTGGGGTAGAAATCTAAACCTATTTTGGTCCCAAACCTTGTACTGATAAAATTATAGGTTGCACCAGAATCAAAAAGTATAATAGCAGGGTGATGGTGTAGAGTAAATGTACCCATTATTACTGATGCACCTTCCGGAAGTTCCGATAGAGTGGTAAAATTCACTCTTCCCTGACAGACTTGCATAACCTGCCTCTTGCCTCTATTCTTGGGGTTGGAATTAGAGTTGGAGGCCTGTCCGGGGAATGTTTTCCTTGGTTGTGGGCAGTCTTTAACAAAATGTGCCGGACTACCGCAGTTGAAACATCGATTGATGTTATTCCCTTCGTTAAACTGTGGAGGGTTCGGCCTTGGACCCACTGGTCATTGCTGCTGCTGAGGTTGGGGCACTGGTGGCCTGTTGAATCGAAGCTACTGAGGAGGCCTAGCTACCCATCTGCCTGCTGGAACATTTCTGGGCGGAGCTCGGGGGGCTCGGTTCTGAATCACCCAATACCTCGAAGGTTGTGCATTCGAGGGTCCAGTCGATACTTTCTACTTTTTCTCAGCACGATGGGCTGAGATACTGTCCTCTTGGGTAATAGCCATATTAACCAACTCATTAAAGTTGTCAGCCCTGACCAAATTCAAGCGTTCCTTTAACTTGGTGTTCAATCCACAGCGGAATCTATCTCTTTTCTTGGCGTCCGTGTCGACATGATAGCCGGCGTACTGACACAGGTGATTGAAAGCCTGTGCGTATTGAAGTACAGTGCGGTTCCCTTAGGTAAGTGCCAAAAATCATTGAGCTTCCGCTCAATGAGTCCTTCCGGGATATGGTGCGCCCTAAAGGCTGCCTTAAATTCTTCCCAATTGACGACATGTCCATCCGATTGCATGGCATGGTAGTTGTCCCACCAAAGGCGAGCATTCCCACGGAGCTGTTGGGCTGCGAAGAGAGTTCTGTTTGCTTCGGAGCACGGGACCGGGAGCAATGCAAACTTGGGCTCAATTGTACGGAGCCATGCATCTGCATCCAGGGGTTCTTCCGTCTTATGAAAGAGCGGGCGCTGCGTACTGAAGAAATCCTGATAACCAGCCGAGGGATGCTCTTCACGTCCACGTTGAGGAGAACGGAACTGTTGTTGCTGGGCTTGCACTAGCATGTTCAGGAGTTCAGTCTGATGGGCCACCACTTCTGCCAGGTTTGGCGGTGGCGGAGGTGGTTGTTGTGAACCACTAGCTTGATCTGGTCTGAATCGCTCCGGGGTTCCGCGCGTAGCGCTTCCTCAATCTGTGTATTCTGCCGGCCAACTTGATTACGATACCTTTGGGCTATGTTGGTCAAGCGATAAATACCGTGCTGCTGAAGGGTCTGGTTACGGTACTGTGCATTCATAAATCTAACTGCAGTTCATAAAGTCTCTCCGGCTAGGGTTCCCAGTAAATGGTCACAGTATGTCACTCTGAAAGTCCATTCTGGGTCACGAGAATCCATTGCAGGAAATAAGCCGATAGGATATCCTGCAACTTCCTCAGGATGCTGATCGCAAAAGATGTGGATGGCTTCTATAGCTGCTGCTTCAAAGGTATCGGAAAGGCGATGACCAATCACATTTACTTCAATAGGCGGCCACAGAGATAAGGTAGGATGTGGAGGAACAGTCATTTTCACCCTGCAACGAGGAACGCCTTCTTCATCATACTCTACTCCATCGTAAGGTGGAGGCTCGGTGTAGCCAAACATCTGGAGAGATTCCCACAAAAGACGAGGAAAACCATCCCAATGCAAAGCATTGGTATGAGCGTGTCCTGCGGAATCCTAAAAGAACCTTGGAAGCTCGGCCATCTGAAACATGGATTCAAATGGTGAGATTACAAGTTTTCAACCATACACCTTGAGAAGACTGCGGATACAAATGTGGGTTAGATTGATAGATTGATTGGAAAACAGCTATCCTTACAGGGTAAAAGAAACGAGATGATCTACCCTGATAACAGTAGAATTTGAAGATCGAAAGATTGTTCTAGATCTTGAGAATGAAATGATATAAGTCGAAATGTTACACCTTAAGGCTGTCAAAATAACCACTTCAACTGTACTAATTACTAACATTTTCTACACATACTTACAACTAACAAACCATGCCACACATTCAATCAAATCAAGGAATATGCATGCACGTGCTACGCGCTCTCACAATTCAAAATAATTGCCAAAAATGTTTGGACTTACGTGATTAGTTTCGGTGGCACAATATATCCGTCTCTCCCTATAATAGCTAGCCCGATATCCTTATTCGTCTTAACCTATTTAACTGTGGTTAGTGTACCTGCAGAAAACCACCATATATATGAACCTTTCATGCCAGCACTCATGAAAGCGTCCTCAAACATTACTGTTCACTATAGAAACAGCATTTGTACAATTACCGCCGTACAGACAACGTTAACATACGTTATCGAAACAACGTATTCACAAGATACCACAAAATGCGGGGGTAATGTTGTTCATACCCTGCAACTAACCATATACTCCCAATATAGTCAACCGAAGTTGGTACATTGGCAGCATCTCAAGTAGGCCACTGCTTGAGAAACAGCGTTCGGTTCGCATCACCGACGGGAAGGCTAACTCCCCAGTTAGCTGAGGATCCTTACCTTCTTACCTTACCATCGAAGATGTTGTTACAGAATGTAAAGTTGGGTTGTGCATAAATTTAAGTTTCGACAGAAAGGTAATGCTGGTAGTTAGAGTTATATATATACATACTATAGCCACCTCTAGTTCCCTTAAATATCACCCTAGGGATTTACGTACTAAGCACAATCCTTAACGAAACCAACGTAGTTTTGCCAAATATTTTGTGGGTCAAACTTTTATACTGAAAGTATTCTTAAGGTAAAATGTATCTCTAGAATAAATAGCTCTGATACCAGCTGTGGCAGAACCAACCTGAATTATACCGGCTCAAGTACGCGAGTCCATTCCAGAGGGCTCCAACGTACTTCAAACAGTATAATCCCTTGGTCTGTCGGGTAGCGTCCCGATAAACCACTGATACAGGATCAAATAAGGTTACCTCAAATGAAGGTGAGTCCAGAGATACAGTCACCATCATATTTTACATCACAGGGATATTGCATTACAAGAGTTTCCAAAAGTAGTACAAAGTTCTACACCTAGTAAAATTATTACAAAAGTTTGCAGAAATAGCAAAGGATCCAAACTAAGAGTCATTATTACAAACCAGTTTTCAAGTTCAAGCAGCGGAATTCAAAGTACGATAACTAAACACGTCGCCAGTAGGGACGTCATGCTAAGCCATGGCATAACATCACTCGTTATGATCAGGGTTGGCTGGGGACGGGTCCCACTCCACGGACCAACCATCAGGCAAAGCATAAGGCCAAGGCATGGGGTAAGTAGGGTCTTCGGAGACATTACCTGAAACAAAATCATATAGCAAGGCTGAGTACTCTAATACTCAGCAAGGCTTACCCGGAATTTGGGTATACTTAGCCCATAACTAGACCATGAAGGCTTCAACGAGGAGGTAAGTTTTGTCTCAGCTAAAAAAAGATAAAAAGTAGGTCCTTACTTTCATATTTTAGCTTTCAGGTTCTAGTTTCTTTAGCCATTCTAGGTAAGCACCTGTAACTACTCAAGCACGGTAGAGTCTCTTTAAAGCATACATCAGTATTACTCCTCATAAGATTTTCCTTGTTACTCTATGTGGCAAAAGAGTTAAGCAGTCTCATTCTTCGTGAAAAACGGACGATTCTGAATCGAATTTCAACCCTTGCAAGGTAAACCTAACTCACACGCTTGGAACATGCAACGATAGTTCCGAAGCAACTGTTTGCCTTTCATTCCGGGTCGTGGAACAAAGCCACCACAAGCGACTGCTGGACCATACGCACATCCAATGTGCAGGACATACGTCTGTAGCACGACTACATAACCATATTCCCGTCTGCTCTGCAGAACGTACTCCCACTGTCGGTGCGTGTAAACATAAAATAAAAGTCGAGTGCTGAGGGACGAGTCCACTTCCCAGGCCGATTAGTTACTAGGCTTACCGCTTACCATATTTCGTGGCATGTGGCTAGTACTTTCAAATGCTTAACTGCCACTACCACATACTGCGACCTTAACCAATTTCATCAACACAGACGGGGTACCATTTCTTTCCAAGATACTACACATAACCCCATCCGTCATTCTTATGGTGAGTGTAGTATTGTAAGCAACCAATTCCTATATCGCGCGAGTGACCGGAAATCACTCGACTTCTACCGGTCCTATTAGCATAGCACTAGTCGGACTCAGTTTCTAATATTCAGTACATTGATTCCTAGGGAGATGCATCTACGGTTTCCAGACAACTCCTAAGAACTTAATGCACAAGTATATAAATATATAAAGGTAAATTGCAGTGTAAATAAGATATTGGGTTTATGTCCGGGGCTTGCCTTCACTAGCGGGGCTAGGGTCAGAGATGTTAATTATTCCTTTCGATCTCGGGTTCGGAGCTTCAGTTAATTCTCCAACGATATTCCCAGCTTCTTCAGAGACTTCCACTTCGGGCTTCGGAAGGATCTGATAGTCTCCGTCGGCGAGAAACGTCGAGTCTACATGTGATGGAAATGATGCAGTTTAGCAAATGCATAGATTGTTACTTTACTTCATGATAAAGTCGCAATCCAACGAACTAAACATGACATACTAGCAAACAACACAATTTCCCTTACTAGGCAGTCATTTATCGGGTATTAACCTATTTATTTAGTTACATTAAGTAACATAGGTGGTAATCCTAAATATTTTACTAACTGCATGGAGTAGCAGGTTTGATTATCTTAGGTACTTAGATTAACTATATTAATTATCTTTATCTATATATCTAGCTAGTTACCTTTAATAACCTTAGGTTATTATTTAATATGGATCTACTCATCCAATTCCATTTATTTTTAGTTGTTCTACACTTGATCATGGGTTGAGAATTTGTGGGCATGCTATTCTACTCAAGGGTAATATCTTAAAATATTTTCATAACTTTCTATGAATAAAGACTAGCATAACTGAATTTTTCTTTGGAAATAAACCAAAAAATTCTTAACTTGGGGTATGGCCTACTATTAATCCTAATATTTTTACCAGGGATTACACATTTAAAAAGGAAGTTATGGTAAAAATTTCAAATACAAACACCAACAGAAACACCCTTAATTAAAATCTAAGTGTTTCATCAACATATAAATAAAGGTACTCAAATTTCTAAGCAAAAGAGCAATAAAGAACTCAAGATTTTTACACACAGCTATACATAGCACATACAATCTAAGTTCCAAAATTCAACTACAACACATGCACATAACATGAGATACAAATAAAATATTCATTTCCTAGTATTTAATTTACATCAGAAAATATACACATATAGCTTAAACTCACTATACAAAAGTAGTTGAATTTAACTTAAGGATCCCAACAAAACTGGTTTGGCATTTCTCCAAAATTTCTACACTTTTCTACAAATTTTTGAAGTTCACAGCTTTTGAATTGGGGGGGGAGCTCTGGAAATTTACAAGGACACCCTTAGCACTTTTGAAATCTTTGCACATATGCCCTTGGCTCGTCGGGGAAGAAGGGCAGGGGGTGATGCCGGCCAAATTCCGGCGAGGGGACTGCAGGGGGTGGAGGAAGGGGTGGTCAACGAGCACTAGGAGGTCAACGCGCACCTTCTGGAGGTCTTGGGAAGGGGAGAGGATGGCCGGAAGGGGCGTCCCCACGGCGGCCGAGACGGCGGCGGAAGGGTGCTCATCGGCGAGGGGATTCCTGGTGAGGAGGAGGACCAAGCTTGGGCTTGAGAGCTGCAGCAGGACAAGGGAAAGCTAATGGAGTAGTCGAATTGGACGGAGGAGGGGCGGAGGTATGGGTTCGACGGCGGATAGGAGCTTACCGGCGAAAGGAGAACGGCGGCGAGGTAACTCCGGTGGAGGTCCAGCCACGGGGAGTGGCTGGTGAGCGTCAGTGGGGTACGGGGAAGCTTCCTAGGGGGTTGGGGTGGGCAATGGAAGGCTCGAGGTGGGGGCTCTGCGGCGACCAATAGCTCGCCGGCGAAGAGGAAGGAGGCGGTAGTGAGTTCTGAGCTCTGGGCAATTGGAGAACGCGTGAGCGAGTGGAATAGAAGGAAAGGGAGCTAGTGCTACTCTTGAACCGGAGCAGAGAGGGCGATGGGGCGTGCACGGGCAGTGCCACGACGGCGGCGAGATGGCGGCCGCAGAGCCGCGGGACGGCGTGGCGCGCGTGCAAGTGGGCCAGGGAGTAAAAGCTAGAGCGGCGCTCGGGTTGGGGGCGACGCGTGGGGTAGCTAGGAGCTGGAGGTGGCGCCGGGGAGCGACCGAGGCTCAGCACATGGCCGGAGAATCGGTGCTGACACCGGCGGCAGGGGTGCGCAGCGGGCGAAGCAGAGGAGTTGCCACAGGAGGAAGAAGAGAGAAGGGGGTCCGAGGGGCCTCAATGGAAAAAGCAAAAACCTTAGGGACTTCACTATAAATAGAATTTTTCCCGTTGATCCAAAGCTCTACTGAGGAAATGGTCAAAATAGAAGTTGTAGAAATTTTCAAATCCTATAACTTTGCTTTAGGGATCAAGTTCAGAAACCTAAAGCACAATGTTTTATCTTACCATTTTTCACTCAAATTAAACTTTACATAAGTTTTGTCCTAGTAGTGTAAATTTTATGGACTCTTGGGCTTATCTGCAAACATTGATGGCTGGTCATGATTACCTTTCCCCTTCTATACTTTGACCCTTGATAATTTTTGGGTGTTACTTTTATAATTCAACTAAGTTATATAAAAGGGCTTGTACTTTCATATATTTACACAAATACCCTTATTTACATATCCTAACTTAGTTTTAGCACAATTTGATCCATACCAAAACATTCTCCCTATTGGCTTGCTCTATTTGACACCTAAGGTGTCACAGTCAGGACCTTTATGTTTTTTTAAAATAAAAATCAAACTTGTCAAATTACTTCAAAGTAATTCCATTAATATAACCATAAATTGAGTGTAAATAGTAGCTTTGGATCCAAACCCCCCCTTGTTTCATGAGTTTAAGCTTGTTAATTTGTTGGATTGCAACTTTATTGTGAAGTAAAATCCTTAACTCAAGAACCATCTCACTTAAATCATTGCATATCATGTAGAGTCAGCAACGCTCGACGACGGAATCTACGAGCTGGTTCAGGAACCCGAGCATGGATTTTCTGAAGATCCTGCAAGCGTCGCCAAGATATTAACTGAAGCCCCGAACCAAAGTTTGGAAGTCTCTGACACCACTGACCCTAGCCCAGCTCAAGAAGGCAAGCCCCGGTGCATAACCCAGTATTTTAAATTACTACATTATGCAATCTTATATTTATAAATTATATTCTGCATTAAGTCTAGGAGTTGAAATGGAACCCTAGATGCATTAATACTAGGAACCTATGTAATGTGCTCGAGTCCTTATCGAATAAATGCTCTGCTAATAGGACTGCTAGAAGTCGGGTGATTTCCTGTCACTCGCGCAATATAGGAGTTGAATGCTTACTATTCTGCAATCACTATAAGGATGATGGACGGGGTCATGTGCAGTGTCATGACTCGAAAGGTTACCCCATCTGTGTTGATAAAAGTTATTAAGGTCGCAGTGTGTGGTAGTGGTGGCTAAGCATTTGAAACTACTAGCCACATGCCGCGAAATATGGTAAAGCGGTAAGCCTAGTACCTGAATGGCCTGGCAAATGGACATGTCTCCACCACTCGATTATTTGGTTTCTGTTGTACTCACGCACCGACGTGTGGGAGTACATTCTGCATAGCAGATAGGAGTACGATCATGTAGTCACGCTACAGACGTATGTCCTGCACAATTGGTGTGCGTATGGTCCTGCAGTCGCTTGTGGTGGCCCTGATCCATAACCCGGAATATGAGGAAAACGGTTGCTACAAAACAATCTTCGATGTTCCAAGCATGTGAGTTAGGTTTACCCTTGCAAGGTTTGGAAATTCGATTCAGAATCGTCCGTTTCTCGCGGAGATTGAGACTGCTTAGTCCTTCTGCCACATAGAGTAAGAACAGTAACCATTATGAAATAATTTGGATGGATGTTAATCTCTACCTTGTTTGTCTAGAATAGGTGCTTACCTAGAATGGTTAATGAAACTAGAATCTGAAAGCTAAAATATGAAAGTTTTCATGAGTCTAGTTATGGGCAAAGTATAACCCAATTCCGGGTAAGCCTTGCTGAGTATTAGTATACTCAGACTTGCTAGTGAATTTTTTCAGGTATAACCCTCGAGAACCCCACGGATAGTTCTGCATGGCCAACTTCTGTTCCGTTTGGCTGGTTCGTGGAGTGAGATCCGTCCCCGGCTGGCAGTGACCCTCCTGAATGACGTCATACTTCGGGCTGAGTGTGGTGTCAACCTTTGCGACGTGTGTAGTCGCGTGCTAATTTTCTTCCGCTGTGAACTTGACAGGCATGTTTAGCTTGTCGCTTTAAACAATGTTTGTTTATTACCTTAAATTTGAAATGGTTTGTAATAGTGTTTAATATGCTGTGAATTAAAAGTTGATGAGCTGTTGTGCGAACTGTAAACTCGCCTTCGTGCGAGGTAAACCTGCTTCGATCCTGTTGAACCGTGGTTGCATCGGGCGGAGACCTGACAGACCAATGGGTTGTTCCGTTTGAAGTGCGTTGAGTTAGTATTGTCTGTATAGCAATGACTAGCGCACTTGAACCAGAATAATTCAGGCAGTTCTGCCACACTCTCTAGCGCCGCAGCCGAAGTGAAGAGGGCTCAAGCAGCCGAGGCTCTGCCCGGCAGCGAGTCCACTGAAGGCGGAAGCCCCTTGGCGGAAAGGGAAGCCGAGGGGGAGGCGAGAAGGAATAACTCCCCCGGACCATCCGTGGAGTTGACCGAAATGCTACCTTCGGTCCCGTAGGGTCGTCGGGTTGTGCGCAAACGGAAAGCACACGTAGTCGAGTCCTCTATGTACGAAGATGTTGCCTTGTTGAGTTGTCATATATCGGAATTGTTGCGCACTAACACTGTCCTTTTGCAGTCCATCTGCTTCTCCTCCCGACCCCGAGCGCCGAGAGGTGGGAGAGGACCCATCGACTGCCGCGACAGGAGCGGTTACCATTGCCGTGGCGGGCACTGTGCCACCAGCTAGTGTGACCCCGCCCCCAGCAACGAGTACCGTGATTGAAACACCACGGGCTGTAAGAGTGAAAAAAGCTGTCATGAAGAAATCTTCACCGTAAGTATAGATCTTTTCTTGCACAATAAACGTCCTGTTCTTCTCGACTTGTGTAATAATATAACTGATTCTGCTCCATTAGGTCTGCAAGCAACATGAGACACTGCCGCGACAGGAGCGGTTACCATTGCCGTGGCGGGCACCGTGGCACCAGCTGGTGTGACCCCGCCCCCAGCAACGAGTACCGTAATTGAAACACCACGGGCTCTAAGAGTGAAGAAAGCTGTCATGAAGAAATCTTCACTGTAAGTATAGATCTTTTCTTGCACAATAAACATCATGTTCTTCTCGACTTGTGTAATAATATAACTGATTCTGCTCCATTAGGTCTGCAAGCGACATGAGACACAAGTCGAAGCCTGCCGCAGCTACCCCAGCCCCCAAGCCATCAGCCCCAGAGGAGCCCACGCCCAAGGAGCCAGCCCCCAAGGCGGACACAACGCTGCCCGACCTGCCACCCCCCGAGTCCTAGCAAGCGGAAGCCAGGGCTGGTGGTGAGGAACAAGTCAAGGCCACTGAGGCCGCTCCTACAGATGGCACTAGTAAGTGTCTGACCGCCCATGGCTAGCTGCTTAGACCATAGACATTATGTACTGAATGCATCTTGACTTGCAGATGCCCAACAACAATCTACTGAAGAAGCCGTAGGGACCTCAAGGAGCACTAGCGAGCTGCTGATGGCTGGGAGCGGATACCAAAATTTCATCACCATAGATCTGGTGGATGACCCGATTCTGACGGACAACAACATCCGGTACTTCAAGAAGATCTCCAAAGAGATGTACAATTTTACCCTGGTAAGTCGTGATTGCTCTTCTGCCAGTGTATGTCATCGAGTTGCTTGTCTTAACCTTCCCCCTTATGCAGAATGTGATCAAGCACTCACAGAAGAAGATCAAAAAGCTGAAAGCAGTCGTGAGTGGCCACCAGGACCTCGCTGCCAAGGAAAAACGCATATCTGAAGAGCTGACGAAGAACATTTATCTTCAGCGAGAACTTGACAAGCTGAAGCAGGAGCGGACTCGAGAGACGTGGCTCCTCAAAAATGATCTCCGCAACCTCGAGAAGGCCAACTCTGAGCTCCAGGAGCAGCTCAAAGAACAAAAGAAGGCGCACCAACGCAAGCCCCTTTCTTCCCTCGAGTACTTTCCCTTAACAATTTATCTTGGATTCTTAAAATATCTTCACCGCAGAGCTTAGAAAAATCTTAACATATAAAGAAAAACTGCTTACTGATGTGAAGAATATACTGTATCGCCGTATAGATGACATCGAGAAGCTGCAGAAGGTAATTGCCAACAATGAACAACAGTTCGCCAATTGCCTTCAGCAGATCAAGACGCTAGGCGAGGAGAAGGAGCAGTGGCAAAAGGAGCTAGAGGACCTCAGGGGAGCCGCCAAGAAGGTTGTGGACATTGTGGACCCACAAGAAGACGGTGACGCAGGCGAGCGGCCCTTCATGGAGTGACTTCTCGGAGCGCCGCAGAAGGTCGTCAAGTTCCTCACTGAAGCCCCGGTCGCATGTGTCAGCCACGCTCTTTCCTTTGTAAAATCCTTTTGGTCGGAGGCTCAACTAGAAGCATTTGCACAGGGTCTGGCTGCGGAGTGTTCTGAAGAACAATTCAACGAGTACCTCCAAGAAGCCCAACCTGTAGTAGAACAAATAGTAAAAAGTGTACTGCAGGATTGAGATGTAAAAACAAGTACTCATTTCCTTGTATATAATTGTCTTTGATATCTCTACTTGTGTGTGCCTTGACTGAATTGTTATCCAAGTTCAAAGGCTAAGTAGTAGACACTACTCCGGGTGCAGCGACCCTGGAGGTAGTCGAGGTAGCTTCGAGTAGGAACCCATCCAACAAGTTAGACATAACCCGATCGAGCGGGTCTAACCAGTTAGGAAAGAACATGAGCATCATCGCGAGACTGTCGTGCTTATGGCAAGAGGTCGAAACTATCCTGAGTGCGATGACTCTGGGCATAGTCAAAATAGCTCCTCATGTGAGCCCGTCCAATAAGCTAGGTGTAACCCGAACGAGCAGGTCTAACCTGTTAGGAAAGAACACGAGCATCGTCACGTGACTGCCGTGCTTATGGCAAGAAATCGAAGCTACCCCGAGTGCAACGACTCTGGGCGTAGTCAAAAATAGCTCCTCGTGTGAGCCCGTCCAACAAGTTAGGAGTAACCCGAACGAGCAGGTCTAACCTGTTAGGAAAGAACGCGAGCATCATCGCGTGACTGCCGTGCTTATGGCAAGAAATCGAAACTACCCCGAGTGCAACAACTCTGGGCGTAGTCAAAATAGCTCCTCGTGTGAGCCCGTCCAACAAGTTAGGTATAAACCAATCGAACGGATCGATCTTGTTGGAAAAAAATGACCCCGGTCTTGTAACCTGCTTGACGACGAATGGCCCTTCCCACCTCGAGTTGAGCTTGTGTAAGCCGGACTCATCTTGGATGCGGCGTAGGATCAAATCGCCTATACTGAACGACCGTTCCTTCACGTTGCGGTTGTGATATCGCCGGATCGCTTGCAGGTATCGTGCTGACTGAACAAGAGCGGTGCAGCGAGCCTCTTTGACAGAGTCGAGCTCTAACTGCCTTGCTTTGTCCGCCTCGCCTTCATTGTACATTTCAACCCTTGGGGATTTCCACATGATGTCGGCCGGTAAGATAGCTTCATAGCCATAGACAAGGATGAACGGTGTTTATCCTGTGGCTTTGGATGGCTGAGTCCTGAGCCCCCAGATGACATGTGGCAATTTGTGTATCCACTTTCCTCCTTTCTTGCTATTTTCAACATAGAGTCATTTCTTGAGGCCATCAATTATCATGCCGTTCGCCCTCTTGACTTGACCATTAGCCCTTGGGTGTGCAACAGAGACATATTTGACCTCGATGCATGCATTTTCACAGAACTCCCAAAACTGGTTAGCCGTGAAATTTGAACCCAGGTCTGTGATGATTTTTTCGGGAAGCCGAAGCGATGCAAGATATTAGAGATGAAATCAACAACTCAATCTAGTGTGAGCTTGGCTATCAGCTTGTACTCGATCCACTTGGTAAACTTGTCGATGGCCACCAATACATGGGTGAAACCGCCTGGTGCCGTTGTGAAGGGCCCAATCATATCAAGGTTCCAGCAAGCGAACGGCCAGGATGGCGGTATGGTGATGAGACTGTGAGCTGGGACGTGAGATTGCTTGCCGAAGAATTGGCAGTTTTGGCATCTCCGCATGAGTTCCTCAGCATCAGACACTGCGGTGGGCCACCAGAAACCAGCTCTGTATGATTTCCCCACCAGCGTTCTTGAAGCTGCATGGTTGCCGCAAACGCCCTCATGTATCTCCCGCAGTATGTCGTAGCCGTCGTCTCTCGTGACACACTTTATGAGCACCCCTGATCGTGCGCCACGCCGGTAGAGCTTACTGTTGACTAGGACAAAACCTTTGCCTCTGCGCATGACACTAGCTGCCTCTGCGCTATTGGCGTCCATACCCGCGGGCAGTCTTTGATCCAGGATGAAGTCGATATAAGCCTCTCTCCAGTCCTCTCCAAGCGTCATAACCTCCCGATCAGGCTGGTGAAGACCAGAATCAGTGGTTACCTGAGGTGAGGACTTGATGGATGGCTATTTTAGCTCCTGGACGAAGACTCCTGCTGGAACCTGTGCACGGGTGGATCCTAACTTGGACAGTATATCTGCACCAACATTATGCTCCCATACCACATGATGAACCTCCAGGCCGGAAAATTTATTTTCCAGCTTGCGTACCTCTTGTACATAAGCGTCCATCATCTCCTTGTTGCAGTCCCACTCTTTATTGACTTGCTAAATGATAAGAAGTGAATCACCATATACAAGAAGTCGCTTGATGCCTAGTGATATCGCCAAATATAGCCCATGAAGGAGTGCTTCATACTCGGCTTCATTATTGGATACCTCACAAAGGATCTGGAGGACATACTTCAGTTGTTCGCCTCTTGGAGAAATAAATAGAACTCCAGCACCGCCGCCATCGAGCTTAAGAGACCCATCGAAGTACATGGTCCAGTGCTCTAGCTTGTTGATTGGAGTTGGAATTTGATTCTCTCTCCACTCAGCCATAAAGTCGACTAGAGCTTGAGACTTGATTGCAGTGCGTGGCTTGAAGTCGATAGACAAAGCCCCCAGCTCCACTGCCCACTTTGATATATGCCCCGTGGCATCTTGATTATGGAGAATATCCGCCAACGGAAAATCCGTAATCACAGTGATTTTGTACTCGTCGAAGTAATGGCGCAACTTTCTCGATGTAATCAAAATTGCATATAAAAGTTTCTGAACTGCCGGGTATCATACGTTGGATTCGGAGAGTATCTCGCTGACGAAGTACATAGGCCTCTGCACACCAAATGCATGGCCTTCCTCGCTGCGCTCAACTACAATAGCACTGCTGACAACATGAGTTATTGCTGCAATGTAGAGTAGTAGGTCTTCTCCCAGCAATGGTGCTGTAAGGACCGGAGGAGACTGAAGGTGATGCTTCAGGTCTTGTAAGGCTTGCTCGGCCTCCTCCGTCTACTGGAACTTGTCTTGGCGTTTCAGGAACTTGAAGAAGGGTAGTCCTCTTTCCCCGAGTCGGGAGATGAACCTGTTCAGGGCTGCCATACAGTGTGACACTCAGGTAATTAGCTTGGTCACACCCTAGAGTTTTGGTATGCTTTTATGTCCAAAGTATGGCAAATGTGTGTTTAATATGTGCAATGTTATGGAAAAAGTGGTGTTTATGTAATTAATTTTAACTAGGGGTCATTTTATGCAAAATGGGTGAAAGTAGAGGGAAAAGTTTAAAAGTAAGAGGGTTGTTTTGCAAAAAGTGGTATCTGTGGTTGAATTGCAAAAAATATGTGAAATTACCATTGGGTATATATGTAAAAGTATTTTTAACCATAGGACTTACATAAAATGTGAAAAATTTACTAAGTCTATAATATCTTCAATACTGTTGCTCAACTGCAGATGAACCTTAAAGGGAAGTTGTAGAGTTTGAAAAACTATGCACTTTTGCTTTTTGGACCATCTCCATTTGAGTACTGGTTTGAAAATTGCAAGTTCTTTACAGTCAGGTCCCTGCTTTTCTCTGATATTGCAAACCAGTCCCCAGCTCAGTTCCTCCCCCTTCTTCCTCCCTGCGCCACCGCTCCCCTGCTCTGCTCCTGGCACTTATGCCGCCGGCACAGTACTCCGTTCTTGGTCGCCGCCGGCCACCTCCAGCCTCGCCCTCGCCCACGCGTCATCCTCCTGCCCGTCCACCGCTCTAGCCCCCCCCTGTTGGCGCCTTACCCTCGTGCCACGGCGACCGCGCGTTGCCAGCACCGCTCGCCGGTATCTCTGTCGCCGCCGAGCCTCTGTGGTTCTTCTCCCCCGTAGCACCCGCAAACCAAAGCCCTGCTCGTCGTGCCTATCCTTCTCACCTCTTTTGCCTATAAAAGGGCGCCCTAGACCCTTTCGCGCGCGCACAGAACCCGCCGCCTCCTCCATTAGCGCCGCCGAGCTCCGGGTCACCGTGGAACTCACTCTTCCACCCTCTCCCTTTCCAAATCAGCAACGCCACTAGCTTCCCCATCCCCCACCGCACCTCCCTAGCCCGACCCTTTCCTCCTCCGCACGCCGGAGCTCCACCGCCGCCGCACGCCTCCGGCCGCCGGCTCGGCCTCCCGTGGGCAGCACTGCTCCGGCCACCTCGAGCCTCTCCAAGACCACCAATAGGTAGCTTAAGACCCCCTCGTGCCCTCCCTCCCCTTCCCCCTCATCGCCGGCGACCCCCACGGCCGGAATTTGGCCGGACCCGTGCCCCCATCGCCGGCCATAGCTCCTGGACCTGATTGCAAAGATTGAATTCTATCCAGGGGGTTACCTGTTAGAGCTAGGGACTAATTTGTAATGAAGTGGCTGTTATTTCATGTGTGTGTGATTTCTGTCTTGTAAAATTCATAACAATTCACAGAAAAATCCAAAAATGGCAAAACTAGTTTTGTTAGAAACTAGATTTCAAACTCTAAAACTTCTGTTAATGAAGTTTAGTTTGAAATAAAATACTTTTACCTTTATTTTAAACCTAAGATTAAGGGGTAGTTTATGCTTAACTTTGATATTTCATGCCTTGTTGCTTATGAAGTTGGCATGAAGGTTCTATAAGCTTTAGGTAACTTTGTACAAAATTTCAAACTCAAATTTGATTTTAACTTAACTTCTTTTATTTTGAACTTTCAAATTTGAAATATTAGCTAAACCTAATGTATAACCTTTCCTAATTGAAATTTATGGTCATTCCCTAATGTGATATTTTATAATGTTTAATTTATAATCAAATTTCTAAAACCTATAATATTTTATTTAAAAGTTTTGAATTTAAATTTTGGTTCATTTTAAATTTAATTTAAATGTTTTAGTTCTTATTTGCAACAAACTCCACCATATCTTTATGATTCCTTTATAAATAGTGCTTCAAACCTAAACCTCTTTATTTTATGAATTCTTGTGTGTCAATTGGATGAGTTACAATATTTGAAATGTGAAATCTTAAATTTAAATTTCACCTTATTTAATTTATTGCATCTCATATAGAATCAACGACGCTCGACGACGGGGACTACGAATTAGTCTTAGGACAAGACCAAAGCTTCCCAGAAGACCCAGCACAAGTCGTCGAGGGACTAACTGAAGCCCCGAACCAAGGTTCGGAAGCCTCTGACACTCCTGCCCTCAACTCCACTCCAGAAGGCAAGCCCCGGACATATCCCACTACTTTATTTACACTGCAATCTATGTCTATCCATATTATATCTTGCATTAAGTCTAGGAATTGAAGTGAAACCCTAGATGCATAAATCCTAGGAATCCAATGTAATGCTCCCGAGTCCTTATCGGATAGATGCTCCGCTAATAGGACCGGTAGAAGTCGGGTGATTTCTTGTCACTCGCACGATATAGGAGTTACATGTTTACATTTCTGCAATCACTATAAGGATGACGGACAGGGTCATGTGTTGCATCATGACCTGAGTTTTACCCTGTCTATTTTGATAAAAGTCTTAAGGTCGAAATGTGTGGTAGTGGTGGCTAAGCTTTTGAAAGTACTAGCCACATGCCGCGAAATATGGTAAGCGGTAAGCCTAGTACCCGATTGGCCCGGCAAATGGACGCGCTTCCACCACTCGACTTTTATTTTATGTTTACACGCACCGACGTGTGGGAGTACGTTCTGCATGGCAGACAGGAATACGGGTTTTGTAGTCGCGCTACAGACGTATGTCCTGCACGAGTGATGTGCGTACGGTCCTGCAGTCGCTTGTGGTGGCCCTGATCCATAACCCGGAATATGAGGGAAACGGTTGCTTCGGAATGCCCTGTTGGTATTCCAAGCGTGTGTGTTAGGTTTACCTTGCAAGGTTAAATTCGATTCGAATCATCCGCCTCTCACGAGGATTGAGACTGCTTATTCCTTCTACCACATCGAGTAAAAAGTATAATTGTTGATGGAATAATCTTGATAGATGATAAGCCATATCTTGTTTGTTTAGTATAGGTGCTTACCTAGAATGGCTAATCAAACTAGAATCTGAAAGCTAAAACTTGAAAATAGTTCATACTCTCTGTTGCTTTTCAGCTGAAAATAAACTCAGAGCCCCATATAGTACCTTCATGAGTCTAGTTACGGGCTAAAGTATACCCAATCCCGGGTAAGCCTTGCTGAGTATTAGAATACTCAGCCTTGCCAATATCTGTTTCAGGTATGACCTACGAGAATCCCACGGACAACCTTGTGTGGTCAACGTCCGTTCCTTTTGGCTGGTCCGTGGAGTGGGACCCGTCCCCGGCTGGCACTAACCCTCCGGAGTGACACCAGGCCCTGGGCTAGCTTGGTGTCCGTCCTTGCGACGTATGTAGTCGCGAAAAACTTTTCTTTCCACTATGAGTTTAGACAAGCTGTTGTGCTTGTCAGTTTGAACATGGTTTGTATAAATTTACTTTTCTTTGAACTCGGTTTGTAATAATGTATGTATGGCTGTAAATTAAAAGTTGATGAGCTATTCTGTGATGTGAACTTGCCTTCGTGCGAGGTAAACCTGCTTCGATCCTGTTGAACCGTGGTTGTATCGGGCGGAGACCCAACAGACCAAAGGATTATTCCGTTTGAAGTGCGTTAAGCTGATTGCAGTTGTACGGCGATCAATAACGCACTTGAGCCGGAGTAATTCAGGCGGTTCTGCCACATACAGCCTGTTAGCTTCTGCACATCTTTGATTGTGGCCGGAGCCCCCATATCAGTGATGGCTGAAATCTTCACAGGGTTAGCTTCAATTCCCCGGTTGCTGATGATGAACCCGAGCAATTTCCCTGATGCTACTCTGAAAACGCATTTAGTTGGGTTGAGCTTCCACCGAAACCTGCGTAGGCTGCTGAACGTCTCTTCCAAGTCTACAATCAGGCCGTCGGGATTCCTGGTCTTGATGACCACGTTGTCCACATAGGGTTCAACGTTCCGATGCAGCTGATCAGCAAAGCACATCTGAATCGCGCGCTGATAGGTTGCTCCTGCATTTTTCAACCTGGAAGACATAGTTTTGTAAGCGTACGTCCAAACGGGGTGATGAATGCGGTTTTGATCTAATCTTCCTCCTTGAGTGCAATCTGGTGATATTCTGAATAAAAATCAAGGAAACAGAGGAGTACACAACCCGCCGTCGAGTCGACGACTTGAGTAATGCGCGGTAGTCCGAAATGATCCTTTGGGCAATGCTTGTTGAGATCGGTGTAATCAACACACATTCTCCATTCATTATTCTTTTTCTTTACAAGGACGGGATTAGCTACCCACTCTAGATGAATCACTTCTTTAATGAAGCCAGCCGCAAGGAGTTTAGCTATTTCCCGTTTAATTGCTTCACGCTTGTTGTGAGCAAATTTTCGAAGGCGTTGCTTTTTGGGCACAGCCTGTGGGTGTACATTCAGACTATGCTCAATCAGTTCCCTGAGCACCCCTGGCATATCTGCTGGTTTCTACACGAATATGTCTCGGTTAGCTCGGAGGAAACTGACGAGTGCAAGTTCCTATTTCTCGTGTAAGCCCGCGCTGATGACGGTGGTCTTTGATGAGTCACCCTCCTGGAGCTGGATCAACTTGAGAGCTATGTCACCAGTCGACTGGATACTCAACTTGCTAGCCTTTCTTGAAAGGATCTCCAGCCCGACTTGGGAGAGCTGCTGCGCGGCCACGAGTACTTCCCCTGAAGCATCTGGCACAAGCGTAGTTGAAGCATACTGGATCGCCTCCTGGTTGCAATCATATGACTTCTTCAAGTTGCCTCGGAGAGTGAGTACACCACTATGTCCTAGCATCTTGAGAAGTAGATAAACATAATGTGGCACTGCCATGAATTTGGCGAGTGCCGGACGGCCCAATATGGCTTGATAAGAAGATTCAAAGTTAGCAACTTCGAATTTAATGAACTCAGTACGGTAGTTCTCCCTCATGCTGAAGGTGATTGGAAGAACCACCGTGCCAAGTGGGTGCGCCGCATTACCTGGGACAATGCCGTAGAAAGGAGACTTGCTTGGAACCAGCATGTCCGTGAAGTCCAGACCCATCTTTCTTAAAGTGCTGGCCAAGATGAGATTGAGACCACTCCCGCCGTCGATGAGCACCTTGGTGAGCCTGACTTCTACCACCACCGGATCCAGGACCAGCGGGAACTTACCGGGCTCTGAGAAGCTTGTCCACTGGTCGTTGTGGGAGAATGAGATGGGGACCTCTGACCAACAGAGTGGTCGCGGTACCGCCTGCTCGACGGACATGATCTCCCGGAGAAGCAGGTTTTGTTCCGGCTCAGCTGCATTGGAACGTTGAAGCCTACGTGGATGACATGGTCATCAAGAATCCCGATGCCCTAATTGCAGACTTGGAAGAGACGTTCAATAGTCTACGCAGGTTTTGGTGGAAGCTCAACCGAACTAAATGCATTTTCGGACTACCATCAGGGAAATTGCTGAAATGCCAAGACAAGTTCCAGTGGACAGAGGAGGCCGAGCGAGCCTTGCAAGACCTGAAACATCACCTTCAGTCTCCTCCAGTCCTTATGGCACCATTGCCGGGAGAAGATCTACTACTCTACATTGCGGCGACAACTCATGTTGTCAGCAGTGCCATTGTAGTCGAGCGCAGCGAGGAAGGCCATGCCTTTGGAGTGTAGAGTGTGGCAGAACCGCCTGAATTATTCTGGCTCAAGTGCGCTAATGATCACTATACAGCTAAAATTAACTCAACGCACTTCAAACGGAACAATCTTTTGGTCTGTCGCGTCTCCGCCCGATACAACCACGGTTCAACAGGATCGAAGCAGGTTTACCTCGCACGAAGGCGAGTTTACAATCACAGTATAGCTCATCAACTTTTAATTTACAGATATGCAATTAATATTACAAACCATGTTCAAACTTAAAGTAACACTTATACAAACAGTGTTTACTCGACAAGCTAAACAGCTCGTCCATGCTCACAGCGGAAAGAAAATAAACACGCGACTACACACGTCGCAGCAGTTGACAACATGCTCAGCCCAAGGCCTGATGTCACTCAGGAGGGTCACTGCCAGCCGGGGACGGATCCCACTCCACGGACCAGCCAAAAGGAACAGACGATGGCCATGCAGGGTTGTCCGTGGGATTCTCGAAGGTTATACCTGAAACAGATACTAGCAAGGCTGAGCAATCTAATACTCAGCAAGGCTTACCCGGTTTGGGTATACTTTAGCCCGTAACTAGACCCATGAAGGCATTGTAAAGGTTCTGGGTTTATTTTCAGCTGAAAAGCAATAAAGAGTATGATCTATTTTCAAATTTTAGCTTTCATATTCTAGTTGATTATCCATTCTAGGTTAGCACCTACACTAAGCAAGTAAGGTAGAGTCCATCATTCATCAAGATTGTTCCATCTTTAGTTACACTTCTTACTCTATGTGGTAGAAGGAATAAGCAGTCTCAAATTGCGCGAGAAACGGACGATTCTGAATCGAGTTTCAAACCTTGCAAGGGTAAACCTAACTCACATGCTTGGAACATCCAAAGATCGTTCCGAAGCAACCGTTTCCCTCATTTTCTGGGTTATGGATTAGGGCCACCACAAGCGACTGCAGGACCGTACGCACATCAATTGTGCAGGACATACGTCTGTAGCGCGACTACATGATCGTACTCCTGTCTGCCTTGCAGAACGCACTCCCACACGTCGGTGCGTGTAAACATAAAATAAGAGTCGAGTGGTGGAGACATGTCCATTTGCCGGGCCATTCAGGTACTAGGCTTACCGCTTTACCATATTTCGCAGCATGTGGCTAGTACTTTCCAACGCTTAGCCACCACTACCACATGCTGCAACCTTATCAACTTTTAACAAAATAGACAAGGTAAACCTTCAGGTCATGATACAGCACATGACCCTGTCCATCATCCTTATAGTGATTGCAGGATAGAAAACACGCAACTCCTATATCGCGCGAGTGACAGGAAATCACTCGACTTTTACCGGCCCTATTTAGCAGAGCGTCTACGTGATAAGGACTCGGGTACATTACATGGGACTCCTAAGATCTTATGCAACTAGGGTTTCATTTCAACTCCTAGACGTAATGCAAGATATATAATATAATAAGGAAATTGTAATAATTTGAAATACGGGGGTATGCATCGGGGCTTGCCTTCTTGAGTGGGGTTGGGGGCAGGAGTGTCAGAGACTTTCGAACTTTGGTTCGGGGCTTTAGTTAGATCCTCGGTGACGTTTATCGGGTCTTCAGAAAACCCTTGGTCTTGTCCCAAGACCAACTCGTAATCTCTGTCGTCGAGCGTCGTTGATTCTACATGATATGCAACAATTTAAGTGAGATGATATTTAAGTTTAAGATCTTATGTCACAACAAAGTTGCAATCCAAAAAGTCAACACACATGAATTCAAGAAACAAAGGGGTTTAGTCTTGAATTATCATTCATATTTAAGTCATGATTATAGTATTGGATTTATGGAAAACAGGAACTAGAACATTTGAATTTGAATTCAAATTTCAAGTTTAAATTCAAAATTGAGGTAAATAGAATTATAAAGTCTTGAAAGTTTAATTATAGACTAATTATCAATATATTAGATTATGACAAAAAGATCTAACTAATTAAGCCTAAGGAACATGCTTAGTTAATTTCAAATCATCTCAAATTTGAATTACCTAAATTCAAAAGAAGTTAAATTACAATACAGTGCTAGGTTTGAAACTTTAACACAAGTTCACACATGACCTATAAAAGTTACATACCAAAAATCATAAGAAACAAAGGTAATATGTAGAAGTTATGTACAAAATACCTTTTAACCTTAAATTTAAAATAGATTCAAAAATATTTAGTTTCAAACTAAACTTCATTAATAAAAGTTGTCGGGTTTGAAATCTAGTTTCCAACAAAATTAGTTTTGCAATTTTTGGATTTTTCTACAGTTTTCTATGAATTTTACAAGACAGTTGCTCTACACACATGAAATAACAAAAGCATCTGTGGGGGGGGGTCCTCGGTATTTTGCGTTTGGGTCCTTGGAATAAGGTTTCTTCTCACAGATATACCCCTGCCCAGCCTCGACAGCGGCTGGCTGGTCGGCTCCGGCATGTTCCCACTGGCGGCGAGGTCGCCGCCGGGGAGGGGCCGGCTTGGCATGACCTACGAGACCCAGGGGACAGTTTGGGGAAGGAGGTGCTCGACGGGCGGCGGTGGAACACGGCCGGCGACGAGGAGGGGCGGCGGCCGTGTCGGGTCACCGGCGTTCCCGGCAAAGGGCCGGTGAACACGAGCAAGTAAGGCGTGCATGAGCACCGGTGAGCTGCGGGGAGACGATTTGAGTACCTGGATGGGCTGGAGGTCAAGCAGAAGGAGCTGTCGATGGTGAGGTCGAGCTCGGGCGGCTCCGGTGAGAGGCGGCTCCGGGTGGGGGCGATTCCGGCGAAGTAGCGCCGGGGGTTGGACCAAATCAGGTCGAAGGGCTAGTGGAGGAGGTGGGGAAGCGGTAGGCCGAAGGGATTTGGATGGGGTGAAGGAGTCACGGCAAATTCCGGCGAGGAAAGTGTGGCGGCGGCTCGGTGTTGGTGGTCGCGGGGAAGAAGGAAGGGGGAACAGCAGAAAGGAAGAGCTCGGCTCGGCTTTATAGGGATGCAAGATGCGATGGAAGTGAAGGGGAGGGAGATCAGTCGTGCATCTAGGCACAGATCGGCGGGCGGCGCCGGCGTGCTTGACGGGGTGGCATGGCAGCCGCTCGGGATCGACTGCCCGACGTGGAAGAGCGGAGGACGGCCAGCAGAGGCAGCGCAGGCGGTGGGAGAAGTGGTAGCGCGATGCATGGAGCAGGATCAGGGTGGTGCAGAGGCGGCAGGGCAGCGCACATGGCCGAGCCGTGGCGGCGGCGTGCGGCAGAGGAGAAACAGAGGAGAGGGAGAGAGGGGTAGACGAAGGAGGACCCAAATGCAATTTTAGAGAAATGCAGGGACCCTGCTATAATGCATCAATAACTTTTAAACCAGTGCTCAAATGGAGATGGGCCCAAAAGAAAAAGTGTATGGTTTTTCAAAATGTACAACTTTGTTTTAAGGTTCATCCACAGAAGAGCTAAGGATTTGCAATTAATTTGAAATTTAACAAGATTTCTAAACTTTGCATAAATCCTATTTTAAAATTACAACACATTTATATCCAAAGGGTAGTTTCACCTACTTTTGCGATTTAAACACAAGTTTTTAACTTTTACAAAACAACCCTCATACTTTTAAAATCTACCCTCCATGTTCACCCATTTAGCACAAAAGGACCTTAATTTAAATATAATCATATAAGTAACCCTTTTCCCTTAGCATTTAAATTTCTAATTACACTTTTGCCACATTTTGTACATAACAACACACTAAAAGTCTAGGGTGTGACCATGCTATTTACCTGAATGTCACAGCCTTCCCTCCTAAAAAGAATCTCGTCCCGAGATTCCGGAACAGGATAGATTTGAATGTTCAAGTCCGGAGGTTGGCTTGAAGGAAGTCTGGGAAATTGTGCTGAAGATAAGACTCGGTTTCCCATGTCGCTTCTTCTTCTGTATGATGGTTCCACTGAATCTTGTACATTCTGATGGTTTCTCTTCTGGTGCTTCTTTCTTTAGTGTCTAGCACTTTAAGTGGATGTTCTATATAGGTCAGGTCAGGTTCGATTTCGATGGCTTGGGAATCGAGGATCTCGGTAGGAACCTTAACTCACTTCCTAAGTTGGGACACATGGAAGATGTTATGGATGGCTGCTAATTGAGAAGGAAGTTGAAGACGGTAAGCTACGGGTCCACAAATTTTAAGGATTTCAAAAGGTCCGATGTATCGAGGAGCAAGTTTTCCTTTTACGCCGAACCTTTGAATACCTCAAGTAGGAGATTCTCGAAGATATACAAAGTCTCCGATTTGAAACTGTAATGGTCTTCTTCGCATATCAGCGTAGCTTTTCTGTTGTGATTGGGCTGCCTGTAGATTGTTCTGTATAATCTTTACCTTATCCTCTGCTTCAATAACTAGGTCGGGTCCAAAGATTTTACACTCGCCGGTTTGTGACCAACTCAAAGGAGTTCGGCACCGGCAACCGTACAATGCTTCAAACGGGGCCATTTTGAGACTAGTCTGATAGCTATTATTGTAAGAAAATTCTGCCAGTGACAAGCATTTATCCCAATTCTTGTTGTACTGAAGAACACAGGCTCTAAGCATATCCTCCAAAATCTGATTTACCCTTTCAGTTTGTCCATCTATCTGAGGATGATATGCAGAGCTTCGAATTAACTTGGTTCCGAGAGCATGTTGAAGTTGTTCCCAGAATTGAGCAACGAAATGTGCTCCACGATCAGATATTATCGTCTTAGGTATCCCATGAAGACGAACAATTTGATCCAGGTAAACCTCGGCATAATTCTTGACATTATATGTAGTGTGCACAGGAAGGAAATGTGCAGTCTTGGTTAACCGATCAACGATTACTCAAATTGAGTCATGTCTCAGAGAAGTATTGGGCAAACCAACAATAAAGTCCATACTGATATCCTCCCATTTCCAAGAGGGAATAGGTAGAGGTTGAAGAATACCAGCAGTCTTCAGACAACTGGCCTAGACTCTTTGGTAGATATCACATTCTGAGACATACTTAGCAATTTCTCATCGCATACGAGTCCACCAAAAGTTTTGTTTCAGATCCTGGTACATCTTTGTACTGCCGGGGTGCATAGAAAATTTGGATAGGTGGGCCTCGTCCATTATTTGTTTACGGAGTTTATGGTTTTTAGGTACAACGATATGATTGTTGAACCATAAAACTCATTCTAGATCTACTCGGAAGTATTTATGCTTTCCTTCTTCTTGTGTTATCTTCTGTTTAATGATTCTGACTCCTTTATTGCGCTGTTGAGCTAGAACAATGCTATCCTTAAGCATGGCTTCAACTGAGAGATGGTTCAGGTCACCTTGGGGAATGATTTCTAGATTAAGCTTTCTCATTTTCCAGCAAAGAGTCTCGTTGATTGCTTCAACAGCTAAGCAAGAACAATGTGCCTTGCGACTGAGTGCATCTGCAACGACATTGGCCTTGCCTGGATGATAGTGTACTTCCAAGTCATAATCTTTGATAAGTTCTAGCCAGCGTCTTTGCCTCATATTCAGGTCTGCCTGCGTAAAGATGTACTTGAGGCTTTTGTGATCCGTATAAATATGACATTTTGTACCCATTAGATGATGTCTCCAGATCTTTAGGGCATGAATAACAGCTGCGAGTTTGAGATCATGGGTAGGATAGTTGTGTTCATGAACCCTGAGTGCTCGTGATGCATATGCAATTACTCGGTTGTCCTGCATAAGTACACAACCAGGTCCGGTTCCTGATGCATCACAATAGATGTCAAAGGGTTTTGACACATCTGGTTGAGCCAAGACTAAAGCAGTAGTAAGATGATCTCTGAGGATGTGGAATGCATCATCGCATTTTTAATCCCAAGCGAATTTAACACCTTTCTTTAGTAGTTCGGTCATAGGTTTGGCTATTCTGGAGAAGTCAAGAATGAAGCGGCGATAATAGCCAGCTAGACCAAGAAAGCTACGGATCTGATGGACTGTTGCGGGAGGTTTCCAATCCATCACTTCTTGTACTTTGTTGGGGTCAACGAATATACCGTCACGAGAAATGGTATGGCCCAGAAATTTTACTGTATCTAACCAAAACTCACACTTGGAGAATTTGGCGTACAGGTGGTGGTCTCTTAATCGCTGAAGGATGACATGAAGATGTTTGGCATGATCTTCTGGATTTTTAGAATAGATCAAGATGTCATCAATGAAGACCACAACAAATTTGTCGAGTTCTTGCATGAAAACGGAATTCATGAGATACATGAAATAGGCGGGAGCATTGGTAAGACCAAACGACATGATCAAATACTCGTATAGACCATATCGAGTGGAGAAAGCTGTTTTTGGAATGTCACTGGGCTGGATCTTAATTTGATGATAGCCGAAACGAAGATCAATCTTAGAAAATACCTTAGCTCTGGCTAACTGATCGAAGAGAATATCAATGCGGGGTAAGGGATACTTGTTTTTGATAGTTACCGCATTGAGAGGACGGTAGTCAACACATAGCCTTAAGCTGTTGTCTTTCTTTTTCACAAATAAGGCTGGACAACCCCATGGTGATGCACTTGGACGAATGAAACCTTTGTCTAAGAGGTCTTGGCGTTGGATTTTCAACTCGGCCAACTCATTAGGAGGCATACGGTAAGATCTCTTAGAAATAGGGGCTGTACCAGGTTGGAGTTCTATGATAAACTCAATATCTCTGTCTGGGGGCATTCCAGGCAAATCATCCGGAAAGACATCTGGATATTCACAAACAATAGGAATATCCTTAAATTTAATCCCGGATGCAGCATAGGTGCAAGAGTTGAGGTACTTTGGTTGTGGAAGATAGAGAATGGTAGGCTTGAGCCTAGGTGAATCTATCTCCATAGTTTGAGATGAGATATCTAAAGACACGTGGTGCTGGGTCATCCAATTCATTCCTAAAAGAACATCCATTCCTTCTAGGTCTAGTGATGGTAAATCTGTCCTCATCAGATTTTTACCCATTTGAATTGGCATGCTTCTACAAACTTGGTTTGAGGAGATTCTACCACCAGGAGTTGTTATGATATATACCCCACTAACAGGATAAAGATCCAGGCCTATTTTAGTTCCAACCTTTGCACTGACAAAGCTATGGGTGGCACCAGTATCAAAAAGAACAATGACGGGGTGATGGTTGATAGAAAATGTACCCGTTAATATTGGTGCCCCTTCGGGGACTTCGGAGAGTGTGGTGAGGTTCACCCTTCCTTGGTGGACCTGGACCACTTGCCTCTTGTTCTTGCCCTTGCTGGTTGGACTGGATGTTTGCCCTTGGAAAGATTTCCTATGTTGAGGGCAATCTTTGATGAAATGGGACGGGCTTCCGCAGTTGAAACAACGATAGTTGCTATTTCCTTGGTTGGCCGGCGGAAAGCTCGGCCGCGGACCTTGCTGTGGTTCTTGCTGAAATTGTGGTGTCGGTGGTCGGTTGAATCATGCCTGTTGGGGTGGTCTGGCTACCCACCTACCAGGCAAATTGCCTCGAGGCGGGGCTCGAGAGGCGTTACTCGGGACTAACCGATATCTTGACGGTTGCGTAGTTGCAGGCCCTATGGGTGCTTTTCGTTTCTTTTCGGCTCTGTGGGCTGAGATACAATCTTCTTGAGAAATGGCCATGTTGACCAACTCATTAAAATTATCGGCCCTTACCAAATTCAGTCATTCTTTAAGTTTGGTATTCAGGCCTCGGCGAAAATGATCTCTTTTGCGGGCATCACTGTCCGCATGGTATCCCGCATACTGGCACAAGTGGTTGAAAACTTGTGCGTATTACATGACGGTGCGGGTTCCTTGAGTCAGGTTCAGAAATTCATTGAGCTTGCGCTCAATGAGTCCCTCGGGTGTATGTTGCGCTCGAAAGGCAGTCCGGAACTCATCCCAGGTGACAACATGATCGGCAGGCTGCATGGTGTAAAAATGATCCCACCATAGGCGAGCTGTGCCGCGGAGTTGCTGGGCTGCAAAAAGTGCCTTGTTTTCATCTGAACATAGAGCAGATAATAAGACAAACTTGGACTCGATGGTATGGAGCCAAGCATCAGCGTCCAGAGGCTCATCTTCCTTATGGAATAATGGAGGTTGGGTACTGAGGAAGTCTTGGTAATTGGCCGATAGGGGTTCATCTCGGCCTCGGGGTTGCTGATGGAAGTAACCCATCTAAGCCTGTACAAGTTGGTTGAGGAGTTCTGTTTGTCGGGCCATAACTTCGGCCAGATTTGGAGGTGGTGGTGGCGGTTGCTGAGAACCACTGGCCTGATCTGCCCGGAATCCTTCCGGGGTTCCGCGAGTAGCTCCAACCATCTGAAACAAAGGAGATATCCATTATCAACCATATTCTTACTCCAAATTTCAGATGATATACAATTACCAAATGGAAATGTACTTATATGTTTCACTCAATCCACTCAGATCAGATGCAAGGATATTAAGCAAGATATTAAAACACAAGATTTAGGTTGCTATATAAACACTGGTGATCCTTACATCTTACATCATCGCACTTAAACCACGACAAACCATTGCCTAAGTACACGTGCCACATATACAACAAGTGGCTCTAGATCTAGATATACTACACACATGCTTATGTCACATTTTTCTACACTAATTACAACTAGACTGTCACCCACTCAACCAAAACTAAAAGTCATCAAAGTTGCCCACTGATGACTGACTGCAAGAAGAAGAATGATGGGGACTGATAACAGGATCTCCGTGCTCAGAATTGATCTCGGAGACTCCTTCGATTTCTTCAGGATCTTCTTCTTCCTCTTCGGGGGCTGGCATAGCAGGGGGTGCTGGCTGCTGTTGGAGTTCATTGATGTGGGCGTGGGCATCATCAATCTCCAAGATGAGGTCATGGATCTGCTCTTGGAGGAACTCAATGATCATGTTGCGTTGGGTGATTAACGCATCACTTTGATTGATCTGGTCTTCCCGGTGATGAATAGTCTCATTTCGAGTAGTGATGATGCCATCTTTCTCGATCACCAAGGCTCGAAGTTGGTCAACTTGGGTGACTTGTCTATCATCGTCCTCCCTATAGTAACTTCGCGTAGTATTGATCAACTGACCCATTTCGCGGCGTAATAGCAGTTGATAATGATGTTGCACACCCATAAACCGCATAGTACCCCGAAGTGCTTCCTCCGTGGAACCTTCTAACCTGTGACCTTCGGGGACTACTCTGAGATCCCACTCTGGATCCTTGGGATCAGTGGTAGAAAATATACCGATCGGCTGTCCTGCAGCTTCTCTTCGATGCTGCTTACAGAAAAGATAAATGGCCTCCAGTGCTGCTCCTTCTATGGTGTCAACTATTCGATAGCCCATCACATCAACTTCAATAGGCTGCCATTGGGAACGGAAGGGATGCTGGGGAATAGTCATTCTAACTCGACATCGGCGAACACCCTCCTCCTGATATTCCACTGCGTCGTACTGTGGAGGCTCAGTATAAAGGAGCGAACGCAATGACTCCCAGAGAAGGCGAGGGAAATGTCACACCCGATTTATAAGAACATAAATCGAGCAATCATATATGCGCCAGGATCAAGTCACGCATATATACAACAGATTATCAAGATATCACAACACAAGTCACGAATAAAAGCGTATAAATTATAAAATGAATATCTTTATTACAACTGAATCAAGGATCAATTCAAGGAATGCGGAAGCGTAAAATAAATACATGAAGAGCAGGGCACCACAGGGACGTCGACTGGGAGACAAACGCCTAGAAGTCGTCGAAGCCGCTGACGTAGTCCTCCACATTGCCGGGCACTGAGCAACAGTCGAAGATATCCGAAATAGAGCAGAAGGGTAGAGAGACAAGTGTGAGTACAAACTAGTACTCAACAAGTATAACACAAACTATGAGGCTCTAGGTTAGCTGACTCAACTGCATTAGCTTTTAGTCTTAGCAAAATTTTATTAAAGCTAATTACTACAAGTGGATGAATTACCATGCACCCAAGTTACATAAGAAATTAATCAGTATTAATTAAGAGCTACTGAGAACCATCCAAACCAAACCCACCCGGGGAAATCTCCCTAACCAAAGGTTGATAACCCCACTAATCAGACGGAGGATCTGGGCCGCTCATGACTGTGAGCACAGCTGATATATCAGTTTTACACTCTCGAGAGGTTGCACAACTTTACCCACAAGTCGTGAGCTACGCTAGTTGTTCATCACACTTCCTTAGGTGAGATGGCTAGCAAGCGCACTAAGAGACCGTTACAAAGGATCACGTTGGTAAGGTGTAACCGCTAAGGATTCTGGATCAGCGACGATGGGGCCCACCTCCGGGGGTACAAGCACACAGCACAGACCAAGCCGGAGGAGCAGGGACCATTGAAGCCTACCACCCCTCTTGCCCACGCAGGTAAGTTACTCCTGAACCAACACGACCTAATTAGTAAGTCAAGACCGTCCCATTCCAGTCTTGTGGTTGCGCGGTTGTCCCAGGTTGTCGCTCTATGAACCGGTCCTTAGGGAGAGTGGCCAACCAAGCACTAAGCACCGTGCTGGCCCCCTAAACCAAGTTTCTAACAAAACATCTTTTAAGGACGCACGAACCACTCAAGCACACAGCACAGAGGGTCGGCTCCAGAATTAAGTTGCATAAGACCATTAATCAAATTAATTAAAAAGGACCCAGATATGTTATAGCACAGCAACCTAGCACAACTAACCAAAAAATGCAACCCAAAGGATATATATGAAGGGTATAAAGTGGCTAGGAAATCCTTATAGGCATACAGAATTAAAATGCAGTATGAATTTGTATTAAAAAGTGATAGGAGGTTCATGTTATACTTTCCTTCCTCGTACTCTCCCGGCTGCTGCTCGAACTGCTCGGAAGATGGCTGCTCCTGGTACTGCTCCAAAGGCTCGACGTCTACTCACGATCATCACACATGGTCCACACATACACATATACAGAATAAAAGCACCTATAAGAAAACAGTACACCAAAACAATAGAAACAGCACACAAAACTATGCTAGAACTATTCTACGCGTTACAACGATCGCGTGGACATAAAGAACACCTAAAATGGAGCTAAGACGCGAAAACTACGCTTGAAACAAGATCCAGGGACCCATTTGTAAGAAAACTGGAGGTTCTAAGGGGTTCTGCGCAAAACCGAGGACTTAAACGTAAATAAAGGGTAGACACAGGGGCTAGCTGGTTAAAAAAAACCTAGGCTGGACGGCGGGCACTAAATCCCGGAAGCTCAGGGGTCTAAAAGCATAAAATAGGACTTAACCGTAATTACTTTTGAACTAAGGGTGGACTGCGGGTTGATTCCAGAAAATCCTGAGGGCTCTTTAGCAAAAGAAGCGAGCTGAAGCGGTATCTTCTGTTCTGGGCCCTTGGATCGTCATCTAACGGCTCGGATTAGATCTGCTACGCGAAGGGGTACGCGCGCACGGTGACCGTTAGATCTGGATCCAACGGTTCGGATCTATACTTAGCGGCCTCGAATCTAGATCACTCATCTGGGATTGGACGGATCAGATCTATCCCGTGCCCGAACCGGTATCTTTGGTTTTGATCTGCTAGATCTGGATCTAAGGGTCACGATTCAATGAGGCCTCGATCTAATCGCGAGCGCAGGGTACGGATCGGACGGCTCACGATGTTTGGGCGCGGAGGGGGCGGCGCTGGGTCACCGGAGCTCAGCTCCTGCAGCGGCGCTTCACCGGAGCTGACCTATCTTGGTGCTCCGGGCTCGGTTTTGGACGGGATCAAGCCCTAGAGGTAGAACATGACATGGGAAACTCATCTATGTACTCAAGGGGGCGGATTGGGGCTCGGTTCAGAGCTTCCCACGGCGAGGGCGGCTCGGGTTCATGGCGGCAAGGGGAATGCGCTCACGCAGAGGGAGATAGGGAGGGAAAAGGGGCACGGCGCGTTCCTTACCACACCAGGATGCGATGATGATGGCTAGCGGTCGGAGATTGGTGGCGCCGGGGCGAAATCGTAGCGGCGCAGGGGCGGCGCTGTCCTCGGGTCGAGCGGCAGCCCGGCAATGCTAGGGCACAGGGGGAAGCTGGGGGAGGCAGTGGCGGCTGAGGGGAGCGCGAGAGAGCGGCCGGGCTAAGAAAAAGGGGTGCGACAGCCTCGGCGTGCGGGTCGTTCGCGCAACGGCCCCCGCATCGTCCGCGAACCTGTGCGGGTCGATCTAATCCAAACGCGGGCGGCTTCTAGAAGGAAGGGGAGGCTCGGGCGCTGGCCAGCGGGCCTTGCGAGCGTGGGGAAGGGAGCCCTGGTCGCGGCGGAGCGGGGCCACAGGTAGTGGCCGAGCGGCCGGCCGGCGGGGAAGAACAGGGGAGGGGGAAAGAAAGGAGGGGAAGAAGCTGACGTGTGGGGCTACCTCGTCAGGGAGAGAAGAGAGGGAGGAAGAGAGGGAGGGAGCGCGCGGGGTGGCCAGCTGAGAGAGGGAGTGGGCCGGGGCGCGGCCCACGCGGGAGGGAGAGAGGAGAGGGGGCCCGAGGGGGAAAAGAAGAGGGGAAGAGAGGTAACTGGGCCGGGCCTATGGGGTTTGGTTTGCTTCCTTCCCTTTTCTCTTTTCTTTTCTATACTCAAACATTCAAACAAAGCCATTTGAAATCAAACAAGTTTGAATTCCAATCCTATACACCCAACACAAGAAAAATAATGCCCCAGCATGAATGCACAAACATGTTGACCTTATAATAAATTTTATCTTCTTGTGTTGTAAAATTACTTTAAATGCAAGATAAATTAGGGAAAACCCTGGAAAATTTATTTGAGCCCAATTAATTTCATTAAAATTAGGGAAAATTACATTAGGGTGTTACAGGAAACCCTCCCAGTGCAAGGCATCTGTATGGAAATGTCCGGCCGTATCCCAAAAGATGTTAGGAGGGGCTGCCATTTGCAACAGGAATGCAAATGGTGAGACTTTTTACCTTGCTGAGAAATCACAAGATAAATGGAACGAGATAATCAATTCTGATAATAGCAAAGACTGGAAATCAGATGGATGCCTAAAGTACTTAAGATACCCAACTTAAAACTACCATGAGAACCCTATCAACCCATTCCAGAGACAAACAACACACCATTCATCCTTAACAGTATTAAACACACATTGCATTCTTTTGTTTGACAACAGATTATGCATGCACGTACTATTCGTCCTCACAATCAAAAACAACTGCCAAATATGTTCGGACTTACGTGGTTAATCATACGACACTCCCTAATAACTAATCGATAAATCCTACTCATCCTAACCTCTTAATCGTGGTTAGTGTACCTGCAGAAGAACACACATATATATATCATGAACCTTTCATGGCAGCATGACATGAAAGCATCCCCAAACAGTACTGTTCACTATAGAAACAACATCTTTACAATTACCGCTGTACAAACAACGTTAACATACGTCATCGAAACAACGTATTCACGGGGGTACCGCAAAATGCGGGGGTATGAACAGCGATCGCCATACCCTGCACCGAACCATATACTCCCAATATAACCAACCTAAGTTGATATATTAGCAGCATCTCAAATAGGCCCCTGCTTGAGAAACAGCATTCGGTTCGCATCACCGACAGGAAGGCTAACTCCCCAGTTAGCTGAGGATCCTTACCTTCTTACCTCACGATCGTAGGTGTCATTACAAAAGGTAAGGTTGAGTTGTACATGAATTTAAATTTTGACAGAAAGTAGTGCTGCAAGTAAGAACTATCTATATATATATACATATTTCGGTAGCCACCTATTAATTCCCATATACTTCCCTAGGGATTTGCGTTCTAATCCAACATACGTTGTAAACTCATTTGTTAGCCAATTTTATCCTAAAAACACTTTGTAAGAGCTATTGCAATCGTAAGGATAAACCTACAGCTCTGATGCCAGCTGTGGCAGAACCGCCTGAATTATTCCGGCTCAAGTGTGCTAATGATTGCTATACAGCTGACATTAACTCACCGCACTTCAAACGGAACAATCCTTTGGTCTGTCGGGTCTCCGCCCGATACAACCACAGTTCAACAGGATCGAAGCAGGTTTACCTCGCACGAAGGCGAGTTTACAATCACAGTATAGCTCATCAACTTTTAATTTACAGATATGCAATTAATATTACAAACCATGTTCAAACTTAAAGTAACACTTATACAAACAGTGTTTACTCGACAAGCTAAACAGCTCGTCCATGCTCACAGCGGAAAGAAAATAAACACGCGACTACACACGTCACAGCAGTTGACAACATGCTCAGCCCAAGGCCTGATGTCACTCAGGAGGGTCACTGCCAGCCGGGGACGGATCCCACTCCACGGACCAGCCAAAAGGAACAGACGATGGCCATGCAGGGTTGTCCGTGGGATTCTCGAAGGTTATACCTGAAACAGATACTAGCAAGGCTGAGCAATCTAATACTCAGCAAGGCGTACCCGGTTTGGGTATACTTTAGCCCGTAACTAGACCCATGAAGGCATTGTAAAGGTTCTGGGTTTATTTTCAGCTGAAAAGCAATAAAGAGTATGATCTATTTTCAAATTTTAGCTTTCATATTCTAGTTGATTATCCATTCTAGGTTAGCACCTACACTAAGCAAGTAAGGTAGAGTCCATCATTCATCAAGATTGTTCCATCTTTAGTTACAGTTCTTACTCTATGTGGCAGAAGGAATAAGCGGTCTCAAATAACGCGAGAAACGGATGATTCTGAATCGAGTTTCAAACCTTGCAAGGGTAAACCTAACTCACATGCTTGGAACATCCAAAGATCGTTCCGAAGCAACCGTTTCCCTCATTTTCCGGGTTATGGATCAGGGCCACCACAAGCGACTGCAGGACTGTATGCACATCAATTGTGCAGGACATACGTCTGTAGCGCAACTACATGATCGTACTCCTGTCTGCCTTGCAGAACGGACTCCCACACATCGGTGCGTGTAAACATAAAATAAGAGTCGAGTGGTGGAGACATGTCCATTTGCCGGGCCATTCAGGTACTAGGCTTACCGCTTTACCATATTTCGCGGCATGTGGCTAGTACTTTCAAACGCTTAGCCACCACTACCACATACTGTGACCTTATCAACTTTTAACAAAACAGACAGGGTAAACCTTCAGGTCATGATACAGCACATGACCCTGTCCATCATCCTTATAGTGATTGCAGGATAGAAAACACGCAACTCCTATATCGCGCGAGTGACAGGAAATCACTCGACTTTTACCGGCCCTATTTAGCAGAGCGTCTACGCGATAAGGACTCGGGTATATTACATGGGACTCCTAAGATCTTATGCAACTAGGGTTTCATTTCAACTCCTAGACGTAATGCAAGATATATAATATAATAAGAAAATTGTAATAATTTGAAATACGGGGGTATGCATCGGGGCTTGCCTTCTTGAGTGGGGTTGGGGCCAGGAGTGTCAGAGACTTCCGAACTTTGGTTCAGGGCTTCAGTTAGATCCTCGGTGACGTTTATCGGGTCTTTAGAAAACCCTTGGTCTTGTCCCAAGACCAACTCGTAATCTCCGTCGTTGAGCGTCGTTGATTCTACATGATATGCAACAATTTAAGTGAGATGATGTTTGAGTTTAAGATCTTATGTCACAACAAAGTTGCAATCCAAAAAGTCATGATTATAGTATTGGATTTATGGAAAACAGGAACTAGAACATTTGCATTTGAATTCAAATTTCAAGTTTAAATTCAAAATTGAGGTAAATAGAATTAAGCCTAAGGAACATGCTTAGTTAATTTCAAATCATCTCAAATTTGAATTACCAAAATTCAAAAGAAGTTAAACTACAAAACAGTGCTAGTTTTGATACTTTAACACAAGTTCACACATGACCTATAAAAGTTACATACCAAAAATCATAAGAAACGAAGCTAATATGTAGAAGTTATGTGCAAAATACCTTTTAACCTTAAATTTAAAATAGATTCAAAAATGTTTAGTTTCAAACTAAACTTCATTAATAAAAGTTGTAGGGCTTGAAATCTAGTTTCCAACAAAATTAGTTTTGCAATTTTTGGATTTTTCTACAGTTTTCTACGAATTTTACAAGACAGTTGCTCTACACACATGAAATAACAAAAGCATCTAGGGGGTCCTCGGTATTTTGCGTTTGGGTCCTTGGAATAAGGTTTCTTCTCACAGATATACCCCTGCTCGACCTCGACAGCGGCCGGCCGGTCGGCTCCGGCATGTTCCCACCCGCGGTGAGGTCGCTGGCGGGGAGGGGCCGGCTTGGCATGACCTACGAGACCCAGGGGACAGTTTGGGGAAGGAGGTGCTCGACGGGCGGCGGTGGCACATGGCCGGTGACGAGGAGGGGTGGCGGCCGTGTCGAGTCACCGGCGTTCTCGGCGAAGGGACGGTGAACACGAGCAAGTAAGACGCGCATGAGCACCGGTGAGCTATGGGGAGACGATCTGAGTACCTGGATGGGCTGGAGGTCAAGCAGAAGGAGCTGTCGATGGTGAGGTCGAGCTCAGGCGGCTCTGGTGAGAGGCGGCTCGGAGTGGGGGCGATTCCGGCGAAGTAGGGCCGGGGGTTGGACCGGCTAGTGGAGGAGGTGGGGAAGCGGTAGGCCGAGGGGATTTGGACAGGGTGAAGGAGTCACGGCGAATTCCAGCGAGGAAAGTGTGGCGGCGGCTCGGTGTTGGTGGTCGCGGGGAAGAAGGAAGGGGGAACAGCAGAAAGGAAGAGCTCGGCTCGGCTTTATAGGGATGCAAGACGCGATGGAAGTGAAGGGGAGGGAGTGCAGTCGCGCGGCCAGGTACAGATCGGCGGGCGGCGCCGGCGTGCTCGACGGGGTGGTGTGGCAGCCGCTCGGGATCGACTGCCCGACGTGGAAGAGCAGAGGACGGCCAGCAGAGGCAGCGCGGGCGATTGGAGAAGTGGTAGGGCGACGCGTGGAGCAGGATCAGGGTGGTGCAGAGGCGGCAGGGCGGCGCACATGGCCGGGCCATGGCGGCGGCGTGCGGCAGAGGAGTAACAGAGGAGAGGGAGAGAGGGGTAGACGAAGGAGGACCCAAATGCAATTTCAGAGAAATGCAGGGACCCTTCTGTAATGCATCAATAACTTTTAAACCAGTGCTCAAATGGATATGGGCCCAAAAGCAAAAGTGTATAGTTTTTTGAAATGTACAACTTTTCTTTAAGGTTCATCCACAGAAGAGCTAAGAATTTGCAATTAATTTGAAATTTAACAAGATTTCTAAACTTTGCATAAATCCTATTTTAAAATTACACCACATTTATATCCAAAGGGTAGTTTCACCTACTTTTGCGATTTAAACACAAGTTTTTAACTTTTACAAAACAACCCTCATACTTTTAAAATCTACCCTCCATGTTCACCCATTTAGCCCAAAAGGACCTTAATTTAAATATAATCATATAAGTAACCCTTTTCCCTTAGCATTTAAATTTCTAATTACACTTTTGCCACATTTTGTACATAACAACACACTAAAAGTCTAGAGTGTGACCATGCTATTTACCTGAATGTCACATAGAGGCCCATGTACTTCGTCAGTGAGGTACTCTCCGAATCCAAGGTATGATACCCGGTAGTTTAGAAACTCTTATACGCAATTCTGATTATATCGAGAAAGTTGCGCCATTACTTCGACGAGTACAAGATCACTTTGATTATGAATTTTTCGTTGGCGGATATTCTCCATAATCAAGATGCCACGGGGCATATATCAAAGTGGGTAGTGGAACTGAGGGCTTTGTCTATCGACTTCAAGCCACGCACTGCAATCAAGTCTCAAGCTTTAGTCGATTTTGTGGTTGAGTGGAGAGAGAATCAAATTCCAACTCCAGTTGATAAGACAGAGCACTGGACCATGTACTTCGACAGGTCTCTTAAGCTCGATGGCGGCAGTGCTGGAGTCCTATTTATTTCTCCAAGAGGCGAACAACTAAAGTATGTCCTCCAGATCCTTTGGGAGGTATCCAATAATGAAGCTGAATATGAAGCATTGCTTCACGGGCTATGTTTTGCGATATCACTAGGCATCAAGCGACTTCTTGTATATGGTGATTCACTTCTAGTCATTCAGCAAGTCAACAAAGAGTGGGACTGCAACAAGGAGACGATGGACGCTTATGTACAAGAAGTGCGCAATCTGGAAAACAAATTTTCGGGCCTGGAGGTTCATCATGTGGTACGGGAGCATAATATTGGCGCAGATATACTGTCCAAGCTAGGGTCCACTCGTGCACAGGTTCCAGCGGGAGTCTTCATCCAGGAGTTAAAGCAGCCATCCATCAAGCCCTCACCTCAGGTAACCACTGATGCTGGCCTTCAACAGCCTGATCGGGAGGTTATGGTGCTTGGAGAGGACTGGAGAGATGCTTATATCGATTTCATCCGGGATCAAAGACTACCAGTAGGGATGGATGCAAGAAGCGTAGAGGCAGCTCGAGTCATGCGCAGAAGTAAGGGTTTCGTCCTAGTCGACAGTAAGCTCTACCGGCATGGCGCACAATCAGGGGTACTCATGAAGTGCGTCACGAGAGAAGATGGCTACGACATACTGCGGGAGATACATGAGGGCGTTTGCGGCATCCATGCAGCTTCAAGAACGCTGGTGGGGAAAGCATACAGAGCTGGTTTCTGGTGGCCCACCGCAATGTCTGATGCTGAGGACCTCGTGCGGAGATGACAAAACTGTCAATTCTTTGGCAAGCAATCTCACATCCCAGCTCACAGTCTCATCACCATACCGCCATCCTGGCCGTTCGCTTGCTGGAGGCTTGATATGATTGGGCCCTTTACAATGGTGCTAGGTGGTTTCACACATGTATTAGTGGCTATCGACAAGTTTACCAAGTGGATCGAGTACAAGCTGATAGCCAAGCTTACACCAGATCGAGTCGTTGATTTCATCTCTGATATCTTGCATCGCTTTGGCTTCCCGAATACCATCATCACAGACCTGGGTTCAAATTTCAAGGCCAACCAGTTTTGGGAGTTCTGTGAAAATGCGTGCATCGAGGTCAAATATGTTTCTATTACACACCCAAGGGCCAATGGTCAAGTCGAGAGGGTGAACGGCATGATAATTGATGGCGTCAAGAAACGACTCTATGATGAAAACAGCAAGAAATGAGGAAAGTGGATACACGAATTGCCACATGTCGTCTGGGGGCTCAGGACTCAGCCGTCCAAAGCCACAGGACAAACACCGTTCTTCCTTGTCTATAGCTCTGAAGCTATCTTACTGGCTGACATCATGTGGAAATCCCCAAGGGTTGAAATGTACAATGAAGGCGAAGCGAACGAAGCGCGGCAGTTAGAGCTTGATTCTGTCGAAGAGGCTTGCTGCACCACCCTTGTTCAGTCAGCACGATACCTGCAGGGGATCCGGCGATATCATGATCGTAACGTGAGGGAACGGTCATTCAGTATAGGCGATTTGGTCCTATGTCACATCCAAGATGAGTCCGGCTTACACAAGCTCAACTCGAGGTGGGAAGGGCCATTCGTCGTCAAGCAGGTTACAAGACCAGGGTCATATCGACTACAATACCCCGAGGGCCAAGATGTCCCAAATTCTTGGAACATTCAGAACCTGCACAAGTTCTATCCGTGAGAAGGCGTGCGGGGATTGCTGTTCTCCGGACACCTAGGCGGCCTTTTTCTTCCGAATCAATTTGGAGGCTACGTGTCACAAAATTCGGAATATAAATTTTTCTGTTAACAGACGGAGGCTACGGCCACGTTCATGTTTTATATAAATTGACTTCTTGTCATGAGTTTGACGGAGGCTGTTGCCACGTTCATGTTTTATATAAATCAACTTCTTGTCATGAGTTTTGACGGAGGCTATGGCCACGCTCATGTTTTATCGACTTATTGTCATAAGTTTTGATGGAGGCTACGGCCACGTCCATGCTTTATATGAATCGACTTCTTGCCATGACCTTTGATGGTCGTTTGCGATGATGGTCGCATTTTTTCCCAACAAGTTCGATCCGTTCGATTAGTTTATACCTAACTTGTTGGACGAGCTCACATGAGGAGCAATTTTGATTATGCCAGAGTCGTTGCACTCAGGGTAGTTTCGACTTCTTGCCACAAGTACGGCAGTCCCGCGATGATGCTCGCGTTCTTTTCTAACTGGTTAGACCTGCTCGGCCGGGTTATATCTAACTTGTTCGATGGGTCCCTACTCGGAGCTACTACGACTACTTCCAGGATCGCTGCACCCGGGGTAGTGTCTACTACTTAGCCCTTAAACTTGGATGACAATTCTGTTAAGGCACATACAAGTGGAGACATCAAATAAAAATATATATACAAGGAAACGAGTACTTGTTTTTACATCTCAATCCTACAGTACACTTTATACTATCTTTTCTGCTATAGGTTGGGCTTCTTGGAGGTACTCGTTGAATTGTTCTTCAGAGCATTCCGCAACCACACCCTGCGCAAACGCTTCTAGTCAAGCCTCTGGCCAAAATGATTTTACAAAGCTTAGAGCATGGCTGACACACGCGATGGGGGCTTTAGTGAGGAAGCTGAGGACCTTCTGCGGCGCTCCAAGAAGTCGCTCCAACAAGGGCCGCTCATCTGCTTCGCCATCTTCTTGTGGGTCCACCATGTCCACAAGCTTCTGGGCGGCCCCCCTGAGGTCCTTCAGCTCCTTTTGCCACTGCTCTTTCTCCTCGCCCAGCATCTTGATCTGCTGAAGGCAATCGGTGAACTATTGTTCAGTGTCGGCGATTACCTTCTGCAGCTTCTCAACATCATCTGTACGGTGATACAGCATATTCTTTATGTTAGTAAGCAGCTCTTCTTTAAATGTTAAGACTTTCCTAAGCTCTGCGGTGAAGATATTTTCAAAATCCAAGATAAATTGTCAAGTGAAAGTACTTGAGGGAAGAAAGGGCTTGCCTTGGTGCGCCTTCTTCTATTCTTTGAGTTGTTCCTGGAGCTCGGAGTTGGCCTTCTCGAGATTGCGGAGATCATTCTTGAGGAGCCACGTCTCTCGAGTCTGCTCCAGCTTCAGCTTGTCAAGCTCTCTCTGAAGATAAATGTTCTTCGTCAGCGAGCTCCTAGTGGCCACTCACAACTGCTTTCAGTTTTTCGGTCTTCTTTTGTGAGTGCTTGATCACATCCTGCATTAGGGGGAAGATTAAGACAAGCAACTCGACAACGTATACTGGCAGAAGAGTAATCATGTCTTACCAGGTTAAAATTCTACAACTCTTTGGAGATCTTCTTGAAGTATCGTATGTTTCGTCCGTTAGAATCGGATCATCCACTAGATCTGTGGTGATGATGTTCTGGTATCCGCGTCCGGCCACCAGCAGATCTCTAGGGTTCCTTGAGGTCCCTTCGGCTTCTTCAGTAGATGGTTGTTGGGCACCTGCAAGTCAAGATGCATTAAGTACATAATGTCTGTGATCTAAGCAGCTAGCCGTGGGTGGTTAGACACTTACTTGTGCCTTCTGCAGGAGCGGCATCGGTGGTCTCAACTTGTTCTTCGCCACCAGCTCTGGCTTCGGGTTGCTGGGGCTCGGGGGGTGGCAGGTCGGGCAGTGTTGTGTCCTCCTCGGGGGCTGGCTCCTCGGGCGCGGGCTCCTCTGGGGCTGGTGGCTCGGGGGCTAGGGTAGCTGCGTGTGGCAGAACCAACCTGAATTATACCGGCTCAAGTACGCGAGTCCTCACTGAAGGGCTACCTCGTACTTCAAACGGTATAAAACTATTGGTCTGTCGGGTAACGTCCCGATAAACCACCGAACGCAGGATCCAATAAGGTACCTCACACGAAGGTGAGTCCAGAGATACAATGCCAAAATATCTTACACCACAGGCAGTTACATTACAAAAATGTACAAATCATCATTAGCTCCCACAGAGGAGAGATTATTACAAGACAGGTTTTAGTTTTCAGTCAAAGCAGCGGAATTTTGAAAAGCGTAGTCATTATACACGTCGTCATTACAGATATTATGCTAGCCCGGGCATAATATCACTCGGCGGAATCTGTGTTGGCCGGGGACGGATCCCATTCCACGGACCAACCATCAGGCAAAGGGTAGGGCCACAGTGTAATGAATGCTGGCTCATCAGAAGGATTACCTAAAGCAAATCAACGAAAGCAAGGCTGAGTATACTAATACTCAGCAAGACTTACCCGGAATTGGGTATACCTTAGCCCATAACTAGACTCATGATGGCTTTTAGCTTTGGGTAAAGTTTTCAGCTGAAAAGCAATAAAAAGTAGATCCTTAATTTCAACTTTTAACTTTCAGATTCTAGTTGATTAACCATTCTAGGTAAGCACCTATAACCAGTCAAACATGGTAGAATCTTTATTCAAACATCATCTTAGATAATCACATAATTGCTCTTGTTACTCTATGTGGTAAAGGGAATAAGCAGTCTCATACATCGTGAGAGGCGGACGATTCTGAATCGAGATTCAACCCTTGCAAGGTAAACCTAACTCACACGCTTGGAACACCAAAGGGTTGTTCCGAAGCAACCGTTTGCCTTTCATTCCGACTCGTGGATCAGATCCACCACAAGCGACTGCAGGTCATACGCACTTCCAAAGTGCAGGACATACGTCTGTAGCGCGACTACAAAACCCGTACTCCTGGTTGCCCAGCAACACGTATGCCTACACGTCGAACAAAGTAACCAAAAGAAGCAAATACATGTGGTGGGAGGTATGTCCACTCCTCGGGCCGATCGGTTACTAGGCTTACCGCTTACCATATTTCACGGCATGTGGCTAGTACTTTCAAACACTTAACCACCGCTACCACACACTGCGACCTTATCAAATTCCATACACAGACGGGTATCATCTCAATATGATACCTTACAAGATCCCGTCCGTCATCCTTATAGTGATAACAGGAATGTAAACATCACAATTCCTATATCGCGCGAGTGACAGGAAATCACTCGACTTCTACCGGTCCTATAAGCAGAGCAACTAATCGGACTCAAGTTCTAGGGTTCAATACATTGGTTCCTGAAGTAATGCAACTAAGGTTTCCAAACAACTCCTAAGAACCTAATGCATAAAGATATACATAGATAATATGGTTGCAGTGTAATAAAGCAGGGGTTATGTCCGGGGCTTGCCTTCGCTGGTAGGGTTGGGGTTAGTCAAAATATTTTCTTCCGAACCTTGGTTCGGGGCTTCAGAGAAATCCGCGACGAGATTCCCGGGGTCTTCAGAATAAACTTCTTCTTGTTCCGGGATCAGCTGATAATCCCCGTCAGTGAGAGTGGTCGAGTCTACATGATATGCAGTTGAAGTTTAATGGATGTATCCATTTTCATTTCAATTTCAGATAAAGTTGCAATCCAAATAAAAGAAAACTATATTACAATAAATAACCAAACTACTCTCTACTGGGCAGTCATTTATCGAGTATTAACTAAACTAACTAGTCTTGTTAGGCAACAGGGTGGTTACCCTAAACATCCGATTAACTATAATAAGTAGTATATCAGTTTACTATAAGCAACACTAAATACACTTAACAAACTCTATTTATTTTATTAGCTAAACATTGTAATTAATCTTAGGTTATTACTTAATTATGGCTAACTTGGATTAATTAACCCAATCTTGAATTAAGAAAAATAATTAGTACTTATGAAAATTATCATAGGTGGGTTTTATTGAAATTTTACTCTAAAGGAACTAAGCCACAAAATTAAGCAAGATTATAATTGGAATTTTCAAGGTATAATTATAATTGGAGTTTTACACTAAAACTAGAGTTCAGAATTTAAGAACATCATGAATTACTCAAGATTAATAGTCCAGAAAAGTTTCATAATTTTTCATGCATAACAATTATTATTTATGAATTACCTTTGAATTTAAGTTTGAAATTTATAACTCAAGTTATATTAGGTTTCTGTTTCTCAAATTTTTATCTTAAATTACGTCTGTTGTAACAAAGCTAAGATAAATTTTTCAGCCCTAAATATGAAGGAACACATTTGGAATTAAATTAAGTAACTTTTATCAACATATAACAAAAAGTACTCGAAACCTAAGCAAATGAACAGTAAAGTACTCAAACTTTTTACACAGAGCTATACATAGCACCTACAATCTATGATCTAAATTTCAGCTTTAACACATGCCTACAACATGAGATACAATTAAAACACTTATTTTCTAATATTTAATCTACATCAGAAAATTTGACTTAAGGATTCCAAGAAAATTTAGTTTGCATTTTTATGATTTTTCCTCGAATAGATACAGAATTTCTAATTTGACAGCCTAATTTACAGAAAAGGTCCTTCGGTTACTATTCCTTTGAGTCTAAGGCTATGCACTTAACCCCCTGGTTTTCTTTTCCTTCTAACCCGAGGTCTTTGGCTGTGAACCAGAACAGAGCAAGGCGGGGGCGGCCGTGTTCCGGCAACGGTGATCACCGGCGGTGAGGTCCAAGGGCAGGGAAGGATGCAGGAGCTTACAACGGTTCTGTTGAGCTACTTGTCGAGGGCGGGGATGACTGGAAAGATGGAGTTCGACTTGAGCCCGAGGTGACGGCGGAGGGGTCACCGTCGATGGCGGAGCTCCGGTGGCAAACGTTGGCAACCGACCTGTGCAAAAGCCTCAGTGAGACACGGGGAATGTGTAGGTGCCATCAATTGGATGAAAACATGCTGGATCGAGGGGGATCGACGGAGACCGATGCGGCGGCGGCGAGGAAGAACGCCGGCGAGCGTCGGGGAGGCACTGTGATGCACCAGAGGGTCAATGGATGGGTCGTACAGCTTCAGGGTGATGATGTGGTGCTATTTATGGGGTTGTGGGGGCTCGGGACTGCGTGAGTGGTGCTGCCCACGGTGAGGCCGAGGGCAGCGGCGGATGGTGATCGTCGGCGACGAGGTTTCAGTGGAAATTGGAGTGCCACGAATGGGCGAGGAGCACCAGTGGATGACGGGAAAGCTTTTGCAGGTGTTGGTTGGGGCGGAGGAGGTCCCGTGTGGGCTGCCCACGGGCGTACCGTGCGCGGCCGGAGTGGAAGGGGATGACGGCGGCGGAATGCAGCTCGGGTACTGGAAATTGGACACTGGGAGTAGCAGAACAGAACGTAAGTGTTGATGTGGTGCTGCTGCGCGCGAGAAGGAGAAAGTTAAGGCACCGGGGTGGCCTGTCCACGGTGACCAGGAGGTGGCGGCCGGCGAACAGTTCGGGGACGTCGTGGCGTGCGTGGGAGAAGCCACCAGGGAAGAGGAAAGGGGTCGGGATCGAAGGGAAACGACGCGTGGAGGGTGTAGCAGCTGGAGGTGGAGCTCTGGAGGTCTGCGCCGGCGGTGAGCGGCGGTGGCAGGGCGGAGCAGAAGGGAAGCGGCGGTGGTCAGAGGAGGAAGAAAGCAGACAGGAGTCAGAAGGACTCGTTTGTAAATCCCAAAAAGTCCAGGGACTCCTCTGTAAACTAAAAATTCCCAATGATACAAAATCCTAATGAGAAAAATGTCTAAAGCAAAGTTGTAGAGAATTTCAAATCCTACAATAATGCTTTAGAGCTCGAGTTCAAAATCTCAAAGGGTACTATTTTATTTTGAACTTTTGAACACAACTTAAATTATAAACTTTATGTGTTAATTTAAACAAAATGCTCTAATGTTTGGGGTCTCTTGGTAAGTTTTTCTGCAGTAATCATGACTAGCTCTTTTTACACTTTAGTCCTTAGGTAAAACTAAGTTTTACTTTTATCTTTTTACCATTTCACATGTAAGTCCTTATATCTTTGTATTAATTACATAAAGGTCCTTAATTTCATATAAAGTCTATTCCCCTTAGGTTTATTTAACTTTTGCTCTTTTCTTTTCTATAGCCATCTGAAATTTGACACTTAAGAACATTTTTACACACTTGCACATAAGAATTTATAAAACTCATAATTTACAAATATACCCTTATTGCTTTGTACAACTTGTATACACTATAACCTGCTTACATATAATACACCCAAACTTAGTATCTAGTTGTCTAACTACCTGGATATTACACTGCGGCAGGCTTTGGCTTGTGCCTCATGTCGGTTATAGACCTAATGAAGCAGAATCAGTTATATTATTACACAAGTCGAAAAGAACAGGATGTTAATTATGCAAAAAAGGATCTGCACTTACAGCGATGACTTCTTCATGACAGCTTTCTTTACTCTTAAGGCCCGTGGTATTTCAACCACGGTGCTCGTTGCTGGCGGCGGGCTCACACCAGCTGATTGCGCGGTGCCCACCACGGCGATGGTAACCGTTCCTGTTGAAGTTGTCGATGGGTCCGTTCGCACCTCTTGGCGCTTGGGGTCGGGAGAAGAAGCAGACGGACTGCAAAAGGATAGTGTTAGCATGCAGCAATACCGATATTTGACAATTCAACAAGGCAGCAACATCATACCTGGAGGACTCAACTACATGCGCTTTCCGTTTGCGCACTACCCGACGACCTTGCAGGACCAAAGGCAGAGTTTCGGTCAACTCCACGGATGGTCTGGGGGAGTTGTAACTTCTCGCCTTCCCTTCGGCTTCCCTTTCCGCCAGGGGGCTCCCGCTTTCAGTGGACTCGCTGCCAGGCAGAGCCTTGGCTGCTTGATCCCTCTTCACTTCGGCTGCGGCACTGGGAGAAGGTGGTCCGGCCGAGGGATATCGGGTTGTGGTGGGTAGCTCCGGTACAACTCTGTGTGTCCCTGCAGAAGATTTTCAGTTAGTAGTGGCAGAACAGCAGAACTTGTTTTAAATAAAAAGTAGTCAAATACTTACCAGTTTCGTAGGATTTTGTGCAGAAAATAACTGTGGGACGTAGGGAACTGCATCCACGTCCAGCAGCACCCGCCTAACCCGGATGAGTGCGGCGTCATCAGTCAATTCTTCTGCGCACATCCGAGAGGGATCTTTAGCGCCTACGTACTCGAAGCCTAGAGTGTGGCGTTGTTGGATTGGCTTGATCCGGCGTTTGAAGAAAGAGAACATCACAGACGCTCAAGTCACTCCTATTTCTTTGTTGCTATGATGGCAAGCAACTTGTCAACTTGGTCTAGGTCTCCTCTGGAGAGTTCGGTGTTCCACTCTGGCCTCACAACAGGGGGTTTGCCGGATTTTTCAGGAAGCTGAGGGGCATGGTTTTCGATGTAGAACCAGTGGTTCTTCTATCCAGGAATGTTGGAGGGGTATCTAGTTGTCTAACTACCTGGATATTACAGCCTTCCCCCCTTAAAAAGAATCTCGTCCCGAGATTCCGAAGCTGAATAGAACCGAATGATTAGATTTGGGGATTGGCTTGAAGAAAGTCTGGAAAATTCCGTTGAAGATAGGACTCTGTTTCCCAAGTCGCTTCTTCTTCGGTGTGATGATCCCATAAGATCTTATACATCTTAACTGCCCTTCTTCTGGTGAGTCTTTCCTTGGTATCCAGGATTTGAAGAGGTTGTTCGATGTACGATAGATCGGGTTCAATCTCAATGGCACATGTCTCAACGATTTCCGTGGGTACTTTGACACACTTCTTAAGTTGAGAGACATGGAAGACATCGTGAATAGCAGCCAATTGAGACGGAAGGCGAAGTTTGTATGCCATTGGGCCACAAACGTTGAGAATTTCAAAGGGTCCGACATATCGAGGTGCTAACTTCCCCTTTATGCCAAAGCGTTGGACGCCTTTGGTAGGTGATACTCGGAGATATACAAAATCTCCCACTTGGAATTGCAGAGGTTTCCTCCTCTTATCTGCATAGCTCTTTTGTCTGGACTGAGCGGTTTTAAGATTAGATTGAATAACCTTAACCTTATCTTCGGCTTCAACGACTAGGTCTGGTCCGAAAATTTTGCGTTCACCAGTCTCTGACCAACTCAAAGGAGTTCGACATCTGCGACCATATAACGCTTCGAAAGGAGCCATTTGAAGACTAGCTTGATAACTGTTATTGTAGGCAAATTCAGCTAGAGCAAGGCACTTGTCCCAACTTGTACCATAGTGAATAATACAAGCTCGGAGCATGTCTTCAAGAATTTGGTTAACTCGCTCAGTCTGCCCATCAGTCTGGGGATGATATGCAGAGCTTCGAATCAATTTAGTCCCTAGAGCTGATTGCAATTGTTCCCAAAATCGTGCGATGAATTGGGACCCTCGATCAGAGATGATCGTTTTTGGAACCCCATGTAATCGAACGATTTGTTCCAGATAGACTTCGGCATACTTCTTAGCAGAGTAAGTGGTATGCACCGGAAGAAAATGAGCTGTTTTTGTGAGTCTATCGATGATTACCCATATGGAGTCATGTTTTTGAGATGTGTTGGGAAGACCAACAATGAAATCCATGCTAATGTCTTCCCATTTCCATGATGGTATGGGTAACGGCTGAAGCGTACCAGAGGCTTTTAAGTGGCTAGCTTTAACTCTCTGGCACGTATCACACTCGGATACATATTTGGCAATTTCTCTCTTCATTCTGGTCCACCAAAAATGTTGCCGAAGATCTTGATACATCTTGGTGCTACCAGGATGAATAGAGAATTTGCACAAATATGCTTCGTCGAGGATTTGCTTACGAAGTTGATGATCCTTAGGCACAACAATCCGATCGTTGAACCATAGGACTCCTTGATGATCAGTGTGAAAACACTGATATTTAGCTTCTCCCTGGGATAGCTTGGATTTGATAATTTTGACACCCTCATCATGTAGTTGTGACATGGCGATTTTATCCCGCAGAGTAGACTCAACGGAGATCGAGTTTAAACTTCCTTGGGGAATAATCTCAAGATTGAGTCTTCTCATTTGATGGCAAAGAGTATCATTCAAGGTGGATATGGTTAAGCAATGACAAGGTGACTTGCGGCTAAGTGCATCCGCAACCACATTAGCTTTGCCCGGATGATAGTGTACCTCAAGGTCATAATCTTTGATTAACTCCAACCAACGCCTTTGCCTCATATTTAGATCAGCTTGAGTAAAAATATACTTGAGCCTCTTATGGTCTGTGTAAACGTTACACTTAGCACCCATAAGATGATGTCTCCAGATCTTGAGAGCGTGGATAACTGCTGCCAATTCAAGATCATGTGTTGGATAATTTTGCTCATGAGTCCGAAGTGCTCGGGAAGCATAAGCAATAACCCGGTTGTTTTGCATAAGGACACAACCAAGGCCAATTCCAGAAGCGTCACAGTAGACATCAAAAGGCTGGGTACTATCTGGCTGAGCTAGTACTGGAGCAGTCGTCAGAAGTTTTCTCAAGGTATGGAATGCTTCCTTACATTTGTCATTCCAGTAGAATTTAACTTCTTTCTTTAATAGCTCAGTCATGGGTTTAGCTATCTTGGAGAAGTCTGGAATGAATCGGCGATAATATCCTGCCAATCCAAGGAAACTTCGTATTTGATGGACTGAAGTGGGAGGATTCCAGTCCATAACTTCTTGAACTTTGGTTGGATCAACCGATATGCCTTGACTAGAGATAGTATGTCCCAAAAATTTCACACTATCCAGCCAGAATTCACATTTTGCAAATTTGGCATAAAGGCGATGATCACGTAGTCGTTGAAGAACGACACGTAAATGATTAGCATGGTCTTCCTTGGTTCGGGAGTATATCAGAATATCATCGATGAAGACCATGACGAATTTATCAAGCTCCGGCATAAATACAGAATTCATGAGATACATGAAATATGCCGGTGCATTAGTAAGTCCAAATGACATAACCAGATATTCATAAAGTCCATATCTGGTTGAGAAGGCCGTTTTTGGAATGTCACTAGGCCTGATCTTGATCTGATGATAACCAGAGCGTAAGTCAATCTTGGAAAAGACCTTTGCTCCAGCTAGTTGATCAAACAAGATATCAATATGGGGAAGAGGATACTTATTTTTGATGGTAACCGCATTGAGTGGACGGTAGTCGACACATAGTCTTAAGCTATCGTCTTTCTTCTTAACAAAGAGAGCAGAACAACCCCAAGGTGAAGCACTTGGACGTATATACCCCTTATCAAGAAGATCTTGAAGCTGAATTTTCAGTTCTGCTAATTCATTTCGAGGCATGCGATACGGTCTCTTTGAAATAGGAGCAGTGCCTGGTTGAAGTTCAATGATGAACTCGATGTCTCTATCTGGTGGCATTCCAGGCAAGTCGTCTGGAAAGACATCGGGGTACTCACATACTATAGGAATATCCTTGACTTTGATATCTGTGATAGCATAAGTACAAGGATGCAGATATTCTAGCTGAGGCAAATAAAGAGTAATGGCCCCACGATACGGTGAATCAATTTCGATAACTCGGGAAGATATGTCTAACCGGACTCGATGTTCAGTCATCCAGTTTGTCCCAAGTATAATATCGATACCCTCCAAACTTAGTAAAACCAAATCAGTTTTGATTTCAATGCTACCTAACTGAATTGGCACACTTTTAACCATTTTGTTGGAGGAAATTTTCCCTCCAGGGGTAGAGATCATGTATGACCCCTGGATAGGACAAGAATCAAGTCCTAGTCGGGTACCACAGTTGTTACTAATAAAGCTATGTGTTGCTCCAGAATCAAATAAAGTAACAACTGGTTTGTGGTGAATAGAAAATGTACCCGACATGACGGGAGCTCCATCTGGAAGTTCTGCAAGAGTGGTGAAGTTAATTCGTCCTTGCCGGACTTGCATCACCGACTTCTTGCCCTTGTTCTGATTTCCCTGAGTAGAGCTTTGCCCGGGATTAGGCTTCTTGGGCCGCGGACAATCTCGGATGAAATGATCCGCACTCCCGCAATTGAAACAGCGATAATTGCTGCCTCTCTGTGGCACTTGTTGAATACTTGGCCGTTGGCCAGATTGTTGTGCTTGTTGCAGGGGCACAGGAGGTCTGTACCTTCCTTGCTGCTGGGGCGGCCTGAAAACCAATCTACCCGTTGGGGCATTGCGCTGTGGTGCTTTGGGCGGCGTATTGGAAACAACCCGATACCTCGGTGGTTGAGCACTCGAGGGTCCAGCAGGGTTCTTCCGCTTCTTCTCAGCATAATGCGCCACAATGCAATCTTCTTGAGTTAAGGCCATGTTAACCAACTCACTGAAAGTATTAGCCCTCACAAGGTTCAGGCGTTCCTTGAGTTTGGTGTTAAGGCCTCGGCGGAAACGGTCTTGTTTCTTGGCATCATTATCTGCATGATACCCTGCATACTGGCATAGATGATTGAAATTCTGTGCATACTGCAGAACTGTATTGGCACCTTGAGTAAGAGCCAGAAACTCATTAAGCTTTCGCTCCAATAATCCTGCGGGAATATAATGCGCTCGGAAGGCGACCCGGAATTCATCCCATGTGATGACATGCCCTGCAGGTTGCATGGCATAAAAATTGTCCCACCAGATTCTAGCAGCACCACGAAGTTGCTGAGCAGCAAAAGAAGCCTTGCTAGAATCCACACAAGGTATGGTCAGGAGAGCGAACTTTGATTCAATAATATGGAGCCAGGCATCGGCATCCAATGGTTCTTCCGCCTTACTGAAGAAAGGCGGCTGGGTACTAAGAAAATCTTGGTAACTAGCCACAGGAGGATTACGATCATCCCGGCCTCCTCGGAATTGATGCTGCTGATTCTGCTGTGCTTGAACCAGCAAATTAAGCAATTCCGTTTGCCGAGCCATGACTTCGGCAAGGTTGGGAGGAGGTGGTGGCGGTTGCTGAGAACCGCTGGCCTGATCAGCCCGGAAACCTTCCGGTGTTCCGCGTGTGGCTCCAACCATCTGAAACAAAGGAGATGTCCATCATTAACCATATAGCCTTACTCCCAATTTCAGAAGATATAAACAAAGCACATACTCCATTCAATCATCTCATTTCAGAATCATAAAGATAATGAACAAGATGATAAAACAGGAAACTTATATTACAATATTGGTTCTTTTGTTTTCCACATCGTACATCCGAAAGATCTCTACGCGGGCCATCTATGTTACAACAATTGGCATGAGATCTAACTAAGTTACATACTCCTTAAGTTATTACACTCCCCATAGGTTACATCTAGATAGTCGACGATTTGCTAAACTAAAAATCGTCGAAGTTGCCTACAGAAGATTGACTGCCAGAAGAAGAGTGATGGGGACTAAGAACTGGATCCCCATGCTCAGAGTCAATCTCTGAAACACCCTCAATTTCTTCTGGGTCTTCTTCTTCTTCAGGAATTATGGGTATAGCGTGAAGTATCGGTTGCTGCTGCAATTCCTCAATATGAGCCTGGGCATCATCAGCCACAAGTATCAGATCATGAATTTGTGCCTGTAGGAACTCAATAACAGTGTCACGCTGAGTGATAATATGATCACTCTCATTGATCTGATCTTCACGATGGAGGATTGTCTCATCTCTTGCTGCAATAATTTCATCCTTCTGAGTCACCAAAGCTTGTAATTCTTCTATTTGGGCCACCTGATGGTCAGCATTCCGATAGTGACTTTGAGCCATACCAGTTATCTGACTTACCCCATGACGCAGTAGCATCTGGTAATGGTATTGCACATCCATAAACCTGGTAACAATACGGACGGTTTCTTCAGCCAGATCTCCTAGCAGATGACCATGATGGTCTGTCCGAAAATCCCAGTCCGAATTACCCGGGTTTATGGTAGGGAATAACCCAATAGGATATGCGGCAACTTCAATTGGATGCTGATTGCAAAAGAGTTTGATAGCTTCTAAAGCAGCAGTTTCAAGAGTATCCACTAGACGATATCCAACCACTTCCACTTCTATGGGAGGCCATAAGGAGCGGAAAGGGTGTTGAGGAATTATCATCTTAACCCTGCAGCGGGGAACCCCTTCTTCACGATACTCTACCCCATCATACAGAGGAGGCTCTGTATAATGAAACATACTCAAGGATTCCCACAAAAGACGAGGAAATCCTTCCCAATGTAAACCATTGGTGTGAAAGTGCCCCTCCTGATCCCAAAAGGTATTAGCAGGAGCAGCCATCTGCGACAACAATGCAAATGGTAAGATATTTTTACCCTGTTGAGAAAATTTACAAGGTAAAATTGGATTAAGATAGCTGATTCTGATAACAGCAAAGGCTGGAAATCAGATGGATGCCTAAGATACTCAACTAAAGATTCTTACTTACTCAAACTAAGAAAAACCAACATGTTGCCTATTTCTTAGGAAACATTAATTTAAGCATTCGATTTAGTTGATTAATGGATTATGCATGCACGTACTAACCGATCTCACAAACAAAAATTAACTGCCAAGTAATCTTGGTCTTACGTGGTTAGTTACGGTGGCACAATATAAATACGTCTCTCACTATTAACTAGTCGATAAACCCTATCCGTCCTAGTTTCGTAATCGTGGTTAGTGTACCTGCAGAAACCACAATGTATATATATATCCAATGAACCTTTCATGCCAGCATGTCATGAAAGCGTCCCCATTCATTACTGTTCACTATAGAAACAACATCTGTACAATTACCGCCGTACAGACAACGTTAACATACGTTATCGAAACAACGTATTCACGGGGGTACCGCAAAATGCGGGGGTATGAACAGCGATCGCCATACCCTGCGCCGAACCATATACTCCCAATGTGATCAACCGAAATTGATACATTGGCAGCATCTCAAGTAGGCCACTGCTTGAGAAACAGCGTTCGGTTCGCATCACCGACAGGAAGGCCAAGCTCCCTCAGTTGGCTGAGGATCCTTACCTTCTTACCTCACGATCGAAGATGTTGTTACAGAAAGTAAGGTTGGGTTGTGCATAAATCTAAGTTTCAACAGAAAAGTAATGCTGGAAGTCAGAATTATATATATATATATATTACAGCCACCTCTAATTCCCATAATAACATTACCCTAGGGCTTACGTACTATACATAATCCTTAACGAACCACCGTAGTTCGCAAATACTTGATTAATAAATTTTTATACTAAAAATTACTTTTTAAGGCTAATTATATCTCCAGAGTACACTTGTTAGCTCTGATACCAGCTGTGGCAGAACCAACCTGAATTATACCGGCTCAAGTACGCGAGTCCTCACTGAAGGGCTACCTCGTACTTCAAACGGTATAAAACTATTGGTCTGTCGGGTAACGTCCCGATAAACCACCGAACGCAGGATCCAACAAGGTACCTCACACGAAGGTGAGTCCAGAGATACAATGCCAAAATATCTTACACCACAGGCAGTTACATTACAAAAATGTACAAATCATCATTAGCTCCCACAGAGGAGAGATTATTACAAGACAGGTTTTAGTTTTCAGTCAAAGCAGCGGAATTTTGAAAAGCGTAGTCATTATACACGTCGTCATTACAGATATTATGCTAGCCCGGGCATAATATCACTCGGCGGAATCTGTGTTGGCCGGGGACGGATCCCATTCCACGGACCAACCATCAGGCAAAGGGTAGGGCCACGGTGTAATGAATGCTGGCTCATCAGAAGGATTACCTGAAGCAAATCAACGAAAGCAAGGCTAAGTATACTAATACTCAGCAAGACTTACCCGGAATTGGGTATACCTTAGCCCATAACTAGACTCATGATGGCTTTTAGCTTTGGGTAAAGTTTTCAGCTGAAAAGCAATAAAAAGTAGATCCTTAATTTCAACTTTTAACTTTCAGATTCTAGTTGATTAACCATTCTAGGTAAGCACCTATAACCAGTCAAACATGGTAGAATCTTTATTCAAACATCATCTTAGATAATCACATAATTGCTCTTGTTACTCTATGTGGTAAAGGGAATAAGCAGTCTCATACATCGTGAGAGGCGGACGATTCTGAATCGAGATTCAACCCTTGCAAGGTAAACCTAACTCACACGCTTGGAACACCAAAGGGTCGTTCCGAAGCAACCGTTTGCCTTTCATTCCGACTCGTGGATCAGATCCACCACAAGCGACTGCAGGTCATACGCACTTCCAAAGTGCAGGACATACGTCTGTAGCGCGACTACAAAACCCGTACTCCTGGTTGCCCAGCAACACGTATGCCTACACGTCGAACAAAGTAACCAAAAGAAGCAAATACATGTGGTGGGAGGTATGTCCACTCCTCGGGCCGATCGGTTACTAGGCTTACCGCTTACCATATTTCACGGCATGTGGCTAGTACTTTCAAACACTTAACCACCGCTACCACACACTGCGACCTTATCAAATTCCATACACAGACGGGTATCATCTCAATATGATACCTTACAAGATCCCGTCCGTCATCCTTATAGTGATAACAGGAATGTAAACATCACAATTCCTATATCGCGTGAGTGACAGGAAATCACTCGACTTCTACCGGTCCTATAAGCAGAGCAACTAATCGGACTCAAGTTCTAGGGTTCAATACATTGGTTCCTGAAGTAATGCAACTAAGGTTTCCAAACAACTCCTAAGAACCTAATGCATAAAGATATACATAGATAATATGGTTGCAGTGTAATAAAGTAGGGGTTATGTCCGGGGCTTGCCTTCGCTGGTAGGGTTGGGGTTAGTCAAAATATTTTCTTCCGAACCTTGGTTCGGGGCTTCAGAGAAATCCGCGACGAGATTCCCGGGGTCTTCAGAATAAACTTCTTCTTGTTCCGGGATCAGCTGATAATCCCCGTTAGTGAGAGTGGTCGAGTCTACATGATATGCAAGTTGAAGTTTAATGGATGTATCCATTTTCATTTCAATTTCAGATAAAGTTGCAATCCAAATAAAAGAAAACTATATTACAATAAATAACCAAACTACTCTCTACTGGGCAGTCATTTATCGAGTATTAACTAAACTAACTAGTCTTGTTAGGCAACAGGTTGGTTACCCTAAACATCCGATTAACTATAATAAGTAGTATATCAGTTTACTATAAGCAACACTAAATACACTTAACAAACTCTATTTATTTTATTAGCTAAACATTGTAATTAATCTTAGGTTATTACTTAATTATGGCTAACTTGGATTAATTAACCCAATCTTGAATTAAGAAAAATAATTAGTACTTATGAAAATTATCATAGGTGGGTTTTATTGAAATTTTACTCTAAAGGAACTAAGCCACAAAATTAAGCAAGATTATAATTGGAATTTTCAAGATATAATTATAATTGGAGTTTTACACTAAAACTACAGTTCAGAATTTAAGAACATCATGAATTACTCAAGATTAATAGTCCAGAAAAGTTTCATAATTTTTCATGCATAACAATTATTATTTATGAATTACCTTTGAATTTAAGTTTGAAATTTATAACTCAAGTTATATTAGGTTTCTGTTTCTCAAATTTTTATCTTAAATTACGTCTATTGTAACAAAGCTAAGATAAATTTTTCAGCCCTAAATATGAAGGAACACATTTGGAATTAAATTAAGTAATTTTTATCAACATATAACAAAAAGTACTCGAAACCTAAGCAAATGAACAGTAAAGTACTCGAACTTTTTACACAGAGCTATACATAGCACCTACAATCTATGATCTGAATTTCAGCTTTAACACATGCCTACAACATGAGATACAATTAAAACACTTATTTTCTAATATTTAATCTACATCAGAAAATATACACCTACAGCTCAAACTTCCTAAGCAAAAGTAGTCGAATTTGACTTAAGGATTCCAAGAAAATTTTGTTTGCATTTTTATGATTTTTCCTCGAATAGATACAGAATTTCTAAGTTGACAGCCTAATTTACAGAAAAGGTCCTTCGGCTACTATTCCTTTGAGTCTAAGGCTATGCACTTAACCCCCTGGTTTTCTTTTCCTTCTAACCCGAGGTCTTTGGCTGTGAACCAGAACAGAGCAAGGCGGGGGCGGCCGTGTTCCGGCAACGGTGATCACCGGCGGTGAGGTCCAAGGGCAGGGAAGGATGCAGGAGCTTACAACGGTTCTGTTGAGCTACTTGTCGAGGGCGGGGATGACCGGAAAGATGGAGTTCGACTTGAGCCCGAGGTGACGGCGGAGGGGTCACCGTCGATGGCGGAGCTCCGGTGGCAAACGTTGGCAACCGACCTGTGCAAAAGCCTCAGTGAGACACGGGGAATGTGTAGGTGCCATCAATTGGATGAAAACATGCTGGATCGAGGGGGATCGACGGAGACCGATGCGGCGGCGGCGAGGAAGAACGCCGGCGAGCGTCGGGGAGGCACTGTGATGCACCAGAGGGTCAATGGATGGGTCGTACAGCTTCAGGGTGATGATGTGGTGCTGTTTATGGGGTTGTGGGGGCTCGGGACTGCGTGAGTGGTGCTGCCCACGGTGAGGCCGAGGGCGGCGGCGGATGGTGATCGTCGGCGACGAGGTTTCAGTGGAAATTGGAGTGCCACGAATGGGCGAGGAGCACCAGTGGATGACGGGAAAGCTTTTGCAGGTGTTGGTTGGGGCGGAGGAGGTCCCGTGTGGGCTGCCCACGGGCGTACCGTGCGCGGCCGGAGTGGAAGGGGATGACGGCGGCGGAATGCAGCTCGGGTACTGGAAATTGGACACTGGGAGTAGCAGAACAGAACGTAAGTGTTGATGTGGTGCTGCTGCGCGCGAGAAGGAGAAAGTTAAGGCACCGGGGTGGCCTGTCCACGGTGACCAGGAGGTGGCGGCCGGCGAACAGTTCGGGGACGTCGTGGCGTGCGTGGGAGAAGCCACCAGGGAAGAGGAAAGGGGTCGGGATCGAAGGGAAACGACGCGTGGAGGGTGTAGCAGCTGGAGGTGGAGCTCTGGAGGTCTGCGCCGGCGGTGAGCGGCGGTGGCAGGGCGGAGCAGAAGGGAAGCGGCGGTGGTCAGAGGAGGAAGAAAGCAGACAGGAGTCAGAAGGACTCGTTTGTAAATCCCAAAAAGTCCAGGGACTCCTCTGTAAACTAAAAATTCCCAATGATACAAAATCCTAATGAGAAAAATGTCTAAAGCAAAGTTGTAGAGAATTTCAAATCCTACAATAATGCTTTAGAGCTCGAGTTCAAAATCTCAAAGGGTACTATTTTATTTTGAACTTTTGAACACAACTTAAATTATAAACTTTATGTGTTAATTTAAACAAAATGCTCTAATGTTTGGGGTCTCTTGGTAAGTTTTTCTGCAGTAATCATGACTAGCTCTTTTTACACTTTAGTCCTTAGGTAAAACTAAGTTTTACTTTTATCTTTTTACCATTTCACATGTAAGTCCTTATATCTTTGTATTAATTACATAAAGGTCCTTAATTTCATATAAAGTCTATTCCCCTTAGGTTTATTTAACTTTTGCTCTTTTCTTTTCTATAGCCATCTGAAATTTGACACTTAAGAACATTTTTACACACTTGCACATAAGAATTTATAAAACTCATAATTTACAAATATACCCTTATTGCTTTGTACAACTTGTATACACTATAACCTGCTTACATATAATACACCCAAACTTAGTATCTAGTTGTCTAACTACCTGGATATTACACTGCGGCAGGCTTTGGCTTGTGCCTCATGTCGGTTATAGACCTAATGAAGCAGAATCAGTTATATTATTACACAAGTCGAAAAGAACAGGATGTTAATTATGCAAAAAAGGATCTGCACTTACAGCGATGACTTCTTCATGACAGCTTTCTTTACTCTTAAGGCCCGTGGTATTTCAACCACGGTGCTCGTTGCTGGCGGCGGGCTCACACCAGCTGATTGCGCGGTGCCCACCACGGCGATGGTAACCGTTCCTGTTGAAGTTGTCGATGGGTCCGTTCGCACCTCTTGGCGCTTGGGGTCGGGAGAAGAAGCAGACGGACTGCAAAAGGATAGTGTTAGCATGCAGCAATACCGATATTTGACAATTCAACAAGGCAGCAACATCATACCTGGAGGACTCAACTACATGCGCTTTCCGTTTGCGCACTACCCGACGACCTTGCAGGACCAAAGGCAGAGTTTCGGTCAACTCCACGGATGGTCTGGGGGAGTTGTAACTTCTCGCCTTCCCTTCGGCTTCCCTTTCCGCCAGGGGGCTCCCGCTTTCAGTGGACTCGCTGCCAGGCAGAGCCTTGGCTGCTTGATCCCTCTTCACTTCGGCTGCGGCACTGGGAGAAGGTGGTCCGGCCGAGGGATATCGGGTTGTGGTGGGTAGCTCCGGTACAACTCTGTGTGTCCCTGCAGAAGATTTTCAGTTAGTAGTGGCAGAACAGCAGAACTTGTTTTAAATAAAAAGTAGTCAAATACTTACCAGTTTCGTAGGATTTTGTGCAGAAAATAACTGTGGGACGTAGGGAACTGCATCCACGTCCAGCAGCACCCGCCTAACCCGGATGAGTGCGGCGTCATCAGTCAATTCTTCTGCGCACATCCGAGAGGGATCTTTAGCGCCTACGTACTCGAAGCCTAGAGTGTGGCGTTGTTGGATTGGCTTGATCCGGCGTTTGAAGAAAGAGAACATCACAGACGCTCAAGTCACTCCTATTTCTTTGTTGCTATGATGGCAAGCAACTTGTCAACTTGGTCTAGGTCTCCTCTGGAGAGTTCGGTGTTCCACTCTGGCCTCACAACAGGGGGTTTGCCGGATTTTTCAGGAAGCTGAGGGGCATGGTTTTCGATGTAGAACCAGTGGTTCTTCTATCCAGGAATGTTGGAGGGAAATTCATAGGAAAGGTACCTATCGCCGGCTTGCTGTCTAAGCTGGATGCCGGTGCCCCCTACAACGGATAGATTTTTGGCTGTGGGTTGCGGCTTTACTCAGAAAAGGAAGCGGAAAAGATCCCAGTGGGGTTCAACACCGAGGAAAGCTTCACAGAAATGGATGAAGATGGCAATATGGCAAATGGAATTTGGTTTGAGGTGATGGAGCTCAAGCCCGTAGAAATAAAGAAGGCCACGGAAGAAAGAGCAAGAGGGGAGGGCTAGACCCCGTTCGGCAAAATGGTAAAATGTGACGATTTCGTCTATATTTTCCATAGGAAAAGGTTCGTGAAAAGAGGGGCCCTAGTTGACAAGACTTTTTTCTTGGAGCAAACTCTTGGAAATAAGTTTTCTGAGATCGTTGTTGGAGCACTTACTGTGAGTCCACTCCCTAGACGGCGGCTGTGACTCCTTCTTCTTCCGATCCTTCTCGTTGGACCTCTTGGGCGCCATTTCTGGATCCACTCACCACGAGTTGCTCGGGGGCTGTGGGGAAAGGGGCGAAGAGATTTGGCTAGGTTGGGGCTCTCCAAGGGGGTGAAGGCGGAGTGCGGCTCTGATTTGAGGATTTGGAAAGCTCTTGGTGGATTGCAGATTGGAAGCGCAGATTTTACTTGGCGTTACCGCGGGGTTAAATAACCAGCGGCCGGATATAGTTTTACTGTGTTGAAGTTCAAGAGTCATTTTAGGGAATATTCAGAAGATGAGGGGTCATTTGGTGGATCGTTTAGATAAAATATTTGATTAATCATTTTTTCAGGGTTAATTGTCCCAAAAAAAGGGGTTTTTCGAATTCCAGATCTAACTTCCATCATTCGTACCATCACACCAGTTATTTATCATGAAAACATTTTTCTCACTGCATGCCACGACCTTTGGATCCTTATTTCCAAACCTGAGAGATTTTGACTCAAGGCTCGGAGGCTGCGGGATACGTGGCATCGACTACTTATTTTTTTGAATTTATTTGAAAAGTAAGTAAGGAAGATTCAAGACTAATGTGACCCTCAGCCTGATTCTCTAATTCAACCTAAGGCTCGGGGGCTACTCCATATGGAGTGCGATTTTTCAATCACACACCATACCAAAGAAGTAATTCGGGGCATGAACACCTCATAGCTTCGATGCAGCCAAGAAAGTACTCGAAGAAGAACTTCAGGACGGAGCTTCAAAAGAAGCCGAAGACTACTTCGAAAGTACTCGAGAAGCCTGCAGTACTCAGCTATGAAGAGCTCGGAGGCTTGTCTGACCCGGGGCTACGGGACTGTGTACATAACATAGTTTCAACAGGATTAGGAGATATTGCCTGTCTTATCTCTTATTTATGTTGTTCTCTACTCGTATGAGTAGGAGATAAAGCTAGTCGGTACAGAAGAAAACTACTCGAGTTATACTTGGGTACGATTCCTTGGCTAGTATTGGGCTAGGATTCATGTAACCCTATCCTCCCGGATATATAAGGGGGGCAGGGACCCCCTCAAAACACAACATCTACACCCAAGGCAATACAAACCACCATACACGACGTAGGGTATTACGCACCTCGCGGCCCGAACCTGTCTAAGTCTTGTGTTCCTTGCACCTTCGAGTTCCTGATCTCGGCGCCTCCTCACCTAAACTTACCACCTCGGGTATACCCCTCGATGGGCAGCCGGTAAAACACCGACAGGCGGGTCCTCTCAAAAGAGCCAATGAGATCAGCTTCAAAGAGAGCCTTGATCTCATCATACTTCTGCTTGTGCTCAGCGGAAAGCTCCTCATATGTGACTGAGTTTTCCTTTGACATCCTGGCGGTGGAAGTTGATGTAGTCGATGAAGATTGTCCCACTGGACGTGCCAGAATGTGTTGTCGGTCGAAACCCACCGGCGAGCAGCGACAGGCAATACGAGAAGCCGGGAGGCTACACGGGACTGCTGGTCGGCCCCGATCCCTTGGTCAACGGCCCAGAATCTAGCACACGACTTGGCGTCTTGATCTGTTTGGCGTGCCACCTGACCTATACCTGATGAGGAAGGTGTAGATGTGATTTCAATTAGTCTCCTGCATACACAAACACATCCAAACTTTAGTTTGAGCTGTGATCGGCTCTTCAGGTGATCCCCGCAATCGGCTGCAAAGAGCCGATTACTCCTCGATAAAAGATTGGTCTGTTCGTTTAAGCATAATACACAAATCTGATAATAATATAAACTTGCTCTGTAATCAACAGGCTAATTCAATCTGCGACGGTCAAAGCTTTCACCACGTGACCGGAACATCCTACGCATAGTTAAGCCTAACAAACATGAAAGATAACAGAATAGCAACCTAAAAAGAGGCCTAAAAACTAGCAGAAAGCCAATTTTTGGAACAATCCCTCTTTAGATCAATATAAAGTATCAAACGTATTGCCGGATCATTCAACTCGTTTGAAGGGCCTAATCATGCAGATCTCAAGCCAAATCTTTAATGAACAAATACTAACCATAACAGATTGGTTCTACTAATTAAAATAGAGCAAGGTGCTACCCTTACACCCGAGATCGGGCACTAGTACACCTAAACGTTTATAGGTAACAAACAATGCATGAATACAATATAAAAGCCGATGCATCCCTATAAGCGCTAAGGTAATTAGTGTTACTCGCCACCAACAACGCTTCAGCATGAGAAACACAAAGATAAATAGGTAGGAACGATGCTGCCCCGATCACGCAAAGCGTGATTGGGGCTGCATAGCACTTACCCGAGAGAAACCATAAAATAGGGGTGGCGCTGCGCCGAGAGTTGTTTGCGAATGCTTGTTTTTTCTTTTTGTGTCCAGGGTGTATATTTATAGTCTGGAGACTTGCCTTTCCTAACTAATCTTGATTGACTATGACACAAATCCTAATTATCTATATCTAAACTAATTTAAACACACACACCAATCTAGACATATGGCCAATCCTGGCCTTAAACCGCCCGCGCAGGAGCCGATTTGCCAGCCCATTACAGTTATCCCTTAAACCCATCTTGCTCGCGGCCCATCTTCTGGCCCAGCTAAATTATGGCGATAACAAGAATGCTGCTAGTTATAAAAGTTTATTTATCCGCTGCTAGTCATGTAATAAAGTACTATGGTACTCTCTTTCGTTATGACATTGTTTCGGGTATACACTTTTATTCTCTATCATATGTGTAGAACTTGATCCTGGCGCATATATGAGATGCATTCGGTTTCCTTTCTAAAACCGGGTGTGACACTTCCCGGCTTGGCATACGCTACTCAACCTATCATTCTCAAAGATAACATTTGTTAGTCCTAGGATGTGCTCGCCTTTTTAAAGTCTAGCCAAGTTTCTCATCCCGACATGGGCTAGTTGGTGATGCCAAAGCCAACCCAAATCAGATTTGCCGCTAAACAAGTCTTGGGCTCAACTTTATCTTTTGAGAAATCAACAAGATAGACTTTGCCCTTCAAGCGACCCGTAAAAGCTGACCTGTAAAAGCAATAGAGGAATCCTCACTTCTAAAGATGGTCACACCCTCATTAGTAAAGAGACAATTGTAGCCTATCGCACAAAATTGCGAGATCGACAACAAATTGTACCCCAAAGTTTCAACCAAAATAAACATTTGAAATAGAGTTGTCATTTGAGAGAGTTCAATTTTATCCAAACCAACCATGCCTCCTTTGCTATTGTCTCCAAAAACAATAGTTTCTTTAGGTATGTCATGAAGCTCTAGGGATGTGAATAAGTCCTTCTCCCCGCTCATATGATTTGAGCATCCACTATCAAGCAACCATGCGGTGCCACCCGAGGAGTAGGCCTACAAAACAAATTAAGCTTTGAATTTACAAAACAAATTAAGCTTTGAATTTAGGTACCCCAAAAGATTTGGAACCTAAAGGGTTAGATGGATACACTTTTGGAACCCACAAGCTCCTAAGAATTGCCCTTTTAGTGTAAGCTCCAACATACTTGACCACTATTTTACCATTGTGGTCCATTGTCACCATGTAGTCGGTAGTGTAGCTTGGTGATGTCTCATGAGTGACAACCTTAGTCTTGATGGGAGCCTCAACCTTCTTTTTGACTTGAGAACGAGTTGTGGTGGTCACACCATGTGCTATGTTCATCAAGTCCTCAAGATTTGCTCCTTTCATGAAGGTGACACATTCCTTAACTTTGACCATCTTCCGATCATTTATCTTTACTCCCTTGTAATGTCCAAGTCCTTCCTTTTTGTTGGATATCTTCCATCCTTGTAGTTTACCTTAGGCTTGAGTTTGGCAGTACCTTCATATCCATTCTTTACTAAGATGTTCAATCTCTCAAGTTGAGCATCCTTTGCTTGGATCAACTTTTCTAGCTTAGCTATGTTAGTAACACAAGCTTGTACATTAACTTTATAACATTTTGGGCACCCTTCACTTGTGGAGACATTGGAGTCAAGAGTTGCTTTAGAATTGATTTTGGTGCTTTCCCAAAGGGTATTATAGCTAACTTCAAGACCTTTGTACTTGGTCATTAAGCATGAGAAGCTTTCTTGAAGTGAGTGGACTTTAGAGAAGCTAGAGATTCATTTATCAAAGTGGTCTCCTTTGACATCCTCTCTTTTGAATCATTAGCTAGAGATAAATTAATAGCTAATTTTTCAACCTTCACCTTTTCTTCGGTAAGAGTCTTCTCTAAGGCAAGGTTTCTCTCCTTCTCAAGGATGAGAAAGTCCTCTTGCCTATTGAGACACTCCTTCTTTTTCACCAATTTCTCCATAAGCTTTTTAATTTCTTTAAAATCTTTCTTTCCAAATTCTTTTATCATGAACGCTTTATGTTGCTCTTCCTCATCATCAAAATCATTTTGTGTACTACTTGATGTGGTGGATGTGGCAGAACCAACCTGAATTATACCGGCTCAAGTACGCGAGTCCACTCCAAGGGGCTCCGACGTACTTCAAACGGTATAATCCTTTGGCCTGTCGGGTAACGTCCCGATAAACCACCGTTACACAGGATCAAATAAGGTTACCTCACACGAAGGTGAGTCCAGAGATACAATCACCATCATAATTTACATTATAGGAAATTACTTTACAAGAGTTTATAAAAGTAGTACAAAATTTCCAATTTAGAGAAAACAATACAAACTGTTTAAGCCATGAATTTTTAGCAGCGGAAAACATACGCGATGATCTACAGCATGTCGACAAGACGGATGTCATGCTAAGCCCGGGCATGACATCATTCAGTATCATCAATGTTGGCCGAGGACGGATCCCACTCCTCGGACCAACCTTCTGGGAGAGCACAGGGCCGAGGCAAGGGAAGGGTAGGGTCTTCCAGACATTATCTGCAAAACACATAACTAGCAAGGCTGAGTATACTAATACTCAGCAAGACTTACCCGGAATTGGGTATACCTTAGCCCATAACTAGACTTATGAAAGCTTTTCAAGGCTTCTGGGTTTATTTTCAGCTGAAAAGCAATAACGAGTAGGTCCTTAATTTCAACTTTTAGCTTTCAGGTTCTAGTTGATTATCCATTCTAGGTAAGCACCTATAACTATTCAAACAGGGTAGAATCTTTAATCAAACATCATCTTGAGTAATCACATAGTTGCTCTTGTTACTCTATGTGGTAAAGGGGATAAGCAGTCTCATACATCGTGAGAGGCGGACGATTCCTGAATCGAGATTCAACCCTTGCAAGGTAAACCTAACACACACGCTTGGAACACCACAGGGTCGTTCCGAAGCAACCGTTTGCCTTTCATTCCGACTCGTGGATCAGGGCCACCACAAGCGACTGCAGGTCATACGCACTACAAAAGTGCAGGACGTACGTCTGTAGCGCGACTACAAAACCCGTACTCCTGGTTGCCCAGCAACACATATGCCTACACGTCGAACAAAGTAACCAAAAGAAGCAAATACATGTGGTGGGGGGTATGTCCACTCCTCGGGCCGATCGGTTACTAGGCTTACCGCTTACCATATTTCACGGCATGTGGCTAGTACTTTCAAACGCTTAACCACCGCTACCACACACTGCGACCTTATCAAAATTCAACAACACAGACGGGGTATCATCTTGATCATGATACCTCATAAAACTCCCGTCCGGCATCCTTATAGTGATAGCAGGAATGTAAACATTACAATTCCTATATCGCGCGAGTGACAGGAAATCACTCGACTTCTACCGGTCCTATAAGCAGAGCAGCTAGTCGGACTTCAGTTCTAGTGTTCAATACATTGGTTCCTAGAACAATGCAACTAAGGTTTCCAAACAACTCCTAAGAACCTAATGCATAGAAATATATAAATAATATAGGTTGCAGTGTAATAAAGTAGGGGTTATGTCCGGGGCTTGCCTTCACTGGTGGGGCTGAAGTCAGTAAAGTTAAGATCTTCTGAACTTTAGTTCAGGGCTTCAGATAATTCCGCGACGAAGTTCCCGGGGTCTTCAGAATAACCTCCTTCTGATTCCGGGACTAACTGGTAATCTCCGTCGGCGAGAGTAGTCGAATCTATATGATATGCAAGATGGAGTTCAATGAATGCATACTCTCATTTCAATTCACAATAAAGTTGCAATCTAAATAAAAGAACATTACATTTCAACAAACAATCTAACTACCCTGTACTGGGCAGTTATTTATCGAGTATTAACTAAACTAACTAGTCTCGTTAAGCAACAGGGTGGGTTACCCTAAACATTTATACTAACTTCGTTAGGTAGTATGTTTGGTTATCTAATTGGTTGGTGTATAGGTCTTGGCCTTAACCGATGAGGATGAATCAGGTTTAGTCGATAGACGTGCTTTGGTCGGGCCTAACAGAGGCGTGTCTACAGTGCGATCTTACTGATCCAAAGTTGTGTACTTTGGTCTGGGTAGCCGATTGACAGGTGCACTAATTTTCTAATTGATCGATGAAAATATCGATCACTTTAGCAGAGGGATGTTTCTTAAAGCGGCTGTGTCCTAAATAATCTGTGTGAGCATCGGCGTACTTAACTGATCGCGTGCGTATCAGCACAGCGAACTCATGCTTTAATAAAACTAGTCGATCGGTGATTTGACCTTCTAGCCGATTTAGTGTATCGGCACATTCGCCGATTTATACATCGAGTGGAATTAGTCGAGTGATGTATCGGCATAGCTAGTTGACTAATGTGAGTAACTAGCCGATGGTGTATTGATAGACTAGTCGAACTATGTATCCGTTCGGCCTGTGTCTCAGCGTATTCAGTCGATTGGTGAATCAGGTGTGTAGCTGATTGTCCTACTCTGCATTGGTTGTGCCTAACTAAGATGTGTTTAAGTATTATCTTAGGTAACTAGGTGTGGTTGCATCGGCTGGATTACGTTAACACAACAACTGAGTGCCGTACAGCCGATTGGGTTATCTAAGTTAGACCTATTTCAAGATTTAGATGTAACAGAATACTAATATTAAACTAGGTTAGTGAGACTATAAGTGCGGAATTAGACTAAAGAGAATGTGGTTGAGGGTAGGTAACTGGTAAGCATATGGCCGATCTTTCAGCCGATAAATCGGCTGATAACAGTGTGTGGACAAAGATGGGAAAACTAAGGATTGACCGGCCATATTTGACCGCTATGGGAAACAACTGAAATCAGCTTGGATTAGCTTAAAGCAAGAATGCTAAGATCTAGCGTGAAAACTTAGATAAATCGGTTACTTAACAAAGGTTCATACCTAGCCGATTCATACTTTAATTCGACAGAGTACCTAGTCGATAGGTGTGGCCATCGGCTAGCCATAAACTACAGGGCATCGGCATCGGCTGCCGATTGTATGCGTATTAGCTATTTCAAAAGGCTGTCTACAGTGTTGATCGGATCTGGCCGATCTGGGGTGAATCGGCTGTCAGCCGATTATCAGGTGCTGAACCGGCTGCGTTTAGCCGATTGGTCGATTTGACATCGGTGGTACTGTGCCGGTGTATTTATCAGCTGCTTTTAGCTGATAATGTGGGCATCGTCGGATCTAGTCCGTGAGTGCATCGGCTCTTGCCAAAATGTGTTAAGACATCAACTAGTTTTTCGATTTGGGTTTTCTATATCGGCTATATCGTGCCGATTAAATGCTTGAAGTGTTAACTTAAACAACTATTTGTGCACAACAGCTCGACTACTTTTCGGCAAGATTAGCCGATAGGTATGTAGTCGATAAGTGTATTCTAAAGGTATGTGATCGATAAAAACCGGGGTGTGCTGATCGGGATATGCCGATTGGGGGTATAGCCGATCAGAAGGTGCCGATCAGGTGTAGTCGATCGGAGTGTACCGATCGGATGTGTTGATCTGGGTGTGCTGATTGAGGGGTGCCGATTAGGCATGTGCCGATTTGGGTTATAGCTTACAGAAAAGGTCCTAGCAAGATTAAAATCTACAAATAAACATTTCATCAATACAACACAAAGGCACTTAAATTCCATAGCTAAAAAGCAGGAAAAGACTCGAAGATTTTTACACAAGGCTAAACATGAGGTACACAAGCTATATTTCAAAAATTAGCTGCAATGCAAAAGGTTAACACTCAAGAACTCATGGTACAAAAAGGAAACCTAAGCTTTGAATCACTTACATTCAATTCATGAGTATAGCATTAATTTTAAAATTAACTTCCAATTTGAATGTGAAGCTTGGATAATTAAGGTTATAATGTGTTGAAGATTTTAAACACAGATCAATTGTATACCTAAAAGATTTTGACCAAAAGATCTAATTAGATAAACTTTACCGAATAGACTAGACTTAGCTAATTCTACTATAAAACAAATTGAATTGATTAACTTAAAAGAATTTAAATTATAAAACAAACTTAGGTTTGAAAATTCTATATCGATTCATACTTAATCTATAGGGATTGCATACCCAAAAATCAGGATCAACAGAGCTAATCATGCAAAAGCTATGGTTATTACACGCTCTTATCTTAGATTTAACATAGATTCAAAACTATTCGATTTCATAACAAACTCATTTAATAGAAGTTATAGAGTTCAAAACCTAGTTTCAAACAAAACTGGTTTTGCAATTTTTGGAATTTCCTACACTTCTCTATTGAATTTACAAGTTAAAAATATCACTCACATGAAATAATGAACACCCATCCACTTCTATTCTAAATACAGTACAAACTATCTATTTTTACAGCATGGTCATAAAACAAAAATGATAGAATTTAAAATGAAGATTCAAGTACAACTGGTTTCATATTTTTTTGAATTTTCTACGATTTTCTAGGGATTTTCAAAGTTCAGCATATCACTTCACATAAAACAATAAACACCTTTACACACAGGTCCTCGAACTGTACTGTTCTCGTGAGTCTAGACTTCGCAGAAAACACCCTGAACTTGTTTTAATTGCTGCACAAGGTCCTTCCTGTGAGCTTGAAATGGGAAACAGAGGAGGTGCCGTGGGAAGGGGGTCGATTCCGGTGAGAGCAAGCCATACCGAGGGCCGGGGAGTTCAAGCCGTTCACCGGGAGTTCGTTTTGGGGATTAGAAGGCGAGGAGGAAGGCCAACAGAAGGTTCTTGGCGGTGGGGGAAAAGCTCAGAGGCGCGGCTGCTCCTGCGCTTGCCCGGCTTCTGCACGCTCCCTTGGCCGCGCCGCCTGCGCGCCTGTGCGCGCTCGCCCACACGCCAAGCCGCCGCCTGGACTCTGGCCGCCCAGCGCCCGCGCCCCTGTGCCTGGGAGTCGCGCTCCGCCCGGCGCCTCACACCGAGCCGTGGGCCGCGTCCTGCCCGCGCGCTACGCCGCCTGCGCTGTCTAGGCCCGCCCCGCCAGCACCTGCTGCCGCGCGCGCGCCCCGCCGCCAGCTGCGCGTCGCACGCCACCTGCGCCTGGAGCCACCGCTCCTGGGCCCGCGCCGAGCCAGCGCCGTGCGCCGCTTCCGCGCCGTCCACGCGCCTGTGCGCGCGCGCCGCCTGCTGCGACTGCCGCTCGCCCGCGCCCGTCTAGGCCGCCGAGCCGCCCGAGCGCTTGCGCGTGCCTGGAGCCGCACTGAGCGCCGCCAGGAGCTCGCCCCCAATGCGTGAGCTGTTGCTGCCTATGGATAGAATAGAGAGGGAGGGGAAAATGAGATTGGACAGAACTGCTGCTGGTGGGAAAAGAGATAAGGGCGCTACAGGAGAAGGAGCTAGGGTAGTGACGCGTGGAAAAATTTGCAGCAGGATGTGGCAAGCATGGTCGGCACAGCGGCAGCTGTAGAGCAGGAACAGAGCAGCGCCAGAGGAGGAAGACAAAGAGAATTTCCCAAGGACTCATTTGTAATTTTAGGAAACTGCAGGGACCTCTTGGTAAAGACAAACTTAACCACTGTTCTAGGGCTCAAATAAAAATGTGACCAAAATGAAAGTTGTACAACTTTTCGAACTCTACAACTTTGCTTTAGGGTTTGATCTCCAAAACTCAAAATATGAAGTTTTATTTTAAGACTTGGACTAAACTTAAATTTTATAAAATCTTTGTCATTGTTAGTGTAAATTACATATAACATTGGGCCTTTTTGCAAGATGCTATGTAAGTCACGATTGCTTACATTATTACCTTTTTACTTCTAGTAATTTTTGGAAAGTTACTTTTGTAAATCATTTATTCCGCATAAACAGAACTTGTACTATTATTAAATTACACAAATACCCCTATTTCCACATCTTTACGCAAATTTTTACACAATTTAACTCCTACATTTCTAATGCAACAGTTGGGTAAATATATATATTTATATTTTTTTTTACAAGACATAGAGTAAAATATATTTACCAAACTACCCTTTACTTAATTTGGAGTTACCTCCTATCCAATTACATTTTGCACAAACAACCCTAGGTTTTTCTGTAAGTACAAAAATACCCTTTTATTTGCACTTTTAAATTTTCAAAAGTTTCACATAACACACATGAGCTTCATACAAACAAACACATACTTCACACTAACAAATTATGTGCCTAGTTTACAAACACATGAACTGTCACAGCCTTCCCCCCTAAAAAGAATCTCGTCCCGAGATTCGGACGAAAGACTCTTAAAGGAAGAGAAGCAAATCACCCAGCAAATACGGCAGGAAACAAACACACCAGAGAAGGTTGATGTTGATGGTAAAAGCCGTTGGAGTATGACGAGATAAGTATAACGAGAGCATGGATAGATCGTATACGGATGAGGTTGACAAAAGAAGAGAGCAAAAGAGGATTGAGTTCTCGCAGAGCTAAGATCATCACATGACGATGATAAATATCGGCAGTATTCATCACAAAGCTCATGGATAGCAAGTGAGGATAATACGAGAGATTGATAAGTGATGTTTGAAACATTTCTGCTCAGAGTTTATTATCTGAATAAGTTGAATGATGTTGATTGCAAAACATGCTTATTTAGACAGATGCAATCAAGGGATAATGACAAAATGCTCTAACTCTGATCGTGATGCACTGTTAAGATGCATGATTGCAATGATGATGCAATACGAGGATGGAGGATTCAATGCACGATCAAGATGATGTATAAGACACAATGCAATTATCATGATGCTGACCAATTGATGCATACCTTATGATGCAAGGATGATGATACTTGCAATGTATGCACATATGAAATGCATGAAGTATGATGCATACCCTCATGAGTTGATGATGCACGTGACTCGCACCCTACAACCGTTCTCTCGTAGCTAACACCTGGACAGTCCTATATCCTTAAACGAGGACCAAAAGTTAGGACACTAGTAAGGTTGCATAGAAAGAGATTGCAGTGGGGTTACGTCACATAGACCTAGTCACCAGTGCGCTCCTAATGGCTCAATCATATGGCTGCAGCACACATGAGGCCTTAGGTTCCGACACGGCATCATGGTCATGTGATTAACCACCACCACAAAAGAGGAATAGCAACCTTGTAATGTCAACAGCAACAAGATAGATCTTAAGAAACCCAAGACAACCCGAGGTTGTATTGGAAGCATATTCGTAAGTTAGCCTACAGATTTTCGACGATGATGTAACACCATGCACTGACTAGAAATAGTATATGTTATGATGCATGACTTTTGCCGGAAGATTTGCATCCAAAAGTAATTATTGTTATACATCTTTTTAATTTATCCAAAATCATCTGAGCAAAAATTGAAGGTGATTCAAATGTTGTAACCAGAATAGCCAACAAGATAAGGTACAACATCAGGAGAGGATAGATAAATTATTGAATGATGAATTGAAGGGTTTGCTGATGATTATCAAAGTTTAACCATCAAAGGAAAAGCTCAATGTTTCTGCCGAAACAGATTCAAAGCAGGATCAAGGGTTTGATTTAGCTATCAAGCTAAGATCGGCGATAAGATCCAAACATGACTCAACTCACTTGATTCGCAAAAGACTTTCTCAACTATAAGATAGCCCAGCAGATTACATTAACTCCTACAACACAAAGTCAAAACAGGCATTCAGATACAAACACTTATTTCAGTACATTAACATAACAACCAAAGCAATCAGGTCAATCCAAGATGTCATGATGCATGCACGTTCTACACGTCCTCACAAACAAAAATAACTGCCAAGTAACCTTGGACTTACGTGGTTAAGTACGGTGGCATCATATAGATACGTCTCTCCCTATATATATACTAGTCGTTCTTATGTTCAAACTTACGTAACGAGGTTAGCGTACCTGCAGAAAACACAGTATGTATATACTGAACCTTTCATGCCAGCATGTCATGAAAGCGTTCCCATTCATTACTGTTCACTATAGAAACAGCATCTGTACAATTACCGCCGTACAGACAACGTTAACATACGTCGTCGAGACAACGTATTCACGGGGGGTACCGCAAAATGCGGGGATATGAACAGCGATCGCCATATCCTGCGCCGAACCATATACTCCCAATGTAGTCAACCGAGGTTGGTACATTGGCAGCATCTCAAGTAGGCCACTGCTTGAGAAACAGTGTTCGGTTCGCATCACCGACGGGAAGGCCAAGCTCCCTCAGTTGGCTGAGGATCCTTACCTCCTTACCTCACGATCGAAGATGTCGTTACAGAAAATAAGGTTGGGTTGTGCATGAATTTAAGTTTTGACAGAAAAGTAATGCTGGTAGTTAGGGTTATACATACATATACTATAGCCACCTCTATTTCCCTTATAAGCATTACCCTAGGGCTTTACGTACTAAGCATAATCCTTAACGGATTCAACGTAGTTTTATCAAATACTTTGTTGGTCAATCTTTTATACTGAAAGCATTTTTAAGGTAAAATGTATCTCCAGAGTAACCTTATAGCTCTGATACCAGCTGTGGCAGAACCAACCTGAATTATACCGGCTCAAGTACGCGAGTCCACTCCAAGGGGCTCCGACGTACTTCAAACGGTATAATCCTTTGGCCTGTCGGGTAACGTCCCGATAAACCACCGTTACACAGGATCAAATAAGGTTACCTCACACGAAGGTGAGTCCAGAGATACAATCACCATCATAATTTACATTATAGGAAATTACTTTACAAGAGTTTATAAAAGTAGTACAAAATTTCCAATTTAGAGAAAACAATACAAACTGTTTAAGCCATGAATTTTTAGCAGCGGAAAACATACGCGATGATCTACAGCATGTCGACAAGACGGATGTCATGCTAAGCCCGGGCATGACATCATTCAGTATCATCAATGTTGGCCGAGGACGGATCCCACTCCTCGGACCAACCTTCTGGGAGAGCACAGGGCCGAGGCAAGGGAAGGGTAGGGTCTTCCAGACATTATCTGCAAAACACATAACTAGCAAGGCTGAGTATACTAATACTCAGCAAGACTTACCCGGAATTGGGTATACCTTAGCCCATAACTAGACTTATGAAAGCTTTTCAAGGCTTCTGGGTTTATTTTCAGCTGAAAAGCAATAACGAGTAGGTCCTTAATTTCAACTTTTAGCTTTCAGGTTCTAGTTGATTATCCATTCTAGGTAAGCACCTATAACTATTCAAACAGGGTAGAATCTTTAATCAAACATCATCTTGAGTAATCACATAGTTGCTCTTGTTACTCTATGTGGTAAAGGGGATAAGCAGTCTCATACATCGTGAGAGGCGGACGATTCCTGAATCGAGATTCAACCCTTGCAAGGTAAACCTAACACACACGCTTGGAACACCACAGGGTCGTTCCGAAGCAACCGTTTGCCTTTCATTCCGACTCGTGGATCAGGGCCACCACAAGCGACTGCAGGTCATACGCACTACAAAAGTGCAGGACGTACGTCTGTAGCGCGACTACAAAACCCGTACTCCTGGTTGCCCAGCAACACATATGCCTACACGTCGAACAAAGTAACCAAAAGAAGCAAATACATGTGGTGGGGGGTATGTCCACTCCTCGGGCCGATCGGTTACTAGGCTTACCGCTTACCATATTTCACGGCATGTGGCTAGTACTTTCAAACGCTTAACCACCGCTACCACACACTGCGACCTTATCAAAATTCAACAACACAGACGGGGTATCATCTTGATCATGATACCTCATAAAACTCCCGTCCGGCATCCTTATAGTGATAGCAGGAATGTAAACATTACAATTCCTATATCGCGCGAGTGACAGGAAATCACTCGACTTCTACCGGTCCTATAAGCAGAGCAGCTAGTCGGACTTCAGTTCTAGTGTTCAATACATTGGTTCCTAGAACAATGCAACTAAGGTTTCCAAACAACTCCTAAGAACCTAATGCATAGAAATATATAAATAATATAGGTTGCAGTGTAATAAAGTAGGGGTTATGTCCGGGGCTTGCCTTCACTGGTGGGGCTGAAGTCAGTAAAGTTAAGATCTTCTGAACTTTAGTTCAGGGCTTCAGATAATTCCGCGACGAAGTTCCCGGGGTCTTCAGAATAACCTCCTTCTGATTCCGGGACTAACTGGTAATCTCCGTCGGCGAGAGTAGTCGAATCTATATGATATGCAAGATGGAGTTCAATGAATGCATACTCTCATTTCAATTCACAATAAAGTTGCAATCTAAATAAAAGAACATTACATTTCAACAAACAATCTAACTACCCTGTACTGGGCAGTTATTTATCGAGTATTAACTAAACTAACTAGTCTCGTTAAGCAACAGGGTGGGTTACCCTAAACATTTATACTAACTTCGTTAGGTAGTATGTTTGGTTATCTAATTGGTTGGTGTATAGGTCTTGGCCTTAACCGATGAGGATGAATCAGGTTTAGTCGATAGACGTGCTTTGGTCGGGCCTAACAGAGGCGTGTCTACAGTGCGATCTTACTGATCCAAAGTTGTGTACTTTGGTCTGGGTAGCCGATTGACAGGTGCACTAATTTTCTAATTGATCGATGAAAATATCGATCACTTTAGCAGAGGGATGTTTCTTAAAGCGGCTGTGTCCTAAATAATCTGTGTGAGCATCGGCGTACTTAACTGATCGCGTGCGTATCAGCACAGCGAACTCATGCTTTAATAAAACTAGTCGATCGGTGATTTGACCTTCTAGCCGATTTAGTGTATCGGCACATTCGCCGATTTATACATCAAGTGGAATTAGTCGAGTGATGTATCGGCATAGCTAGTTGACTAATGTGAGTAACTAGCCGATGGTGTATTGATAGACTAGTCGAACTATGTATCCGTTCGGCCTGTGTCTCAGCGTATTCAGTCGATTGGTGAATCAGGTGTGTAGCTGATTGTCCTACTCTGCATTGGTTGTGCCTAACTAAGATGTGTTTAAGTATTATCTTAGGTAACTAGGTGTGGTTGCATCGGCTGGATTACGTTAACACAACAACTGAGTGCCGTACAGCCGATTGGGTTATCTAAGTTAGACCTATTTCAAGATTTAGATGTAACAGAATACTAATATTAAACTAGGTTAGTGAGACTATAAGTGCGGAATTAGACTAAAGAGAATGTGGTTGAGGGTAGGTAACTGGTAAGCATATGGCCGATCTTTCAGCCGATAAATCGGCTGATAACAGTGTGTGGACAAAGATGGGAAAACTAAGGATTGACCGGCCATATTTGACCGCTATGGGAAACAACTGAAATCAGCTTGGATTAGCTTAAAGCAAGAATGCTAAGATCTAGCGTGAAAACTTAGATAAATCGGTTACTTAACAAAGGTTCATACCTAGCCGATTCATACTTTAATTCGACAGAGTACCTAGTCGATAGGTGTGGCCATCGGCTAGCCATAAACTACAGGGCATCGGCATCGGCTGCCGATTGTATGCGTATTAGCTATTTCAAAAGGCTGTCTACAGTGTTGATCGGATCTGGCCGATCTGGGGTGAATCGGCTGTCAGCCGATTATCAGGTGCTGAACCGGCTGCGTTTAGCCGATTGGTCGATTTGACATCGGTGGTACTGTGCCGGTGTATTTATCAGCTGCTTTTAGCTGATAATGTGGGCATCGTCGGATCTAGTCCGTGAGTGCATCGGCTCTTGCCAAAATGTGTTAAGACATCAACTAGTTTTTCGATTTGGGTTTTCTATATCGGCTATATCGTGCCGATTAAATGCTTGAAGTGTTAACTTAAACAACTATTTGTGCACAACAGCTCGACTACTTTTCGGCAAGATTAGCCGATAGGTATGTAGTCGATAAGTGTATTCTAAAGGTATGTGATCGATAAAAACCGGGGTGTGCTGATCGGGATATGCCGATTGGGGGTATAGCCGATCAGAAGGTGCCGATCAGGTGTAGTCGATCGGAGTGTACCGATCGGATGTGTTGATCTGGGTGTGCTGATTGAGGGGTGCCGATTAGGCATGTGCCGATTTGGGTTATAGCTTACAGAAAAGGTCCTAGCAAGATTAAAATCTACAAATAAACATTTCATCAATACAACACAAAGGCACTTAAATTCCATAGCTAAAAAGCAGGAAAAGACTCGAAGATTTTTACACAAGGCTAAACATGAGGTACACAAGCTATATTTCAAAAATTAGCTGCAATGCAAAAGGTTAACACTCAAGAACTCATGGTACAAAAAGGAAACCTAAGCTTTGAATCACTTACATTCAATTCATGAGTATAGCATTAATTTTAAAATTAACTTCCAATTTGAATGTGAAGCTTGGATAATTAAGGTTATAATGTGTTGAAGATTTTAAACACAGATCAATTGTATACCTAAAAGATTTTGACCAAAAGATCTAATTAGATAAACTTTACCGAATAGACTAGACTTAGCTAATTCTACTATAAAACAAATTGAATTGATTAACTTAAAAGAATTTAAATTATAAAACAAACTTAGGTTTGAAAATTCTATATCGATTCATACTTAATCTATAGGGATTGCATACCCAAAAATCAGGATCAACAGAGCTAATCATGCAAAAGCTATGGTTATTACACGCTCTTATCTTAGATTTAACATAGATTCAAAACTATTCGATTTCATAACAAACTCATTTAATAGAAGTTATAGAGTTCAAAACCTAGTTTCAAACAAAACTGGTTTTGCAATTTTTGGAATTTCCTACACTTCTCTATTGAATTTACAAGTTAAAAATATCACTCACATGAAATAATGAACACCCATCCACTTCTATTCTAAATACAGTACAAACTATCTATTTTTACAGCATGGTCATAAAACAAAAATGATAGAATTTAAAATGAAGATTCAAGTACAACTGGTTTCATATTTTTTTGAATTTTCTACGATTTTCTAGGGATTTTCAAAGTTCAGCATATCACTTCACATAAAACAATAAACACCTTTACACACAGGTCCTCGAACTGTACTGTTCTCGTGAGTCTAGACTTCGCAGAAAACACCCTGAACTTGTTTTAATTGCTGCACAAGGTCCTTCCTGTGAGCTTGAAATGGGAAACAGAGGAGGTGCCGTGGGAAGGGGGTCGATTCCGGTGAGAGCAAGCCATACCGAGGGCCGGGGAGTTCAAGCCGTTCACCGGGAGTTCGTTTTGGGGATTAGAAGGCGAGGAGGAAGGCCAACAGAAGGTTCTTGGCGGTGGGGGAAAAGCTCAGAGGCGCGGCTGCTCCTGCGCTTGCCCGGCTTCTGCACGCTCCCTTGGCCGCGCCGCCTGCGCGCCTGTGCGCGCTCGCCCACACGCCAAGCCGCCGCCTGGACTCTGGCCGCCCAGCGCCCGCGCCCCTGTGCCTGGGAGTCGCGCTCCGCCCGGCGCCTCACACCGAGCCGTGGGCCGCGTCCTGCCCGCGCGCTACGCCGCCTGCGCTGTCTAGGCCCGCCCCGCCAGCACCTGCTGCCGCGCGCGCGCCCCGCCGCCAGCTGCGCGTCGCACGCCACCTGCGCCTGGAGCCACCGCTCCTGGGCCCGCGCCGAGCCAGCGCCGTGCGCCGCTTCCGCGCCGTCCACGCGCCTGTGCGCGCGCGCCGCCTGCTGCGACTGCCGCTCGCCCGCGCCCGTCTAGGCCGCCGAGCCGCCCGAGCGCTTGCGCGTGCCTGGAGCCGCACTGAGCGCCGCCAGGAGCTCGCCCCCAATGCGTGAGCTGTTGCTGCCTATGGATAGAATAGAGAGGGAGGGGAAAATGAGATTGGACAGAACTGCTGCTGGTGGGAAAAGAGATAAGGGCGCTACAGGAGAAGGAGCTAGGGTAGTGACGCGTGGAAAAATTTGCAGCAGGATGTGGCAAGCATGGTCGGCACAGCGGCAGCTGTAGAGCAGGAACAGAGCAGCGCCAGAGGAGGAAGACAAAGAGAATTTCCCAAGGACTCGTTTGTAATTTTAGGAAACTGCAGGGACCTCTTGGTAAAGACAAACTTAACCACTGTTCTAGGGCTCAAATAAAAATGTGACCAAAATGAAAGTTGTACAACTTTTCGAACTCTACAACTTTGCTTTAGGGTTTGATCTCCAAAACTCAAAATATGAAGTTTTATTTTAAGACTTGGACTAAACTTAAATTTTATAAAATCTTTGTCATTGTTAGTGTAAATTACATATAACATTGGGCCTTTTTGCAAGATGCTATGTAAGTCACGATTGCTTACATTATTACCTTTTTACTTCTAGTAATTTTTGGAAAGTTACTTTTGTAAATCATTTATTCCGCATAAACAGAACTTGTACTATTATTAAATTACACAAATACCCCTATTTCCACATCTTTACGCAAATTTTTACACAATTTAACTCCTACATTTCTAATGCAACAGTTGGGTAAATATATATATTTATATTTTTTTTTACAAGACATAGAGTAAAATATATTTACCAAACTACCCTTTACTTAATTTGGAGTTACCTCCTATCCAATTACATTTTGCACAAACAACCCTAGGTTTTTCTGTAAGTACAAAAATACCCTTTTATTTGCACTTTTAAATTTTCAAAAGTTTCACATAACACACATGAGCTTCATACAAACAAACACATACTTCACACTAACAAATTATGTGCCTAGTTTACAAACACATGAACTGTCACAGTGGAAGGATGAGAGGAAAAGATGGATGATTCTTGTACCTTAGTCCCTCTTGCCATGAGACAAACAGGAGTGTCATGTTCATCATCGGAGATGTTATTAAAGAGTTTCCTTGAAAATTTGGGCATGGCTAGAGTTGCCATAGCTTCATGATCGGAGTAATCATGACTAGACTCCCACTCTTGACCAACATTAGCATGAGCTTGATATTTGTTCTTGTAGTCCTTGCTCTTCTCCTTGTACCCCTTCTCATCCTTTTCTTTATTCTTCAATTGTGGGCAATCGGCAATGTAGTGGCCCACTTCTTTGCACTCATAGCATCTTCCTTGTGATGGCTTTTTCTTGTCATCATCGTCTTTCTTATAGTACTTCTTCTTCATGAACTTCTTGAAGTTTCTCAACACCAAGGCCATCTCTTCATCAGTGGAGCCTTCATCACTTGAACCTTCCATCCTTGACCTTAGTAGCTTGGGGCTTGATTCAACTTTATCACTTGAGCTAGCATTGAGTGCTACATTGTTGTTCACTTTGTGGCTAAGTGACTTGGCTACATCCCTCTGAACCAACTTTTGATGAAGAATTTCACCAAGAAGTTGATTAGGTGTCTTGATCTTCAATTTGGGATCTCTTCTAATCATTGTTGCAACAATAGGGTTTCTTAGTGTGAAAGCACTAAGCAACTTCTTTGTCACCTTGTGATCTTCCCACTCCGTGCTTCCAAGAGATCTAATGTCCGACACAAGGACCATTAGTCTATCATACATTTTCCTCACGGTTTCATCATCATGCAAATTTTCTTAGCCTCACGGTTACATTTGCCTCACGATTACATTTGCTCTAGCTCTCATTGCAACAAATCCATCTTGCCTTCTCTAACTTCATGGTCCCCTCATGAGCTTCTCTCAACATGTCCCAAATTTTCTTAGTTACTTCAACATTACGGATCTTGTTGAATTCTTGGGCACAAAGGGAACTTGTGATGACCCTCACATCTTGCGCATTGTGGAAGTAGTCTTGAGCTTGTTCGGCCATGGGTACACCATCCGTAGTAGGAGTCACACCTACAACTACAACCTCCCAAATAGAGGGGTGAAGCCCGTAGAGATGCATTTTCATGTCATAGGACCACTTGGGATAATCCATCCCATCAAAGAAACGAGGTATTCCCAAGTGGACTGATTGAAATTGAGAAGTAGGATATTGAGATGAAGCATAGTTATGAGGAACTTGATGTAATATGAATAAAGGATGCTTCTCTCTTTCTTCCTTGATTCGCTTCATCATCAACTTGTCAGCCTTCTTCTCAATTTTGGCCTTCATCTTCTCTTCTCCTTCTTCTTGCTTTCGATGTCTCACCCTCACTTTCATCACTTGAACTTGAGTCGGCATCATGAATGGAGGGTGAACGGTTTCTTTGCCCAAAGGGATTTCTAACACCATCTAACCCGGTACTGGCATCAACTTGAACAGTGATGGTTGTAGCGGCGTACGGCACCATCCCCAACTATAGACATCTTGATATCCTTTAGTGGTTAAGCCTTAATCAAGAGATTAGGCTTTGATACCAATTGAAATGATGTTGGTGATGCCTGGAGGGGCGTGAATAGGCATATCTAAAAAACGTGAAAATTCACTTCCGACACTGTGTAGGAAGTTCAGATGGATCAGAACTTCCGAGACTCAACCGGAACTTCCAACAAAAGGAAAGTTCTTATACGAAATTCAAAAATAAACTTGAAACCAGAGAACCTAGTTGAATCAAAGGTTGAGCAATGATACTAGGAGACTTCTGCAAGTGAACTTTGCAATCACAACAACTTGAGTACGTAGATCGGCATAAAACAAAATCTAGGTCAATAAGAGCTAAATAAATGCAATAAGCACCAGACACAATAGATTTTTTTCGAAGTTGAACTTTGCACAGCCCGTTAACCGGCCTAGCTTGCAGCGTGGCCCAACCTAGCACCCTACGCTAGCCAGCTGCACAACCCAGCCCGCGATTTTGCCGGCCTTACCCCTTCTCCACCGCCCGAGCCACTGATGGTGGGACCCATCCGTCCGCTTTCTCCCCCACCTTGCCACGACGCCCACACCTCTGCCCCTCGCTGTACTCACGCTACGCCGCCCCCACACTGCTGCGGCCGCACGAGCGGCCCCGGAACCCTAGAGCCAACGTGCACCCGCTGTAGGATGCATGCCACATGTTCCCGACCCGGACGCCAAGGACCCCTAGCCGTCCGCAAGCCGTGCCTCCGCTGGAAACCCTTGGGCATGCCCTATAAGAGCCTCAATCGGCCACCGCAAAACCCTAGCCACCCTTAGAGTTTTCCCCTTGTCCGCCGTTGCTACCCGAGAGGGAGAAGAGGAGGAGAAGGAGGAGGAGGAGGAGGAGGAGGAGGAGGAGAAGGAGGCAGGCCCAAGGAGGAGGAGCCGCCCATGCAGGAGCCTACAAACGCAGCCGTGAGCTTGACGCCACTCCGACCGATGATGCTCATGCCAAGGGGGAGCCATCCAAGCCGAGGACGCCGCCGCCGGACTTCACCACGCCGGCACTTGTACGACGACTCCGATGGAGCAGCGCTGCCTGCACCGCACCAGCTCACCGGTAGGCCACTGCCAGTCCTAGCTCCCCTACCTCCTACTACCGCCATGTTGCCTTGCCCTGTCGATGAGCCATCCGTAGCAGCCACAGGATCACCCTACCCCCGCTCTTTTGCAGGGAACCCGATACCCCGTCGTGTTCCCTGCAACCCACCGTCGCCTCTCATCCACCGTTGTGCCATACCGCGGGCCTAGGATGCTGGAGCCCCGCAAGCACGGGCAGCCAGGCCGCGGCCCTGGGATGCCAGGTGTCGCGCATGAGCGTGCACCTATGGCCGCCGGTCAAGGCTGGACCTTTTGGCCCTGACTCGCCGCGCTACCGCTTCACCAAGCCTCCGTCGTGCCGCACCACTGCTGCACTGGACGTGTGTGCACACGCGCACACACCTCGCCGTCGTCTTGTCCTTGCTCACAACTGTTGCCACCCCTGCCCTTGCGGTGCGGCACCACCACCGTTCCATCCTACCTCGCCGGCATCACACCATGACCCCTAGAACGCTAGGCCATCGCGAGCACGCACGCGCCCGCTAACCCATCCAAAAGGCCTTAGCCTTGCCGCCACCACCACGGTCACTGCGCCCACCCTCGCAATGTCGTGCGCGGTCACCACCCAAGCGCTGCCGCAACAGTTCGCGTCGCGGCCAGGCCAGTGCGACCTTCCGTGAGACGCCTCGTGGGCGCACACCGCCTGCACAACCACTAACATGCACACACACCACCTAGTAGCCATACGAACGCACACACGCCCTCATACCCATATCAGATCGGTGCAGCCGCATCGGATCCCGCAGCCACTGACGAGCGGGACCACCTCGTCAGCGAGATGGAGCGGGGGAGAGAGAGGGAGGGACTGGACTGGGCCTGCCAGCCGGCCCGATGAGTTGTGGACCTAACCAGCCCACCAAGCCCCTGAGCCCGCCTACCAAACCGAGTCAGTCTGTGCAGAAGTATGCCGAGCTGAGCTGAAAACCCTTACCAGGCCGACCGAGCCGACCGGCCCGTTAACCTGAGCCAACCTAGTAGTTTTTCAGCCCAGTGAACCCGAGCCGCCTAACCTTTTTCGTTTTTCCTTTTTACCAACCTGACACGTGGGTCCCAGCTGCCAGGGACATTGTGTGACTGACCAGCGGGACCCACTGACCCATGGACCCCACTTGACCTGTTAACCAGTCAACACTGACATAAGCAGGGCCCACTACTGACGTCAGCAAACCCGACCCACCTGCTGATGTCATGCTAACATCCTGATGATGTCAGCATGCCCCTGGTGATGACACATGGCACTAGCGGTGCCACCTGCTGATTTAATCTTAGAAAATTCATAATTAATTAACCGGACCTTCGAAAATTATGAAACCAGTTTCATAATTCTTCTAAAATCATGGTCTGCCTATTAGAGTAGGTTTTTTTGTGATTTGGATCTTATTTGAGTACTTTTGTGCACTTTTGCACTTTGGCCTTAGTGTTTATTCGCATTTACGATTAGGTCCCCGTGAGAAGGAGTTGATCGACGTCCCAGACGACCTGAAGACCCAGAAGGACTTCCTGGATGACCAAAAGACCTGAGAAGACTACAAAGAACCACCAGGTTCACGCTAATCTACTGATAAGGACATCACCACCAACGATACATCCACACCTACACTAGTATCTACTTCGCCAACACTACTTGGTCCTATTACTCGCGCTCGTGCTCGTCGGCTTACCTATCAAGTAAGTTCACTCTTAAGCTCAGGTGCATCATATTTAGACAATGGAGACTCGTGCACTCTTATTTTACTCAGGAACAACGAATTGGATCAAAAGGGAAGAGGCATCGCACAGGCTGGATTCGGACTGCAGGACAGACATGACTTGTGATGGCCGCCATGACTTCATCCGGACTCTGTTTTGGTCGTTCAAGTACTGTCTGGAAAGCTTATCAAATATACTTTCCAAAGGATCTGGAATCACCTCCACATCTATTTGGAGTCAACCGCAATCCTCGATTTACTTCAGAGTCCTTTTCAGCCACGGTGCTGCGTCACCCTATTTTGGCCCAACGGGCCGTGTATCAAGTTGAATCCAATTCGGACGCGTCCTAGTATTGGGATATGACCCCAGCACCCTTGTGGTCGTTCTTCCACTTCCTTATAACCCTTAGCCGCCACCAAGAATACTTGGGTTTTGTTAGATACAAGTTTAGCTTTTGCTACTTCCTTGTAGGCGCGCGTGCTGATCCAGCCGCCCGTCTACTTATTTTTGGAACCCCACCGTATTTGAGATTCAGTTTGAGACCTTCAATTACATCTCATATTTTTAGTACTTATTCTACTTGTTCTTCCTAGTTGTTCCATTGCTTGCAGGATGAGTGCCCTAGTGGCCGGATGTCGCGCTCCACAAGATCGCGGCAACCATAGGAGGTGGTGTATCGGTTGCTAAGGCGCAGCATCTTTGGAAGGCTGTAGTCGGGCCGTGAACATCATCTCCTCTATCAATTGAGTTATCCCACGCCTCTCATCGAAAGATCAGGAACAAACCCTAGCGGGTTCACATCATCTACGATCTAAATACCTATTAGGCATTGCTTGCTAGATATGCTACACTTTACTTTATGTTATGATGAGATGAACCTGCATAGCCGATTTTATTTACCTGAACTCCTTGCAATCCTATACATATGATAATTATATGAGATGCCTTGCTAGTGGAGATACACTTTCCAGAAGTTGGTGAATTGGGTTTTTAGCCAGGAGCGAGTGAACTTAACTCGATCTTCAGATCGAGGGCTTGGAGTGTGTAACTTGGTACACTCTATGGAGCACCTGTGGCGGGTGCATCTTTGTGAGGTTACTTGTTGAGGAGTTGGTGGTACCCGTAATGGGTGCATTTGCGGACCACTGCGGGGGATACGCATGTGAAGAAGGTACTCGCTTTGGCATATGAGGACCTGTTGGGAGTAACTATGATTAGTGGGACTATGTTAAGCATGCACACCACTTACCCATTATGAGGGTGGGCTTGATCCGGGGCTAGCAAGTGCGGTACCAAGTTGGTAGGAGAATCGAGTATCGGTGTAGGGGGAGGAGGTGTTGACCTCACGTTCCTCGAGATGCAAGGGAAGCTTCACAGTCCTGGGGTGACCTCTTGTGGGAGGATGCGCCCAAGACCCGGGAAAGCCAGATGGTACGAGGCTACTAGTTTCTATGCCAGTAGACCGGTGTCTCGTCGTTCAGTTGGGTCGCTCCTGGCTGGCTTCGATTCGAGTGGGTTCAGGTGTACAACCCCTACAGGGTGAAAACTATACGTAGAGCCGCGTACCCTACTCTTCTGTTACTCTTATTACTTAGTGTTACTCATGTTTCATCCTCCCTCTAGTGACGACTTCCTGCCTGGGGCAGCTGAGGTGCAAGGAGTGGGAGTTCTCGCACCGACTTGGTGGTTATTGAAAGTGTGAGTTGGATTGGGAGTGCGGGGTGCCAGAACGGCCGAGTTCGGAGTTTCGATGATGGTATATCTTGATGATGCACATGTTAGAAATATGCCCTAGAGGTAATCATAGAGATGATAATATTTCGTTGTATCCATGATGCATTATGTGTTCATTGAATATCCATAAAAGGCAACTTGTATCGATTGGCAATTATGTGAATTGTTTGTGAGACTCTTACTTGTGTGTTTATTCTAAAGTTGTTGCTAGTCGGAGTTCATGTATGGACACACATGAATATTAGACTAGCACATGTATTAGTTGATGACTGTGTTTTACAAGTCATAGACATGGAGATGTCAAACTAATAATGTGGGTGCATGTATGACATGAGGCTGGACCAACCCAACTCGAGAAATAGTGATTTCTCATTACACAATGTGTACGCTGTATCCTTACACCTGAGATTATCGCATGTACTCAAGATGTGAACTGACTTACTTAGGAGCCATCAAACACTACTCCGTAAATGGGTAGTCATAAAGGCGGTTCTTGTATTTGTCAGGAAGCATGCTGTGAGACATGGTCAGCAAAGATGGGATTTGCCCCTCTCTACTTGAGAGAGATATCTCTGGGCTCCTCATGTGATCAGATCAAGAAATGCATGGCCGTGATAGGGTTAAGTGTTAACTAAGTATTCTGGATCATGGCATCAAGAAAGAGAGGTCAGCTAGGAGCTAGACCAAATATCATGAGGCAAAGGGAATAGCATGTATATGAGATTATGATGGCTCGTCTGATATAATCTTTGCACACGCATAGGAGTTGACACGTCTTGCTAGAGGCCGCTGGTAACTATTGGTCGAGTAGGAGTACTCGGGCCATGTCTGTTCGCACGTCAACCCATAGGGTCACACACTCAAGGGGCTGGAAGCCTAATGAGGATATGATCCGAATTAGACTAGGCTTAGGTGCACTAATGGGCCTTGGTTAGGAAGCCCATTAGTGGGCGCCTATAAAACAAGGGTTGGGGGCATATGGAGGGGTGAACCCTAATTTCACGCCTGCTGGCAGCCGCCTGTTCCCACACCCGCGCCCACGGTTGCCCTTGCGGACCTAGCAGTCCGGAGCGCGACGCTTCTTCCCGGTACGTGTGGATACCTTGGAGGTGCTGCATCTGCTGCACGAGGAAGAGCCGCACGTGAGGAGGTCTTGCAACTGCACCGTCGACAACCGACTACAGTACCCCAACACGCTACAGAAGTTCCGTACCCGTGCGTCTAGTGGTAATTCTGTAATCTATAACAGCAGTTTTTCTAGTTTATCCGATGGAAAATTTTTGTTTGTCGCTAGCATAGCCCACCTCATATTCCTTCAGTGATATCAGAGCCATAGCTGCTTCGTTATAGGTTTGGATGTGTGCATATGGAGATATGCGTGGATGTAGATGAAACCCTACTCCTGTTTCGTGTCCTTACTATGATGGTCGCGTAACAACATACTCCTACCGGTCGAGTATCCGCCATTAGAGTTAAGTGATACACGTAAACCCAGTCAAAGCAGGAGGACATCAATGAGATTGGTTGAATTAAAACCTTGGATAAATTACCAGATGCATATGATGCGTGGAGTGGCAGATTGGATCTGCTACCGGGTTGAGGAAGTTGCAGAAACATGCTGTTCGGTAAAACAGCCCTAACTTTTGCATACGAACTCGGATTGAGGCGAATTTTATATAAAAACTTATCTGCAGAAAAATTTACACATGAAATTCAATGCCTTTGGCATTTCTGCTGAAATTAGATTGTCCAAAAATGGCTTGGAAGATGGAGTTTCAGGCGTTCGAAGTTTAGACGTTGTTGCGCCTAACTTGTTTTTGCAGGATCATGTGTGATCTGTATGGCCCTTATGTGTATGTGATGCATGTATGTAATTTTCATGACCTGCGTGTTGTGAGTAATGCAATACAGCAGGAGCCAAATGTGTTGCCAATTTGTGTAATGGCCTGCGTGCCAACCTGTGATGATCCGATCCGACAATGTAACTAGATTTTGGTAGTTATAGTTCTTGGAGGACTCATCACTTGGAGGATGGCGCACATGGAACATGAAGATGGAGACCATCATGGTGGACCGATTCTATGGAGATGGAGATCACCATGTGAATATGGGCCATACTAATTCACAACTATGTGTTTTTCATTCTTATCATTTTACTTCTACATGCGATAATGTGTTTCCTGCATACGATAGAAGTAGACCGATCGATCCCTCGCAATGTTTATGTTTAAATGCCGTCCCAACTAAACCTTGCTCCATCACGTGTCTTGTACAATTATTGGTGGGCCTATGAAATTAGGGTGCCACTAATTTTCCTTGACTTGATGAGTTTGTATGGGATACTTATACGCATAAAGGGTTGGTAAGCTTAAACAAGGTCATCTTAACCGTTAAGCACCTTGGGGCATAAAGATTGGGAGTCGAGACATAGAAATGTCACCAACAACAAGAGTTATATGTGACATAATTAGCAAGGAGTTGCTTACTGATCTATCTGTCTTCTAGAGGTGATGCTAAAGCTCACTAGTCGACTTAATAGTTGTGGGTCTTGAATCACTAAGTATCAATGGAAGGATATTGATTTTAGTGGGAGTAGATTTTGTTAAATGTTTAATGTGATTTACTCTATCATGGATACGTTTGTCTTAGTATTTTGCATTATTATTTTGTTGTAGATCAATGGCACCCAGCACCACCACATCTTTTACTTTGCATTCGATTCTTGAGAGGGATAAGTTGAATGGGACTAACTATTTGGATTGGATCCATAACCTGAGAATTGTTCTCAAGGCTAAGAAAAAGGAAGATGTTCTGGATACCCCATTACCAAAAGAGCCTGCTGATCATGCAACTGCTGTTGTCAAGAATGCTTACAAGCAAGCATGCGACAACAAGCTTGAAGTGAGTTGCCTTATGCTTGCTTGCATGGAAGCCGAGCTGCAGATGCAGTTTGAGACAAACCATGAGGTGCCTGATATGATCGTGGCACTTCAAGACATGTTCTAGACATAGGCCAGGACTATAAGGTTCAATGTGTCCAATGCCTTTGTTGAGAGCAAGCTGGCAGAGGGCACAGCAGTGGGCCACATGTGATCAAGATGGTTGGCTACACGCAGAGGTTGGAGAAGCTAGGCTTCCCACTCGGCCAAGAGTTGGCCACTGATTTCATTCTTGCGTCTTCACCGCCGAACTATGGGAACTTCATCTCGAACTACCACATGCACGGGGCTGAAAAGGGCTTGAATGAGCTATGTGGCATGCTCAAGATAGTAGAAAGTGACATCAAGGAGAGGTTGGAGAAGTTGAGCTTCCCACTCGGCCAAGAGTTGGCCATTGATTTCATTCTTGCGTCTTTACTGCCAAACTATGGGAACTTCATCTCGAACTACCACATGCACGGGGCTGAAAAGGGCTTAAATGAGCTATGCGGCATGCTCAAGATAGCAGAAAGTGACATCAAGAAGAGCACCGGCGGTGGCCATGTGATGACGATCCAGAACAAGCCTAACTTCAAGAAGGGTACTTCTTGGAAGAAGAAGGGCAAGGCTAAGGTTGAGAACCCCAAGCCGAACCTAGATCCTAAGGCTAAAACTAGACCAGCTGCTGACACTGAGTGCTTTCAAAATCATGAAAAGGGAAACTAGAAGAGAAACTGCAAGGTGTACTTGGCTTCTTTGAAGAACCGCGGAAGTAAGAGTACTTCCACATCAGGTACCCATACTGTTTATGTTATGGATATTTTGATTGCTGATTCTTTTATCAATTCTTGGGTATTTGATACCGGATCGGTTGCTCACATTTGCAACTCGATGCAATGGCTGACAAGAAGTAGAAGCATGGCACGAGGAGAAGTTGATTTTCGCGTGGGCAATAATGCAAGAGTTGCTGCATTGAGCGTCAGGACGATGCAACTCCACCTCCCGTCAGGATTTATTATGGAGTTGAATAATATTTATTTTGTTCCTAGTTTGAGTCGAAACATTATATCTCCTTCATGTTTGATTATATCTCCTTCATGTTTGATGATGGATGATTATTCGTTTACGAGTGAAAACAATGGTTGTGTGATCTCTAAGAATGATATGTTTGTGGCTTCTGCGCATATTAAGAATGGGTTGTTTGTTTTAAATCTTGAGGATTCACCTATCTGTAATGTAAGTGCTAAAAGGCTTCGGTCTAATGATTTGAGTCCTACCTATATGTGTCATTGTTGTTTGGGTCATATAAGTTAGAAGCGCATGAAGAAGCTTCATTCGGATGGGCTTTTAATTTCGTTTGATTTTGAATCACACGAGACATGCGAAGCTTGTATGCTAGGTAAGATGACCAAGACACCATTCATAGGTTTTCCAGAGAGAGCGTCGGACTTGCTGGAACTCATACATATTGATGTGTACGGATCAATTGTCACACCCGATTTTAACAACAAAACTGAATGCATAACTATATGTATGCCAGGATCAAGTTCCATACATGTAGTGACTTCATCAGTGAATAATCAGCAAAAGTATCATGAAAAGAGAATTAAAAGACTATAAAAATTATCAGAGTTATACAGCTTATCCTGGAAATGAAGACTCCAAACTTCATAGGCAATCGACCGGGGGTTGCGTAGGCCTAGAACTCAGCATCATCTTCAAAAGACTTCACATCACTTTCTCCTCTAAGCAGTAATTATAACAAGCACGAGTACACTTATGGTTGGTACTCAGTAAGTGTTGGAAATTATATGATATGAGGGCCAAAAGCAAGGAAAGGCTGACTGGCTTACTGCGATAAGCAATTTTAGATGGTCAAGTTTTATTAGCACCTGATTACTAAGGTATAAGTTCATACCAACCCACACTAAAAGAAATAGAAGAGATATAGCAGAAGCATATCCACAACCATAAATATGGTCCATGATTTAATTCATCCTCAAGTTCAATTATCATGTAAGGGTCCAAGCCGCCCTTAATCGTGAGCACGGCTGATATATCAGTTTTCAATCTGCAGAGGTTGTACACTTTACCCACAATTCGTATTTCCCAATTTGCCCGAGGTAGCTAGCCTCTTAAACACTTCCGAGTTGAGTGACAAGGGATTCACTATGAGGCCTTTACAAAGATTACCTAACTTATGACAATACGCTAAGATTTCAAGTCAAAGCGGTCATAACTCTCCCTAATGAGGCAGACGCCTTAACCAGTACCATATCATACCCTCAAGAGGACCGAGCTATACCCCGACGATGCAACCCCTCTTGCCCTTTCGGTAAGATTATTATAAGCTAAAGTTTCTAATTAATTAGCCAAGACCAGAGCCATATAGTATTGAGGTTGCACTATTTTCCTAGGTGATTCTCCATGTTCCCATTAAACATATGATCTTATATTAACATCGCATAGTGCATGAACATGGATAGAACAGGTGTAGCATCATTATTGTTGTCATCATGGTTATATATTATTCCCAAACTAGAACCAGTTACAGCAACTAAGCAATAGCTACCCAACATAAAGGTAAAACCTAGGTTGACAAGGAATGATCATAAAGACTAGCATATCCTTAATTAGGATCCATCAAAATTAGGACACATGCATGCATATAGAAAAAGTTATATTTATTGTGATTATTAGGACAAAAGAATGATCAAGGAAACACTTGCCTTTCTTTTAGAGAATAGCTGCTCTGAATCTTCAACTCTTGTTCTTGAAACTCTAAATTTTCAAAGCTCTTGGATCGCGCTCCTTCTAATATCACACAAGCATCGGGCCCAAGCATACAAGCAAGCAAACAAACAAGAACAACTAAGAACAGATACAGCAAACAAAAGGAAAGCTTTAAAAGAGCATACAAAAAATTTGAGAACGCGAAAAAGAGAAGGGAGAGATTAGGCCGAGTCGTTGGTAGTTACGATAGCGGAGCACCATCGAAAAAGAACGCTGAAATCAAGCTACGGTTCCATTTCGAGCAAGGTTTGATCGAGAAGAAAGGTTGGAGGATGGGTACCATGATGGGGCATCTTATGGTCTCGGATAGGATAGAGGAAAAATGATAGATACTGAAGAAAAATGACAGATAATGAAGAAACGAATTGGTCTGACTATGATGATTTATTAGGAACTATACAGAGAAGGAAAGAAAGGGCAAATTGAAAGGCTTCTAGATAACTCCAGCTTGGCGAAGAAAGATGATCGACGGCGAGTGGCGGTTAGGTAGCTTTGACGAGCTATTAAGCTTCAGAAAGGAAAGGCAAAAGGCGAAAACATGGGTGTTCGCTTCGGTACCTCAACAAGAAGCTTTTGATTTACTTTTTGTCGTCAAAACATGACAGATGACGAGATTATGACGGTGGTCAAGCTCAAGCTTGCCCACAGCATGATTCTAGGATTTAAGGCGGAATAGACCCAAAACAAGTTGAATCCAGCTCGAGATGAAAAGAAAATGAATTTGTTTTCCATAACTTATTCTCAGGCCTAGAATAAATCTAGAAAAGTCCAGATAAATCTATTAAACCACGAAAAATATATCCAGAAGAATCCCAAAAATTTCGAGGAAAAACCTAGGACACGACGAGTCCAAATAAAATACTTGGAGCCCAGGAAAAAGATTTTAGAGCTTTCCAATAAATGGATTTAGCTCTACGGAAAAAGAGAATAATTTCTGGAAAAAATCTTTAAAATTCTCGAAAAACCCTATTGATAGATGAACACATTTTAAAAGATACTCACATCCTAAAATTAAATATTTTAGGGTGTGACACCAATGAGCATGATGGCTAGAGGAGGATTCCAATACTTCATAACTTTCACTGATGATTTGAGTAGATATGGCTATGTGTATTTGATGAAGCATAAGTCTGAAACCTTTGACAAGTTCAAGGAATTTTAGAATGAGGCTGAAAATCAATGTGGCAAGAAAATTAAGGCCTTGCGATCTGATCGAGGAGGCGAGTATTTAAGTCACGAGTTTAGCGTAAGTTCATCATACGAGAGTTTGTCAGACGGGGTGATATCAAGATATGCAAGATACACACGAATTTGAATGTTGTTGGTCCTTTGACAAAACCTCTTCCACAGCCTAAGCATGAAGAACATACAAGAGCTATGGGTATTAGATATCTTCTAGATTAGACTCTAGTGCAAGTGGGAGACTGTTAGAAATATACACCAGTCGGCTGTTTTCTACTGCATGTTGTCCAATTCATCATTGTGGTCATTTGGACACCTCAAATATATTCGATCTCTACATTTTCACTACAATTTGGATATCCTGACTGCGATTTAGACTATCTTGTATATGGATTGGACTCAATCCATGGGGCCTAGAAATTCTACAAACTTGAGCTCACAAACTCGTTAGTCCCATTGACTATGTTGTTGCACAATCACAAAAATCACAATCATGGCCTAACGGGGACATGTTTCTTACAAAGGCGGTTGAACGGCGGGCCGAGACGTGCCAGGACCTAGCTGACCGGCTTAGTCAAGGCCGACAGCCTTGCAACTGAAGAAACGGTTGGTGTGCAACCATAACCATAACCTCCAACTTGCACGCCATGCGTCGCCCTTCGACTAGCAGTTGTGTCGACAATCATACATGCGTACAAGATAAGCATCTACCCAAGAACAGACCTCAGAGAGCCATAAGTAGCTACCCATACCTCCACTCAAACACACATCATTTTGGAGAGAAGAAGAGTCTCAAGCAAGAGTTGTTCATCCTTAGAGTAGAATGGGGAGAGTGTGAGGTAAGAGTCTGGAGGCGAGCCGAGTTCTTCGGCTCACCTCCAACTATGTAGCCTCGGTTGAATGAAGCATATTTGAAGTGAAGTATCTCATCTCTCATCGGTATCTCGCTAGTCTTTCTCTTTACTTCAGTTACTTGTTTACTTGCTTTCTTTGATCTGCAGGATCCCTAGACGGTGTAAGTAGCAAGTTCTTCTTATTTGTGTGTGCTCTTTACCTTGCCGGGAGGTAGGAGTAAGTGACTCGATAGTTTAGGCATGGTGCTTAGACTTGGTTAGTTGCCGTGGGTTGTGTTCCATCCCACGGAATAGTGTGGTAGACGTCAGGTGGTGACAGCCCTATCCATCCTTCGTAGTCCACCACGTTCGGGAGCTTTCATAGCAATACGGCAGTTCCATTGCGCGAGTACTTGGAAGCGACCCCATCTTGCCACTCCATTGTATCTGATGGTTAGGAGACCTGTCCCAGTCTTGTAGCCATGGTTTGTACGTAGTCCTTCTCTAGTAGAAAGGATGAGAATCCCTATGCTCACCTGCTCAAGTCGAGCAAAATTGCTCATTATTGACCATACCCGGTATGAATCAAAACATCTTACGGTGGAAGCTCTATCCGTTCTCTCTGACGGGAGAAGCGGAAATTTGGTATAACCGGAAGCCAAAGAGAGTTGGAGGAGATTGGATCAAGTTGAAGGATGAGTTCCGCTTATTCTTCTTTCCTGTTACCAAAGTGCTACCACTTTGCATTTAACTGCTATAATTCAAGCAAAGGCGAAGAGTCAATTGGAGCAGCGTAGGAAAGATTCATGCTGATTGCAAATTTTGGGTCACCTCATGGTACTCCAGAAGAGATCCTAATGCAGCCCTTCATTGGTGATCTTAAGCCGGAGAGTGCACATTTCATGAATGTCGCCTCTAAGGGATCCGTCATGTACAAGACAACTGCTGAAGTAAGAACCATTTTGGAGAAGGTCCTTGATAGCACTCAGCACACGGGAGTCTTTGATGATCCACCCAAGCCAACTGATCAGCCCAAAGAGAAGCAGCAAGTTCACACTCTATCAGCTCCATCCTCACCACCTCCTCCACACATAGAGGAAATTATCGAGTTTATGGAGCTTGACAATGCTTGAAACATGCCGAAGAAGCATAAGTGCATATGCTCAAGATCTGAGGCGTTCATTCCAGATGCTCTTCGCAAATTGAGGGTCTTACCGCGATCATGAGCAAGGAATGGATAGAGGAAGTGTAATCTAGCAGTAGCATCATATAGATCTACAGCGGTTTCAAAACACTCATCTGCACTATTGGGGACGCTGCACCGCAAAAAGTCTTCTACGATCCGAAAGTTGGGGTCAATGTGATTGGCAGATCACAAAAGCACCAGAAGAACCCTTGACTTTCCCTCGTAAGCACCTGAAGTGGGTCGACGGCCAGATGGTGAAGAGTCAAGGAATCCTCCATGTTATGTCCTTGAAGATGGAACATAACAAAGTATTTTTGGGTCTTCACATCTTCAATATCTCTGAAGGTGAAGAGTTCATCTTGATCAGATAGCCAATCTAGCGACTTGTCAACCCAAACAGAGACTGATGTACTCTTTACCTCGAGGTTGGCAAAGAGAAGATCCCAGTCAGTTTAGTCCGTTCAGGTAATATTGTTGTAGAGGCTAGACCGGAGCAAGACCCAGTGGAGGAGGCAATGAGCATAGCACAAGAGGAATCTGCTTAGCCTATCTCTGAAGAAGATGCCATTCACTTCACTCACGAAAGAGATACGGGAGGCTACATCAAGCCCAACGAAGAGGAAAAACCGCAATATCCACTTCCTGAGCTGAAACCGCTGCCTCCTAGGCTGAAATATGTCTTCCGCCACAACAATAGAAGCACGCCAGTTGTCATCAGCGATAAGCTGACAAAGAGTGAGGCTCGGCGTCTCGTTGCAGTCCTGGAGAAGTACCGGTCCGTCATTGGTTATTCTCTGCAGGACTTAAAGGGGATCAACCCCAACTTGTGCACCCATTGCATCCCTATGGAACCAGACCATAAGTCATCTAGAGAGCACCAGACACAAAGGAATGATGCGATGAGGAAGGTAGTAAAGAAATAGGTACTAAAGCTACTTCACGCGGGCATCATCTACCCCGTGCAAGACAGTGAATGGGTCAGCCCAGTTCAAGTGGTCCCAAAAAAGGGAAAAAATGACCGTAGTCTAGAATGAGAGGAACGAGCTCATACCTCAGAGGATAGTCACCGGTTGGAGGATGTGCATCGGCTACCGGATGCTCAACAAGGCTACCCAAAAAGATCACTTTCCTCCCCCATTCAATGACGAGATTCCTGAACTGCTGTCTAAGCACACATTTTTTTTGCTACTTCGACGAATACTCTGCTTATCACCAAATTCCTATTCATTCGGATAACCAGAGTAAGACTATCTTCACCTGTCCCTACGGCATATTCGCCTATCGGCGGATGTCATTTGGTCTTTGCAACGCGCCTGCTTTGTTTCAGAGGTGTCTGATGCTTGATCAGAGGGGATCCACGTCGTGTGGATCGGAAAGAGAGTGAAAAAATTTGTGACTTGCCGCATAAAAAACTAGATTGATCTAGTAGTAATATTTGGGATGACTCACCCAGTTAATTATTACTGCCATCGAGTTCACCGGTGTATCTTCGATGCCCTCCCTTACCTGGCATGCCAGATGTTGGTGTTTCACTGGCAAGCCTACCTAGGTATACCGGCAAGCCTACCTTGTAGGAAGGGTGTCGCCGAGATCAGAAACTCGAAGATGCAAGTAACATAAGGTTTAGACAGGTTCAGGCCGCGATCTGTGTAATACCGTACATCATGTATGGTGATTTGTATTGCCTTGGATCGGTTATTGGTGTCAGACCCGGGGCTATGGGGTTGTGTACATAACGTAGTTTAAACAGGATTAGGAGATAAAGCCTGTCTTATCTCTTATTTATGTTGTTCTCTACTCGTATGAGTAAGAGATAAAGCTAGTCGGTACAGAAGGGAACTACTTGAGTTATACCCGGGTACGATTCCTTGGCTAGTATTGGCTAGAATTTATGTAACTCTGACCTTCCGGATATATAAGGGGGGCAGGGACCCATTCAAAACACAACATCTACATCCAAGGCAATACAAACCACCATACAGGACATAGGGTATTACGCACCTCGCGGCCCGAACCTGTCTAAGTCTTGTGTTCCTTGCACCTTCGAGTTCCTGATCTCGGCGTCTCCTCACCTAAACTTACCACCTTGGGTATACCCCTCGGTGAGCAGCCGGTTAAACACCGACAGCTGACGCGCCAGGTAGGGGAGCGCATTGAAGATCCACCGGCGAACTCGATGGCATCTTTCCAGTTCACCAGGTCAGTACCTTCTCAGGGTACAATGTTTGTTTTTGGCTCGTGGGTCTGCGTTGCAGATGGTGCGGGCAGTTTCCGTTGATTCCTCATCGACATGAAGCCGAAAACTCCCGCGGCGGGTTCTCATAGCGACTCGACAAGTTCGTTGATGATCTCGATGATTTGTCGACCCTTGGATCTGCTACGAGGACCGAGGAGGAGTCTGCTTCTAGCGTGACTTCATCCAGCACTGCAACAATCTTCCCTAGGTTGGATTCATTCCAATCTGACTCGTATAGCCGATCACGACTCGGTCTACGCAATTTGGCCACTGATCTCCAGGAGGCCAACATCTCCGAGTCCCTCTCCACATTGGAGGAGGACTTGGACACTTTACTCCAACTCGAAAAGCCCGAAGCCACCGCACGTCGGGGGGCTTCGGGTTGTCTTGGTACCAATGGTCTGATGATCACCTCCACTCCAGAGGGGTGTTTCGTATATTGGAAGGGCATGAAACTTTCTGATCTACTCGAGGCCGAAGACCAACTTGTGGCACACCTCGAGCCTTTGCCTTCTCAGGAGGGCAAGCCGTTAGCCACCATGGCGGAGGAGTCGACTGAGCTAGTCGATGCGAGCTCTGATGAGCTCATCTCACACCAGGTGCTGATGGCGAAAGAAGGCGAGGATGATGGCGACTTGCCCATCATCGAATTTGATGCGGTATCCGAAGATGAGGCCACAGCCAACACCGGTGACGAAAACGACGCCGATCGTGAGGCACGGAGGACCAGGAACAGAGCTCGCGCAGCCCGCCGAAGGAGGGTCAATGAGCGCATGCGATCCATGCATCGTGAGCTTGACTCCGAATTCACTGCCGTAAGCGAGCGGGGCATCAGGACTCCGGTGGCCAACATTGCCAGGGTTACAGCCATACTTGAGCGCAGTAACGATCCGAATGAGCGTCAAGCACTTCATTACACGCAGAGGGCTTGGATTCAGCTTGATCAACAAAACCCAGCGTCTACCCTCAGGGAGGAGCGCGTGGGCGAAAGCCGAAGCCAGGCTCACAGTCGAACGGCAGGCGGCCGTCTTCGACCTTAGCGCAGCAACAACGACAACGTTTGTGGGAGTCAGGCCCCTGGTGGGAGGCAGCAGCCACCTCCAGGGGGTAACCCGCGACAGGCTAATCATCGACCTCTTCCAGAAGACCTGCGCCAACGAATCAATGAAGGAAGCGATGCATGGTCCGTAATCGATTCCAGGCGCAAAGAGCATGAAGTAGTCGAGACAGAGGGCATTGACTGCAACGACCGTTTTCTAGCTTTTTCTGTATGGTTTAGCAGTTACAAGTACCCTAAGGGTTTTAAGCCGATCGGCATCACCAAGTACGATGGCAAGCAAGCTCCTCAGCAATGGCTACGTTGCTACCCCACTGCTATTGAAGTCGCCGGGGGCTCCAACATCACCAAGGTCAGGTAAAGAGTAAGTGACTCGATAGTTTAGGCATGGTGCTTAGACTTGGTTAGTTGCTGTGAGTTGTGTTCCATCCCACGGAATAGTGTGGTAGACGTCAGGTGGTGACAGCCCTATCCATCCTTCGTAGTCCACCACGTTCGGGAGCTTTCATAGCAATACGGCAGTTCCATTGCGCGAGTACTTGGAAGCGACCCCATCTTGCCACTCCATTGTATCTGATGGTTAGGAGACCTGTCCCAGTCTTGTAGCCATGGTTTGTACGTAGTCCTTCTCTAGTAGAAAGGATGAGAATCCCTATGCTCACCTGCTCAAGTCGAGCAAAATTGCTCATTATTGACCATACCCGGTATGAATCAAAACATCTTACGGTGGAAGCTCTATCCGTTCTCTCTGATGGGAGAAGCGGAAATTTGGTATAACCGGAAGCCAAAGAGAGTTGGAGGAGATTGGATCAAGTTGAAGGATGAGTTCTGCTTATTCTTCTTTCCTGTTACCAAAGTGCTACCACTTTGCATTTAACTGCTATAATTCAAGCAAAGGCGAAGAGTCAATTGGAGCAGCGTAGGAAAGATTCATGCTGATTGCAAATTTTGGGTCACCTCATGGTACTCCAGAAGAGATCCTAATGCAGCCCTTCATTGGTGATCTTAAGCCGGAGAGCGCACATTTCATGAATGTCGCCTCTAAGGGATCCGTCATGTACAAGACAATTGCTGAAGTAAGAACCATTTTGGAGAAGGTCCTTGATAGCACTCAGCACATGGGAGTCTTTGATGATCCACCCAAGCCAACTGATCAGCCCAAAGAGAAGCAGCAAGTTCACACTCTATCAGCTCCATCCTCACCACCTCCTCCACACATAGAGGAAATTATCGAGTTTATGGAGCTTGACAATGCTTGAAACATGCCGAAGAAGCATAAGTGCATATGCTCAAGATCTGAGGCGTTCATTCCAGATGCTCTTCGCAAATTGAGGGTCTTACCACGATCATGAGCAAGGAATGGATAGAGGAAGTGTAATCTAGCAGTAGCATCATATAGATCTACAGCGGTTTCAAAACACTCATCTGCACTATTGGGGACGCTGCACCGCAAAAAGTCTTCTACGATCCGAAAGTTGGGGTCAATGTGATTGGCAGATCACAAAAGCACCAGAAGAACCCTTGACTTTCCCTCGTAAGCACCTGAAGTGGGTCGACGGCCAGATGGTGAAGAGTCAAGGAATCCTCCATGTTATGTCCTTGAAGATGGAACATAACAAAGTATTTTTGGGTCTTCACATCTTCAATATCTCTGAAGGTGAAGAGTTCATCTTGATCAGATAGCCAATCTAGCCACTTGTCAACCCAAACAGAGACTGATGTACTCTTTACCTCGAGGTTGGCAAAGAGAAGATCCCAGTCAGTTTAGTCCGTTCAGGTAATATTGTTGTAGAGGCTAGACCGGAGCAAGACCCAGTGGAGGAGGCAATGAGCATAGCACAAGAGGAATCTGCTTAGCCTATCTCTGAAGAAGATGCCATTCACTTCACTCACGAAAGAGATACGGGAGGCTACATCAAGCCCAACGAAGAGGAAAAACCACAATATCCACTTCCTGAGCTGAAACCGCTGCCTCCTAGGCTGAAATATGTCTTCCGCCACAACAATAGAAGCACGCCAGTTGTCATCAGCGATAAGCTGACAAAGAGTGAGGCTCGGCGTCTCGTTGCAGTCCTGGAGAAGTACCGGTCCGTCATTGGTTATTCTCTGCAGGACTTAAAGGGGATCAACCCCAACTTGTGCACCTATCGCATCCCTATGGAACCAGACCATAAGTCATCTAGAGAGCACCAGACACGAAGGAATGATGCGATGAGGAAGGTAGTAAAGAAACAGGTACTAAAGCTACTTCACGCGGGCATCATCTACCCCGTGCAAGACAGTGAATGGGTCAGCCCAGTTCAAGTGGTCCCAAAAAAGGGAAAAAATGACCGTAGTCTAGAATGAGAGGAACGAGCTCATACCTCAGAGGATAGTCACCGGTTGGAGGATGTGCATCGGCTACCGGATGCTCAACAAGGCTACCCAAAAAGATCACTTTCCTCCCCCATTCAATGACGAGATTCCTGAACTGCTGTCTAAGCACACATTTTTTTTGCTACTTCGACGAATACTCTGCTTATCACCAAATTCCTATTTGTCGGAGGAATTCTCCAGCCGGGTGGCGGAAAGCACCCGCCTAATCCTAGTTTAGGATGGGTTTGGAGGAGACTTAGGAGCGCTCGATCGGTGGACAGATGAACACAGGAAGGACACGAAGATTTAGAGTGGTTCGGGCCGCCGGAGCGTAATACCCTACGTCCACTTTGGTGTTGTATTGGCTGTGTTTCTGGTTGTTGAACCCTGTCTTCTAACGGGTGTACTCTCCCTTTTATAGTGCAAGGGGAGCGCTTACACTGAGCGGGACCCCGACAGGTGGGCCCAGCCAACAGGAGCTGTTCTACGAGAGATATGGAGATCATCTCCTCGAGCTCCTCTCTGTAGTCCTCTCAATCGAGAAGTTGATGTGCGTATCTACAGCCAGGATATGGCCGCGTACAGCCTTGTCTTGTACAGTGTTCGGTGTCAGCGTTGCCCAACAGTGAAGCCGTGCTGTCACTGTTGGGATGGAACCTCCAGTCAGGGGGCGAGCCAGCGCTGACTCGTGCCATGCGCACTGTTACAGCGCAAGCCTTAGCACGCCTATTACAGACCATCATCACACGCGCAGCACCGTGATGGGACTGTACACAGTCCGCGCACTGTGCGCGGTGATTCGACGCGCCGCCTTCAGATCAGGCGGGCTTACCGTGGTGTCAGCTTACCTGCCCCGTGTGTCAATGGCAGGCCGCACCTTTTGACCTTGGCGCGCCCAACCCACCTACCGCATTGAATGCTGGTAGGTGGAGAGGCGACACGTAAGGGGCCTCCGGCCGCAGGCACGCGGCGGGGTCAGCCCGGCTCCTCCCGCCGGGCAGCACATGGCAGCGCCGGACCCCTTCCCGGGGGAAAGTGGGGTCCGGGGCCCCCGTGGCCGGCCGGAGCGGGCTGACCTGTGATGGTCTGGCCATCACACGTGGCGGCCTCGGACCTCCCAGGGGAGGCCGGGTCCGCAGGGGTTACCCGAGAGCTCTCCCGCTCACGTGGGTGTGCAAAGGCCCCGGACCTCACGGAGCTCGGGGGGGTCCGGAGACCGTGGTCCCAGCTGTCAGGCCCGGAGGCCGTGTGCCACGTGGCCCAGAGGCGAGGGGGAGCGTGGATTATGAGAAGTACCAGGGCCTGGACACCCTAGCAGGAGGTACCCCTATCTGCATGTACCGACAGAGGCCCCCGGGCCCACCTCGGGAGAGGGATGAACCCGCAGGTGGGGCCAAATCCCAGCAACGCGCCGGGTGTACAGCTCGTTCCCGCCAGGCGAGGGCACGGATGTCCTTTCGCCCGTAGCGGGAACCCCGATGGACCCGTCCTCCGCGCGCACCGTGCGCGTCAGACGGTTCAGATTCTTGTCTCATTCGAGCCCGCCGCGCGGCTCGGGCGGTTCAGATTCCGCCCTTCCCACGATCCTCCAGCGCCCACGCCAATGACTGGTGGACCCGAGCCCACCGGTCATTGAGTGTGAGGGTAGAGGAAGGCGGCGCTGGCGACCGCTCGGCTTCCCCTCGGTCGCCGCGGGACGCGAAGGGGGGAGCAGTCTTTTGCATAAAAGGTATGCGCCGAAGGGAACGGCTACCTTTACGCTCTCGCCAACAACAGACGCCGTAGCGCCCCTTCGTCTCCGCGTCCTTTCACGCGATCAGCTCCCTTGCGCCCGGCACCTCTCCCCTCCTTGCTCCTTCGCGATCCACCCCCATCAATCTCCATGGCTTCACTTCCTAGCCCGCGCCGCTTCCAGACCCGGGATCAGCTGGACGCGGTGCGGCGCCTTCTGGGGTGGACCGCGCCGGCGAATGCTGGGAAGGTCAGGGCCGGCGAGGTTCCCCTCCGCGACCTTGCCGCGGGGGAGTTCGTCCTTTTCAATTCGTACATTATGTGCGGGTTGGTTCCTCCAATCTCCTCCTTCTTCCTCCTGCTCCTGGAGGAGTTTGGCCTCCAACTTCATCATCTCACCCCCCACTCCGTCCTCCTTGCGGCGGTCTTCGCCTACTTCATGGAGATGTTCGTGGGGGTGCGCCCCTGCACCACCATCTTCAAACATTTCTACTCCCTGGTCGGGACCGGGAAGAAGCGCGGCGAGATCGGCGCTTACTACTTCCAGCTCCGGCACGGGATGGCGGGCGCCTACATCGCCGCCTTCTCCAGCTCCAAGTGGGAGGACTGGCGTGAAGGCTGGGTCATCGTGGCTGACGAGCCTCACGACCGCCTGGAGCTGCCATCGGAGGGCCCCCAAAGCGACCGGAGCACCTGGAAGGCCAGGCCAACAATACCAGCAGAACTCGACCCGGTACTAAACCGGATCAAGAAGCTGGCGAGGAGCGGCCTGACCTCCATGATGGTGCTGGGCGACTTCTTGAAGCGGCGAATCGCCCCCCTGCAGCAGCGGTCCCGGATGGCCTATGTGTACACGGGGCTAAACGACTGCTGCAGGATCGCGCGCGGGCCCGGCGGCGACTTCACCAGGGCGGAGCTGGAGGCGGCGGTCCGGGCAATGACCGGCGAGGCGTTCGTTCCAGAGTCTCTGGTCCTCCCGAGCGGGGTGAAGGCCCTGTGCGAGGACCAGGCACTGCGGTCATCGGTCCTGGCGTCGATGCCGACCCTAGACGAGGGCGGCCTGGCGGTCCGGCAGCTGGGAGGAGACCCTAACCGTGGGCTCCAGATCCCAGGTGCCTCACCGGACCGCCAGCAACGCCCCAGCGGAGGTGCCGGGGAGCCGGGACCCAGAGGTCCGGCCCCCGGCGGGAAGGGAAAAGAGAAAGCGCCGGTGCCAGAGCACCGGCAGAAAGACTGTGCAGGTGCTGCCCCGGCCCAAAGGAGCGGCGAAGCTCAGGGGGCGGCACCCGAACGGCGCAGCCAAGCCGAAGGGAGCAAGTCCCGGAGGCTCCAGCGAGGCGATGGCTCCTTGGTGGGGGAGCCGGCGCCCAAGCGCCAGAAAACCACGGGAGTGGAGGAGCAGAGCGGAGCTGTACCACCTCCACCACAGTACCGGCCTCCGCCGGGACAACAGACTCCTCCGCCACCACCACCAGGGCCGCGGCCAGCGACACCACCGCCTCCGTCCGAGACCAGACCACCGTCCCCAACGCCGCCGCCAGGAGGCTCAAAGGTCGGGGACGGCCCCCAGAGGTCCGGGGGATCCTCGGCAGGGAGGAAGGTCCCCCCGGCCGCCCGGGGCAGATGGGAGTGGTACGACTTCCCGTAAGTGGTTTTATCAAGGTTTTTCATTTCCTTTCACGGCTTCTGGTGCTTAACCAAACAGGTGGTACGGCAGGCCGCAACCTTCAAATGCTTCAACTGGGGGACCCGGCCCCCAGCCAGCGCCGGAGTCCTCGGCACCGGCTCCAGCAGGGCCTCCGCCAGGGGCAGCCCCAGAAGTCTCCGGACCCAGTGGTCCGGAGCTGGAGGCTACCATGCCGCCATGTCCAGAAGCCGCCCCCCAGGAGGAGGCGATCAGGCCCACTGCGACGGCAGAGGCCCCGGCCACAGCGCCGGGCGCCGAGGTCGGGCCTTCCCCAGCCGAACCGGCAGCTGAGGGGGTCGCTGCTTCGGCGGAGGCTGCTAGGCCAGAGGCAGCGGCGACGGCGGCACCGGAGGCAGCGGAGGTGGTGGCTCCGGAGGCAGCAGAGGCTGCGGCTCCGGAGGCCGCCGAAGTCGCCAGCAGCGCCGCCCCACCAGCGGAGGAGGAGGAACCGGAGGTGGTGCTGGGGAGGCCTCTCCTCCCGAGCACAGCTGAGGTCCCACTCCCCCGGCTCATAGCCAAATGCCAACAAGCTCAACTGGAGCTAGAGGCTGGCATGCGCCGGGAGTGGGAGAAGCTGGAGGCGGAGCGCCAGCGGCTCTCCGACTGGGAGGTCCGCCTGGGGGACCGCATCAACACCGCCTCCGCCCGCCACGCCAAGGAGCGCGCCAAGCTCGTGTTGGAGCGCGAGCTCCTTCAGGAGGGACTGGAGGAGGTGCGCAACCGAGAGGCATCGGCGCTCCAGCGGGAGAAGGCGGCCAACCGGCGGGAAAAGGAGGCCCTCGAGGCGCAGATTGCCGCGGAGAGGCTGAGGGAGGCGGCGACGGCCAGGGAGCGGGCCGCCCGGGAGCTGGCGGAGGCGGCGAGGGAAGCATTTACAACAGCCGAGGCGCAACAGGCCTCCCTCGCGGAACAGGTGGCGGCGGCAGCGAAGAAAGAAGAAGAGCTGGCCGCCCGAGAGGCAGAGGAGGTGGCCCGGCTGCAGGAGCTCCAGAAGCGGGAAAAGGCCGTGGAGGAGGAGCTGGCGGCCGGGTACCAGAGGCTCCAGGAGCGCGAGGCAGCGCTCCAGGAGAGGGAGACCAAGGTGGAGAGGCTCCTGGCAGAGCAGCACGCAGGCGTCAACCGATTGACAAGATGGGTTGGCACGGTGAACCCTCTGCTAGAGGCGCTCGGGGCCAACCCCATCTGGGTGCCGGAGGCCCCTTCACCTTACGGCGCCACACTCCAGCTGCTGGACTCCACCGCCAGGCGGCTACAAGATGCGGAGGCCGGCCTACAGGAGCTCCTGGAGGCAGAAGGACGAGTGGTTGCCCGGGGGATGGCGGAGTACATCCTCACCAGCCTCCGGAGCCATGATCCTGCCGTCCAGCTGACTCCCGTCCTGGTCGGACCCCTCCAGGCAATGGCAGCCGCTGCGCGGGAAGGAGTCCAGGAGGCAGTGGACCTGGTCGCGGCCCGCCTCCGGCAACGCCCTGATCCTGCAGAGAGTGGGAGTGCCTCCGGACCACCAGAGCAGTAGTGCTAGTATCTTTTTAGTTATTTCTTTTGTAACATAACTTTAGTTATTGTAAGATAACTTTATATTGCTGTTTTCAGTAATGCGTTTAAGTATTCCATATGTCTGCTTTTTTGCGAAAAACTTAACTGTTTTCCTGGTTGTCGATCTGCAAAGTGCCAAAGTACTTTTGGGCACACCGAGGTCCCGTGGCCCCCTGGGAGGTAGTCGCGATAGGATGGGACTAGCTGCCATAAAACCGAGGTCCTGCACATGACTTAGGATCGACGCTTAGTAGACGTCCCCACAGGTTCCCGGTCTGGCCAGCGGAGTCCGCCTAAGTTGCGTAGCAAGCCAGAGCACTAGGACCTACATTCGAGGATTAAAAGGGGTCCCGGTCCTTGGAGCATGGTTCGAGGTACAACGGCGCTCACCCTAGGAGGGCAGGGCGTGTAGGCTTAGGGTACGGAACCAGGCTAAGCGGCTACACAACCCTGGACCCCAGCATAGGGCGAGCGCGTTTCCCTGAAGCGAGTTCACAGGGGTCCGGTTCCTTTTTTCCTGTGAAACAGAGGTCCCGGGCAGAGACGTTGCGTAGTAACTTAGAGGAGGCCTTAGGCACAGCACAGACGTGAAGAACACGTGGGGGGTTAGCGTAATAAGAAGCGAAAAAATACAGGGTCACATAGACTTTAAGGACGCGTTTGAGAACAAATTTTTCCTTAACGAATTGGTACAGAAGAGTTGTGCGATGTATGCCAGGGGCCGGGTTTATGAGGGCGGACCTCTACCGCCCTGATCCGCACGGGAATGCTACCAATTACAAAGGAAAAATTTCCTCTCAACCGGGTCCTAGGGATAAAACTTACGGAGGTGCTCAATGTTCCATGGATTGGGTAGTTGCATACCATCCTCCGCAGCCAATCGAACAGATCCGGGTCGGCACACCTTTGTCACCTTGAAGGGCCCCTCCCAACCGGGGGAGAGCTTGTGCATGCCTTCTCGGTTCAGGATCCGCCTTAGGACTAGGTCCCCGACCCGGAGCTCCCTGCTACGCACAAACCGTTGGTGGTAGCGCCGGAGCGCTTGGTTGTATCGTGCGTTTCGGACTGCTGCTCGCCATCTGCGCTCATCGACGAGGTCCACGTCTTGGCGACGCTCCTGTTCCTGCATTTCCTCATCAAAGGATCGGACTCGCAGAGAGCCCATGGTGATCTCCGGGGGAAGGCACGCTTCGGCCCCGTAAACCAAGAAGAAAGGGGTTTCCCCTGTTGCCTGACTAGGTGTGGTCCGGTTCCCCCACAACACACTTGGGAGTTCTTCAATCCACCTTGTGCCATGCTTCTCAAGGTCACAGTAGGTCCGGATCTTGAGCCCTCTGAGGATCTCAGCGTTGGCCCGTTCAACCTGGCCATTACTCCTGGGGTGCGCCACTGAGGCGAAACAGAGCTGAATGCCCATATCCTCACAGTACTCCTGGAAGTACTGGCTCGTGAATTGGGTCCCATTATCTGTGATGACGCGGTTCGGGACCCCGAACCGGCACACAATTGACCTGAGAAAAGCAGTTGCTGACGCCTTGGTGATGTTGACCACTGGGGTTGCCTCCGGCCACTTAGTGAATTTGTCAATGGCTACATAGAGGTACCGGTACCCGCCGACGGCCCTAGGGAAAGGCCCCAAAATATCCAACCCCCACACGGCGAAAGGCCAGGAGGGAGGAATCATCTGCAGCGCCTGAGCTGGGGTGTGTATCTGCTTTGCGTGGAACTGGCACGCCTTGCAGGACCTTACCAACTCAGCTGCATCCTGGAGTGCTGTCGGCCAGTAAAAACCATGCCGAAAGGCTTTACCAACCAGCGTGCGGGATGAGGAATGACTTCCGCACTCGCCTCCATGGATGTCCGCAAGCAAATCACGGCCTTCTTCCTGGGTGATGCACCGCATGAGGACACCGTTGGCGCCACGGCGATAGAGATCCCCTTCTACCACCGTGTATCGCTTGGCCATCCGGACAATACGCTCAGCAGATGCTGGATCTTCAGGAAGGTAGTTATCTTTCAGGTAGTCCCGGACCTTAGAGATCCATGCATCAGGACCTTCCTGAGGAACCGGGCGTGGCTCCCTGAGGTCTTCGGGACCCTCAAGGGAGCACACAACCCTTGGCGGGCTCCACGGATGGAGCGCCGCCGGGACCGCCAGCTTCGAGGTGCTAGTCCGACCCCCGCCGCCCAGGTCGGCAGGCTGGGCGGAAGGCTTCAGCAGGCGTCTCTGGAAAACGCCCTCAGGCACGGGTGCCTGGGCTGATGCATTCGCGGAGAGTGCATCAGCTGCTGTGTTGCCTTCGCGTGGAACATGTTGCAGTTCCAGCACATCGAAGTCCTTCTCCAGCCTCTTCACATAAATGAGGTAAGCTGCGAGCTGGGGGTTGTTGCAGCAACACTCCCCCCGGACCTGTCTGATGATGAGTTGGGAGTCCCCTTTGACCAGGAGCTCCCGGACCCCCAGGGACAGAGCCGCCGTGAGCCCAAAGATCAAGGCCTCGTACTCCGCCATGTTGTTGGTGGCCTCAAAATCGAGGTGCACCATGTACTTTAACTGCTCGCCACATGGGTCGATGAGGACCACGCCAGCCCCGGCCCTCTTGCTGCGGGCGGACCCGTCAAAAAAGAGGGTCCAGTGAGGCCCGGTGAAGACCGGAGCCCTGACCTCCGGACGTGGGGGTCCGTCCCTTGGTCCGGTCCCCCAGAGTCGCTTGGTGTAGGCGTCCATTCCGCAATGAAGTCAGCAAGGATCTGGCTCTTGATGGCGTGACGCGGCTGGAAGTCGAGCTGGAACCCAGCGAGCTCTGCAGCCCACTTGGCAATGTTGCCTGTGGCGTTGGGGTTGTGGAGGATGGCCCTCAATGGATAGGCGGTCACCACCACAATCTTGTGGGCCTGAAAGTAGTGGCGGAGCTTCCTGGATGCAACAAGTATAGCATAAAGGAGCTTATGCGTCTCAGGATACCTGGCCTTTGCCTCATGAAGGACCTCACTGACGTAGTAGACCGGCTTCTGGACGGTCCTGACTCTGCCAAGTGGATTGGATCCTTCAACTTGGGCTGGGGACCCGTCGGCCCCCAAGCCGCTTAGCACTTCTCCGGGTCGGAACCCGGCCGGACCCTCCGAAGTAGGGCCGGTTGCTGGAGCGGGGGAGGCCGGACCCCCTTCTCCTGCAGGGGGGTCCGCAGAGGCCCCCTGCGAAGGAAACTCGGACCTCTCGGTGACCAGCACCATGCTGATCACTTCGGTCGTTGCTGCAAGATAAAGAAACAGTGTCTCACCTGGGTCCGGTGCGACCAGGACCGGCAATGAGGTAAGGTACTGCTTCATCTCTTGGAAGGCGCGTTCTGCCTCTTTGGTCCATACAAATGGACCGGACCCCCTCATCAACTTGAAGAAGGGAAGAGCCCTCTGCGCCAGCCTCGAAATGAAGCGGCTGAGGGCGGCAAGGGACCCCGTCAACCTCTGTACATCCTTGAGGCGTGCAGGGGGTCTCATTGCCTCGATCGCCCGGACCTTGTCCGGGTTGGCTTCGATTCCCCGGTGGGAGACCAGGAAACCAAGGAGCTTTCCCGCCGATACACCGAAGACGCATTTCTCGGGGTTAAGCTTGGTGGAAGTCGCCCGTAACTTGTCGAAGACTTGAGCTAGATTTTTTAAGAGGGAATTCGACTCTCTAGTCTTGATAACGATGTCATCAACATACACCTCGACTATATCTCTAACCAAATCACCTAGAGTGATGTTCATCGCTCGAGCAAAGGTGGGTAGAGCATTAAGCAACCCATATGGCATCACTATATAACAATAAAGACCATCCACTGTTACAAAAGCTGTATGCTTCCTATCATCACTAGCCATCTTGATTTGATGAAAACCAGAATAGGCATCTATGAAGGACAGCAAATCGCACCCGGAGGTGGAGTCTACAATCTGATCTATACGCGGGAGTGGATAAGGGTCTTTTGGACATGCCTTGTTAAGATTGGTGTAGTCGATGCACATCCGAAGCTTCCCGTTGGCCTTTGGGACCACGACCGGGTTGGCCAACCATACAGGATGGTGGACCTCCTCGATGAAACCAGCCCGCAGCAGCTTGCGGACCTCTTCACGGATGAAGTTTTGCCGCTCGATGGACTGCTTGCGTGGCTTCTGCCGGACCGGCCTGGCGTCGGGGTGGATCTTCAGATGATGCTCAATCACCTCCCTAGGGATCCCGGGCATCTGTGACGGTTCCCAAGCGAACACGTCAACATTTGCCCGGAGGAAGGCGATGAGCGCGCTTTCCTATTTCTCTCCCAGGTTGCCACCGATGCGGGTGGTCTGGGAGGTCTCCGCTCCGACCTGGACGGTCTTCACGGGGACATCGTCCGTGTCGGTCGGACGGACCTTCGGTGCCTTGGCCAGGGCCTTAGCTCGTGAGGTCGAGGGGTCGGTCCCCTGGGCGCCAGCTGCAGGGGCAAGTCCCGTAGCCAGCGCATGGAGCTTTTCGACCGCTACAACAGCGGCGGCCCGATCGCTCTGGATGGTGAGGACGCCCGCCGGAGAGGGCATCTTCAGGACCAGGTACCCGTAGTGGGCAACGGCCATGAACCGGTACAGGGCCGGTCTGCCGATGACGGCGTTGAATGGGAGGTTAACTTCCGCGACCTCGAACTGCACGTTTTCGGTACGGAAATTGTCCTCCGTCCCGAATGTAACCGGTAAGGTGATGGTCCCTACCGGGTACACGGGATCCGGGCCCACTCCTGAGAATGGGCGTGATGGAGCCAACTTGGACTCCGGGATCTGTAGGTGCTTGAACGCCGCATAGCTGATGACGCTGAGGCCGGCGCCTCCGTCAATCAGCACATGGTGAAGGCGAACATTGGCGATGGTGGGTGCTGTGATGAGCGGCATGTCACACCCGATTTATAAGAACATAAATCGAGCAATCATATATGCGCCAGGATCAAGTCACGCATATATACAACAGATTATCAAGATATCACAACACATGTCACGAATAACATTAATATAAATCGTAAATGAATCATGAATAAATTATTTTATTACAACCGAATCAAGAATCGGTTCAAGAGTTGCGGAAGCGTAAAAGGAATACATGAAGAGCTGGGCGCCACAGGGACGTCGACTGGGAGACAAACGCCTAGAAGTCGTTGAAGCCGCTGACGTAATCCTCCACGTTGCCGGGCACTGAGCAGCAGTCGAAGATATCCGAAATAGAACAGAAGAGTAGAGAGACAAGTGTGAGTACAAACTCGTACTCAACAAGTATAACACGAGCATGAGGCTCTAAGGTTAGCTGACTCAACTGCATTAGCTTTTAGTCTTGGCAAATTTTATTTAAGCTAATTACTACAAGTGGATGAATTACCATAAACCCAATTGCATAATAAATTAATCAATATTAATGAAGAACTATTGAGAACCATCCGAACCAAAACCACCCGGGGAATCGCCCTCGTCAAAGGTTGATAACCCCACTAATCAGACGGAGGATCTGGGCCGCTCATGACTGTGAGCACAACTGATATATCAGTTTTACACTCTCGAGAGGTTGCACAACTTTACCCACAAGTCGTGGGCTACGCTAGTTGTTCATCACACTTCCTTAGGTGAGATGGCTAGCAAGCACACTACGAGACCGTTACAAAGGATCACGTTGGTAAGGTGTAACCGCTAAGGATTCTGGATCAGCGACGATGGGGCCCACCTCCGGGGGTACAAGACACACAGCACAGACCAAGCCGGAGGAGCAGGGACCATTGAAGCTTACCACCCCTCTTGCCCACGCAGGTAAGTTACTCCCGAACCAAAATGACCTAATTAGTAAGTCAAGACCGTCCCATACCAGTCTTGTGGTTGCGCGGTTGTCCCAGGTTGTCGCTCTATGAACCGGTCCTTATGGAGAGTGGCCAACCAAGCACTAAGCACCGTGCTGGCCCCCTAAACCATGTTTCTAACAAAAACATCTTTTAAGGACGCACAAACCACTCAAGCACACAGCACAGAGGGTCGGCTCCAGAATTAAGTTGCATAAGACCATTAATCAAATTAATTAAAAAGGACCAAGATTTGTTATAGCGCAGCAACCTAGCACAACTAACCAAAAAATGCAACCCATAAGATATATATAAGGATATAAAAGTGGCTAGGAAATCCTTATAGGCATACAGAATTAAATGCAGTATGAAAGTGTATTTAAAAGTGATAGGAGGTTCATGTTATACTTGCCTTCCTCGTACTCTCCCGGCTGCTGCTCGAAGTGCTCGGAAGACGGCTGCTCCTGGTACTGCTCCAAAGGCTCCGCGTCTACTTACGATCATCAAACATAGCCCACACATACACACATGCATAACAAGAACAAACTATAAGAAAACAGTACACCAATCCAACAGAACAGCACATGAAACTAGCCTAGAACTAATCTACGCGTTACAACGATCGCGTGGATATAAAGAACGCTTAAAACGGAGCTAAAACGTGAAAACTGCGCTTAAAACAGGGTCCAGGGACCTAATTGTAAGAAAAACAGGACTTCCAGGGGCTTCTGCACAAAAACCGAGGACTAAAACCTAATTAAAGGCTAGACACAGGGGCTAGCGCGCTAAAAACCCTTGACTGGACTGCGGGTTCAAATTCCAGGAAACTCAGGGGCTCAAACGGAAGGTAAAGGACCTATCTGCAATTATTTGTGACTCACGGGTGGACGGCGGGTTGATTCCCCAAAAAGGCAGGGACTCTTTAGCAAAAGGGGCGGCTGAAGCGGCAAGATCTATTCTAGGCCCTTAGATCCGGATCGGGCGGCTGAGATTAGATTCTTAAAGCGAAGGGGTACGCGTGCACCGTGACCCTCGGATCTGGATCCAACGCTCCTAATCTCACCTTCCTTAGATCTGATACGGTGCGCTGGATCAACGACGGACGGCTCAGATTTAAAAACTCGGCGAACCGGTACGCGCGGACGTGGTCGCTCGGATCAGGATCCTACGGTTCGCATCAAAGGAGGCCACGATCTAATCAGGGACGCTGGCTGTTGATCCGACGGTCGGGGGAGATTGGGGATGCAGGTGGCGGCGATTGCTCGCCGGAGCTCGTCCCCGCGGCGGCGCCTCGCCGGCTTGCAGCGCATCCAGGTGCTCCGGGGTTCTGGGTGATCGGGAGCATGCCGGGGAGAGAGAGGGAGTGATGGCGAACCCATCTGAGCGGTCTTGGTGGAGGATTGGAGCTCGGGATGAGGCTCCTCGCGGCGGAGGCGGCTCGGGGTTACGGTGGCTAGGGAACGCGCCTACGCAGAGGGAGAGGGGAAGGGGGAAAGGGCACGGCAGGAGCCTTACCACGCCTGGAAGCTGCGACGGTGGTTACGGGCCGGAGATGGGTGGTGCCGGTGCGGTGCCGCGGTGGCGCAGAAGCTCTGTTGGCGGCGGCGGCCCTAATCCGGGAGTGGGGCAGCGGTGCAAGGCCAGGGGAGAAGGAAAGTGGGAGGGGTGGATGCGGCTGAGGAGAAGCGCGAGTGAGCTGCGGCTAAGAAGGGCGGAGCGGTCCTCGGCGTGCGGGTCCACCGGGCAACCGAGCGGCCGCCTTTCACGGGCCGTTGCGGCGTCGTCCAAATCCGTGCGCGGGGCGCCCTTCTAGAAGCTCCTAGTCGCGGACGGGGTCAAGGTGCGGCTCGGGGGAGGGCCCAGGGGCGCAGCGGGACGGGGCCACGGCCAGTGGCCGAGCGGCCGGCCGGCGGGGAAAAGCAGAGGAGGAGGATCGGGCGCCGGGTAGAAGGAGCGTCTGACCGGTGGGACCGGCCTGGCGGAGAGAAGAGGAGGGAAGGGCGCTCGGGCTGGGAAAGAAAGGGGATGGGCCGGCTGCTGGGCCGTGCGGGGAGGGGAGAGAGGGAAGGCGCTGACCAAGCGTGGCCCACGCGGGGGACAGGAAGGGGGAGGGGGTGCTGGGCCTCGGGTGGCTTGGGCCAGGAAAGAAGAGAGGAAGAGAGAGCCCGCGGGTGAGGGGGGAAAGGGAACTGGGTCGGGCTGGGCTGGAAGAGAGTTGGGCTACTTTTCTTTTATCCTTTCTTCTTTCCTTTTCTTTTTCTATACCCCACTAATTCAAACAATTCTACTTGAATTCAAATACAATTTGAATTCAAACCTACCCACTCAACACAAACAAAAATAATGCACCAGCATGAATGCACCACCAAGTTGATCTTATAATTAATTTTATTTCCTTGCGTTATAAATTGCTTTAAATGCCACGAAAATTAAAGAAAAGCATGGAAAATTTATTTAAGCCCAAATAAATTTATTAAAATTAGGGAAAATTTACCTTAGGGTGTTACAAACCTACCCCCCTTACAGGAATCTCGTCCCGAGATTCGGATAGGCTAGCTAGCAAAGAGATCGGGATATGTCTTCCTCAGCTCGTCTTCTCGCTCCCAAGTAGCCTCCTCCTCCGTATGATGACTCCACTGAACACGGCACATCTTGATCTTCTTGTTTCTAGTAGCTCTCTCAGATGTCTCCAGAATCTTTACCGGATGCTCAACATAGGTCAGATCCTCCTGCACATCCAACCCTTCTATCGGTGCTTGCTCTTCTGGCACTCTCAAGCACTTCTTCAGCTGCGATACGTGAAACACATCGTGCACTCCTGAGAGATTGAGGGGCAACTCCAGACGATATGCCACCTCACCTTTCCGTTCCAGCACCTTGAACGGACCAATGTATCGAGGAGCTAGCTTCCCTCGTACATTAAACCTGCGGATTCCTCTCATCGGCGAGACCTTCAGATATACATGATCACCCACTGCGAAGGTCAAATTTCGACGACGCACATCCGCATAGCTCTTCTGACGAGTCTGAGCGACCCTCAGATTTTCTCGCACCTGCTGTACCAGCTGTTCGGCCTCCTCAACAATATCCGGACCAAATACCTGCCTCTCGCCAATCTGATCCCAATATAGCGGAGTCCTGCATTTCCGACCATACAGAGCCTCAAACGGGGACTTCTTCAGACTGGCCTGATAACTGTTGTTATAAGAAAACTCTGCATACGGCAGGCATTTATCCCAGCTGGTACCATACTGAATAGCGCAGGCTCGAAGCATATCCTCCAACACTTGGTTGGTTCTCTCTGTCTGTCCATCTGTCTGAGGATGATAAGCAGTACTGAAGCGTAGCTTTGTATCCAACGAATCATGCAACTGCTCCCAGAACCGTGAAGTAAACTGAGATCCTCGATCAGATATAATCTTCTTAGGAACACCATGCAGACAGACAATCCTGGAGATGTACAACTCTGCGAGTCTAGCACCGGAATAAGTAGTGTTCACCGGAATAAAATGAGCCACCTTTGTCAACCGGTCCACTACTACCCATATGGAGTTGTACCCCTTCTGAGTACGAGGCAAGCCAACAATGAAGTCCATAGTGATTTCCTCCCATTTCCACTCTGGAATCTTCAACGGCTGCAATAACCCTGCTGGCCTCTGATGCTCTGCCTTGACACGCTGACAAGTGTCACAGATAGCCACGTACTCCGCAACGGAACGCTTCATTCCAGACCACCAGAATCGTTCCTTCAGGTCGTAATACATCTTCGTGCTGCCTGGATGGATAGAATATGCGGTATCATGAGCCTCACTCAGAATCAACTTCCTGAGATCTGCCACATCCGGCACACATATACGACCCTTGTACCACAAGGTACCCTGATCATCCTCTCTGAAATGAGGGGCCTTGCCAATCTTGAGCAACTCACGAATCTCCTGCAGCTTCTGATCTTCCTTCTGATACTGCCGGATCTCAGCCTCTAGGGTGGGTTCCGCCTCGAACGACGTACTCGAGGTATGATGCAAGAAACCCAGACTCAACTGCTCAAACTCCTCGCATAACTCTTGAGGCATCTGAAAAGCCACGGCCATGTTAACATAGCTCTTCCTGCTCAGAGCATCTGCTACAACATTGGCCTTGCCCGGATGATAGTGAATCTCCAGGTCGTAGTCCTTGACCAACTCTAGCCATCTTCTCTGCCGCATATTCAGCTCACTCTGAGTGAAAATATACTTGAGGCTCTTGTGATCGGTGTAAATATCACACCTCTGCCCAAACAAGTAATGCCTCCATATCTTCAGAGCATGTACTACTGCGGCTAACTCCAGATCATGAGTGGGATAATTCAGCTCGTGCCGGCGTAACTGCCGCGAGGCATAAGCTATCACTCTGCCTTCCTGCATCAAGACGCAACCAAGACCATCTCTCGAAGCATCACAATACACTGTGAACCTCTTGCTCTGGTCTGGCAGAGTAAGGACTGGCGCAGTGGTCAACTTTTTCTTCAACTCCTCGAAGGCCTTCTGACGCTCATCAGTCCAAGAGAAACTCACGTCCTTCTCTAGCAAGGAAGTCAAAGGCTTCGCAATTTGGAGAAATTCTCAATGAACCTCCGGTAATAACCTGCTAAGCCCAGAAAAGAGCGGACTTCCTTCACCGTCTGCGGTACAACCCAGTCAAGCACATCCTTAACCTTTCCGGGGTCCACAGCAATACCTCCCTTGGAGATAACATGACCGAGGAACGGAACCTCGTCAATCCAAAACTCGCACTTGCTGAGCTTGGCATACAGCTTGTGCTCTCTGAGCCTCTGCAACACAAGCCTCAGATGCTTCTCATGCTCCGCTTCTGACTTGGAATATATCAGGATATCATCAATAAATATCACCACAAAGGTGTCCAGATAATCCATGAAAACCTTGTTCATCAGATGCATGAAGAAAGCCGGAGCATTAGTCAAGCCGAAAGACATGACCGTATACTCATATAACCCATACTTGCAGGTGAATGCCGTCTTCTGAATATCCTCAGGACGAATCTTCAGCTGATGATAACCCGAACGCAGATCAATCTTCGAGAATACACAAGCACCCTGAAGCTGATCAAAGAGATCCTCAATACGGGGCAATGGATGCTTGTTCTTGATAGTGACTGCATTCAGATCCCGATAATCGACGCACATTCTCTTCGCACCATCCTTCTTCTCTACAAGCAATACAGGAAAAGCCCAAGGGGAGAAACTGCGACGGATATAACCCTTAGCTAGCACTCGTCGACAGTCTTCTTAACCTCCTCATGCTCGACAGGAGCCATACGATAGGGCCTCTTAGCAATAGGAGCTGTGCCAGGCAAGAGATCAATAGAAAACTCAATGTCGCGATCAGGCGGCATACCTGGCAAATCGTCCGGAAAGACATCCAGGAATTCCGACACCACGCGAATACCATCCGTGGGTCTAGCCTCCATCTGATGAAGAAATCCAGAAGGCTCCGTAGCTCCAACAGTAACCTCCTGACCATCCGGTGCTGACAGAAGAACCGTCCTCTGAGCACAATCTATCCGGACTCCCCACTTAGCAAGAGTCTCCATCCCTAGGATCACATCAATGCCCTTGGAGTCTAACACCATCAGATTTGCACTGAAATCTACCCCCCTTATAGCCACACTGACTCTGGGACAGAAGACATGAGACCTCAACTGCCCTCCCGGTGAAGATACTAACATGCACCTCTTTAACGTGCTAGTGGAATACCATGATGCTCAACAAAAGACTGGGTGATGAAAGAATGTGTAGCACCAGTATCAAAAAGCACTGTAGCAGGATGGGCATTAACCATGAACGTACCAATAACCACGTTGGGAGCCTCGGCCGCTGACTCGGCCGTCACGTGGTTCACCCTGCCCTGAGCTGGGCCTTGGGCTGTGCTGCACGCCCCTGCTGCCTGCCTGCGCCTTCCGAGGGCAGACGTTGGCGTGTGCCCTGGCTCGCCGCAGTGGAAGCACACTCGAGGAAGTGCCGGGCCTGATGCCCAGGAGGAGGAGTGGGCGCTCCCTGCCTCTGAGCTGGTGGAGCCGGAGGCGCTGGAAGCCTCTGACCCTGTCCCGCCTGCTGCTGCTGCTGAGGACGAGGCGGGAACTGCTGCCGCTGCTGGTACTGCTGGGCGGCCTCTGCTGCTGCTGCTGAGGATGCTGATAGCGGGGACGGGTGTTGCTGCCCGAAGAGGATGGAGCCATCTTCCTCTTCTTATCCTCAATCTCCCGGCGCTTGCGCTCGGTGTTGAGGGCCGCATCAACCAGCTGGTTGAAGTTGTCGAAGCGATGGTTCAGCAGCGCATACTGGATGTGATCATCCAATCCCTCCTTGAAGTACTCCTGCTTATCGCTATCACGAGCGACGTCGGCAGGGGCGTAGCGGGCAAGCTGAAGGAAACGGTCACGATACTCCGTCACCGTCATCGATCCCTGAAATAACGAACACGGATGACAAGGATGGAAATCGCTCAATTGGTCAGATTTTACGAAAGAAATCAAGGACAGATCAAGCTTAAAAGAATTTGGTAAGGAATTTCCGTTAAATTTTACCTGCTTGAGGGCACGGAACTCCTTCTGCTTCATCTTCATGATGCCCTCAGGAATGTGATGGTTCCTGAAACGCTCACGGAACTGGTCCCACGTGAGAGCCTCACGATCCCGAGCTGGGTAGGACTCCCACCAGTCAAGAGCGGAGCCTCGCAGCTGCCCTGCTGCGTAAAAACCCGCTCTCGGTCGTCGCACTGCGCAACAACCAACTGGCGCTCCACCGAACGAAGCCAGTCGTCCGCCTGGAGTGGGTCCGTGGCGTGAGAGAAGGTCGGAGGGTGACCTCTCAGGAAATCCGCACGCCTGTCACGGGGCTAAGGCGGCGGAGGGGGCGGTGGCTGGCATGGATCTGCTGCAGAGCCTGAACGGTGTTGTTCAGGGTGGCCATCATCTGCATCTGGAGCTGGAAGAACTGCTCCGGGGTCAGTGGTGGCGGCATCGGTAGCGGCTGACCGGTACCCTGGTTGTTCTGCTCCTGCTGGTCAGAACCGGAACCGGTGCGCCTGGTGTTCACCATCTGATTGCAACAAACGAAATTTATGAGAATAAGATATGGTGCCGCTGAGGAGATGAAACTTCGATAGGATATAACAGAGAGAAAAGATTATAGGTTTTACCCCCAACGATCTAACTCAATTTTTTATTATTTAGTCCAAGTTGGGTTAGGTCGATTTGCATGAACAAGTTTAACTACTAGCCTATACAATCAACCAAAAATCCAAATCAGACATTTGCACAATAACAATCATTCAATATTCACAACTTAGTCGAGTTTTCCACACTACTCGACTAACACACTCGTTCTAGCGTAATTTCATCGGGACAACCTAAACTTATAACTTACCGGATTAGGCGACTCAGGCCAACGTCTACGAAAAACTCCAGCTACTTCTCCGGAAAGGCGGGAAAAACAGCAAATCGAGGGATTAAGACTCAAGGAATAGGAGCAGAAAAACGATGGCTGAAGATTTGCGGAGGCAAGCAAGAGAAATGAAGTCCTAAACTCGACCAATTCTATCTAGGCTTCGTCCTACAGTCGACCTGGCTCTGATACCAATCTGTCACACCCGATTTATAAGAACATAAATCGAGCAATCATATATGCGCCAGGATCAAGTCACGCATATATACAACAGATTATCAAGATATCACAACACATGTCACGAATAACATTAATATAAATCGTAAATGAATCATGAATGAATTATTTATATTACAACCGAATCAAGAATCGGTTCAAGAGTTGCGGAAGCGTAAAAGGAATACATGAAAAGCTGGGCGCCACAGGGACGTCGACTGGGAGACAAACGCCTAGAAGTCGTCGAAGCCGCTGACGTAGTCCTCCACGTTGCCGGGCACTGAGCAGCAGTCGAAGATAGCCGAAATGGAACAGAAGAATAGAGAGACAAGTGTGAGTACAAACTCGTACTCAACAAGTATAACACGAGCATGAGGCTCTAAGGTTAGCTGACTCAACTGCATTAGCTTTTAGTCTTGGCAAATTTTATTAAACTAATTACTACAAGTGGATGAGTTACCATAACCCGAATTGCATAAGAATTAATCAATATTAATTAGGAACTACTGAGAACTATCCAACCAAAACCACCCGGGGAATCGCCCTCGTCAAAGGTTGATAACCCCACTAATCAGACGGAGGATCTGGGCCGCTCATGACTGTGAGCACAGCTGATATATCAGTTTTACACTCTCGAGAGGTTGCACAACTTTACCCACAAGTCGTGAGCTACGCTAGTTGTTCATCACACTTCCTTAGGTGAGATGGCTAGCAAGCACACTACGAGACCGTTACAAAGGATCACGTTGGTAAGGTGTAACCGCTAAGGATTCTGGATCAGCGACGATGGGGCCCACCTCCGGGGGTACAAGACACACAGCACAGACTAAGCCGGAGGAGCAGGGACCATTGAAGCTTACCACCCCTCTTGCCCACGCAGGTAAGTTACTCCCGAACCAAAATGACCTAATTAGTAAGTCAAGACCGTCCCATACCAGTCTTGTGGTTGCGCGGTTGTCCCAGGTTGTCGCTCTATGAACCGGTCCTTATGGAGAGTGGCCAACCAAGCACTAAGCACCGTGCTGACCCCCTAAACCATGTTTCTAACAAAAACATCTTTTAAGGACGCACAAACCACTCAAGCACACAGCACAGAGGGTCGGCTCCAGAATTAAGTTGCATAAGACCATTAATCAAATTAATTAAAAAGGACCAAGATTTGTTATAGCGCAGCAACCTAGCACAACTAACCAAAAATGCAACCCATAGGAGATATATAAGGATATAAAAGTGGCTAGGAAGTCCTTATAGGTATACAGTATTAAAATGCAGTATGAAATTGTATTTAAAGGTGATAGGAGGTTCATGTTATACTTGCCTTCCTCGTACTCTCCCGACTGCTGCTCGAACTGCTCGGAAGACGGCTGTTCCTGGTACTGCTCCAAAGGCTCCGCGTCTACTCACGATCATCAAACATAGCCCACACATACACACATGCATAACAAGAACAAACTATAAGAAAACAGTACACCAATCCAACAGAACAGCACATGAAACTAGCCTAGAACTAATCTACGCGTTACAACGATCGCGTGGATATAAAGAACGCTTAAAACGGAGCTAAAACGTGAAAACTGCGCTTAAAACAGGGTCCAGGGACCTAATTGTAAGAAAAATAGGACTTCCAGGGGCTTCTGCACAAAAACCGAGGACTAAAACCTAATTAAAGGCTAGACACAGGGGCTAGCGCGCTAAAAACCCTTGACTGGACTGCGGGTTCAAATTCTAGGAAACTCAGGGGCTCAAACGGAAGGTAAAGGACCTATCTGCAATTATTTGTGACTCACGGGTGGACGGCGGGTTGATTCCCCAAAAAGGCAGGGACTCTTTAGCAAAAGGGGCGGCTGAAGCGGCAAGATCTATTCTAGGCCCTTAGATCCGGATCGGGCGGCTGAGATTAGATTCTTAAAGCGAAGGGGTACGCGTGCACCGTGACCCTCGGATCTGGATCCAACGCTCCTAATCTCACCTTCCTTAGATCTGATACGGTGCGCTGGATCAACGACGGACGGCTCAGATTTAAAAACTCGGCGAACCGGTACGCGCGGACGTGGTCGCTCGGATCAGGATCCTACGGTTCGCATCAAAGGAGGCCACGATCTAATCAGGGACGCTGGCTGTTGATCCGACGGTCGGGGGAGATTGGGGATGCAGGTGGCGGCGATTGCTCGCCGGAGCTCGTCCCCGCGGCGGCGCCTCGCCGGCTTGCAGCGCATCCAGGTGCTCCGGGGTTCTGGGTGATCGGGAGCATGCCGGGGAGAGAGAGGGAGTGATGGCGAACCCATCTGAGCGGTCTTGGTGGAGGATTGGAGCTCGGGATGAGGCTCCTCGCGGCGGAGGCGGCTCGGGGTTACGGTGGCTAGGGAACGCGCCTACGCAGAGGGAGAGGGGAAGGGGGAAAGGGCACGGCAGGAGCCTTACCACGCCTGGAAGCTGCGACGGTGGTTACGGGCCGGAGATGGGTGGTGCCGGTGCGGTGCCGCGGTGGCGCAGAAGCTCTGTTGGCGGCGGCGGCCCTAATCCGGGAGTGGGGCAGCGGTGCAAGGCCAGGGGAGAAGGAAAGTGGGAGGGGTGGATGCGGCTGAGGAGAAGCGCGAGTGAGCTGCGGCTAAGAAGGGCGGAGCGGTCCTCGGCGTGCGGGTCCACCGGGCAACCGAGCGGCCGCCTTTCACGGGCCGTTGCGGCGTCGTCCAAATCCGTGCGCGGGGCGCCCTTCTAGAAGCTCCTAGTCGCGGACGGGGTCAAGGTGCGGCTCGGGGGAGGGCCCAGGGGCGCAGCGGGACGGGGCCACGGCCAGTGGCCGAGCGGCCGGCCGGCGGGGAAAAGCAGAGGAGGAGGATCGGGCGCCGGGTAGAAGGAGCGTCTGACCGGTGGGACCGGCCTGGCGGAGAGAAGAGGAGGGAAGGGCGCTCGGGCTGGGAAAGAAAGGGGATGGGCCGGCTGCTGGGCCGTGCGGGGAGGGGAGAGAGGGAAGGCGCTGACCAAGCGTGGCCCACGCGGGGGACAGGAAGGGGGAGGGGGTGCTGGGCCTCGGGTGGCTTGGGCCAGGAAAGAAGAGAGGAAGAGAGAGCCCGCGGGTGAGGGGGGAAAGGGAACTGGGTCGGGCTGGGCTGGGAGAGAGTTGGGCTACTTTTCTTTTATCCTTTCTTCTTTCCTTTTCTTTTTCTATACCCCACTAATTCAAACAATTCTACTTGAATTCAAATACAATTTGAATTCAAACCTACCCACTCAACACAAACAAAAATAATGCACCAGCATGAATGCACCACCAAGTTGATCTTATAATTAATTTTATTTCCTTGCGTTATAAATTGCATGAATGTTTCGAACATCATTTATCAATCTGTTGTTCTATCCTCACTTGCTATCCATGAGCTTTGTGATGAGTGTTAGTGTCGCCAACACTAATCGTTCTCATGTGATGATCTTAGCTCTACGAGAACTTGATCACCTTTTCCTCTCTTATCTTGTTATACTCATCCATGTACAATCTATCCATGCTCTCGTTACACTTATCTTGTCATACTCCAATGACTTTTACCATCAACATCAATTATCTCTAGTGTGATTGCTTCCTGCCACTTCTAATGTGTGATTTGCTTTTCTTCCCTTAAAGAGTCTTTCGTCCGAATCTCGGGACGAGATTCTTTTTAGGGGGGAGGGCTGTGACAGTTCGTGTGTTTGTAATGCTAGGCATGTATTTTGTTAGTGTGAAATATGTGTTTGTTTGTATAAAGCTTATGTGTGTTTATGTGAAGCTTTTGAAAATTTAAAGTGCAAATAAAAAGGGTATTTTTGTAATTACAGAAAAACCTAGGGTTGTTTTTGTAAAATGTATTTGGATTAAGGTAATTTTAAAATAAGTAAAGGGTGGTTTTGCAAATATGTTTTTCTTACCTTATGTTTTGTAAAAATATATATATATATATTTACTCAAAAGTTGCAATGGAAATGCAAGTGTTGAAGTGGGTAAAAAGTTTGGGTAAAATGGTAAAAATAAGGGTGTTTGTGTAATTTTATAAAAGTACAAGTCCTTTTATGCAAATGTTTGATTTACAAAAGTAACTTTCAAATTTACCCAGGACTAAAGTGTAAAAGTGCAAGTCATCATGACATGTCTATCCACTCATTATGACGAGTCTATCCCGTCATTATGACGTGTCATAAATTCTTGCATTTAGATCCTGAATATTTTAAAATTACACTCTTAGGATAAAAGTAATTCAAATCCAACTTTTGCTCAAAATTTCATGTGCAAAGATGCGAGTTTTGAGTTTTTGAACTTGAGCCCTAAAGCAATGTTGTAGAGTTTGAAAAACTCTCCAACTTTCGTTTTGGACATTTCTTCATTCGGGTTTTAAATCAACGGAAAATTTTATTTTACAAATAGGTCCCTGCAGTTCTCTGATTTTACGTATAAGTCCTTGGAGAAATCCATTCCTCCTTCTTCTCTCTCTGTTCCTCCTCTATCCTTATCTAGCGCCTTCTTTTCTTTTTCCCACCGTTGGATTCTCCTTCCCTGGTTCCCAATCCCTATCCACCCCCTCCCCTTTCTCTCTCTCCTCCAACCAGGCAAGGCGGCGTGGGGCTTGGCTCTGGGCGAGCGGCGCAGGGGCCCGGGCGAGCGCGCGTAGGGGCCCGAGCGGCTCAGGCGGCGCGGCTCGCGAGCGCGCGGGGCGGCTGCGGCCCACGCGCAGGAGGCGCTGGCGGGGCTCGGGCGCTGAGCGGCCCGAGCGGGCAGCCGCGGCGTGCGGGCGCCAGCGCGGGGGCCGAGCCGGGCGAGCGGCGGGCCCAGGTGCAGCAGCTACGGCGCGGCGCTGAGCGGACGAGTGGGCGCAGGGCAGTGGCCTAGGCGTGCGGAGCAGCGGGAGGCAGGCGCAGGCGGGCCGCGGGAGTTGGAGCGCAGCGGCGGCAGGCGGGCTGGCGGGCCCAAGCGGGGTGCGCGCAGGCGAGCGGAGGCGACCAGGTGGGCGACGGCAGGAGAGGGCACTGTCTCGCGGGCGCGTAGGTGCGGGACATGCGGGGACAGGCGGGCCATGGACGGCGCGGCGCTGCGCGCGGATGTGGCTCGGCCCAGGAGCGAGGCAGACGCGCGGAGTGGGAGACGCTGGGGCAGCGAGCGCGCAGGAGAGCGGCAGCGCGCGGTCTAGATCGAGCGGCGTGCGGCCCGGCAAGGGCGAGCGGAGGCGCGGGCCGCGGCAGAGTGAGAGCGAGCGGCGCGGCGCTGCGCGCGGACCCGGAGCGAGCAGGAGCAACTGGCGATGATGTGCGGGGAAGTTGCGTGCGCGCGGGTGGCGCGCATGAGCCGAGCGCAGGAGCGAAGCCGATGGCTTCAGGCGAGCAGACGGCGCTGGCTCGCGGGCGTTGAGCGAAGAAGAGTTGAAGCGCAGCGCAGTGGAAGCAGCGCGTCGGTTCGGGAGTGGCACGGACAGGAGCGAAGGCTGGTGATGCGGGCGCACGAACCGAGTAGCACGCGCGTGGCGGAGCAGAGTGGGCGCTGGTGCGTTGATGCACGGGAGTGAACCAGACGAGGGAAACCGGCGATGCAGAGCGGCTCAGTTGAAGCGCGGACACAGGGAGTCGGCGAGGGTGTGGCAGATGCGAGCGCACGGGTGGAGCAACGCGTGCGCGGCAGAGCAGAGCATCGCGCAGTTAAGGCATGGCAAGGCCGAAACGAGTATGGCATGGCGAATCAAAAAGAGAAGCCGCGAAGCGAAGACAGTGGTCGGGCGTGACGAGCTCGGAGGAGATGCGGTGCAGTAAGATCAAGAAGGGTTTCTTCTTGAGCGAGCAAAGGTGTTCGGTCGACCATGCTTTGGCATCGCATATGCGTGGGCAGAGAAAGTTCAACCGTGAGCAGGAAAACCCTGAGGTTCGCGGAGGAGTCAACATAGCGGACCAATCCGGCTATCTTCCACCCACGGCAACCATTTCCAGCAAACTTCTTCGTCATCCATGGAGTCTCGTCATCGTCGAGTTTTTCTCTTCGCCGATCCTATCGCCACGGGACTTCACTTTCCGTCTGTTCTTTTCCATAACCAAGGTTTGCCCCGACCTACTGAATCTTCTTAATGCCGGTGACTCCTTTGCCGGAATATCGCCGTTAACTTCCTGTTATCTGTTTTCCCGGACCAGGGATTTGATTGCTATGTTTTAGAAAGTTTTAGGGTGTTCTTTGTAAAATTTCCAAAGCTTTCTGTATTTCAAATCAATGCACTTCTACATTTTATAGATTTTCGTAAGGAGTTCATAAAAATGTAAGATCAATTTTGTTTGAAACCCTAAGTCAAAATCTGCAAGTTTTTGTTGTGCTCTTGAATTGAAAATCTTGATTTGTGGTCTAGATTAAATGTTAGGGAATGAATGCTTTGTTTGTACCTTATATTGTATGCATGTGTTATAGCGGGAAGATAAAGTATAGGGTGTGATATCTAGTTGATCCTATCACCCTGGTGCTTATATCCTTGCCGTCAAGACGTTATTCTTGTCTTGATTGCCGTTTCCTTAAGTTTCTCTTCGTGTAAAGGTCTTTGTTAATTCATGTGTATCTGTTGCTTAGCTTATACATCTCTGCAGCTACATTTCAACCTCAGCTTTTGGTTCAGCTGCTAAGCATCCGTTTTCCTTGAGTCTAGGATGTTTCTGCGTAACAGCTGTCAGCCGATACATTTCTTTTGATATGTTCCTACCATCAGCTGGTTAGCTGATACGATTGTTACCTTTCTAGTATCGGCTACTGCCGATACAGTTCTTTGTTCTGTCCTACATCGGCTGCACATAGTCGATGCATCGGAGATGCACACACGATCTTAGAGTTCTTGCTATCGGCCAATCCAAGCTGATTCTAGCTGTCTTCCATACCAATGTAATATGGCCGATCAATCCTTAGTTTTCCCATCTTTACCCACACACTTCTATCAGTCGATTTATCGACTGAGAGATCAGCTATCTATATCTATCGGTCATGTATCCTCAACCACACTCCCATCGGCGGTACGTCACTCAATTGTTGTGCTGACGTAATCGAACCGATGCAACCACCCCTAGTTATCTAAGATAACACTTAAGCACATCTCAGTTAAGACACAACTGCTTTAGGAATCATCCCTCTGCTGAAGTGATCGATGCTTTCATCGATCATCTAGGAACCTGATGCACTCATCAATCAACTAAACCCTCGCTATTTCCAATCAGCTCTGTTGTAACCCTCAACAAGTAGCTGATCTTAATTGGTTGTCCTCTTAAAACTCCATCTAAGTTTAGTTCCGATCTTTCTGATTGATATGTGACTAGTATGTTGTATGAATGCTGGTTTGCAATTGAATTGTGAAGTAAGGTAGTTTTATGTACACACTTTGAATGAAATGTTGCATTGCATGTAGATACGATTACTTCGGCAACGGTACCTACGAGATCTCTCCGGAGTCTGCAGAGGATGTTCCTGAAGACCAAATGAACGTCACCAAGGGATTAACTGAAGCCCCGAACCAAAGTTCGGAAGATATTAACATTTCTAACTTCAGACCCACCAATAAAGGCAAGCCCCGGACATAACCTACTATTTTATTACACTGCAATCTATATCTATTTACATATTCTATGCATTAAGTTCTTAGGAATGCTTGAAACCCTAGTTGCATTCTCCTAGAAACCAATATGATGGATACTAGCTCTTGAGTCCGACTAGCTGCTATGCTAATAGGGCCGCTAGAAGTCGAGTGATTTCCTGTCACTCGCGCGATATAGGAGTTGTAATGCTTACATTTCTGTTATCACTATAAGGATGACGGACGGGAGTTTTATGAGGTATCATTGTTGAGATGATACCCCATCTGTGTTGTTAAAATTATTGATAAGGTCGTAGCGTGTGGTGATCGGGGTTAAGTGTTTGAAAGTACTAGCCACATGCCGCGAAATATGGTAAGCGGTAAGCCTAGTAGCCAATCGGCCCGAGGAGTGGACATACCTCCCACCACTCGTCTTGCTTCTTTTGGTTACTTATGTTCGACGTGTGGGAATACATGTTGCAAGGGCAACCAGGAGTACGGGTTTTGTAGTCGCGCTACAGACGTACGTCCTGCACTTTGGAAGTGCGTATGGTCCTGCAGTCGCTTGTGGTGGACCTGTCCACGAGTCGGAATGAAAGGTAAACGGTTGCTTCGGAACAACCTTGTGGTGTTCCAAGCGTGTGAGTTAGGTTTACCTTGCAAGGTTAAATTCGATTCGAATCGTCCGCCTCTCACGATGGTTGAGACTGCTTAATCCCTTTGTCACATTGAGTAACAAGAGCAATTATATGGTTATCAGAGATGATGTTTGTTATAAGAATTTCTACCATGCTTGAATAGCTATAATGCCCACCTAGAATAAATATCCAACTAGAATCTTTAAAGCTAAAAGTTGAAAATAAGGATCTACTCTTAGTTGCTTTTCAGCTGAAACTAAACCCAGAACCATTATAAGCCTTCATAAGTCTAGTTATGGGCTAAAGTATACCCAATCCCGGGTAAGCCTTGCTGAGTATTAGTATACTCAGTCTTGCTAGCTTTATGTTTTTCAGGTAAAGCCTTTGAAGACCCTACACTTTCCTTGTCATGGCCCTGTGCTCTTCCAAAAGATTGGTCCGAGGAATGGGATCCGTCCCCGGCCAATACTGATGATCTCGAGTGATGTCGTGCCCGGGCTTAGCATGGCATCCGTCTTGATGACGTGTCGTAATCGTCGCGTATGTTTTCCGCTGCCAAAAACCATAAATTTAGCAGTTTGTAATGTACTGCTTTTGAAAACCCTTATAATGTAATTCCCTGTGATGTAAAATGTGATGGTGATTGTATCTCTGGACTCACCTTCGTGTGAGGTAACCTTATTTGATCCTGTGTATCGGTGGTTTATCGGGACGTTACCCGACAGGCCAAGGGATTATACCGTTTGAAGCACGTTGGAGCCCTCTGGAGTGGACTCGCGTACTTGAGCCGGTATAATTCAGGTTGGTTCTGCCACAGCTGGTATCAGAGCTATAAGGTTACTCTGGAGATATATTTTACCTTAAAAATGCTTCAGTATAAAAGTTTGACCAACAAAATGTTTGGCAAAACTGCGTTGGATTCGTTAAGGATTGTTTTTAGTACGTAAAGCCCTAGAGTAATGTTTATGAGGGAAATAGAGGTGGCCATAGTATATATGTATAACCCTAACTACCAGCATTACTTTTCTGTTAAAACTTAAATTCATGCACAACCCAACTTTATATTCTGTAACGACATCTTCGATGGTGAGGTAAGAAGGTAAGGATCCTCAGCCAACTGAGGGAGCTTGGCCTTCCCGTCGGTGATGCGAACCGAACGCTGTTTCTCAAGCAGTGGCCTACTTGAGATGCTGCCAATGTACCAACTTCGGTTGACTACATTGGGAGTATATGGTTCGGCGCAGGGTATGGCGATCGCAGATCATACCCCCGCATTTTGCGGTACCCCCGTGAATATGTTGTTTCGATAACGTATGCTAACGTTGTCTGTACGGCGGTAATTGTACAGATGCTGTTTCTATAGTGAACAGTAATGTTTGGGGACGCTTTCATGACATGCTGGCATGAAAGGTTCAACATATATATATTGTGATTTTCTGCAGGTATGCTAACCTCGTTACGTAAGCTTGAACGTAAGAACGACTAGTATATATAGGGAGAGACGTATCTATATGATGCCACCGTATTTAACCACGTAAGTCCAAGGTTACTTGGCAGTTATTTTTGTTTGTGAGGACGTGTAGAACGTGCATACATCATGACATCTTGGATTGACTTGATTGCCTTGGTTGTTACGTTAATGTACTGAAATATGTGCTTGTATCTGAACGCCTATTTTAACTTTGTGTGGTAGGAGCCAACGTAATCTGCTAGCTTGAACCCTATCACCAATCTTAGCTTGACAGCCGAATCAAACTCTTGATCTTGTCTTGAATCTGTTTCGGCAGAAGCACTGAACTTTTTCTTTGATGGTAAGGTTTCAGCAAACCCATGAATCCATCCTTCAGTGCTTCGTCTATCCTTTCATGATGTTGTACCTATTATTGTTGGCTATTCTGGTTACAACATCTGAAGGTTGCACCTTCCATTTTTGCTCAGATGATTTTAGATAAATTAAAAAAAAAGATGTATGACAATAATTACTTTTGAATACAAATTTTCCGGCAAAAGTTATGCATCATAACATATATCATCTTTGGTCAGTGCATGATGTTGCATCGTCATCAAAGATCCGTAGACTGACTAACGGGTATGCCTCTAGTGCAACTTCGGGTTGTCCTCGGTTTCCTAAGTTTATCTTGCTGCTGTTGGCACTATAGGGTTGCTATTCCTCTTTTGTGGTGGTGTTTAATCACATGATCATGTTGCCGTGTCGGAACCTAAGGCCTCATGTGTGCTGCAGCCATATGATTGAGCCATTAGGAGCGCACTGGTGACTAGGTCTATGTGACGTAACCCCACTGCAATCTCTTTCTATGCAACCTTACTAGTGTCCTCGTTTAAGGATATAGAACTGTCCAGGTGTTAGCTACGAGAGAACGGTTGTAGGGTGCGAGTCACGTGCATCATCAACACATGAGGGTATGCATCATACTTCATGCATTTTATATGTGCATACATTGCAAATATCATCATCCTTGCATCATAGTGTATGCATCATTTGGTCAGCATCATGATAATTGCATTGTGTCATATGCACCATTTCAGTCGTGCATGGAATCCTCCATCCTCGTGTTGCACCATCATAGTAATCATACATCTCAATAGTGCATCGCGTTTATAGTTGGGGCATTTTGTTGTTATTCCTTGATTGCATCAATATAATAGGCATGTTTTGCAATCAACATTATTAAAATTATTCAGATAATGAACTCTGAGCAGGAATGTTTCGAACATCATTTATCAATCTGTTGTTCTATCCTCACTTGCTATCCATGAGCTTTGTGATGAGTGTTAGTGTCGCCAACACTAATCGTTCTCATGTGATGATCTTAGCTCTACGAGAACTTGATCACCTTTTCCTCTCTTATCTTGTTATACTCATCCATGTACAATCTATCCATGCTCTCGTTACACTTATCTTGTCATACTCCAATGACTTTTACCATCAACATCAATTATCTCTAGTGTGATTGCTTCCTGCCACTTCTAATGTGTGATTTGCTTTTCTTCCCTTAAAGAGTCTTTCGTCCGAATCTCGGGACGAGATTCTTTTTAGGGGGGAGGGCTGTGACAGTTCGTGTGTTTGTAATGCTAGGCATGTATTTTGTTAGTGTGAAATATGTGTTTGTTTGTATAAAGCTTATGTGTGTTTATGTGAAGCTTTTGAAAATTTAAAGTGCAAATAAAAAGGGTATTTTTGTAATTACAGAAAAACCTAGGGTTGTTTTTGTAAAATGTATTTGGATTAAGGTAATTTTAAAATAAGTAAAGGGTGGTTTTGCAAATATGTTTTTCTTACCTTATGTTTTGTAAAAATATATATATATATTTACTCAAAAGTTGCAATGGAAATGCAAGTGTTGAAGTGGGTAAAAAGTTTGGGTAAAATGGTAAAAATAAGGGTGTTTGTGTAATTTTATAAAAGTACAAGTCCTTTTATGCAAATGTTTGATTTACAAAAGTAACTTTCAAATTTACCCAGGACTAAAGTGTAAAAGTGCAAGGCATCATGACATGTCTATTCACTCATTATGACGAGTCTATCCCGTCATTATGACGTGTCATAAATTCTTGCATTTAGGTCCTGAATATTTTAAAATTACACTCTTAGGATAAAAGTAATTCAAATCCAACTTTTGCTCAAAATTTCATGTGCAAAGATACAAGTTTTGAGTTTTTGAACTTGAGCCCTAAAGCAATGTTGTAGAGTTTGAAAAACTCTCCAACTTTCGTTTTGGACATTTCTTCATTCGGGTTTTAAATCAACGGAAAATTTTATTTTACAAATAGGTCCCTGCAGTTCTCTGATTTTACGTATAAGTCCTTGGAGAAATCCATTCCTCCTTCTTCTCTCTCTGTTCCTCCTCTATCCTTATCTGGCGCCTTCTTTTCTTTTTCCCACCGTTGGCTTCTCCTTCCCTGGTTCCCAATCCCTATCCACCCCTCCCCTTTCTCTCTCTCCTCCAACCAGGCAAGGCGGCGTGGGGCTTGGCTCTGGGCGAGCGGCGCAGGGGCCCGGGCGAGCGCGCGCAGGGGCCCGAGCGGCTCAGGCGGCGCGGCTCGCGAGCGCGCGGGGCGGCTGCAGCCCACGCGCGGGAGGCGCTGGCGGGGCTCGGGCGCTGAGCGGCCCGAGCGGGCAGCCGCGGCGTGCGGGCGCCAGCGCGGGGGCCGAGCCGGGCGAGCGGCGGGCCCAGGTGCAGCAGCTATGGCGCGGCGCTGAGCGGACGAGTGGGCGCAGGGCAGTGGCCTAGGCGTGCGGAGCAGCGGGAGGCAGGCGCAGGCGGGCCGCGGGAGTTGGAGCGCAGCGGCGGCAGGCGGGCTGGCGGGCCCAAGCGGGGTGCGCGCAGGCGAGCGGAGGCGACCAGGTGGGCGACGGCAGGAGAGGGCACTGTCTCGCGGGCGCGTAGGTGCGGGACATGCGGGGACAGGCGGGCCATGGACGGCGCGGCGCTGCGCGCGGATGTGGCTCGGCCCAGGAGCGAGGCAGACGCGCGGAGTGGGAGACGCTGGGGCAGCGAGCGCGCAGGAGAGCGGCAGCGCGCGGTCTAGACCGAGCGGCGTGTGGCCGGCAAGGGCGAGCGGAGGCGCGGGCCGCGGCAGAGTGAGAGCGAGCGGCGTGGCGCTGCGCGCGGACGCGGAGCGAGTAGGAGCAACTGGCGATGATGTGCGGGAAGTTGCGTGCGCGCGGGTGGCGCGCATGAGCCGAGCGCAGGAGCGAAGCCGATGGCTTCAGGCGAGCAGACGGCGCTGGCTCGCGGGCGTTGAGCGAAGAAGAGTTGAAGCGCAGCGCAGTGGAAGCAGCGCGTCGGTTCGGGAGTGGCACGGACAGGAGCGAAGGCTGGTGATGCGGGCGCACGGACCGAGTAGCACGCGCGTGGCGGAGCAGAGTGGGCGCTGGTGCGTGGATGCACAGGAGTGAACTAGACGAGGGAAACCGGCGATGCAGAGCGGCTCAGTTGAAGCGCGGACACAGGGAGTCAGCGAGGGTGTGGCAGATGCGAGCGCGCGGGTGGAGCAACGCGTGCGCGGCAGAGCAGAGCATCGCGCAGCTAAGGCACGGCAAGGCCGAAACGAGTGCGTGACCAACAACGGAAGAAGGAGGAAGATCTATGCAGGGCAACGACGTGCAGGGTGGCAGCGTGTAACGCGTGGCGGTGTTCTCGTTGGGTGAGCTCAGGCCGCGACCGAATTAAGTGCAAGAGGGTCGCGCGTGATGGATAGTAGAAGCCGTCGAGGAAAACGCAACGGAAGGCATGGCCCTAATGCAAGTAGACCACGGTCCTTGCGAAGGCGGAAGTCTGAGTATGGCGTGGCGAATCAAAAAGAGAAGCCGCGAAGCGAAGACAGTGGTCGGGCGTGACGAGCTCGGAGGAGATGCGGTGCAGTAAGATCAAGAAGGGTTTCTTCTTGAGCGAGCAAAGGTGTTCGGTCGACCATGCTTTGGCATCGCATATGCGTGGGCAGAGAAAGTTCAACCGTGAGCAGGAAAACCCTGAGGTTCGCGGAGGAGTCAACATAGCGGACCAATCCGGCTATCTTCCACCCACGGCAACCATTTCCGGCAAACTTCTTCGTCATCCATGGAGTCTCGTCATCGTCGAGTTTTTCTCTTCGCCGATCCTATCGCCACGGGACTTCACTTTCCGTCTGTTCTTTTCCATAACCAAGGTTTACCCCGACCTACTGAATCTTCTTAATGCCGGCGACTCCTTTGCCGGAATATCGCCGTTAACTTCCTGTTATCTGTTTTCCCGGACCAGGGATTTGATTGCTATGTTTTAGAAAGTTTTAGGGTGTTCTTTGTAAAATTTCCAAAGCTTTCTGTATTTCAAATCAATGCACTTCTACATTTTATAGATTTTCGTAAGGAGTTCATAAAAATGTAAGATCAATTTTGTTTGAAACCCTAAGTCAAAATCTGCAAGTTTTTGTTGTGCTCTTGAATTGAAAATCTTGATTTGTGGTCTAGATTAAATGTTAGGGAATGAATGCTTTGTTTGTACCTTATATTGTATGCATGTGTTATAGCGGGAAGATAAAGTATAGGGTGTGATATCTAGTTGATCCTATCACCCTGGTGCTTATATCCTTGCCGTCAAGACGTTATTCTTGTCTTGATTGCCGTTTCCTTAAGTTTCTCTTCGTGTAAAGGTCTTTGTTAATTCATGTGTATCTGTTGCTTAGCTTATACATCTCTGCAGCTACATTTCAACCTCAGCTTTTGGTTCAGCTGCTAAGCATCCGTTTTCCTTGAGTCTAGGATGTTTCTGCGTAACAGCTGTCAGCCGATACATTTCTTTTGATATGTTCCTACCATCAGCTGGTTAGCTGATACAATTGTTACCTTTCTAGTATCGGCTACTGCCGATACAGTTCTTTGTTCTGTCCTACATCGGCTGCACATAGTCGATGCATCGGAGATGCACACACGATCTTAGAGTTCTTGCTATCGGCCAATCCAAGCTGATTCTAGCTGTCTTCCATACCAATGTAATATGGCCGATCAATCCTTAGTTTTCCCATCTTTACCCACACACTTCTATCAGTCGATTTATCGACTGAGAGATCAGCTATCTATATCTATCGGTCATGTATCCTCAACCACACTCCCATCGGCGGTACGTCACTCAATTGTTGTGCTGACGTAATCGAACCGATGCAACCACCCCTAGTTATCTAAGATAACACTTAAGCACATCTCAGTTAAGACACAACTGCTTTAGGAATCATCCCTCTGCTGAAGTGATCGATGCTTTCATCGATCATCTAGGAACCTGATGCACTCATCAATCAACTAAACCCTCGCTGTTTCCAATCAGCTCTGTTGTAACCCTCAACAAGTAGCTGATCTTAATTGGTTGTCCTCTTAAAACTCCATCTAAGTTTAGTTCCGATCTTTCTGATTGATATGTGACTAGTATGTTGTATGAATGCTGGTTTGCAATTGAATTGTGAAGTAAGGTAGTTTTATGTACACACTTTGAATGAAATGTTGCATTGCATGTAGATACGATTACTTCGGCAACGGTACCTACGAGATCTCTCCGGAGTCTGCAGAGGATGTTCCTGAAGACCAAATGAACGTCACCAAGGGATTAACTGAAGCCCCGAACTAAAGTTCGGAAGATATTAACATTTCTAACTTCAGACCCACCAATAAAGGCAAGCCCCGGACATAACCTACTATTTTATTACACTGCAATCTATATCTATTTACGTATTCTATGCATTAAGTTCTTAGGAATGCTTGAAACCCTAGTTGCATTCTCCTAGAAACCAATATGATGGATACTAGCTCTTGAGTCCGACTAGCTGCTATGCTAATAGGGCCGGTAGAAGTCGAGTGATTTCCTGTCACTCGCGCGATATAGGAGTTGTAATGCTTACATTTCTGTTATCACTATAAGGATGACGGACGGGAGTTTTATGAGGTATCATTGTTGAGATGATACCCCATCTGTGTTGTTAAAATTATTGATAAGGTCGCAGCGTGTGGTGATCGGGGTTAAGTGTTTGAAAGTACTAGCCACATGCCGCGAAATATGGTAAGCGGTAAGCCTAGTAGCCAATCGGCCCGAGGAGTGGACATGCCTCCCACCACTCGTCTTGCTTCTTTTGGTTACTTATGTTCGACGTGTGGGAATACGTGTTGCAAGGGCAACCAGGAGTACGGGTTTTGTAGTCGCGCTACAGACGTACGTCCTGCACTTTGGAAGTGCGTATGGTCCTGCAGTCGCTTGTGGTGGACCTGTCCACGAGTCGGAATGAAAGGTAAACGGTTGCTTCGGAACAACCTTGTGGTGTTCCAAGCGTGTGAGTTAGGTTTACCTTGCAAGGTTAAATTCGATTCGAATCGTCCGCCTCTCACGATGGTTGAGACTGCTTAATCCCTTTGTCACATTGAGTAACAAGAGCAATTATATGGTTATCAGAGATGATGTTTGTTATAAGAATTTCTACCATGCTTGAATAGCTATAATGCCCACCTAGAATAAATATCCAACTAGAATCTTTAAAGCTAAAAGTTGAAAATAAGGATCTACTCTTAGTTGCTTTTCAGCTGAAACTAAACCCAGAACCATTATAAGCCTTCATAAGTCTAGTTATGGGCTAAAGTATACCCAATCCCGGGTAAGCCTTGCTGAGTATTAGTATACTCAGTCTTGCTAGCTTTATGTTTTTCAGGTAAAGCCTTTGAAGACCCTACACTTTCCTTGTCATGGCCCTGTGCTCTTCCAAAAGATTGGTCCGAGAAATGGGATCCGTCCCCGGCCAATACTGATGATCTCGAGTGATGTCGTGCCCGGGCTTAGCATGGCATCCGTCTTGATGACGTGTCGTAATCGTCGCGTATGTTTTCCGCTGCCAAAAACCATAAATTTAGCAGTTTGTAATGTACTGCTTTTGAAAACCCTTATAATGTAATTCCCTGTGATGTAAAATGTGATGGTGATTGTATCTCTGGACTCACCTTCGTGTGAGGTAACCTTATTTGATCCTGTGTATCGGTGGTTTATCGGGACGTTACCCGACAGGCCAAGGGATTATACCGTTTGAAGCACGTTGGAGCTCTCTGGAGTGGACTCGCGTACTTGAGCCGGTATAATTCAGGTTGGTTCTGCCACATTCGCCCCTTCCTCCGAAGCCCCTAAGCAACTCGTGGCGAGCGGATCAAGAAATGGCGCCCAAGAGATCCAACGAGAAGGATGGGAAGAGGAAGGAGTCGCAGCCGCCATCTGGGAAATGGACTCACAGTAAGTGCTCCAACAATGATCTCATGAAACTGGTTTCCGAGGGTTTGATCCAAGAAAAAAGTCTTGTCAACTGGCGCCCCTCTTTTTGCGAACCTTTTCCTATGGAAAATGTGGACGAAATCGTCACATTTTACCATTTTGCTGAATGGGGTTTGGCCCTCCCCTCTTGTTCCTTCTTCCGAGGCCTTCTTTATTTCTACGGGCTTGAGCTCCATCACCTCAACCCGAATTCCATTTGCCACATTGCCATCTTTATCCATTTTTGTGAAGCTTTCCTCGGAATTGAACCCCACTGGGATGTTTTCCGCTTCCTTTTCCGACTGAAGCCGCAACCCACAGCCAAAAATCCATCCAACGTAGGGGCGCCGGCATCCAACTTAGTCAACAAGCCGGCGATAGGTACATTTCCTACAAGTTCCCCTCCAATGTTCCCAAATGGAAAAACCATTGGTTCTACATTGGGAACCACGCCCCCCAACTTCCTGAAAAATCTGGAAAACCCCCTGTCATTAGGCCAGAGTGGAACACCGAACACTCCAGAGGAGACCTGGACCAAGTCGACGAGTTGCTAGCCATCTTAGCAGCTCATAAAGAAATAGGAGTGACCGGAGCGTCCGTGATGTTTTCCTTCTTCAAACGCCGGATCCAGCCAATCCAACAACGCCACACACTAGGATTCGAGTACATAGGCGCTGAAGATCCCTCTCGGTTGTGCACAGAGGAATTGACCGACGACGCTGCACTCATCCGGGTCAGGCGAGTGCTGCTGGATGTGGATGCAGTTCCCTACGTCCTGCAGTTGTTTTCGGCGCAAAATCCTCAAAAACCGGTAAGTATTCGACTACTTTTTTAGAACAAGTTATACTATTCTGCCACTGCTGACTGAAAATCTTCTGCAGGGAAACACATAGTTGTACCGGAGCTATCCACCACAACCCGACAGCCCCCGGACGGGACCACCTTCTCCCCAGTGCCGCAGCCGAAGCGAAAAGGACTCAAGCAGCCGAGGCTCTACCCGACAGCGAGACCACTGAAAGCGGGAGCCCCCTAGCGGAAAGGGAAGCCGAAGAGAAGAAGACGAGAAGATAAAACACCCCCGGACCATCCGTGGAGTTGATGGAAACTCTGCCTTTGGTCCCGCAGGGTCGTCGGGTAGTGCGCAAATGAAAAGCACATGAATCCGCCAGGTATGAAGTTGCCGCCTTGTGGAATTGTCAAATGTCAATATTGTTGCATGCTAACACTATCCTTTTGTAGTCCGTCTGCTTCTTCTCCTGACCCCAAGCGCCAAGAGGTGGGAATGGACCCACCGACTACTTCAACAGGGACAGTTACCATTGCCGTGGCGGGCACCGCGCAATCAGCTGGTGTGAGCCCACCGCTGGCGATGAGTACCGTGGTTGAAATACCATGGGCTCTAAGAGTAAAGAAAGCTGTCATGAAGAAATCTTCACTGTAAGTGTAGATATTTTCTTGCATAATGTAGATCTTATCCTTTTCGACTTGTAGAGTAACATAACTGATTCTGCTGCATCAGGTCCGTGACTATCATGAGGCATAGTCCAAAACCCACCATGGCTACTCCAGCCCCCGAGCGGCCGGCTCCTGAGGAGCCAGCCCCTGAGGAACCATCCCCGAAGGAAGGCCCAACACTGCCCGACCCAACACCCCCCGAGCCCCAGCAACCCAAAGCCGGAGCTGGTGGTGAAGAACAAGTCGAGGCCACTAATGCTGCTCCTGCAGATGATGCAAGTAAGTGTTTGACCGCCCACGGCTAGCTGCTTAGACCACAGACATTATGTGCTGAATGCATCTTGACTTGCAGGTGCCCGACAACCCTCAACTGAAGATGCTGCAGGGACTACAAGGAGCACTGACGAGCTGCTGGTGTCTGGGAGCGGATACCAGAACATCATCACCATAGATCTAGTGGATGATCCGATCCTGACTAACAACAACATATGATACTTCAAGAAAATCTCCAAAGAGATGTACAATTTTACCCTGGTAAGGCATGATTACTCTTCTGCCAGTATACGTTGTCGAGTTGCTTGCCTTAATCTTCCCCCTTATGCAGGATGTGATCAGGCACTCATAGAAGAAAACTAAAAAACTGAAAGCAGTCGTGAGTGGCCACCAGGAGCTCATCGCAAAAAAAATGCATTTCAGAAGAGCTGATGAAGAACATTTATCTTCAGAGAGAGCTCGACAAGCTGAAGCTGGAGTGGATGCGAGAGATGTGGCTCCTCAAGAACGATCTCCGAAATCTCAAGAAGGCCAACTCCGAGCTCCAGGAACAACTCAAAGTACAAAAGAAGGCGCACCAAGGCAAGCCCTTTCTTCCATCGAGTACTTTCACTTAACAATTTATCTTGAATTCTGAAAATATCTTCATCGCAGAGCTTAGGAAAATCTTAACATGTAAAGAAGAGCTACTTACTGACGTGAAGAATATACTGTATCGCCGCACAGATGACGTCGAGTGGCTGCAGAAGGTGATCGCCGACACCAAACAACAATTCGCCGACTGCCTTCGGCAAGTCAAGACATTGGGCAAAGAGAAGGAGCAGGGGCAGAAGGAGCTGGAGGACCTCAAGGGAGCTGCCCAAAAGCTTGTGGACATGGTGGACCCACAAGAAGCCGGCAAAGCAGATGAGCGGCCCTTGCTGGAGCGACTTCTCGGAGCGCCACAGAAAGTCCTCAGTTTCCTCACTGAAGCCCCCATCACGTGTGTCGGCCATGCTCTTTCCTTTGTAAAATCCTTTTGGCCGGAGGCTCGACTAGAGGCGTTCGCGTAGGGTGTGGCTGCGGAGTGTTCGGAAAAACAATTCAACGAGTACCTCCAAGAAGCCCAACCAGTAGCAGAAAAGATAGTAAAAAGTGTACTACAGGATTGAGATGTAAAAACAAGTACACTTTTCCTTGTATATATTTGTCTTTGATGTCTCCACTTGCATATGCCTTGTGACTGAATTGTCATCCAAGTTCAAAGGCTAAGTAGTAGACACTACCCCGAGTGCAGCGACCCTGGAAGAAGTCAAAGTAGCTCCGAGTAGGAACCCTTCCAACAAGTTTGATATAACCCGATCGAGCAGGTCTAACCAGTTAGGAAAGAACGCGAGCATCGTCGCGAGACTGCCGTGCTTATGGCAAGAAGTTGAAACTACCTTGAGTGCAATGACTCTGGACGTAGTTGAAATAGCTCCTCATGTGATCCCATCCAATAAGTTACGTATAAACCAATCGAACGGATCAAACTTGTTGGGAAAAATGCGATCGTCATCGCAAACGACCATCAAAGGTCATGGCAAGAAGTTGATTCATATAAAGCATGGACGTGGCCGTAGCCTCTGTCAAAACTTATGATGAGAAGTCGATAAAATATGAATCATGGCCGTAGCCTCCGTCAAAACTCATGACAAGAAGTCGATTTATATAAATATGAACGTGGCTGTAGCCTCCGTCAAAACTTGTGACAAGAGGTCAATTTATCATGAACGTGGCCGTAGGCTCCATCAAAACTCATGACAAGAAGTCGATTTATATAAAATATGAATGTGGCTACAGCCTCCGTATGTTAATAGAAAAATTTACATTCTGAATTTTGTGACACGTAGCCTCCAAATTGATTCATAAGAAAAAGACCGCCTAGGCGTTCGGAGAACAGCTATCCCGCACGCCTTCTCACGGGTAGAACTTGTGCAGGTTCTGAACATTCCAGGAATTTAGGACGTCTTGGCCCTCAGGGTATTGTAGTCGATACGACCCTGGTCTTGTAACCTGCTTGACGATGAACGGGCCTTCCCACCTTGAGTTGAGCTTGTGTAGGCCGGTCTCGTCTTGGATGCGGCGTAGGACCAAATCGCCTATACTGTACGACCACTCCCTCACGTTGCGATCATGATATCGCCGGATCCCCTGCAGGTATCGTGCTGACTGAACAAGAGTAGTGCAGCGAGCCTCTTCGACAGAGTCGAGCTCTAACTGCCTTGCTTCATCCCCCTCACCTTCATTGTACATTTCAACCCTTGGGGATTTCCACATGATGTCGGCCAGTAAGATAGCTTCGGAGCCGCAGACAAGAAAGAATGGTGTTTGCCCTGTGGCTTTGGACGGCTGAGTCCTGAGCCCCCAGACGACATGTGGCAAGTCGTGTATCCACTTTCCTCCTTTCTTGCTATTTTCATCATAGAGTCTTTTTGTGAGGCCATCAATTATCATGCCGTTCGCCCTCTTGACTTGACCATTGGCCCTTGGGTGTGCAACAGAGACATATTTGACCTCGATGCACGCATTTTAACAGAACTCCCAGAACTGGTTGGCTGTGAAGTTTGATCCCAGGTCCGTGATGATGGCATTCAGAAAGCCGAAGCGATGCAAGATATTGGAGATGAAATCAACGACTCGATCTGGTGTGAGCTTGGCTATCAGCTTGTACTCGATCCACTTGGTAAACTTGTCGATAGCCACCAATACATGGGTGAAGCCGCCTGGCGCCATTGTGAAGGGCCCAATCATATCAAGACTCCAGCAAGCGAATGGCCAGGATGGCAGTATGGTGATGGGACTGTGGGCTGGGACGTGAGACTGCTTGCCAAAGAATTGGCAGTTTTGGCATCTCCGCACGAGATCCTCAGCATCGGACACTGCAATGGGCCACCAGAAATCAGCTCTGTATGCTTTCCCCACCAGCATTCTTGAAGCTGCGTGGTTGCCGCAAACTCCCTCATGTATCTCCTGTAGTATGTCGCAGCCATCTTCTCTCATGACGCACTTCATGAGCACCCCTGATCGTGCACCATGCCAGTAGAGCTTACTGTCGACTAGGATGAAACCCTTACTTCTGCGCATGACACGAGCTGCCTCTGTGCTTCTTGCGTCCATCCCCGCTGGTAGTCTTTGATCCGTGATGAAATCAATATAATCCTCTCTCCAGTCCTCTCCAAGCATCATAACCTCCCGATCAGGCTGTTGAAGGCAGGCATTAGTGGTTACCTGAGGTGAGGGCTTGATGGATGGCTGCTTTAACTCCTGGACGAAAACACCCACTGGAACCTGTGCACGGGTGGACCCCAGCTTGGACAGTATATCTGCGGCAACATTGTGCTCCTGTACCACATGATGAACCTCCAGGCTGGAAATTTTTTTTTCCAGCTGGCGCACTTCTTGTACATAAGCGTCCATCATCTCCTTGTTGCAGTCCCACTCTTTGTTGACTTGCTGAATGACTAGAAGTGAATCACCATATACAAGAAGTCGCTTGATGCCTAGTGATATTTCCAAACATAGCCTGTGAAGCAAGGCTTCATTATTGGATACCTCCCAAAGGATCTAGAGGACATACTTCAGCTGTTCGCCCCATAGAGAGATAAATAGGACTTCAGCACCGACGCCATTGAGCTTAAGAGACCCATCGAAGTACATGGTCCAGTGCTCTAGTTTGTCGACTGGAGTTGGAATTTGATTCTCTCTCCACTCAGCCATAAAATTGACTAAAGCTTGAGACTTGATTGCAGTGCGTGGCTTGAAGTCGATAGATAAAGTCCCCAGTTCCACTGCCCACTTTGATATACGCCCCATGGCATCTTGATTATGGAGAATATCCGCCAACGGAAAATCCATAATCACAGTAATCTTGTACTCGTCGAAGTAATGGCGCAACTTTCTCAATGTAATCAGAATTGCATATAAGAGTTTCTGAACTGCCGGGTATCGTACCTTTTGATTTGGAGAGTACCTCACTGATGAAGTACATGGGCCTCTCCACTCCAAATGCATGGCCTTCCTCGCTGTGCTCGACTACAATAGCACTGCTGACAACATGAGTTGTCACCGCAATGTAGAGTAGTAGATCTTCAATCGGCAATGGTGTTGTAAGGATCGGAGGAGACTGAAGGTGATGTTGTAGATCTTGCAAGGCTTGCTCGACCTCCTCCATCCACTGTAACTTGTCTTGGCATTTTAGGAGCTTGAAGAAGGGTAGTCCTCTCTCCCCGAGCCGGGAGATGAACCTATTTAGGGCTGCCATACATCCTGTTAGCTTCTGTACATCTTTGATTGTAGCCGGTGCCTCCATATCAGTGATGGCCGTAATCTTCACAGGATTGGTTTCAATTCCTCGGTTGCTGACGATGAACCCGAGCAATTTTCCTGATGGTACTCCGAAAATGCATTTAGTTGGGTTGAGCTTCCACCAAAACCTGCGTAGGCTGCTAAACGTCTCTTCCAAGTCTGCAATCAGGTCATCAGGATTCCTGGTCTTGATGACCATGTCATCCATGTAGGCTTCAACGTTCTGATGCAGCTGATCAGCAAAGCACACCCGAAAGACATAGTTTTGTAAGCATACGTTCCAAACGGGTTGATGAACGCAGTATTGATTTGATCTTCCTCCTTGAGCGCGATCTAGTGATACCCTGAATAGCAATCAAGGAAATAGAGGAGTACACAACCCGCCGTCGAGTCGATGACTTGATCAATTTGCGGGAGCCCGAAGTGATCCTTTGGGCAATGCTTGTTGAGATCGGTGTAATCAACGCACATTCTCCATTCATTATTATTTTTTCTTACAAGGATGGGATTAGCTACCCACTCTGGATGGATTACTTATTTAATGAAGCAAGCCGCGAGGAGTTTAGCTATTTCCCGTTTAATTGCCTCACGCTTTTCAGCAAATCTTCGAAGGCGTTGCTTTTTTAGCACAACCTGTGGGTGTACATTCAAACTATGCTCGATCAGTTCCCTGGGCACCTTTGGCATATCCGCTGGTTTCCATGCGAATATGTCTCGGTTGGCCTGAAGGAAACTGATGAGCGTGAGTTCCTATTTCTCATCTAAGCCTGCGCCGATGACGGTGATCTTGGATGAGTCACCCTCCTGGAGCTGGATCGACTTGAGGGCCACGTCGCCAGCTGACTGGATGCTCGACTTGCTGGCCTTTCACAAAGGGATCTCCAGCCCAGCTTGGGAGAGCTGCTGTGCGGCCGCGAGTACTTCCCCTGAAGCATCTGGCACACGCGTAGTTGAAGCGTACCGAATCGCCTCCTGGTTGCAATCATATGACTTCTTCAAGTCACCTTGGAGACTGAGTACTCCACTTTGTCCTGTCATCTTGAGAAGCAAATAAACATAATGCGGCACTGCCATGAATTTGGCGAGTGCCGGTCGGCCCAGTATGGCATGATAAGAAGATTCGAAGTTAGCAACTTCGAATTTAATGAACTCGGTGCGGTAGTTCTCCCTCGTGCCGAAGGCGACTGGAAGAACCACCATACCAAGTGGGTGCGCCGTATTACCTGGGACAATGCCGTAGAACAGAGACTTGCTCGGAATCAGCATGTCCGTGAAGTCCAGACCAATCTTTCTCAAAGTGCTGGCGAAGATAAGGTTGAGACCACTCCCACCGTCGATGAGCACCTTGGTGAGCCTGACTTCTGCCACCACTGGATCCAGGACAGGGGGAACTTATCAGGCTCTGAGAAGCTTGTCCACTGGTCATCGCGGGAAAATGAGATGGGGACCTTCGACCAACGGAGTGGTCGTGGTACCGCCGGCTCGACGGACATGATCTCCTGGAGAAGCAGTTTCTGGTCCCGCCTGGAGCCGAAGTCTCCATGTCCCCCGAAGATGACGTTGACGGTCTTTGAAGCATCCTAGAACTTCACATTGTGCGTTTTGTCCCCTTGGTCGTTGTCTTCTGGTTCTTTGTCCACTGGCTTGTTCTTCTTTCCGCCATCGGAATTGCTAAATGTCCTCCGGAGGTGGTAGCAATCAATTGCCGCATAATTGGCACCTGGATGCCGTGGACATTTCTTCTGCAGGAGCTTTTCGAACTCCTCCTGCGTTGTTGTCTTCTTGCCTCGCGAGGGATGATCCACAGCCACGACGAGATCATCTGGCTTGCGCTTTCGGGATGGACCCAAGTAGTCCCGCTGGCTCTTGTCGTTACGGTTGTCATTTGGATGCCTCAGGCTGCTATCATTGCGCCTCAGGAGCTGCTCCTGCATCTTTTCTTCCTGCTCGGACCAGTCGTGCATCATATCACGAAGCCCTGCAACAGTTTTCGATCTGTTCCGCTCAAAGTCTCTGTAGATGGCTGGGTCGGTGATACCGTTGTAGAAGCAGTCGATGATGTCTTCCTTCGAGATATTCGCAATAGTAGCGCGAACGTCGAAGAAACGGCGTGTATAGGATCGTAGGAGCTCGTTATGTTCCTGTTTACATTGAGCAAGATTGTGATGAGTACCTGCGCGAGTGATCGCCCCCTAGAAGCTGTCGATGAAGACCTTCTTGAGCCGCTCCCAGGAGTAGATTGAGTTGTTGCTGAGACTCTCCAACCACGTGAGCGGCGCAGGGTCCAAAGCCATCGGGAAGTAGACGACCTTGGTGATGTTGGAGCCCCCTGCGACTTCAATGGCAGTGGAGTAGCAATGTAGCCATTGCTGAGGAGCTTGCTTGCCATGATACTTGGTGATGCTGATCGGCTTGAAGTCCTCAGGGTACTTGTAACTGCTAAACCGTGCGGAGAAAGCTGGAAAACAGTCGCTGCAGTCAGTACCCTCTGTCTCGGCTACTTCGCGCTCTCTGCGCCTGGAATCGATTACTGACCCCGCATCGCGTCCTTCATTGATTCGCTGGCGCAGGTCTTCTGGAGGAGACCGATGATTGGCCGGACGCGGGTTGCCACCTGGAGGTGGCTGCTGCCTCCCGCCAGGGGCCTGACTCCCGCGGGCGTTGTCGTTGATGTTGCTGCGCTGAGGTCGAGGATGGCCGCCTGCCGTTCGACTGTGAGCTTGGCTCCGGCTTTCGCCCATGCGCTCCTCCCTAACGGTAGACGCCGGGTTTTGTTGATCAAGCTAAATCCAAGCCCTCTGTACGTAACGAAGTGCTTGATGCACATTTGGATCATTACTGTGCTCGAGTATAGCCGTTACCCTGGCGATGTTGGCCACCGGAGTCCTGAAGCCCCGCTCGCTTACGGCAGCGAATTCGGCGTCAAGCTCGCGATGCATAGATCGCATGCGCTCATTGACCCTCCTTCAGCGGGCTGCATGAGCTCTGTTCCTGATCCTCCGTGCCTCACGATCGGTGTCGTTTTCATCGCCGGCGTTGGCTATGGCCTCATCTTCAGATACCGCATCAAAGTCGACGATGGGCAAGTCGCCATCATCCTCGCCTTCTTCCGCCATCAGCACCTGGCGTGAGATGAGCTCATCAGAGCTCGCGTCGACTAGCTCGGTCGACTCCTCTGCCGCGATGGCTAATGGCCTGCCCTCCTAAAAAGGTAAGGGATCAAGGTGTGCCACAAGCCGGTCTTCGGCCTTAAGTAGATCAGAAAGTTTCATGCCCTTCCAATGCACGAAACGCCCCTCTGGAGTGGAGGTGGTCACCAGACCATTGGCACGAAAACAACCCGCAGCCCCTCGACGTGTGGTGGCTTCGGGCTTTCCGAGTTGGAGTAAAGAGTCCAAGTCCTTCTCCAATGTGGAGAGGGACTCGGAGATGTTGGCCTCCTGAAGATCAGTGGCCAAATTGCGTAGACCGAGTCGTGATCGGCTACGCGAGACCTCAGATTGGAACTAGTCCAACCCAAGCAAGGTTGTTGCAGCGCTGGATGGAGTCGCGCCGAAAGCAGACTCCTCCTCGGTCCTCATAGCGGATCCATGGATTGACAAGTCGTCGAGATTATCAACGAACTTATCGAGGTCGCTAGGAAAACTCGCCACGGGAATTTTCGGCTTCATGTTGACGAGGAATCGACGAGAACTGCCCGCGCCATCTGCGACGCAGACCCACAAGCCAAAAAAATGTCGTGCCCTGACAGGGTACTGACCTGGTGAACTGGAAAGATGCCATCGAGTTCGCCGGTGGATCTTGGATGCGCTCCCCTATCTGGCACGCCAGCTGTCGGTGTTTGACCGGCTGCCCACCGAGGGGTATACCCGAGGTGGTAAGTTTAGGTGAGGAGAAGCCGAGATCAGGAACTCAAAGGTGCTAGGAACACAAGATTTAGACAGGTTCGGGCTGCAATGTGTGTAATGCCCTACGTCCTGTATGGTGGTTTGTATTGCCTTGGGTGTAGATGTTATATTTTGAAGGGATCCCTACCCCCCCTATATATTCGGGAGGACAGGGTTTCATGAATCCTAGTCCAATACTAGCCAAGGAATCGTACCCGAGTACAACTCGAGTAGTTTCCTTCTGTACCGACTAGCTTTATCTCCTACTCATACGAGTAAAGAACAACATAAATAAGAGATAAGACAAGTTTTATCTCTTAATCCTATTTAAACTACGCTATGTACACAGCCCCGTAGTCCCGGGTCTGACAGGGACCACTGCAGATTGGTGGGATGCGTACATCGCAGCTCATGACACCCCTAACACCATCACGTGGCAGGAGTTCATGAACAAATTCAGAGAGCAACACATACCCAAAGGTCTGATGAAGCTTAAGAAGCAAGAATTCCTCGCGCTAAAGCAGGGATCAATGTCTGTGAGTGAGTACTGGGACAAGTTCATCCAGTTGTCTCGCTACGCTCACACAGATATAGCAGATGATGCAGAGAAGCAGGATCACTTCAGGGATGGTCTGATTGGTCCTATCAAGTATCAGCTGATGGTGCACACTTTCGAGAATTTCCAGAAGATGGTGGACAATGCCATCATGGTGGAGCATGCTCGCAAGGAGCTGGGTGAGTAGAAGAGAAAGTTTGAGTCATCAGGGCAGTTCAGCAGCAACTCCCGCCCTCGTTTCACGCCCCCACAAGGAACACCTTTCTGCACTGGAGGACAAGGTGTCAACTTCTGGCAGAATCAGTACCCGCGCCCCAATCAACAGGGTCAGCAACAGCAAGCACAACATGCTGGTCATTCAGCGCAGTGTCCTAACTTTCCGCAGAATCGCCAGGGCACCCCTACTAGAACACCTGTGAGGAACAATACACCTATTTCCACTGGTGGTAACACGTGCTTCCCGTGTGGTGAAGCGGGTGTTATCGCCATAATTTGACTGGGCCAAGGGATGGGCCGAGAGCAACATGGGCTGAAGGAAATCATCGTAACGGGCTACGAATCGGCTTCTGTGCGAACATGTCAAGGGTCGGGATGGCCATGTATCTAATAAGGATAGTTTAAATATAGTAAGTTAGAGATTAGATCGTAATCAGCTAGGGTTAGTTAGAAAAGATCAAGTCTCCGGACTATAAATATGTACCGAGAGATTCAATAAAACAAAAAAAATCAACATTCACGACAAACTCTCGGCGCATTGCCTCCCCTTTCCCAAGGGTTTCTCCAGGTAATCAACATGCTGCTCCGATTATGTTCCGCATGATCGGAGCAGCATTGCGTTTATCTGCTTATCTTTGTGTTTCTCGTACTGAAGCGTTGTTGATGGCGAGTAACACTAGTTATCTTAAACAATTATGTACTGCGTTAGTTCCGAATAATCCATCTATGTTCTGCTTGCTGTTCGTAATCATTTAGTTGCCCTTGTACGTGATTTCGGGTGCAAGGGCAGCACCTTGCTCTGTTATCGCTTAGTAGATCTAATCTGTTACGGTACTTCTTTGCATTATAAGAATTCGGTTTAATATCCGTATGATTAGGCCCTTCAGACGGGTTAAATGTTCTGGCTGCATGATTGGTGCTTTATGGTAATCCAATGAGGGATTGTTCCGGGAATCGACTTGTTAGTTTGTTTTTAGGCCTCTTTTTGGGTTAGCGTCTTGTTATCTTTCATGTTCGTTAGGCTTAACTACGCGTAGGATGTTCCGGTTACACGATGAAGACTTTTACTGTCGTAGATTAGATTAGCTTGGTGATTACAGAGCATGCTTTTATCTTTTCTATCGGATTCGTACAAGACATTCGAATATTAATAGATCCGATCTGTTAAACGGGGCAATTGGCTTCTTTTAGCCAATTCTGAAAGTTACCCGAAGATCCAACCTGGTACAGAGACAGGTCCGACTCAGTGCAGAGGCTCCATCGGCTCTTCTAGCCAATTTTGGGAGTCATATTAAGAGCCGGTCGTGGCTTGGAGTAATGTTTGACGGGGCTGTGCATGCAGGAAACTAACTGATAACAACTTCTACACCTTCCTAATCAGGTATAGGTCAGGTGGCACACCTAGCACTTCACCAAGCCAGGGCGTGTGCCGGACTTCTGGGCCGTTGACCGAGGGACTGGGACCCACCAGCAGTCCCAGAAACAACCCAGCTCCTCGTGTTGCCTGTCGCTGCTCGCTGGTGGGTTTCGATCGACAACACATTCTGGCACGCCCGGTGGGACATCATCGACATCATCGACTACCTCATCGACATCATCGACTACCTCATCGACATCATCGACTACCTCATCGACTACATCGACTACTTCCTTCGACTACATCGACTACTTCCTTCGACCCCATCGACTACAATCGGCTGCATCATTTTCTTCGGCTTCATCAACTTCCGTTGTCAAGATGCCGAACGAGAACTTGATTACTTTTGAAGAGTTGTCTGATGAGCACAAGCAAAGGTGCGCTCGACGAAGTGGATCTGTCCACTCCTATGGAAGAACACACGTGAGCTCTCCGCCAGGAAGTCAACTACATGGTGGCTCATTCGTTACATCGACATTCTGAGAGTTTGGTGAACACCCTTGAGCGTGTCGCGGTGCGCGTGGTGCACGAAATTATGAAACACCAGTACTCTCCAACAGGATCTGCTTTAGGGAGTCACAAAGGGGAGTTGCCTTCTCAAGCCAGACCACCAGTGCCTTACACATTTGCAGCCCCAGAGCAATATAATTCTCCGGCATATGTCATATATAAGGTGGGAGGAGACCCTGCTGATTACCAATTCTCCAGTGAACCCACCAAGGAGGTACCGCATGGATATGTTTGTGCGTATATACCAGATGGTGGTAACCCAGCACAACCCACGCAGAGAACAACTGGAGGAACATCTGTAGTCGATGCTGACAAACAGGTATGGCTGGCTACTTATGCGACAGGGCCGAGTCATGAAGGTACGCACTCGGCCCCAGAGTTCGTACAGTAGATCAGATTAGTGCCATTTTGAGAGATCAATTTGGTATTCTCCCAACAAGGCGAGCGATCGGCTACACCAAGCCGTGTCCAAGCGAGTACGACTTGATTCCCCTACCGTCCAAGTATTGGCTGCCTGATGTGGAAGAACCAACCTGAATTATACCGGCTCAAGTACGCGAGTCCACTCCAGAGGGCTCCAACGTGCTTCAAACGGTATAATCCCTTGGCCTGTCGGGTAGCGTCCCGATAAACCACCGATACAGGATCAAATAAGGTTACCTCACACGAAGGTGAGTCCAGCGATACAGTCACCATCATATTTTACATCACAGGGAAACTACATTACAAGAGTTTCTAAAAGTAGTACGAAGTTTCAAATCTAGAGAAATTATTACCAACTGTTAAAGTTATGGTTTTTGGCAGCGGAAAAGCAAACGCGACGGTTTACCATGCGTCGTCAAGATGGATGTCATGCTAAGCCCGGGCACGACATCACTCGGTATCATCAGTGTTGGCCGGGGACGGATCCCATTCTGAGGTCCAACCATCTGGAAGAGCACAGGGCCAAGGCAAGGGAAGAGTAGGGTCTTCAAAGACTTTCCCTGAAAAATATATAACTAGCAAGACTGAGTATACTAATACTCAGCAAGGCTTACCCGGGATTGGGTATACTTTAGCCCGTAACTAGACTCATGCAAGCATTGTATAGGCTCTGGGTTTATTTTCAGCTGAAAAGCAACAAAGAGTATAACTTACTTTCAAGTTTTAGCTTTCAGATTCTAACTTGATTAGCCATTCTAGGTAAGCACCTATACTAAGCAAGCAAAATAGAAATTATCATCAATCAAGATTATTCCATCAGTAATTACACTTTTTACTCGATGTGGCAAAAGGGATAAGCAGTCTCAATCCTCGTGAGAGGCGGACGATTCTGAATCGAATTCAACCTTGCAAGGTAAACCTAACACACATGCTTGGAACATCCAACGATTGTTCCGAAGCAACCGTTTGCCTTTCATTCCGGGTCATGGAGCAGGCCACCACAAGCGACTTGCAGGACCGTACGCACACCAATTGTGTAGGACATACGTCTGTAGCGTGACTACAAAACCCGTATTCCTGTCTGCCTTGCAGAACGTACTCCCACAGGTCGGTGCGTGAGAAAAACCAAATTACGAGTGGTGGAAGGTATGTCCACTTGCCGGGCCGATTGGTTACTAGGCTTACCGCTTACCATATTTCGCGGCATGTGGCTAGTACTTTCAAACGCTTAGCCACCACTACCACACATTTCGACCTTAAAACTTTTATCAAAATAGATAGGGTAATCTTCAGGTCATGATACAGCACATGACCCTGTCCATCATCCTTATAGTAATTGCAGAATAGTAAACAGTCAACTCCTATATCGCGCGAGTGACAGGAAATCACCCGACTTTTACCGGTCCTATTTAGCAAAGCATCTAAGCGATAAGGACTCGGGTACAATACATTGGATTCCTAAGTTCTTATGCAACTAGGGTTTCATTGCAACTCCTAGACGTAATGCAAGATATATATTATAATAATAAAATTGTAGTAATTTGAAATACTGGGATGTGCATCGGGGCTTGCCTTTATTGGTGGGGCTGAAGTCAGGGATGTCAGTATTGTTATCTTCCGAACTTGGTTCGGGGCTTCAGATAATCCCTTGGTGATGTTCACTTGGTCTTCAGAAACATCCTCTGCAGACTTCTGGAAGATCTCATAGGTACCGTCTGCGGAAGTAGTCGTATCTACATGCAATGCAACATTACATTCCAGTGTGCATATAAAGCTATTTTACTTCACAACAAAGTTGCAATTCAACATTCATTTAACATGCTATTCACATAACAATCAAAAGATCTGAAATTAACTTGGGTAGAGCTTTAGTTGGACAACTGATTAGAATCGGCTATTTGTTGAAGGTTACAATAGAGCCGATGGAAAACAACAGGGTTCAGCCGATAGAATTGGTAAAGGAGGGAGCTCTCTATACAGTTTTAGGAAATCTGCTGATTTCTATTTGGAAGAGAAATCGGCATGAGTAGTTTCTGTATATGAGCAGAAGAGATTAACCGGTTTCGGTTTCACCAAAGGTTAAAACGGCTGATATGGATAGTACTTTAAGAACAGGAAAAGGAAGGATCTTGCCAATTGGATTATCAGCATGTTTCTGGTCTATCAAATGGTTGGTGTATTGGCTTGTCTTAGTTGAGGAGGGTCGCATCAAGTTTAGCCGATTGATATGCCTTGGTTGTGCCTAATAGAGGCATGTCTACTGTGCTATCTTACTAATCTAGGGTTGTGTACTTTGGTCTGGGTAGCCGATTGATAGGTGCACCGGTTTCCTAATTGATCGATGAAAGCATCGATTACTTTAGCAGAGGGGTGATTCCTAAAGCAGTTGTGTCTTAACTGAGATGTGCTTAAGTGTTATCCTAGGTAACTAGGTGTGGTTGTATCGGCTCGATTACATCAGCACAACAATTGAGTGACGTATAGCCGATTGGAGTGTGGTTGAGGGTATGTGACCGATAGATATATAGCCGATCTCTCGGTCGATAAATCGGTTGATAGAAGTGTGTGAATAGGGATGGGAAAACTAAGGATTGATCGGCCATATTTGACCGATATGGAAAACTAACTAGAATCGGCTTGGGTCGGCCGATAGCAAGAATCATAAGAGTGTGTGCATCTCCGATACATCGACTATGTGCAACCGATGTAGGACAGAACAAAAGAATTGTATCGGCAGTAGCCGATATCAGAAAGATAACAACCGTATTAGCTAACCAGCCGATGGTAGAAGCATATCAAAAGAAATGCATCGGCTGACAGCTGTTACACAGAAACATCATAGATTTCAAAGGAAACGGATGCTTAGCGGTTGAGCTGATAGCCGACGCTGAAGTATAGCTGCGGAGATGTATTAGCTAAGCAGCAGATACACACAAACTAACAAGGATTCTTATATGAAAAGGACCTTAAGGAAACGGCAATCAAAACAAGGACAGTATCTTGATGGTAGGGATATGAGTACTTGTGTGATAGGATTAACTAAATATCACACATCTCTATTTAAGACATATATTCTATGGCTTACTTTTCATCTATAACACAAGCATACAAATAAAGCATTCATTCTCTAATATTTAACCTAGATCACAAATCAAAGACTTCAACTCAAGATCACAACATAAACTTATAGATTTTGACCTAAAGATTCAAACAAAACTGATTTCATATTTTTATGAACTTCTTACGAAATTCTATGAAATGTAGAAGTTCATTGTTTTGAAATAAAGAAAGCTTTGGAAATTTTACAGAGAACACCCTAGAACCTTCTAAATCAAAGCAATTAAGTCCCTGGTCGGGGAAAACAAAGAGCAGGAAGATAACGATGATGTTCCGGCAAAGGAGTCACCGGCATTAGGAAGATTCAGTGGGTTAGGGCAAACCTTGGGGTAGCCTTGGTTGTGGAGGAGAACGGGTGAAAAGTCAATTCCCGCGATGAATAGGATCGATGGTGAGAAGAGCTCGATGGTGACGAGGTTCCGTGGGTGATGAAGAAGCTTGTCAGGGGATTGTAGTGGGTGGAAGATGGCCGGAGGGATATTTCTCACGGTAACCCGTGGCGATGATAGTCGGCTTTACCACGGCGACGATGTTCCAACGAAGGGATCCGAAGAGGCTCGATAAGAGGGTTCACGAGCTTTCTTGAGGTGTTGTGGTCTTGCTTGGGCGATCGACGAGGAATAGGAACTGCCGGACGTCGTGGACTTATGGTACGAGACAATGGAGCCGGATTGGTTCGCTAAGCCGACTCCTCCGCGAACCTCAGGGTTTTCCTGCTCACGGGCCAAGCCTCCCCTGCTCACGCAGATGCATTGCAAAAACACATCCGGTATGCCCGCGCAGTTACTTGCAGGGCCGCCGTGCCTGGCCGCAGCCCATGTGCGCCACTTTTGCTCGCACAAGATGTAGCTCTGCCACTCTTTCCGCCTGCTGCGACGTCATCCGGGTTGACCTACCGCCGCCGCCGGCAGAACGCTTCCGCTCCACACTTGCGGACGCGCCAGTCCAATTCTGCCCGGACCTCCGCCTTCGCTTCGCCACGCCACACTCGCCCCCTCTGCCTTCGCGAGGGCCGTGATCTGCCCGTATCTGGGCCACGCCTTCCGCTGCCGTCCGCGCCGAGCTGCCGTGCTGCAGCACCTCCGCACACGCGTGCCTGCGCATTCCAGCACCGCGAGCCCCGCGCCCAAGCTCGCGCAGACCGCCTCGCTACGCGCCGCCGGTCCTTGCAGAGGAGCTCAGCGTCGCTCGCTCCGCGCCACATCCGCTCCAGCGCCGCCAGTCCCGCATCCGCACACGCACGCCTGCACGTCATCGTCCTGCACGGCTACCCCTCCTGGCGCACGGACCCTGCACGCACCGCCCGTGTGCCGCTCACGCCGGCACCTACGCTGCGCCCTTGGCCCGCTCGTGCCGCGCTCCAGTGCTGCCCGTGCCACGCCGGCTCACGCGTGCCGACAGTGCCGCTCCGCTCCCGCGCACCACCGGTCCCGAGCACCCGCGCCAGTTCACGCCGCCAGCGCCTGCCTGCCTCCGCGCCGCCGCCTGGAGCCACGCCCGCTCGCGCGCACCTGCTCCACGAGCCTCCTACGCACGCCGCCGCCTGCGCCGCCATCAGCCGCTCGCCCACGCTCCTGCCCGGCGCCGCCCGCGCGCCCCGCTCGCGTGCCCGAGCCGAGCCGCCCCCGTGGCCCGCCTGCACCGCACCTGAGCCGCCGCGCCGGCTCGCACCGCGCGCCTGCGTCCGCGCCGCGGCCGCCCGCCGCTCGGGTCCGCCAGCGCCGCTCCTCCCGCACACCTGCGCCGCGCCTGCCGCGCGCCAGCGCCCGCTCGCCGCTCAGGCCGCCCGCTCCTGCCCGAGCCGCGCTGCCCGGCACTTGCTGCTTGCTCGGGCCGGGTGGAGGAGAGAGAGAGGGGGGGTGGAGGTAAGGATGGAGCCAGAGAAAGAGATGCTACCGATGTGGAGAAAAGGAAGGGCGCCAGGGGAGAGGGAAAGCAGAGAAGGAGAAATGGAATTCTCCCAAGGACCTAAGCGCAAAATTAGAAAGTTACAGGGACCTTTCTGTAAAGCATAATTTCTCATTAATCTATAACTCTAATGAAGAAATGCCCAAAATGAAAGTTGGAGAGCTTTTCAAACTCTACAACATTGCTTTAGGGCTCAAGTTCAAATACTCAAAATTTATATCTTTATACGTGAAATTTTAAACAAAGGTTGGATTCGAATTACTTTTGTCCTAAAGAGTGTAACTTTATAAAATTCAGGACCTAAATGCAAGCATTTATGACACGTCATGATGACGGGATAGACTTGTCATAATAATTGGATAGACATGTCATGATGACTTGCACCTTTTACACTTTAGTCCTGGGTAACTTTAAAAATTACTTTTGTAAATCAAATACTTGCATAAAAGGATTTGTACTTTTATAAAATTATATAAATACTTTTATTTTCACCACTTAACCCAAACTTTTTACACACTTCAACACATACATTTCAAATGAAACTTTTGGATAAATATATATATATATTTTTGCAGGGGATAAAATAAGAAAAACATGTTTCCAAAACCACCCTTCACTTATTTTGAAGTTACCTCCTATCCAATTACACTTTGCAAAAACAACCCTAGTTTTTCCCATAATTACAAAAATACCCTTTTTATTTGCACTTTAAAATTTCAAAAGCTTTACATAAACACACACAAGCTTTACACTAACAAGCACCTACTTCACACTAACAAAATATATGTCTAGCTTACAAGTACATGAATTGTCACACCTGAGTTCACCAAGTTTAGCGAAGCAGAAGGATCCAGCTCCATAGAGCACGTGAGCCGATATCTGGCGCAGCTAGGGATAATTTCGGTGTTGGATCCATTGCGGGTAAGGTTTTTCTCGCAATCTCTCACAGGACCGGCTTTTGGATGGTACACATCATTGGGTCCTGATTCTATCCGCACCTGGAAGCAGCTAGAGGAACAATTCCATATACAATATCATTCAGAAGCTGCAGAGGCTGGGATTGCTGATCTAGCACAGGTCCGTCAGAGGCGGGGAGAGACTATGGCGGAATACATCCAGCGTTTCAGAGAAGTTAAAAACCGGTGCTATTCAACTCGGATTTTAGAAAAAGAGGCAGTCGAATTAGAATCTTTGGGATTGGTAAAACTGATCAGGGATCTGGTTTTCCAACTGGAATTCAACTCTTTGGCACATCTGGTGCAGAAAATGACTGTATACGAACAACGCCACCCAGAATTATACCAAGACAAGTTCAAACGTCAAGTAGTAATGGTTGACGCTGAAGATTCTGAAGATTCTGGGGACGACCAAGAGGTAGCAGTCGTAGAGTGGGCATAGGGGGCAAAACCCGTGTCCTGCAAGTGGGTGAAACAGCAAGGACCTTCGAAAGGGTTTGATTTTGATGTGAGCAAGGTCGAACAAATATTCGACTTGCTCTTGAAGGAGAAGCAGTTGAAATTCCCTGAAGGTTGCAAGATCCCAACAGCTCAGGAGCTCCAGGGGAGATCATACTGCAAGTGGCATAACTCTTTCACTCACGGTACCGATGACTGGAAGGAACTCCGGCGACAGATACAATTAGCTATTGAACAAGGCCGATTAATCTTGGGGCAGTACGCCATGAAGGTTGATACTCAACCATTCCCAAATGTAAACATGGTGGAAGGGTATGACCTGTCAACATGTCGTCAGCTGGATTTTACGTTCGGGATTAACATGGCAGGACAAACATCACGACAACAAGAGGCTGATCCCCGCGATCGGCCCCAAAGAGGAGAAAGGGACTATATTACCGAAGAACAGGTGAGGTACGTCAGGAATCAACGACCGGTTTCCTCTCATCTTCTGAGAAAGTACCAGTATCAGTATCAACAGCGTCTCCAATGTGAGACTGAAGAAGAAGAATACAAGCGGTGCACCGGGAAACGCCTCAGGAAGCGAGAGGATATGCGAGATCATTGGCATTGCCCATTCTTCAAGTACTGTTGGGACTCTAGCATGAAACGATTACCCACTCTTGAGGATTGCCCAGAGTGTAAGTCTCAGAAGCAAGATGCAAGGAGTGCCTCAGTTTTCCAGCGTTTAGGACCAGTGCAGCCCTGCTATGGACAAGTCGAGTCATCGCGCACAGGAAGGAACTCACAAGATGAGGATGATAAATATCACTGACCGCGCTGGTGCCCTAACGGGCTTAATCGGTCCCAAAAGCGGAGGGTGCAGCGGCTACGCAGCCTGGAAGAAGCCGAGGCTCAATATTCAGAAACACTAAGGAAAGCGCAGCCGGATTTGGCGGAAAAGGTTCACCACCCTAAAAAAGCAGAGAGTTCTTCTAAAAAGGTGTGGCGTCCCAAGAAGTCGAAAGCCGATGTAAAGACATCGGCTGATGCACATATGGTATCTGTTCTTCCTGCAGAGTTTCATGCACCAGGCCACAAAGAGGTGCTAGTGGCTCAACTTGATTTAGGGTCACGGCCAGTCATATTTTAAAAGCCCCGAGAAAGGAATTACAGGCACCTGAAGGCTTTATATCTCAAGGGTTACATAAATGGCCAGCCTGTCAGCAGGATGCTAGTCGACACAGGAGCGGCGGTTAATATAATGCCGTATTCAATGCTGCGCTGGTTGGGGCATTCTGTTGCGGATCTGATTAAAACCAACATCACGTTAAGTGACTTCAATGGACAAACTTTGGAGGCGCAAGGAGTCCTCAGCGTGGATTTGACGGTGGGAGGCAAGACCATCCCTACTTTGTTTTTTGTTGTCAACAGCAAGGGCTCGTACACCGTCCTGCTTGGGAGAGATTGGATCCATGCCAATTGCTGTATCCCTTCCACAATGCACCAATGTCTGATTCAATGGGATGGAGATGAAGTAGAAGTAGTCCATGCGGACGATTCTGTTGAAGTTTCATATGCCGCCATGAGTGTCTGGGACGCGGAGGACCAGGAGCCGATCTCAGGGATTAGCTTGGAAGGCTGCGACCGCGTGGAAGCTACAAAAAACAGGGTGAGGCTGGTCTTATCCACTGGCCTTACGGAGTAGATGGGATGCCAAAGTTAGTTTGCACCAAAGTAACAGGAGAAGCTGATCCCTGCGATCGGCCCCATAAAATAAGAATTGAATTATTTTTGACATCCATGTTACATTATAAAGAGGCCCGCTCGAGCAGCCGGCCATGTGTTGATTATAAAGTGGTACAAATTAATGAAAAGAACAAGTCGGCCGGTCCCTGCGATCAGCCGAATCCTTTTATTTCATATTCATCATTTATTTGCAGTATCAACCTAATGGATGAAGGGAAGTTAGGATACGGGTTTACATCTGCTGACGAGCTGGAAGAAGTCGACATTGGTCCTGGGGATAAGCCACGGCCAACATTTATCAGCAAGAAGTTAAATCCAGAGTTGCGAGAGCCGATGATAGTACTGCTGAAAGAATATACGGACTGTTTTGCCTAGGATTACACAGAGATGCCCGAGTTGGATAGAAGTATTGTTGAGCATCGGCTCCCTCTTAAGCCAGGATTTCGGCCGTTCCAACAACGAGCATGGCAAATGAAGGCTGAAGTCCTAGAAGAAGTCAAGAAAGAAGTCGAAAAGATGATAGTAGCGGGCTTCATCAGGCCATGCAGGTATGCTGAATGGATTTCCAGTATTGTGCCTGTACAGAAGAAGGATGGCCGATGGCGGGTCTGCGTGGATTTCAAAGACCTCAACAGAGCTACACCAAAGGATGAGTACCCGATGCCAGTCGTGGAGACGTTGATTAATGCAGCTGCTGGTCATAAGATGCTGAGTTTCATGGATGGCGACGTTGGTTATAACCAAATGTTTATGGCTCCAGAGGATATCCACAAGACCGTATTCAGAGTGCCAGGTGCGGTGGGATTATTCGAGTATGTGGTCATGACTTTTGGGTTAAAAAATGCTGGTGCTACATACCAATGGGCCATGAATTATATGTTTCACGACTTCATCGGCAAACTAGTGGAGATTTACATTGATGATGTGGTGGTAAAATCTGCATCGGATGCCGGGCACTTAGGAGATCTATGGCGAGTTTTGGAACGAACCAGGAAGTTCGGGCTCAGAATGAATCCGAAGAAGTGCGCCTTTGATGTATCAGCCGGACAGTTCCTAGGTTTTCTAGTTCATGAACGAGGAATTAAGATCGGCCTAAAAAGTCAAGAAGCTGTAAGAACTATGGTGCCACCTACTACAAAGAAGGAACTCCAACAACTCATTGGCAAGTTCAATTTTGTCAGGAGATTTATTTCCAATCTATCAGGAAGAATCGAGCCATTCATGGAGTTAGTAAGAATTAAAGCCAATGACGAGTTCTGCTGGGGGGCAGAACAACAACAAGCATTCGAAGCTATCAAAGAATATTTATCCAAACCGCCCGTGTTAGTCCCACCCCAGCAAGGTAAGCCATTCCGTGTTTATCTGTCAGTAGGTGATACTTCCATTGCTTCGGTTATCGTACAAGTGCATGATGGCAAGGAAAGGGTCGTATTCTACCTCAGCAGAAGGATGTTAGATGTAGAGACCAGGTACCCCAAAATTAAGAAATTGTGCCTGTGTCTATTCTTTACCTATACAAAACTTCACCACATCCTGCTTTCCGCCGAGACAATTATCATCTGCAAATCAGATGTTATCAAGCATATGTTGTTGGCCCCAGTGTTGAAAAGCCGACTCGGTAAATGGATGTTTGCTTTGTCAGAGTTTGATATCCGGTACCAACCGGCAAAGGCAGTTAAAGGGCAGGAATTGGCCGACCACGTTGCAGAAAGGACCAGCTCAGACATAGCAGCGCTTTCCATCCGCGTATGGGCAATGTATTTTCACGGGTCAGTCTATGGAGATGGCTCTGGCATAGGGATTTTGCTCGTTTCACCTCGGGGGCAACATATTCCTTTTCAATCAGATTGCCAACACCTTGCACCAATAATCTAGCCGAGTATGAAGCGGTGCACAAATATATGGAATTACTTCTTGAGGCCGGAGCAGAAGCAGTAGAAGTTTTTGGGGATTCAAAACTGGTCATCTCTCAGCTCACGGAGACGTACCAATGTGAGAGTGAGTTGTTGTTTCCTTTGTGGAGACAATGCCAGGAGCTAATGGCCCGGTTCAGATATATAAATTTCTACTGGATACCAAGAATACAAAATTCTGAGGCCAATGATCTTGCCCAGATGGCTTCAGGTTACAAGGATGCGGCGGATGGAGCTGATTTCCCAATAAACCTGCTGGATCAGGGGGATTGGAGAGCCGATATCTTCAATTGCTTGAAGGATCCGGCTCGGGGGGCACCTAAGAAGATATGTTACAAAGCTATGAAGTATGTCTTGATAGGGGATGACTTGTTCTACAGGACTCTAGAGGGGCTACTGCTCAAGTGCTTGGGGCCGATTGAATCCAATCGGCTTCTACATGAAGTCCATGAAGGTACGTGTGGTACTCATCAATCAGCCCACAAGATGAAGTGGTTGATTAGACGCTCGGGATATTATTGGCCTGATATGCTGGAAGATTGCTTGAAGTATTATAAAGGATGCCAGGCCTGTCAGAGGTTTGGGAAAATACAAATAGTACCAGCATCAGCAATGAATCCTATCATCAAACCTTGGCCATTCAGAGGATGGGGCATGGACATGATCGGTAAGATTAATCCTCCATCGAGTAAACGCCATCAGTTTATTTTGGCCGTCATAGATTATTTCACCAAGTGGGTGGAGGCTGTTCCTATGAAGTCAGTAACGTCGAGGGACGTCATCAATTTCGTCAAAGAACATGTTATTCATAGGTTTGGGATTCCTCAGACTATTACAACGGATGGAGGGTCGGTGTTTATATCTGATGAATTCAAAAGGTTTGCTGCCGACACAGGGATTAAATTGATCAGGTCATCTCCATACTACGCTCAAGCAAATGGACAAGCCGAAGCGTCCAACCAGAGCTTGATCAAGCTGATCAAAAGGAAGATTGATGAATACCCACGGTGTTGGCATGAAGTATTATCAGAAGCGTTATGGGCTTATCGTGTGTCATGCCACGGGGCAACAAGAACTTCACCATATCATTTGGTGTATGGGCAGGAGGCCGTATTACCATGGGAGATTATGGCCGATTCAAGATGGATAGAGTTTCAGAATGATTTGACTACTAAAGAATATGCTGCACTAATAAGCGATAATGTGGAAGATATTACAGAACTCAGGCTTTGGTCGCTGGAAAAGATCAAGGAAAATAAGGCCAAGGTAGCCCGCGCGTACAATAAGAATGTTAAACCGAAGGAATTCCAAGTTGGAGATTTAGTATGGGAAGCGGTGCTACCATTGGGGACTAAGGATGCGGCATATAGTAAATGGTCTCCGAATTGGCATGGGCCATATAGAGTTGATCAAGCTCTACCAGGGAATGCGTACATGCTTGAAGAATTGGATGGAGTTAAATTTCCGGTAGCTATCAATGGCCAATACCTCAAGAAATATTTCCCGAGCATGTGGGAAGACAAGTGATGAAGCCGATGTGATGCATCAGGCTGCAAGTCGGCTTGATCGGGTACTTTGTGGTGCATTAGGCTGCAGACCGGTATCCATCGGGTACCTTAAAAGCCGGTGCAGTGCATCAGGCTATAAAGTAGAACGAGATAAACAAGTCAGATATCTAAAGAAAGAGCAGTGCAGGTCCGTGCACGGAGCTGAAGATTGAATAGCCGATGTTAAGCCATCGACTTTAGAAGCAATAATTAGAACCTGCAAGTCCCAGGATTCGATAAAAAAAAGAGAAGTCGATTGCGGGTGTCTCTTGATATTAAAAGAACAGGTTCGACTTCTTTACGGATTTTTTCTTGATAATTATATTTTTCAACTTGATGTGGACTCGAGAGGAAGCAGTAACAACAAGAGCACGTCTAAAAGACGGTTTTAAGGAACAATCAGACAAGCTGTCTTGGCATACAACTAGATAGCCGAAGAAAAGTAGGGAGGGATCTTGGCAGAGTACTCTTGATATTGGCGAACTCATTTGAAGGGTACTCGAGTTCTCGAAGATCTCTGAGATATTTGATCCGGAATAAAGGAAAGGCTTGAGATTGGATCGGACAATCCAAGGAGAAAAGCAGATGCGATGCCATCGGACTTTAGATGATTGGATTTTCAGGTATTGGATTACTGAATACTGAAATGAAAGGGTTCATCTACGAGAAATTATTACAAAAGAAGCTGATCTACCGGCTCTGTGCATAATGGCGGAAGACCCTACGAACTACCACCAGTAGGTCCCTAAGGACTTGTGGTGCTTATATGGGGGAGACGCACTGGTGTCATCGTCGCCGCTGCCTTCGCCGCCGCCGCCGTTGCTGCTGCTGTTGCTGCCATCATCGCTGCTATGATCGGTGTCATCGCTGGCGTCCCCGTCGTCTTCTGAAGTCGACGATCCACCATGCAGGAATCCTCCTATTGCCGAATTGTCGTTGGTGGAAGTGTCCTTGGCATTTTCTCCCGAGGAAGAGAAGAAGTCATCATCCCAGGAGTCTTCGTCGCCTTCGTCCAGATCCCCATGAAGGAGAATCTGGAGGTCCTCATCGTCGGTCAGGGACTCATCGTCCTCAGACCAAATGCTGAAGTCCCACTCCTCTGCATCCCAATGCAGAGGAGCGAGAGCCTCGTATGAAGCTACTGGGTTGAACTCCGGCGTTGCCTCCCTAGAGGTTTCGGAGTCACGAGAGGTGATGGAGATTATAGAGGAAGAGGAATTGGAGGAGGCAGAGGAAAAGGAAGCCATTGTCGGGGGATGCAGAATATGCTGGTACGGTTAATGCACGGAGGAAGAAGATGGATAGAAGTAAATCCGCTGATGCCAGTTTATAAGGGCGGAGATGGAAGGCGAAGCGGCGCTGTGGCGATTTCCGAAGGAGAAGTCGAAGGGTCGCGTCCGATGGCATTGGAAGGCAACGCGCGCGTACAGGCCCTGGAAGCCGAGGGTTCGCATCCGATGGCATTGGGGACGGCATGTGCGTGTACAAATCTGAGAAGTCAAAGAGGCGATGGTTTCAGAATTATCATTGCCAAAACCAGGGGGCATGTGTTATCGCCATAATTTAACTGGGCCAAGGGATGGGCCGAGAGCAACATGGGCTGAAGGAAATCATCGTAACGGGCTGCGAATCGGCTTCGGTGCGAACATGTCAAGGGCCGGGATGGCCATGTATCTATTAAGGATAGTTTAAATATAGTAAGTTAGGGATTGTATCATAATCAGCTAGGGTTAGTTAGAAAAGATCAAGTCTCCGGACTATAAATATGTACCGAGAGATTCAATAAAAAAATCAACATTCACGACAAACTCTCGGCGCATCGCCTCCCCTTTCCTAAGGGTTTCTCCAGGTAATCGACATGCTGCTCTGATTATGTTCCGCATGATTGGAGCAGCATTGTGTTTATGTGCTTATCTTTGTGTTTCTCGTACTGAAGCATTGTTGATGGCGAGTAACACTAGTTATCTTAAGCGATTATGCACTGCGTTAGTTCCAAATAATCCATCTATGTTCTGCTTGCTGTTCGTAATCATTTAGTTGCCCTTGTACGTGATTTCAGGTGCAAGGGCAGCACCTTGCTCTGTTATCTCTTAGTAGATCTAATCTGTTACGGTACTTCTTTGCATTATAAGAATTCGGTTTAATATCCGTATGATTAGGCCCTTCAGACGGGTTAAATGTTCCGGCTGCATGATTGGTGCTTTATGGTAATCCAACAAGGGATTATTCCAGGAATCGACTTGTTAGTTGGTTTTAGGCCTCTTTTTGGGTTAACGTCTTGTTATCTTTCATGTTCGTTAGGCTTAACTACGCGTAGGATGTTCCGGTTACACGGTGAAGACTTTTACTGTTGTCGATTGGATTAGCTTGGTGATTACAGAGCATGCTTTTCTCTTTTCTATCGGATTCGTACAAGACATTCGAATATTAATAGATCCGATCTGTTAAACGGGGCAATCGGCTTCTTTTAGCCGATTCTGAGAGTTACCCGAAGATCCAACCTGGTACGGAGACAGGTCCGACTCAGTGCAGAGGCTCCATCGGCTCTTCTAGCCGATTTTGGGAGTCATATTAAGAGCCGGTCGCAGCTTGGACTAATGTTTGACGTGGCTGTGCATGCAGGAAACTAACTGATAATGACTTCTACACCTTCCTGATCAGGTATAGGTCAGGTGGCACGCCTAGCACTTCACCAAGTCAGGGCATGTGCCGGACTTCTGGGCCATTGACCGAAGGACCGGGACCCACCAGCAGTCCCGAGAACCTCCCAGCTCCTCGTGTTGCCTGTCGCTGCTCGCCGGTGGGTTTCGATCGATAACAGCGGGACACTATGCCAATGGTTGTCCCAAGAGGAATGTCCAGAATAGTCCAGGCCAAGTCAACAACAGTGGACAAAGGCAGACCCCACAGCAGCAACAGCCCAGGAACAACAACAAGACGCCGCAGAACAACAAGGGTCAGCAGAACTTCGTCCGCGGGCGTGTGAATCATGTGGCTGCGGAGACCACTCAGGAGGCTTAGGACGTTGTGCTCGATATGTTTCTCGTCAACTCAGCCCCTGCATCAGTTTTATTTGATTCCAGAGCATCACATACATTCATCTCTGCTGAGTACGTTGCTAAGTACTCCATTCCCCTATGCACCATGCCTAGCTCCATGTTAGTAAATTCACCTGGGGGAAATATGAGGGTTGTGTATCAGTGTCTTGGGGTAAAAATAAAGATTATGGGAAGGGAATTCTGTGCAAATCCAATAGTCTTGCAGTCCAGTGGTATTGATATTATTCTCGGAATGGGATGGTTGATGAAGTACGACACGGTTATTCATTGTTCCAAGCGATCTATGGTTCTCACTAGCTTAGAAGGTGAACGGTTTGAGCCTGTTGCAACACTTCCGTCGGCAGCAGACTGTGCAGTAAATCAGTTGAAGGCAGATTCGATTGAGGACATCAGAGTCATCTGTGAGTACCCGGATGTCTTCCCCGATATTTTGCCAGGTATGCCACCTGAACACGACATTGAGTTCATCATAGATCTTTTACCTGGTACTACACCTATTGCTAAAAGGCCATATAGAATGTCAGTTGGTGAACTAGAAGAACTTAAGAAACAGCTAAAAGAATTGTTAGATAAACAGTTCATTCATCCTAGTTCTTCACCTTGGGGAGCACCCGTGACATTCGTTGAAAAGAAAGATGGTATACATAGGATGTGTGTTGATTATAGAGCTTTGAATGAGGTTACCATCAAGAACAAGTATCCACTGCCTCATATAGAAGACCTGTTTGATCAGTTGAAGAGAGTCAGAGTATTCTCCAAAATTGATTTGAGGTCAGGATATCATCAGCTAAGGATATGACCCTCAGATATAGCCAATACAACTCTCACTACCAAATACGGGCTTTATGAATACACAGTCATGTCATTTGGGTTGACTAATGCTCCAGCCTACTTCATGTATATGATGAACAAATTGTTCATGGAGTATCTTGACAAGTTCGTGGTAGTGTTCATTGATGATATCTTGGTGTACTCCAGGAATGAGGAGGAACACGACGAACATTTGAGGCTTGTTCTGCAGAAACTCAGAGATAATTAGTTGTATGCTAAGTTCAGCAAGTGTGAATTCTGGTTGAAAGAGGTCTCATTCCTTGGTCATGTTATCACAAGCGGAGGTATTGCAGTGGATCCAGGAAATGTCAGAGATGTGTTGAATTGGGAACCACCAACGACAGTGTCAGAGATCCGGAGTTTCTTAGGACTCGCGGGATATTACAGGAGATTTATAGAAGGCTTCTCTAAGATAGTGAAACCTCTTACATCACTACTTGAGAAAGTCAAGAAGTTTATATGGTCAGAGGCATGTCAGAACAGCTTTGATGAGTTGAGGAAAAGGTTGACTACCGCACCAGTGTTGGCTATGCCTGATATTCACAAGAGTTTTGACATCTATTGTGACGCTTCTAAACAGGGTCACAGTTGTGTATTGATGCAAGAGGGACACGTGATTGCATATGCGTCCCGTCAGTTGAGGAAACATGAGCAGAACTATCCTACACACGACCTGGAGTTAGCAGCAGTGATACATGCTCTGAAGATATGGAGGCACTATTTGTTGGGTCACAGATGTCAGATATAAACCAATCACAAGAGTCTGAAGTACATTTTCGCTTAGAATGACCTCAACCTGAGATAGCGAAGATGATTAGATCTCATAAAGGATTATGACCTGGAGATACACTAGCATCCAGGGAAAGCAAATGTGGTTGCTGATGCTTTGAGTCGCAAGAGTTATGTGAACGTGATGATGGTTAGCCAGATGCCTCGAGAGTTGTATAAAGAGTTTGAATGACTCAATCTTGGGTTCATTGCTCATGGAAGGAATCACTATAGAGGTAGAGCTGACCCTCAAGCAAGAAATACGGAAGGGTCAGCTTGAGGATCCTAAGATTAAAGACATAAAAGAGATGATAGAAGCAGGCAAGGCACCTAACTTCTCAGAGGATGAACAAGGAACTATGTGGTTCCGCAAGCGGATATGTGTGCCCGATGTGGATCATCTTCGTGAGAAAATTTTGTAGGAAGCTCATGACTCAGCTTATTCTATCCATCCAGGCAGTACTAAGATGTATTAGGATCTGAAGGAGAGATATTGGTGGTATGGCATGAAGCGTGATGTTGCAGCTCATGTGGCACTGTGTGATGTGTGTCAGAGGGTCAAGGCAGAACATCAGAGACAAGCCGGTTTGTTACAGCCTTTGAAGGTGCCAGAATGGAAATGGGAAGAAATTGGGGTTGCCACGTACACGAGATGGTTATGATTCCATATGGGTCATAGTGGACCGTTTGACTAAAGTAGCTCACTTCATACCGGTGAAGACCACCTACACAGGGGCACGATTAGCGGAGTTATATATCTCCAAAATCGTGTGTTTGCATGGGGTACCTAAGAAGATAGTGTCAGATAGTGGTACTCAATTCACATTGCTGCATGAGTCGATGAACACCAAGTTGAATTTCAGCTCCACTTATCATCCGCAGACTGATGGGCAAACAGAAAGGACCAACCAAGTGTTGGAGGATATGCTTAGGGCTTGTGCCCTAAAACATGGAGGCAGTTGGGATAAGAGTTTGCCGTTTGTAGAATTCTCCTACAACAACAGTTATTAGACTAGTTTGAAGATGGCACCGTTTGAGGTATTGTATGGCAGGAAGTGCAGAACTCCATTATATTAGAGTGAGACAGGTGAAAATCAGTTGTTCGGGTCTGAGATCATTAAAGATGCCAAAAGATAGGTACAGGTTGTCCATGAGAATTTGAAAGTGGCTCAGTCGAGGCACAAAAGTTATGCAAATACTCAACGATGAGAGTTGACTTTTGAGGAAGGAGGAGACTATGTGTATCTGAAAGTGTCACCTACTAGAGGTTTGTGCAAAGTCAAGGTTAAAGGGAAGTTGTCATCTCGTTACATCGGCCCATTCAGGATCTTGGAACAGAAAGGCAAGATAGCTTACCAGCTAGAGCTACGTGTGTGACTGTCAGACGTGCACAACGTGTTCCACATATCATAGTTGAAGAAGTGTTTGAGGGTACCAGAGGAACAATTGCCACTGGAGGAGTTGAAAGTGCAGGATGATTTGACTTACACGGAGCACCCGGTCAAAATCCTGGACACAGCAGAGAGAATCATCTGGAGTTAGAGGATACGGATGTGTAGGGTTATGTGGAGTCATCATGCAGAGGATGAGGCTACTTGGGAATGAGAGGATGAGTTACAGGCAGAATTTCCCCAGCTCTTTGCTAGCCCAGCCGAATCTCGAGGACGAGAATCCTTTTAAGGGGGGTAGGCCTGTAACACCCTAATTTTCAAATTAGAAACCTAAATAAATTTTGCTAGATTCCCTCTAGGATCCATAAGGTTTTTATCCCATCATTTTGGATTTTAGAGCATTTACCATAAATTAATAGCAATTTACTAAACCATAAAAAGAAATAGAAGGAACTATTGGTTTTGTGCATCTCATGCCCCATTGCATTATTTTATTGTTTGTCTTCCATTTGAATTTAAGTTTCAATTCAAATCCAAATGCATTTGAATGCAATTCTTTTTCTCTCTCTTTATCGAATTGGGCCCGACCCACTCTCTCTTTTTTTTCCCTCTCTCTTTTTCCCTTGCAGCCCGGCCCAGGCCGGCCTTTCCCCTCCCTCCAGCACGGCCCAGTTAGCCTGGCTTCACTACTTCTCTCTTCCTGCGCAGCCCAGCCCGCGGCCTTCCTTTCTTCTCCTCTTTTCTTTCCCCTCCGCGCTGCCCAACAGCTCTCCCCGGCCCACCTTCCCCACACGGCCTGCTTCCTCCTTTCTCCCCCGTTCTCTCGCTGACGGTGGGTCCCGCTTGTCGGGGTCTTCCCCTTTCCCGCGCCCGACTCGGACTCGAGTCCGAGTCCGGCCGGTTTACGACGCCGCTCCACATCGCGCGGAGCCTCGAGCCCACACGCCTAGGCTCCTCGCCCCCAAGCTGCAGCCGCCGCCTTCGTTGAAAACCATAAGCGCCCGAAGCTTTCCCGCCGCCGCCATTGCCGTGCTTCGGTCGCTCGCCGTGCCACCATTCCGCCGCTCCCCGCCATCGAGCAAGCACTGCAGGAGCTTCGCATTGCGGTGAGGATGCTCGCCTGCCGCTTCTTCCCCTCTCCCCCGCTTTCCCGTGCTCACCAATCGCTCACCGTCGTTCGCGAGCCGCCCCTCGCCGCCGGCCGCCGTCTCTGGCCGCTTCCGCCGCCTCCCGAGCCTCTAGATGGATTCCCCGTACCGCCTGCAACCTCCCAATACAAACCGCGTTCAAAACCGAGGCCGGGAACGCGTTTACGCGTTACCCCGGCGAAGCGCCACCGCTTGCCGCCGCACCTCCTCGCCACTGGCGCTTAGCGCCGCCGCCCCCACGCCGTCAGCCGTTCCCCGCGATTAGATCTAGATCCAAGGGGTTAGATTAGATCTAACCCAAGTCAACAGAACCATATACCTGTCAACCTGAGGTAGTTTTGCGCTTTAGCCCCTGAGTTCCATAGAAATCAACCCGCAGTCCACGGCAGTTCAAAAGTATTCATGAATAGATCCTTTTTCTTCTATTTTGGCCCCTGTGTTTTCCAAAAATAGAACCCGCAGTCCTAAACACTTCTGTTTTACAATCCAGACCCTAGATTTAAGGTTTAATTATGATCTAGCCCTCGGTTTCTTTATTCGGAGCCCTTCTAGTTTCACAACTTCTACAAATAGGCCCCAAGAATCACGTTTTAGCCATAACTTCTCCGTTTTAACTCCGTTTTCAACGATTCTCGCGCTCACGCGATCCTTGCAACATATACAATAGCTTTATAACATTATTTTGCTCTGTTTATATTATTTGGTGTACTATTTCTTATTTATTGTATTTGTTTGCTTGTATGTACTTGTGTGTTACGATAGACGGTGCGCAGTTCGAGGGTCCGCAAGAGCCGAGCTTTGAAGATGTCCCCAGCAGCAGTAGTTCTTTGATGAAAGCAAGTAGTCCTTGATCATACTTCAGTCCCAATAACATTATAAATACACACATTTACTTTATATGCATGTATGAGTCTAGAATATGATGGATCCCAAAATAAGGATATGTCTAGTTTCTTTTTAACTTTCGTGATTAAACCTAGGGTTATTATAATTATGTCCTAGCTACGCCAGTTGATTTTACTTAGACTTTGGTTGGATAATCTAAAATCATACTACACTGGTTTACTCATATTCTGGAATACTTTTATTGGTCATAATTAAGACCATTGCATTAATTGGAATATGGAGAACCACCCAGGAAAATAGTGCAACCACAATACTACATGGCTCTGGTCTTGGCTAATTAAATAGAAACTTTAGCTTGTAATGGTCTTACCGAAAGGGCAAGAGGGGACTACGTTCATGGGTATAGCTCGGTCCTCTTGGAGGCTTTGTGTATGGTCCTTGGCTAAGGTACCGCCTCATTAAGGAGGGTTATGACCACTGCGGCCTGAAACCTTAGCAGACCATTGCAAGTTAGGGAATATTTGTAAAGGCCTCATAGTGAATCCCTGCCACTCATCTTAGAAGTGTTTAAGGGTCTTGCAAACCTGGGCATCAAGGGAAACACGAATTATGGGTAAAGTGTACAACCTCTGCAGAGTGAAAACTGATATATCAGTCGTGCTCACGGTTAAGAGCGGCTTGGACACTCACATGATAATTGAACTTAAAGATGATCTAAATTGATGTTCTTTATTTATTTATGATGTTGATTATCTACCTTTGATATTTGTTTAAGGGCTGGTATATACTTACACTAAGTTAATACTTGCTTAATAAAACTTAACCAACTAAAAATGCTTATCGCAGTCAAGCCATGTCTGTCGGTGTTTTACCTTCTGCCCACCGAGGGGTATACCCAAGGTGGTAAGTTTAGGTGAGGAGATGCCGAGATCAGGAACTCGAAGGTGCAAGGAACACAAGATTTAGACAGGTTCGGACCACGAGGTGCGTAATACCCTACGTCCTGTATGGTGGTTTGTATTGCCTTCGGTGTTGATGTTATGTTTTGAATGGTTCCCTACCCCCCCTTATATATCCGGGAGGACAGGGTTACAATAATCCTAGTCCAATACTAGCCAAGGAATCGTACCCGAATACAACTCGAGTAGTTTCCTTCTGTACCGACTAGCTTTATCTCTACTCATACGAGTAAAGAACAACATAAATAAGAGATAAGACAAGCTTTATCTCTTAATCCTATTTAAACAACGTTAAGTACACAGCCCCGTAGTCCCGGGTCTGACAAGCCCCCGAGCTCTTCGTAGCTGAGTACTGTAGGCTTCTCGAGTACTTTCGAAGTAGTCTTCAGCTTCTTTTTGAAGCTCCATCTTGAAGTTCTATGGCAGAACCAACCTGAATTGCACCGGCTCAAGTGCGCTGATCCTTTCTTGGAAGGTAGCAAGGACTCAACCACACTTCAAATAGTGTAACCCCATGGTCTGTCGGGTAAAGTCCCGATAAAACCACCTAACTCAGGATCAAAATAAGGTACCTCGCATGAAGGCGAGTCCAGAGATACAAGCACCGACAATTTTACATCACAGGCATAATATTACATTAGTTTTGGATATATATAGTAGTAAGACCTAACTAGTAAGAATTTATACAAAACCATTTAAAGGGTGAGTATCTGCAGTGGAAAGTAAAATACGACACTATCAGACGTCGTGGAACGGATATCGAGCTAAGCCCAAGCCCAATATCACTTGGAGGAACCTGTGTTGGCCGGGGATGGATCCCATTCCACGGACCAACCATCGGGAAGAGCATAGGGCCAGGGTACAGGCAGAGCAGAGTCCTCAGGAGGATTACCTGAAATACAGTTAAATTTGCAAGACTGAGTATTCTAATACTCAGCAAGGCTTACCCGTTTCATGGTATACATAACAGGGTAGCTAGACTATGAAGGCTTTGTGAAATGTTCTGGGTTTGTCTTTTGCTGAAAAGCACCAAAGAGTAGGTCCTAAATTTTCAAATTTTAGCCTTTAGATTCTAGTTGATTATCCATTCTAGGTAAGCAATTATAATTACTCAAGCATGGTAGAACCTTTTAAACAAACATCATCTTTGATAATCATAAGGTTGCTCTTATTACTCTATGTGGCAAAGGGATCAAGCAGTCTCGATCTCTGTGAGAAATGGATGATTCAGAATCGAATTTTTAAACCTTGCAAGGGTAAACCTAACTCACACGCTTGGAACATCCAACGATTGTTCCAAAGCAACCGTTTGCCTTTCATTCCGACTCGTGGATCAGTGCCACAAGCGACTATAGGACCATACGCACATCCAATGTGCAGGACGTACGCCTGTAGCGCGACTACATGACCGTACTCCTGTCCGCTATGCGGAACGTACTCCCGCACATCGGAGCGGGTGCGAAAAACCAAATTAGTGGTGGGGGGTATGTCCACTCCTCGGGCCGATCGATTACTAGGCTTACCGCTTACCCATAATTCACGGCATGTGGCTAGTACTTTCAAACGCTTAACCACCACTATTAAACTTTTATCAACACAGACGGGGTCTCTGCCAAGGTCATGAATCATAATCACAACCCCATCCATTATCCTTATAGTGATTGCAGGAATGTAAACATTGCAACTCCTATAAAGCTCATGAGTGACAAGCAATCACTCAGCTTCTACCGGTCTTATTAGCATAGCAGCTACTCGGACTCAAGTTCTAATATACAGTACATAGGATCCTAGGAATGTGCGACTAGGGTTTCCATACAACTCCTAAGAACTTAGATGCACCAGTACAATCAATCAATATTTAAATTGCAGTGTATGAAAATAGGGTTTATGTCCGGGGCTTGCCTTCGCTGGTGCGGCTAGGGTTAGAGATGTCAACACTAAAACTTTCTAAACCGGGGTTTGGGGCTTCAGTTAAATCTCCGGTGACGTTCCCGGGGTCTTCAAAAATTCCTTCTTCTGGTTCCGGAATTAGCTGATAATCTCCGTCAGCGAGAGTCGTCGAGTCTACATGATATGCAAACATTATAATTTAGGGAATGCATACACTCTCATTTCATTTCACGATAAAGTTGCAATCCAATAAATAAATATTCCATTTAGCAAACCTATCATCTACTCTTCTACTGGGCAATCATTTATCGAGTACAAACTAAACTATCTAATTGCATTAAATGACATGTTTAGTTACTTTAAGCAACCAAACTAATTACATTAGATAGCATGGGGGTGATCCTAATTTACCAAACTAATTCCATTAAACACCATTAGTGGATTTTAGGAACTAGACTAATTATTCTTTAAAGAAATAGGGTCATTATTATTAAAAACTTTTGTTTTTGATCAAATAATCAAACCCTAAGTTAGGAGTAATTAATAATACTACAAAAATTAGTATAAACATACCTAATTGCAATAATCTTATCCTAGAATGTTCAGAATATTTTATGCAGTAAATAAATTAGAATAAATATTTCAATTAATCAGCACCTAGAACATGTTTTATTTCCACAGAGCAAAAAACTATAGTACTGGAGCTATAAATTTAATTGAGCACTGGTGAAGCATGAAAAAAGCTTCTGTAAATTTATCAGAATTTTATCTCCACAGGAACAGTGCTACAAAAATAAAGAAAAATCAGCACTATTATTTAAAGATCTATTTATATCTAGAGTTCCAGATAGATTCAGGTGCTGAAACTTTATGGACATGTTAAGCAATTCAGAAACATCATTCAAAAATATTTTCATAATTTCTCATGAACAGGATCTAGCATAATTTTTCATTCTCGATAGACCCCTGGTTTTTCACAGAAAAGACCCTAATAAGATTGAAATCAAAGCAATCAGGTCCTTGCCCAGATTAAAACAGGGAATAGGGAGGGGATCGGCGGCGTTCCAGCGAGGTGGCTCACCGGCGGTGGATCAGTGGTGGGGGAGGAGCTTCAGGGGGCCGAGGCGGTTCACAAGAGCCGCTTGGCGGGGGCTAGGATGGCCGGAAGGGCTGGTCCCCACGGCGACCCGAGACGGCGGCGAGAGAGGGAGATCAACGGCGAGGTGGATTCGGTGCTCAAGGGCAGCGATGGAGGGGCTGGCGAGCTTCACGGGAACAAGGCGAAGCTGCTAGAGGGGCTGGTGTGGATCGAGAAGAGGCGGGGCGAACTGTCCACGGCGGCCCGGAGCGACGGCAATGGAGTTCAACGGTGGCGGCAGTGCTCTGTCCAAGAAAAGAAGAAGGGAGCGAGTGAGCGGGTGAGAGACGGCCGCAGCAACTTGATCCAGGTTTAAATAGATGACGATCGATGGCAGGGGCATGGCACGGCGGTCGACGGCAAGTAGCTGCTAGCGGCTCGAGCAGCGGCGGAGCGGCGTGGCATGCGCGGGAGAGGACAGCGGGAGGCACTGAGGCGGTGGCAGAGCTTCCTGGCGACGCGTGGAGCAGCGCTGGAGCAGGAACTAGCCTCGGGCGGCGCGGCAACGGCGGCCAGCGGCAGCGCTGCTGCGGCGGCAGAGAGAACAGAGGAAGAAGAAAAGGGGGGGGGGAATCCTAGGGCCCTATCTGCAATTACAGGAATTACAGGGACTTCACTGTAAAACAAAACTTCCCACTATTCTAAAGCTCAAATGAGAAAATGGTCAAAATAAAAGTTGTACAACCTTTTAAAAACTACAACTTTGCTTTAAGGTTCAAGTTCAAAAACTCTAAAGCTCAAATGAGAAAATGGTCAAAATAAAAGTTGTACAACCTTTTAAAAACTACAACTTTGCTTTAAGGTTCAAGTTCAAAAACTCAAATAATAAGGTTTTAGTTTTGAGCTCTTGGGCTAAATTCAAAATTATCACGTTTTTGTCCTATTGAAGGTAAATTTCATTAGGTTTTGGACCTAAATACAAGTTTTTATGCAAGGTAATGATGAATAACACTCTTACACTTTAACCCCTAGTAGAAGTGAGAGTTACATTTGTAATTCAAAACTTTTGCACAAAAGGACTTGTATTTTTGAGAAATTACACATAAACCCTTATTTTCACACACTTCACTCAATTTCACATAATTCAACACATACATTACAACTTCTCCCTCTGTTTGCTACATTCAGACACCTAGGGTGTCACAAGTTCTTCTTTGAGTACTTTCTTGGCTGCATCGAAGCTATGAGGTGCTCATGCCCCGAATTACTTCTTTGGTATGATGTGCGATTTGAAAAATCGCACTCCATATGGAGTAGCCCCCGAGCCTTAGATTGAATCAGATAATTAGGCTGAGGGTCACATTAGTCTTGAATCTTCCTTACTTACTTTTCAAATAAATTTGAAAAAAATATGTAGTCGATGCCACGTATCCCGCAGCCCCCGAGCCTTGAATCCAAATCTCTCAGGTTTTGGAACTAAGGATCCAAAGGTCGTGGCATGCCGTGAAAAAATGTTGCCATGATAAAGAACTGGTGTGATGGTACGAATGATGGAAGTTAGATCTGGAATTCAAAAAAACCCCTTCTTTCGGGACAATTAACCCTGAAAAAATGGTTAATCGAATATTTTATCTAAACAATCCATCAAACGACCCCTCAACTTTAGAATATTCCCTGAAACGACTCTTCAACTTCAAAACAGTAAACCTGTACCCGACCGCTGGTTATTTAACCCCGCGGTAACACCAAGTAAAATCCATGCTTCCAATCTGCAATCCGCCAAGAACTTTCCAAATCCCCCAAACAGAGCCGCACTCTGCCTTCACCCCCTTGGAGAGCCCCAACCTAGCCAAATCTCTTCACCCCTTCCTCCGCAGCCCCCAAGCAACTCGTGGCGAGCGGATCAAGCAATGGTGTGACCAAGAGATCCAACAAGAAGGATGGGAAGGAGAAGGAATCGCAGCCACCGTCTGGGGAGTGGACTCACAGTAAGTGCTCCAACAACAATCTCATGAAACTGGTTTCTGACAGTTTAATCCAAGAAAAAAGTCTTGTCAACTGGTGTCCCTCTTTTCGCAAACCTTTTCCCATGAAAAATATGGATGAAATTATCATATTTTACCATTTTGCCGAACGGGGTTTGGCCCTCCCCTCTTGTTCTTTCTTTCGAGGCCTTCTTTATTTCTACAGGCTTGAGCTCCATCACCTCAAACTAAATTCCATTTGTCACATTGCCATCTTCATCCATTTCTGTGAAGCCTTCCTCAGAATTGAACCCCACTGGGATCTCTTCCGCTTCCTTTTCCGAGTGAAGCCGCAACCCACAGCCAAAAATGTGACATCCAGGTACTTATAAAATAGTGACACTAGGTTTTGATACTGTATATGTATGCTTAATTGTATGCTTACTATGGAGTATGTGGGTAGTACAAAAGGCTAGGAGTATATCTGTAATTTCTATAAAAAATAGGCTCTTAAGTGTTACTTAAGTTAAATAGGAGGTAGCACTAGAACCTAGGAGAAAAATCATGCTAAGTGTTTAAGTTTTATCTTTGTAGTGGGAAAAGTGAAAAAGGGAGGTTAAATCCTAAGAACAATGGGTTTATGGTAGAAAGGTAGGGATCTATGTGTAATTAGAATAAAAACTATAGGGTTTTTATGTAAGGTAAATACTGTATAAAAGTAACTTGTGTGTTTACTTGAGGACTAATGTGTAAGAATGCAAGTCATCATGACCTTCCCTAAACTTTTGCAAATGCATTCAAAATTTGATCAAATTCACCTTGCTAAGGACCAAGGTAATTCAAATTCTACCTTTTTGCAAAACCTATTTTATAAAGCTGTAAATTTTGAGTTTTGGAACTTGAGCCCTAAAGCATTTTTGTAGAGTTTGAAAAACTCTACAACTTTGTTTTTGGGCACTTTTGCTTTTGAGCTTTGGATCAGTGGGGATTTTTGCTTTACAGTAGGGCCCCTAGATCTTTTTATTTTTACATAAGGACCCTTAGACGTTTCTTCCTCTCTTCTCCTTCCCTGAGCCTCTCTGCTCCTCTGCGCCGTTCTGCCGCCGCTGCAGTTCCTCTCCCTCGGCCGCCGCCGTGCAGTGCGCTGCCTCCACCTCCTGCTCGTCCCCTCCACGCGTCGCCCGGTCCTCCTCCCGGTGCCCGCACTACCCTAGCTGGCCGTCCCGTGCCCCGCCACATTGGCAAACATCTCCCGCATGGCCGCCACGCACCTCCGATGAGCTCTCGTCGCCGTCCTTTGGCCCCTCTTCAATTGCTTATGCCCAGAGCTGTGTGACCCCATCTGCTATCCATCCTTTCCCTTCCCAGGCCATCCTCGCTCCTACCCTCACTGGATTTTGGCGTTCTGTTTCGGTCCCAAGCACCACCACCGACCGGCTCCGGTGGGCAGCCTCCTCTCGACCCCTTGGGTCTGTTCTGAGTAGTTTGGGGGGACAAGGGTGGGTGGTAGATCATGGTAAGGGTAGAGTAGCGCCTGCTCCAAGGTCTGGACGGCCGGAACGCGCTCTCCCGCCATGGCCGAGCCGCGGCCATGGGGCGCCGCCATCGAGCCGCGGGCTCCGGCCGTCTCGAGGCATAGCTACGGTTGGGGCTTGCTCAGGGGGCGTTGGTGATGCTCCCTGGCCGCCCAATTAGGAGCCCCGTGGTCCTAGTATCCCCAGCCACCGTGGCCGAGCCGGGCCTCGCCGCCGGCCATGGTGTTCCGCATTTACAGGAGGATTAGGGAAGAAGGGGTGAAGCGGGGATGCTCGGTGCCGGTCTGCGCGTGAGGGACACCGTGCAACTGGGGTCACTCGGGCACAGGATCGCTGGCGGGAGCGGGACGCCGCGCTGCCCTGGCGCTCGGCCTGTGGCCGTGAGCAGAGGAAGGGAGGGGAAAAGAAGAAGAAGCAAGAGGCCCCACCTGTAAGAGAGAGAGAAAGAGAGAGAACCGCGAGGGAGGGTAGCTCTGTTAAGGAGAAATGTTGCCAAGGGGTTTTCTGCAAAAGACTTTAGTTTGACTTCTTTTCTTAGCTGAAACATGTTTAATTCCGTATAAATTGTAGAAAAATGCAAAAATTGCAAAACTAGTTTCGATAGAAACTAGATTTTCAGCCCTACAACTTTTGTTAGTAAAGTTTAGTGTGAAACTAGATGCTTTTATGTCTTTTTCAAGTCTAAAGTTAAAGGGTATTCTTGTGTGTAACTAATACACCTTAACCTTGTTACTTGTGATTTTCGGGATGTAATTGCTTGAAGTCTTATGTGATCTTATGCTAAGGTTTTACACTTAACTTTGTTTGATAATATAAAGTTCTTTTAAGTTTGAACTTTTCAAATTTTAAAATATTTTAAGAGTAGTTAAGTAAGCTCTTTAAACCTAATTGGTTGAGATCTTTTTACCATACTCTTGTTTGTTGACTTGTTTAGCTTGCAACTTAGTTGTAACATAAGAGCTGAAATATAAATTTCATCTCATTTACTTTATTGCATCTCATATAGAATCAACAACGCTTGACGACGGAGACTACGAGCTGGTCTTAGGACAAGACCAAGGGTTTTCTGAAGACCCAACACAAGCCGTCGAGGAACTAACTGAAGCCCCGAACCAAGGTTCGGAAGTCACTGACACTCCTATTCCCAACCCCACTCAAGAAGGCAAGCCCCGATGCACATCCCAGTATTTCAAGTTATTACAATTTCATTATTATATTATATATCTTGCATTACGTCTAGGAGTTAAAGTGAAACCCTAGTTGCATGATATCTTAGGAATCCAATGTATTGTACCCGAGTCCTTATCGTTTAGATGCTCTGCTAAATAGGACCGGTAAAAGTCGGGTGATTTCCAGTCACTCGCGCGATATAGGAGTTGCTTGTTTACAATTCTGCAACCACTATAAGGATGATGGATAGGGTCATGTGATGTATCATGATCTGAAGATTACCCTGTCTGTTTTGGTAAAAGTTTTAAGATCGAAATGTGTGGTAGTGGTGGCTAAGCGTTTGAAAGTACTAGCCACATGCCGCGAAATATGGTAAGCGGTAAGCCTAGTACCCGAATGGCCCGGCAAATGGACGCGTTTCCACCACTCGACTTTTATTTCATGTTTACACGCACCGACGTGTGGGAGTACGTTCTGCGTGGCAGATAGGAATACGGGTTTTGTAGTCGCGCTACAGACGTATGTCCTGCATAATTGGTGTGTGTACGGTCCTGCAGTCGCTTGTGGTGGCCCCGATCCATAACCCGGAATATTAGGGAAACGGTTGCTTCGGAATGCCCTGTTGGTATTCCAAGCGTGTGTGTTAGGTTTACCTTGCAAGGTTGAATCTCAATTCAGGAATCGTCCGCCTCTCACGATGAATGAGACTGCTTATCCCTTTTACCACATAGAGTAAAAAGTGTAATTGTTGATGAAATAATTTTTATGGATGATAATATCTATCTTGCTTGTTTAGTATAGGTGCTTACCTAGAATGGCTAATCAAGCTAGAATCTGAAAGCTAAAACTTGAATGTAAGTTATACTCTTAGTTGCTTTTCAGCTAAAAATAAACCCAAAACCGTTACAATACCTTCATGAGTCTATTTACGGGCTAAAGTATACCCAAACTCGGGTAAGTCTTGCTGAGTATTAGAATACTCAGCCTTGCTAGTATCTGTTTCAGGTATGACCTTCGAGAATCCCACGGACAACCCTGTGTGGCCAAAGTCCGTTCCTTTTGGCTGGTCCGTGGAGTGGGACCCGTCCCCGGCTGGCAGTGACCCTCCGGAGTGACACCAGGCCCTGGGCTAAGCATGGTGTCCGCCTTTGCGATGTGTGTAGTCGCGTAAACTTTTCTTTCCACTGTAAGTTTGGACAAGATGTTACGCTTGTCAGTTTGAACACTGTTTGTATAAGTTTACTTATGTTTGAACCCGGTTTGTAATAATGTATGAATGTCTGTAAATTAAAATTTGATGAGCTATTCTGTGATTGTAAACTCGCCTTCGTGCGAGGTAAACCTGCTTCGATCCTGTTGAACCGTGGTTGTATCGGGCAGAGACCCGACAGACCAATGGATTGTTCTGTTTGAAGTGCGTTAAGCTAATAGCAGTTGTACGGTGATCATTAGCGCACTTGAGCCGGAATAATTCGGGCGGTTCTGCCACAGCTAGTATCAGAGCTGTAGGTTTACTTTTACATCTGGAAAAGCTCTTAAAAAGTTTTTTTTTCAGGATAAAAGTTTGCAAACAAATGAGTTTACAAAGTACGTTGGATCCGTTAAGGTTGATGCCTAGAACGTAAAGCCCTAGGGATTTATATGGGATATATCAGGTGGCCACTAGTATCTATATATGTATGGATAATTCTGACTTGCAGCACTACTTTCTGTTAAAACTTAAATTCATGTACAATTCAACTTTACATTCTGTTACTACACCTACGATCATGAGGTAAAAAGGTAAGGATCCTCAGCTAACTGGGGAGTTAGCCTTCCCGTCGGTGATGCGAACCGAACGCTGTTTCTCAAGCAGTGGCTTACTTGAGATGCTGCCAATATACCAACTTAGGTTGATTATATTGGGAGTATATGGTTCGGCGCAGGGTATGGCGATCGCTGTTCATACCCCCGCATTTTGCGATACCCCCATGAATACGTTGTTTCGATAACGTATGCTAATGTTTTCTGTACGGCGGTAATTGTACAGATGCTGTTTCTATAGTGAACAGTACTGTTTGGGGACGCTTTCATGTCGTGCTTCCATGAAAGGTTCATGATATATATATATGTGTGTGTGTGTGTGTGTATTCGTTTGCAGGTACACTAACCACGCTTACGAGGTTAGGATGAGTAGGATTTATCGATTAGTTATATATAGTGAGAGACGTATGGATATGCCACCGGAATTAACTACGTAAGTCCGAACATATTCGGCAGTTGTTTTGGTTGTGAGGATGAGTAGTACGTGCATGCATAATCTGTTGTCAAACAAAAGAGTGTACTGTATGTTTGATGTTGCTAAGGATGAATGATGTGTTGTTTGTCTTTGGAATGGGTTAATAGAGTTCTGTTGATAGTTTTGAGTTGGGTATCTTATAGTATCTTAGGCTTCCATCTGATTTTCAGTCCCTGCTGTTATCAGAATTGATTATCCCGTTCTATTTATCTTGTACTTTCTTAACAAGGTAAAAAGTCTCACCATTTGCATTCTTGTTGCAGATGGCAGCCCCTTCTAATGTCTTCTGGGATTCGGAAGGGCATCTTCATACCAATACCCTTCATTGGGAAGGTTTTCCTCGTTTGCTTTGGGAATCCTTGCAGTCCTTCCACTATACGGAACCTTCCCAATATGATGCTGTTGAGCATTTGGAAGAAGGAGTTCACAGAGCCCACGTCAGGATGACCATTCCCCAGCATCCTTTTCGCTCGCAATGGCAGCCCATTGAAATCAGCATGATGGGCTACCGAATTGTGGATACTATTGAAGCGGCAGCGCTAGAAGCTATCTATGCCTTCTGTAATCAACATCCCGGGGAAGTAGCAGGACAACCCATTGGTTTGTTTGCTACAACAGATCCTGGTGAGTCAGAATGGGATCTCAGGGTAATTCCTGAGAGTCACAGGTTGGAAGGTTCATCGGAAGAAGCACTTCGAGGGATGATGCGTTTCACGAATGTGCAGTACCATTACCACTCGTTGCTACGTCGTGAGATGGGCCAATTGATAAATGCTGCGCGAAGTCTCCATGGGGAAGCTACTAGACATATCACCCAAGTGGATCAACTTCGAGCTTTGGTGATTGAGAAAGATGGAATCATTGCTACCCAAAACGAGACTATTCATCACAGGGAAGATCAAATCAATGAAAGTGATGCGACGATCACCCAACGCAACACCATCATTGAATTTCTACAAGAGCAGATTCATGATCTTATCCTCGAAGTGGATGATGCCAATGCGCACATTAATGAGCTCCAACAGCAGCCCGTACCTCCTGCAGTACCGGCATCTGAAGAAGAAGAGGAAGATCCCGAGGAAATAGAGGGAGTCTCCGAGATTGACTCTGAGCATGGAGACCCTGTCATCAGTCCCTATCATTCCACTTCGGGTAGTCAGTCATCAGTAGGAAACTTTGATGACTTCTAGTTGTGGTTGAGTGAGTGGTGGTCTAGTTGTACCTAGTGTAGAAAGATGTGACAGAGGCAGTGTGTAGTCTATCTAAAGGTGGAGCCACTTGTTGTATATGTGGCATGTGCTTTTAGGCAAAGGTTTGTAGTGGTTTGAGTGTGTTGATATCAGATGTAAGGATTATCAGTGTTTTATAAGCAATCTAAATCTAGTGTTTTGTTACCTTACTCAATATCTTGGCATCTATTATGAATGGATTGAATGGAGCATATGCATTACATTTCCATTTGGTAATGGCATATTATCTGAAATTGGAGTAAGACTATGGTTAATAATGGATATCTCCTCTATTTCATATGGTTGGAGCTACTCGAGGAACCCCGAAAGGATTCCAGGCAGGACAGCCTGGTGGTTCTCAGCAACCGCCACCGCCACCCCCAAATCTGGCCGAAGTTATGGCCCGGCAAACCGAGCTTCTTAACCAACTTGTACAAGCTCAAATGGGCCATTTCCATCAGCAACCCCGAGGCCGAGAGGAACCCCTGTCAGCCAGTTACCAGGACTTCCTCAGCACTCAACCTCCATTATTCCATAAGGCGGATGAACCTTTGGACGCAGATACTTGGCTTCGAACCATTGAGTCCAAGTTCGCCTTACTATCAGCTCCATGTTCAGAGGAGAATAAGGTGCTCTTTGCAGCCCAGCAACTCCAAAGCACTGCTCGTCTTTGGTGGGATCAGTTTCATGCTATGCAACCTGCCGAACATGTTGTCACCTGGGACGAGTTTCGGACTGCGTTTCGAGCGCATCACATACCGGAGGGACTCATTGACCTAAAGCTCAATGAATTTTTGAATTTGACTCAGGGTACCCGCACCGTTACGCAGTATGCACAAGTTTTCAATCACTTGCGCCAGTATGCGGGATCTCATGCGGACACTGATGCCCGCAAATGTGATCGCTTTCGCCGAGGCCTAAACACCAAACTCAAAGAATGGCTGAATTTGGTAAAGACCAACAACTTTAATGAGTTGGTCAATATGGCCATTACTCAAGAGGATTGTATTTAAGCCCATAGAGCGGAAAAGAAACGGAAAGCACCTACAGGTCCTGCAACTCCACAATCGGCAAGGTATCGGTTGGTTCCAAGCAACGTCCCTCGAGCTCCGCCTCGAGGCAATTTGCCTGGCAGATGGGTAGCCCGACCACCCCAACAAGCACAATTCAATCGACCACCGCTGCCACAAATTCAACCGCAACCACGACAAGGTCTGCGGCCGAGCTTTCCGCCAGCCACTCCAGGAAACAGCAATTATCGTTGTTTCAATTGCAGAAGCCTGTCCCACTTCATCAAGGACTGCCCTCAACCTAGGAAATCATTCCAAGGGCAGACATCTAATCTGAGCAACAAGGGTAAGGGCAAGAGGCAAGTGGTGCAGGTCCGTCAAGGGAGGGTGAATCTTACCACACTCTCCGAACTTCCCGAGGGGACACCGATAATGACTGGTACATTTTCTATCGACCATCACCCCGTTACTGTTCTTTTCGATACCGGTGCTACCCATAGCTTTATCAGTACAAAGTTTGGAACTAAAATAGACTTGGATATCTGTCCTGTTAATGGAGTATATATGATAATAACTCCAGGTGGTAACATCTCCTCAAACCGCATTTGTAGATGCGTGCCAATTCAAATGGGTAATAATCTGATAAGGGCAGATTTATTGTTATTAGACCTAAAAGGAATGGATGTTCTTTTAGGAATGAATTGGATGACCCAGTATCATGTATCCCTAGATATTTCTTCTCGAACCGTGGAAATGGATTCACCAGAAAATGGACCTACCATTCTTTATCTTCCACAACCGAAATCCTTCAATTCTTGCACCTATGCTGCATCTGGGGTTAAGCTAAAGGATATTCCAGTCGTCTGTGAATATCCAGATGTTTTTCCAGCTGACCTACCTGGAATGCCCCCAGACAGAGATATCGAGTTCATCATAGAACTCCAACCTGGCACAGCCCCTATTTCTAAGAAATCTTATCGTATGCCTCCTAACGAGCTGGCCGAATTGAAAATCCAACTCCAGGACCTTTTGGACAAAGGTTTCATCCGTCCTAGTGCATCACCATGGGGTTGTCCAGCCTTGTTTGTAAAAAAGAAGGACAATAGTCTAAGACTGTGTGTGGACTATCGTCCTCTCAATGCGGTAACTATCAAAAATAAATATCCCCTACCCCGCATTGACATTCTTTTTGATCAGTTAGCTGGAGCTAAGGTATTCTCTAAGATTGATCTTCGTTCCGGCTATCATCAAATTAAGATCCGGCCCAGTGATGTTCCAAAAATAGCTTTCTCCACCTGATATGGTTTATATGAGTATCTCGTCATGTCGTTTGGTCTCACTAATGCTCCAGCCTACTTCATGTACCTCATGAATTCCGTCTTCATGCAAGAACTCGACAAGTTTGTTGTGGTCTTCATTGACGATATTTTGATCTACTCTAAAACTCCAGAAGATCATGTCAAACATCTTCATGTTATCCTTCAGCGATTGAGAGACCACCATCTGTACGCCAAATTCTCCAAGTGCGAGTTTTGGTTGGATACAGTAAAATTTCTGGGTCATACCATCTCTGGCGACGGTATATCCGTTGACCCCAGCAAGGTACAAGAAGTGATGGATTGGAAACACCCAACTTCAGTCCATCAGATCCGTAGTTTTCTTGGACTAGCAGGCTATTACCGTCGATTTATTCCGAATTTCTCCAGAATAGCCAAACCTATGACCGAACTACTAAAAAAAGGTGTTAAATTCTCTTGGGATCAACAATGCGATGACGCATTCCATATTCTCAGAGACCGTCTTACTACTGCTCCAGTCTTAGCTCAACCATATGTGTCAAAACCCTTTGACATCTATTGCGATGCATCAGGGACTGGACTCGGTTGTGTACTTATGCAAGACCACCGAGTGATTGCATATGCATCACGGGCACTCAGAGTTCATGAACAGAACTATCCTACTCATGACCTTGAACTCGCAGCTGTCATCCATGCCTTAAAAATTTGGAGACACCATCTAATGGGTGCAAAGTGTCATATATATACCGACCACAAAAGTCTCAAATATATCTTCACACAAGCAGATTTGAATATGAGGCAAAGACGCTGGCTAGAACTGATCAAGGATTATGATTTAGAGGTACATTATCATCCAGGCAAGGCCAATGTCGTTGCGGATGCTCTCAGCCGCAAAGCACATTGTTCTTGTTTATCCGTTGAGGCTTTCAACGAAACTCTTTGTTGGGAAATGAGGAAGCTTAATCTAGAAATCGTTTCCCAAGGTGACTTAAACCATCTCTCGGTTGAAGCCACGCTTAGGGAAAACATTGTACTAGCCCAACAGCGCAGTAAGGGAGTTAAAGCTATTAAGCAAGAGTTAACACAAGGAAATAAAAAGTATAAATGTTTCCAATTGGATCCCACAGGAGTTTTATGGTTCGACAAACGAATTGTTGTACCTAAGGATCATAAACTCCGTAAACAGATAATGGACGAAGCCCACCTATCCAAATTTTCTATAGACCCTGGCAGTACCAAGATGTACCAAGATCTGAAACAGAACATTTGGTGGACTCGCATGAGACGTGAAATCGCCAAATATGTCTCAGAGTGTGATATTTGCCAAAGAGTCAAAGCCAGTCATCTGAAAACTGCTGGTAGTCTTCAACATCTACCCATTCCCTCTTGGAAATGGGAGGATATTAGTATGGACTTTATTGTTGGTCCGCCTAATAGTTCTCTAAGACATGACTCTATTTGGGTAATCGTAGATCGATTAACCAAAACTGCACACTTTCTTCCCGTGCATACTACGTATGTTGCTAAAAAGTATGCCGAGATCTATTTAGATCAAATTGTTCGTCTGCATGGAATACCTAAGACGATCATTTCTGATCGTGGAGCACAATTCGTCGCTCGGTTCTGGGAGCAACTTCAAGATGCTCTTGGAACTAAGTTAATTCGAAGCTCGGCCTATCATCCTCAGACAGATGGACAAACCGAAAGGGTAAATCAAATTTTGGAAGATATGCTCCGAGCTTGTGTTCTTCAGTACGACAAGAATTGGGACAAGTGCTTGTCGCTGGCAGAATTCTCTTACAACAACAGTTATCAGACCAGTCTCAAGATGGCCCCATTCGAAGCATTGTACGTTGCCGTTGCAGAACTCCTCTAAGTTGGTCACAAACCGGCGAGCGTAAGATTTTTGGACCAGACCTTGTCAATGAGGCAGAAGAGAAAGTAAGGATTATACAAACGAATCTGAAGGCAGCCCAATCTCGATAGAAAAGTTACGCTAATATACAGAGGAAACCTTTACAGTTTCAACTTGGAGACTTCGTATATCTTCGAGTCTCACCTACCCGAGGTGTTCAAAGGTTTGGTGTAAAGGGGAAACTTGCTCCTCGATACATCGGGCCCTTTGAAATCCTTGAGGTCTGTGGACCTGTAGCTTACCGTCTTCAACTTCCTTCTCAGTTAGCGGCCATCCATAATATCTTTCATGTGTCCCAACTCAGAAAGTGTGTTAAGCTTCCTACTGAAATCATCGATTCCCAAACCATCGAAATCGAACTTGATTTGACCTATACAGAACATCCAATCAGAGTGCTAGACACTAAAGAAAGGAGTACTAGAAGGAAAACTATTAGGATGTACAAGATTCAGTGGAACCATCACACGGAAGAAGAATCAACATGGAAAACTGAGTCTTATCTTCAGCATAATTTCCCCGACTTCTTCCAAGCCAATCTCCGACATTGATCATCCAACTTCTTCTGTCCTAGAATCTCGGGATGAGATTCTTTTTAGGGGGGAAGGCTGTGACATCTAGGTACTTAGAAAATAGTGACACTAGGTTTTGATACTGTATATGTATGCTTAATTGTATGCTTACTATGGAGTATGTGGGTAGTACAAAAGGCTAGGGGTATATCTGTAATTTCTATAAAATATAGGCTCTTAAGTGTTACTTGAGTTAAATAGGAGGTAGCACTAGAACCTAGGAGAAAAATCATGCTAAGTGTTTAAGTTTTATCTTTGTAGTGGGAAAAGTGAAAACGGGAGGTTAAATCCTAAGAACAATGGGTTTATGGTAGAAAGGTAGGGATCTATGTTTAATTAGAATAAAAACTATAGGGTTTTTATGTAAGGTAAATACTGTATAAAAGTAACTTGTGTGTTTACTTGAGGACTAATGTGTAAGAATGCAAGTCATCATGACCTTCCCTAAACTTTTGCAAATGTATTCAAAATTTGATCAAATTCACCTTGCTAAGGACCAAGGTAATTCAAATTCTACCTTTTTGCAAAACCTATTTTATAAAGCTGTAAATTTTGAGTTTTGGAACTTGAGCCCTAAAGCATTTTTGTAGAGTTTGAAAAACTCTACAACTTTATTTTTGGGTACTTTTGCTTTTGAGCTTGGGATCAGTGGGGATTTTTGCTTTACAGTAGGGCCCCTAGATCCTTTTATTTTTACATAAGGACCCTTAGACGTTTCTTCCCTCTCTTCTCCTTCCCTGAGCCTCTCTGCTCCTCTGCGCCGTTCTGCCGCTGCTGCAGTTCCTCTCCCCCGGCTGCCACCGTGCAGTGCGCCGCCTCCACCTCCTGCTCGTCCCCTCCACGCATCGCCCGGTCCTCCTCCTGGTGCCCGCACTACCCTAGCTAGCCATCCCGTGCCCCGCCACATCGGCAGACATCTCCCGCATGGCCGCCACGCACCTCCGACGAGCTCTCATCACCGTCCTTTGGCCCCTCTTCAATTGCTTATGCCCAGAGCTGTGTGACCCCATCTGCTATCCATCCTTTCCCTTCCCAGGCCATCCTCGCTCCTACCCTCACCGGATTTTGGCATTCTGTTTCGGTCCCAAGCACCGCCACCGACCGGCTCCGGTGGGCAGCCTCCTCTCGACCCCTTGGGTCTATTCTAGATCGTGGTAAGGGTAGAGTAGCGCCTGCTCCAAGGTCTGGACGGCCGGAACGCGCTCTCCCGCCATGGCCGAGCCGCGGCCATGGGGCACCGCCGTCGAGCCGCGGGCTCCGGCCGTCTCGAGGCATAGCTACGGTTGGGGCTTGCTCAGGGGGCGTTGGTGATGCTCCCTGGCTGCCCAATTAGGAGCCCCGTGGTCCTAGTATCCCCGACCACCGTGGCCGAGCCGGGCCTCGCCGCCGGCCATGGTGTTCCGTGTTTACAGGAGGATTAGGGAAGAAGGGGTGAAGCGGGGATGCTCGGTGCCGGTCTGCGCGTGAGGGACACCATGCAACTGGGGTCGTTCGGGCACAGGATCGCCGGCGGGAGCGGGACGCCACGCTGCCCCGGCGCTCGCCCTGTGGCCGTGAGCAGAGGAAGGGAGGGGAAAAGAAGAAGAAGCAAGAGGCCCCACCTGTAAGAGAGAGAGAAAGAGAGAGAACCGCGAGGGAGGGTAGCTCTGTTAAGGAGAAATGTTGCCAAGGGGTTTTCTGCAAAAGACTTTAGTTTGACTTCTTTTCTTAGCTGAAACATGTTTAATTCCGTATAAATTGTAGAAAAATGCAAAAATTGCAAAACTAGTTTCGATAGAAACTAGATTTTCAGCCCTACAACTTTTGTTAGTAAAATTTAGTGTGAAACTAGATGCTTTTATGTCTTTTTCAAGTCTAAAGTTAACGGGTATTCTTGTGTGTAACTAATACACCTTAACCTTGTTACTTGTGATTTTCGGGATGTAATTGCTTGAAGTCTTATGTGATCTTATGCTAAGGTTTTACACTTAACTTTGTTTGATAATATAAAGTTCTTTTAAGTTTGAACTTTTCAAATTTTAAAATATTTTAAGAGTAGTTAAGTAAGCTCTTTAAACCTAATTGGTTGAGATCTTTTTACCATACTCTTGTTTGTTGACTTGTTTAGCTTGCAACTTAGTTGTAACATAAGAGCTAAAATATAAATTTCATCTCATTTACTTTATTGCATCTCATATAGAATCAACAACGCTTGACGACGGAGACTACGAGCTGGTCTTAGGACAAGACCAAGGGTTTTCTGAAGACCCAACACAAGCCGTCGAGGAACTAACTGAAGCCCCGAACCAAGGTTCGGAAGTCGCTGACACTCCTATTCCCAACCCCACTCAAGAAGGCAAGCCCCGATGCACATCCCAGTATTTCAAGTTATTACAATTTCATTATTATATTATATATCTTGCATTACGTCTAGGAGTTGAAGTGAAACCCTAGTTGCATGATATCTTAGGAATCCAATATATTGTACCCGAGTCCTTATCGTTTAGATGCTCTGCTAAATAGGACCGGTAAAAGTCGGGTGATTTCCTGTCACTCGCGCGATATAAGAGTTGTTTGTTTACAATTCTGCAACCACTATAAGGATGATGGACAGGGTCATGTGATGTATCATGACCTGAAGGTTACCCTGTCTGTTTTCGTAAAAGTTTTAAGATCGAAATGTGTGGTAGTGGTGGCTAAGCGTTTGAAAGTACTAGCCACATGCCGCGAAATATGGTAAGCGGTAAGCCTAGTACCCGAATGGCCCGGCAAATGGACGCGTTTCCATCACTCGACTTTTATTTTATGTTTACACGCACCGACGTGTGGGAGTACGTTCTGCGTGGCAGATAGGAATATGGGTTTTGTAGTCACGCTACAGACGTATGTCCTGCACAATTGGTGTGCGTACGGTCCTGCAGTCGCTTGTGGTGGCCCCGATCCATAACCCGGATTATGAGGGAAACGGTTGCTTCGGAATGCCCTGTTGGTATTCCAAGCGTGTGTGTTAGGTTTACCTTGCAAGGTTGAATCTCGATTCAGGAATCGTCCGCCTCTCACGATGAATGAGACTGCTTATCCCTTTTACCACATAGAGTAAAAAGTGTAATTGTTGATGAAATAATTTTTATGGATGATAATATCTATCTTGCTTGTTTAGTATAGGTACTTACCTAGAATGGCTAATCAAGCTAGAATCTGAAAGCTAAAACTTGGAAGTAAGTTATACTCTTAGTTGCTTTTCAGCTAAAAATAAACCCAGAACCGTTACAATACCTTCATGAGTCTAGTTACGGGCTAAAGTATACCCAAACTCGGGTAAGTCTTGCTGAGTATTAGAATACTCAGCCTTGCTAGTATCTGTTTCAGGTATGACCTTCGAGAATCCTACGGACAACCCTGTGTGGCCAATGTCCGTTCCTTTTGGCTGGTCCGTGGAGTGGGACCCGTCCCCGGCTGGCAGTGACCCTCCGGAGTGACACCAGGCCCTGGGCTAAGCATGGTGTCCGCCTTTGCGACATGTGTAGTCGCGTAAACTTTTCTTTCCGCTGTAAGTTTGGACAAGCTGTTACGCTTGTCAGTTTGAATACTGTTTGTATAAGTTTACTTATGTTTGAACCTGGTTTGTAATAATGTATGAATGTCTGTAAATTAAAAGTTGATGAGCTATTCTGTGATTGTAAACTCGCCTTCGTGCGAGGTAAACCTGCTTCGATCCTGTTGAACCGTGGTTGTATCGGGCGGAGACCCGACAGACCAATGGATTGTTCCGTTTGAAGTGTGTTAAGCTAATAGCAGTTATACGGTGATCATTAGCGCACTTGAGCCGGAATAATTCGGGCGGTTCTGCCACAAAAAATCCATCCGTCGTAGGGGGCGCCGATGTCCAACTTAGACAACAAGCCGGTGATAGGTACATTTCCTACAAGTTCCCCTTCAATATTCCCGGATGGAAAAACCATCGGGAACCAAGCCCCCCAGCTTCCAGAAAAATCTGGAAAACCCCCTATCATTAGGCCAGAGTGGAACACTGAACTCTCCAGAGGAGACCTGGACCAAGTTGACGAGTTGCTAGCCATCATAGCAGCTCATAAAGAAATAAGAGTGACCGGAGCGTCCGTGATATTTTCTTTCTTCAAACATAGGCATTGAAGATCCCTCTCGGATGTGCGCAGAGGAATTGACTGACGACGCGGCACTCATCCAGGTCAGGAGAGTGCTGCTGGACGTGGATGCAGTTCCCTACATCCCGCAGTTGTTTTCTGCGCAAAATCCTCCGAAACCGGTAAGTATTCGACTACTTTTTTGAAAACAAGTTCTGCCGTTCTGCCACTGCTAACTGAAAATCATCTGCAGGGACACACAGTGTTGTACCAGAGCTATCCACCGCAACCCAAAATCTCCCGACTGGACCACCTTCTCCCCAGCGTCATAGCCAAAGCAAAAAGGGATCAAGCAGCCGAGGCTCTGCCTGACAACAAGACCACTGAAAGCGGGAGCCCCCTGGTGGAAAGGGAAGCTGGAGGGAAGGCGAGAAGGGACAACTCCACCGGACCATCCGTGGAGTTGACCGAAACTCTGCCTTTGGTCCCACAGGGTCGTCAGATTGTGCGCAAACGGAAAGCGCATGTTGTCAAATCCCCCAGGTATGAAGTTGCAACCGTGTTGATTTGTCAAATATCAGCATTGTTGCATGCTAACACTTTCTTTTTTGCAGTCCGTCTGCTTCTTTTCCCGACCCCAAGCGCCAAGAGGTGGGAACAGACCCATCGACTACTTTAACAGGGACAGTTACCATCGCCGTGGCGGGAACCTCGCAACCAGCTGGTGTGACCCCGCTGCCGGCAACGAGTGCCGTGGCCGAAGAACCACGGGCCCTGGTGAACTGGAAAGATGCCATCGAGTTCACCGGTGCATCTTCAATGCGGTCTCCTACCTGGCGTACCAGCTGTCGGTATTTTACCGGCTACCCACCGAGGGGTATACCCAAGGTGGTAAGTTTAGGTGAGGAGACGCCGAGTTCAGGAACTCGAAGGTGCAAGGAACACAAGATTTAGACAGGTTTGGGCCGTGAGGTGCGTAATACCCTACATCCTGTATGGTGGTTTGTATTGCCTTAGGTGTTGATGTTATGTTTTGAATGGGTCCCTGCCCCCCTTATATATCCGGGAGGACAGGGTTACAAGAATCCTAGTCCAATACTAGCCAAGGAATCGTACCCGAATACAATTCGAGTAGTTTCCTTCTGTACTGACTAGTTTTATCTCTACTCATACGAGTAAAGAACAACATAAATAAGAGATAAGACAAGCTTTATCTCTTAATCCTATTTAAACTACGTTAAGTACACAGCCCCGTAGTCCCGAGTCTGACAATGTCAGCTTTTCCTTCATTATAGCCTTGCATGTCACATAATTTACTCAACTTGCTGACTACCAACTATAAGTGTGCTCACGCTTGCTTTAGTAAAACCAATGCTGCTCAAAACAAGATAATTGTCCGTAGTTCCCTAAAGATTTTGGATAGTACTAGGCATATGTCTCCCAGTCATCTGCCTGTGAAGTTGAAATCCGTTGCTAGTTATTAATGTTTATTTATTCGCTTAAGATTAAGACTGTCGGTCATGTAATAAAGTACTATTATACTCTATTTCGTTAATGCATTGTTTCGGGTATACACTTGTGACGTCTATCATATGTGCAGAACTTGATCCTGACGCACATATGAGATGCATTCGGTTACCTTATCAAAACCGGGTGTGACATCTGCGACAAGAAAAAGTACTCGTACAAGTTCACAGAATATAACTTAGGCACAAAAGACTGGGCAAAGCAGTCAGGAAAGACTTACCATGATGCGTCTTTGCCAGGGATTTTTTCCTTTCCGCCAGAGTTTCATTGTTTTTCTCCAAATTCTCAATTTCTTTCTTTAAGAGCCAGACCTCACGTGTGCGTTCCAACTTGAAGGCGTCAAGCTGGCATTGCAAAAGGAGGTTTTTAGTCTTCTGCTCCGGGACCTCAGCTTCCTTGTCTTGCAATCGTCGAAGTCCATCTTCCACTGTCCTTAATGTGCCAGATTTCTTCCTGGAACGATTGGCAAGCTCCTGTTCGACAAAGGATAGTGGTCAAATCGACACATATCAAATCAGTCAGCAACACAGATCGTATTAGGGTAGAGGACGTACCATGGAGAACATATACAAATCCTTGAATGTATTCTAGAAAAGCATCAGGGGTTCATTTGACAGCATCGGATCATCAATCAGATTCGACGCAACATCACCAAGTGCTCCGTGTGGCACAACCAAGATACCACTAGAGGAAGTACCCGTAGCGCCTGTGTCGTCAGCAGTTGGGCTCTGCTGTGGAGTACCTGCCACCTCACCCGCGAGGATCAGATATGCTTCTGGGAGATACGTGGGAAAGGGCGGCTCAATTGGCTCACCTAAGGGAATCTCGGGGGCTGGTTCTACCATCTCGAGCTCCTCAGCCACGCACACTTCTACAATAGCATCGCCTTCTTTGACTTGGGTGATGCAGGGCGCAGAGGACTTCTCAAGGACCGACGGCTTAATGGTACTCGCAGCTGCCGGCTCCGTATGTAACGCTGCAGTATCCATAGGATCCTCCAACTCGGGGGGCTGAAGACGTCATGGCTATGCCAGACTGCTTCAAGCCCAGAGCAGAGAAGTCCTTGTGGACAAAGAAACAATTATCAGTCATTACTTCCAACCTACAAAAGTACTCGTGAAGAACTTTGAGCACTCACAGTTTGGATTTCTTCGGCACCAGCTTCTTCGGCTCGAGGGCCTTGGGCGCTAGCGCAGCCTCCACCATACCTGCCGATGCCAGGATGTCAGCCGAGGGTGATTTTTGATCCGGTGAGGCTCTAGCGGTACTCAATGATGGGCCCACTGTAACAGAGGACACATTACGTCCCTATGTAGCACCATCCTCAACCACCTGCTCCTCAACCCTCTGCCTTGAGTCCTTGGGGTTGGGAGTGGGGGAACTAAACCACAATGAGAAATAGAGCAGAGTCGGAAAACAACAAAAGGCAAAGCCAATAAATATCGTGCAGATTTTACAACACTTTACTAACCTGGGTTGTTCATCATTGTTATTTCGGCCAGCGGAAACTGAAGCCTTGCGCTTTCGAGCAGTAACCCTTGGTTTCTTGCGATGGCTAGGGGACAGTTCACCACTAGGAGAGCTTGCACCCTCCTGGGAGGTGTCTCCTCCCCTTTTCCTCTTTAAGTCAGCAAGGGTGCGGTCATCGTCGCTATCTTCATTTTCCTCCTCAATCAGAGGATCGATGTCGGGGCGGGATTGTTGCTGCAGCTGCTGGGTACTTGGCTGTAGATGGCTAGGGCGTTCAATTTCTAGCAAAGGAGGCATGCTCCTGTACACATTAACATCAATCTGCGCAAGAGTTTATATATCATTAGTACAAATCAGCACCTGGAGCAACGATGCGGGACAAAGACTACTTACCACTACCTGATTGGGAGGACGTTTCAAATTGAACAGCTGTGGGACATACGGAACCTTATCAACATTGAGTAGTACTCGGGTCACACGCCTGACAGCTTCATTCTGATGAATCTTGTATGTAGTAAACCGAGACGTGTCTGAGACTCCAAGGTACTCAAAACCAAAACATGTTCGCTTCTGCAAGGGCTAAATATGTTGATCAATCCAGTAATATACTACAGAAGCTCCAGTTACACCTTATCCATGATCCAACTGAGTAGTTCATTGATTTGGTCCACATCTGTCGGGGGAATTGTTTCCTTCTATTCATGGGTTATCTCCGGCGCCTCATTGATTCGTTCTGGGAGTGCTATTGCATGATTTCCAACATAAAACTAATGCTCCTTTGAACCAGACAAACTAGTCGGGAACTTGTATTCAATATACATTTTGTTCATCCCTTGCTTCAGCTGAAAGCCAGCACCACCAAGCAAGGCGAGAACCTTCTCGTTGGGCTGAGGTTTAAGATGAAAAAGATAGTAGAAGAGGTTGAAATGGGCTTCTATGCCTAAGAAGGCCTCGCAGAGGTGGATGAAAATGGCTCTGTGCAAGATAGAGTTGGGATTAAGATGATGGAGTTGGATGCTATAGTGATAAAGAAGGCCACGGAGAAAGTCGCAAGCAGGAAGAGCAAGACCGCACTCAACAAAATGCTGAAACAAAATGAGTTCTTCCATGCGCTCATATGGTACTACATCTGAACTAGCAGGTGGCAATTGCAATATTTCTTTCGGCTGCAGCAGACACTCATCTACTACTGACTGGAGATCAGCTTCAATGCACTTACTTTTCTTCCATGTGTCCTCAGATAAAACCACGGACTCCTTCTCCTTCCTTTTGGAGGCGCCCTTCTTCCCGGCCATTCTCAAAGTCACGAGTGCCTTCACTCACATACGCTTGGGGGCTCGAGGAGGAGGCTGGAGAAAAGGGCACGAGGAGGTGTGCAATGGTGAATTGGGACACCGACGACTACTGCAAAGGCAGGAAGAGAGGATCGAGGTGGTGCAGAATCAGATCTAGATCTAAGAAATGGCGGCCGCTGTGGAGCGAAGGAAGACGAAGGCCTAGAGGCAGTAAAAATAAGTGAAAGGGTAAAGTTAACTCTAAGTCACCATGCAATTAAATAACCAGTGGTGGGTCTAGGTTCACTGTGCCGAAGCCGAAGAGTTTTTCTCAGGATAAGATTTGTTTTTGAGCGGTAATTTAGGGTTATGTTAAGAAAGTTATCTGATTAACCATTTTTTTCGGGAAAATTATCCAAAAAAGTGGATTTTCAAATTTCAAACCAAACTTTCTATTTTAACCATCAATTCAAGTTCATAATATATCCTACAATGCATGCCACGTTCTTTTGGATCCTTTTTCCAAACCTTGGGATTTTGATTCAAGGCTGGTGCTGCGGGACACGTGTCATTAGGAACTTATTTTTCAAAAATATTTGGAAGACAAGGAAAGAAGATTCCAAATTAATTTCACCTTCAGCCTGATTCTTCGATTCAATCTATGGCTCGAGAGCTACTCATATGGAGTGCGATTTTTCATCGCACCCTATATAAAAGATTATTTCTGAAGACTTGAAAACTACTCAGGGCATGAGCACCTCATAGCCTCGAAGCAGCCAGAGAAGTACTTGGAAGACACCCATTCAAACCCACTAGCGAGCAGCGACAGGCAACATGAGGAGCCGGGAGGCTCCCGGGACTGCTGGTGGGCCCTGGTCCCTCGGTCAACGGCCCAGGATCTGGCACATGACCTGGCGTCTTGATCTGCTAGGCGTGCCACCAGACCTATACCTGATCAGGAAGGTGTAGATGTGGTTTCAGTTAGTTTCCTACATGCACAGACATGTTCAAACATTAGTTCAAGCCGTGATCGGCTCTTCGGGTCATCCCCGCAATCGGCTGCAAAGAGCCGATTGTCTCCCAGTATCAGATCAGATCTGTATATCTAAACAAAGTGCATATATCTGATACAAATATAAACTTGCTCTGTAATCAATAAGCTAATTCAATCTACAACGTTTAAAGCTTTCACAGCATAACCGGAACATCCTACGCATAGTTAAGCCTAACAAATACGAAAGATAACAGAATAGCAACCTAAATAGAGGCCTAAAAACCAACGAAAAGCCGATTCCCGGAACAATCCCTCTTTAGATTAATGTAAAGCATCAAACATATTGCCGGATCATTTAACTCATTTGAAGGGCCTAATCATGTAGATCTTAAACTAAATCTTTAATGAATAAAGACTAACCATAACAGATTGGATCTACTAATCGAAACAGAGCAAGGTGCTGCCCTTACACCCGAGATCGGGCACGAGGACAGCTAAACATTTACAGGTGATGAACAATGCATGGATACAGTATAAAAACCGATGCATCCCTGTAAGCGCTAAGGTAATTAGTGTTACTCGCCATCAACAACGCTTCAGCACGAGAAACACAAAGATAAATAGGTAGGAACGATGCTACCCCGATCATGCGAAGCATGATCGGGGCTGCATGGCACTTACCCGAGAGAAACCCTAAAATAGGGGTGGCGATGCGTCGAGAGTTGTTTGTGAATGCTTGTTGTTGTTATCCAATAACCTAGGATACATATTTATAGTCCGGAGACTTACCTCTTTTAACCAATGCTGATCGACTATGATACGAATCCTAACTATCTATATCTAAACTATTTTAAACTAGATACATGGCCAATCTGGCCTTAAACTGCCCGCGCAGGGGCCAGTTCGCAAGCCCATTACAATTAACCTTTGAGCCCATCTTGCTCGCGGCCCGACTTCTAGCCCAGCTAAATTATGGCGATAACACATGCCCCTGATTTTGGCAATAATAATTCCGAAACCATTTTCTTTTTCCGATCACCTCGCCTCTTCGACTTCCAAAATTCGTATGCGCATGCCACTCCCACTGCCGCGGGATGTGACTACTCTGCATCTAACTCCTTGGAAACCGTCACGGTGCCGATTCATATTCCACTCCTACCTTTATAAGCTTGCCCCAGTAGATTTTTTTTTAGTCATCTTCTTCCTTCAGCCATTAGCAACCGCACCAATTGTGGCAGAACCAACCTGAATTATACCGGCTCAAGTACGCGAGTCCATTCTTGAGGGCTCCAACATGCTTCAAACGGTATAATCCCTTGGCCTGTCGGGTAACTTCCCGATAAACCACCGACTACAGGATCAAATAAGGTTACCTCACACGAAGGTGAGTCCAGAGATACAATCACCATCATATTTTACATCACAGGGAATTATATTACAAGAGTTTCTAAAAGTAGTACGAAGTTTCAAATTTAGAGAAAACATTACAAACTGTTAAAATTTAAGATTTTTGGCAGCGGAAAACATACGCAATGATTTACAACACGTCGTCAAGATGGATGTCATGCTAAGCCCGGGCACGACATCACTCGGTATCATCAGTGTTGGTCGAGGACGGATCCCATTCTACGGACCAACCATCTGGAAGAGCACAGGGCCAAGATAGGGGAAGAGTAGGGTCTTCAAGGACATTACCTGAAAAACATATAACTAGCAAGGCTGAGTATACTAATACTCAGCAAGGCTTACCCGGGATTGGGTATACTTTAGCCCGTAACTAGACTCATGAAGGTATTGTTAAGGTTCTGGGTTTATTTTCAGCTGAAAAGCAACAAGAGTATAACCTACTTTCAAGTTTTAGCTTTCAGATTCTAGCTTGATTAGCCATTCTAGATAAGCACCTATACTAAACAAGCAAGATAGAGATTATCATCCATCAAGATTATTCCATCAAAGGTTACACTTTTTACACGATGTGGCAGAAGGGATAAGCAGTCTCAATCATCATGAGAAGCAGACGATTCCTGAATCGAATTCAACCTTGCAAGGTAAACCTAACACACACGCTTGGAACATCCAAAGATCGTTCCAAAGCAACCGTTTCCCTCATATTCCGGGTTATGGATCAAGGCCACCACAAGCGACTGCAGGACCGTACGCACACCAATTGTGCAGGACATACGTCTGTAGCGCGACTACAAAACCCATATTCCTGTCTGCCATGCAGAACGTACTCCCACATGTCGGTGCGTGTAACATAAAATAAAAGTCGAGTGGTGGAGACGTGTTCCATTTGCCGGGCCATTCGGGTACTAGGCTTACCGCTTACCATATTTCGCGGCATGTGGCTAGTACTTTCAAACGTTTAGCCACCACTACCACACATTTCGACCTTAACCACTTTTGACAAAACAGACAGGGTAAATCTCCAGGTCATGATACAGCACATGCCCCTGTCCATTATCCTTATAGTGGTTGCAGAATTGTAAACAAGCAACTCCTATATCGCGCGAGTGACAGGAAATCACCCGACTTTTACCGGTCCTATTTAGCAGAGCATCTAAGCGATAAGGACTCGGGTACAATACATCGGATTCCTAAGATCTTATGCACTAGGGTTTCACTCCAACTCCTAGACGTAATGCAATATATACAATGTATAAGTGAAATGGTAATAACTTGAAATATTGGGATATGCATCGGGGCTTGCCTTTACTGGTGGGACTGAAGTCAGGGATGCTAGTATTGTTATCTTCCGAACTTTGGTTCGGGGCTTCAGATAATCCCTTGGTGATGTTCATTTGGTCTTCAGGAATATCCTCTGTAAACTCCTGGAAGATCTTGTAGGTACCGTCTGCGGAAGTAGTCGTATCTACATGCAATGCAACATTACATTCAAAGTGTGCATATAAAGCTATTCTACTTCACAACAAAGTTGCAATCCAGCACTCATTTAACATGCTACTCACATAACAACCAAAAAGATCTGAAACTAAACTTAAATAGAGCTTTAGGGGGACAACTAATTAAAATCGGCTACTGGTTGAAGGTTATAACAGAGCCGATTGGAAACAACAGAGGTTTAGCCGATAGAATTGGCAAAGGAGGGAGCTATCTACACAGCATTAGAAAATCTGCTGATTTCTGTTTGGAAGAGAAATCGGCAGGAGTAATTTCTGTATATGAGTAGAAAGGATTAGCCGATTTGGTTCACCTAAGGTTAAATCGGGTGATATGGAGAGGAAGGTTGAAGGTATAGTACTTCAAGTACAGAAAAAGGAAGGATTTTGCCGATTGGATTATCAGCATGTCTTTGGTCTATCTAATCGGTTGGTGCATTGGTCTTGGCCTTAACCGATGAGGATGCATCAGGTTTAGCCGATTGATGTGCTTTGGTCATGCCTAATAGAGGCGTGTTTACTGTACTATCTTACTGATCTAGAGTTGTGTACTTTGGCTTGTGTAGCCAATTGATAGGTACATCGGGTTCCTAATTGATCGATGAAAGCATCGATTACTTTAGCAGAGGGGTGATTCCCTAAGCAGCTGTGTCTTAACTGAGATGTGCTTAAGTGTTATCCTAGGTAACTAGGTGCGGTTGCACCGGCTCGATTACATCAGCACAACAATTGAGTGACGTACAGCCGATTGGAGTGTGGTTGAGGGTATGTGACCGATAGATATATAGCCGATTCTCTCAGCCGATAAATCGGCTTATAGAAGTGTGTGGATAAGTATGGGAAAACTAAGGATTGATCGGCCATAACCGATATGGAAAACAACTAGAATCGGCTTGGATCGGCCGATAGCAAGAATCTTAAGGTCTTGTGTGCATTTCCGATACATCGACTATGTGTAGCCGACGTAGGACAGAACAAAAGAATTGTATCGGCAATAGCCGACATTAGTAAGATAACAACCGTATCAGCTAACCAGCCGATGGTAGAAGCATATCAAAAGAAATGCATCGGCTGACAGCTGTTACACAGAAACATCACGGACTCAAAGGAGACGGATGCTTAGCGGCTGAGCTGATAGCCGACACTGAAGTATAGCTGCCGAGATGTATTGGTTAAGCAACAGATACAAACGAACTAACAAGGATCTTTATATGAAAAGGACCTTAAGGAAACTGCAATCAAGACGAGGATAATGCCTTGATGGCAGGGATATGAGCACTTGGGTGAAGGGATTAACTAGATATCACACATCTATACTTGAGACATACATCCTATGATTTACCTTTCAGCTACAGCACATGCATATAACACAAGGTACAAATAAAGCATTCATTCTCTAACACTTAACCTAGACCACAAATCAAAGACTTTCACTCAAGATCACAACATAAAACTTGTAGATTTTGACCTAGGGTTTCAAACAAAACTGATTTTGTACTTTTATGAACTTCTTACAAAATTCTATGAAATGTAGAAGTTCACTGATTTGAAAATAAAGAAAGCTCTGGAAATTTTACAGAGAACACCCTAGAACTTTCTAAATCGACGCAATTAAGTCCTTGGTCGGGGAAAACAGAGAACAGGAAGATAACGACGATATTCCTGCAAAGGGGTCGCCGGCATAAGGAAGATTCAGTGAATCAGGGAAAACCTTGGGGTAGCCTTAGTTGTGGAGGAGAACGGGTGGAAAGTGAATTCCCGCGATGAACAGGATTGATGATGAGAAGTGCTCGACGGTGACGAGGTTCCGTGGGTGACGAAGAAGCTTGCCAGGGAATTGTAGTGGGTGGAGAATGACCGGAGAGGTATTTCTCACGGTGACCCGTGGTGACGGTAGTCGGTTGAGCGATCAACAAGGGGTAAGAACTGTTGGACGTCGTGGACTTATGGGACGAGACGATGGAGCCGGATTGGTTCGCTATGCCAACTCCTCCGTGAACCTCAGGGTTTTCTTGCTCACGGGCTAAGCTTCCACTGCTCACGCGCGTGTGCCACTGAAACACGGTCGGCACACCTGCGTAGCCTCCTGCAGGATCACCGCGCTTGGTTGCATCTCCGGTGCGCCGCTTTTGCTCTGCTCCCGCACCAATGGCCCCCAGCCTACATGCGCGTGGTCGGTTGCCTTGCACGCGCACTCGCCTGCGGAATCGAGCCGAGCCGGCCACTGGTAAAACACTTCCGCTCGCACTCGCGAACGCGCCGGTTCAATTCCGCTCGGACCTCCGGGTTCTGCAACTCCGCCGCCCTCTCCATCTGCTGTGACGCCATCAGGACCAGTCTACCACTGCCGCCGGTCTTGCGCTGCGCGTTGAACCCACGCCACGTTACTCCTGCCCTGACCGCCTTGCCGCTGCGCAGCTGCTCCTTCCAAGTTCGCCGCGCTATAACCGCCGCCTTCGCTTCGCCACTTCTCCTTCCGGCTCGCCGCCCCACGTGCATCTCACGAGCGAGCAAGCTCGCGTCCTCCCTTTCAATCCGTCGGCCTTCGTCGGGCGTGCTCCATTTGTGGCGATACCCCAGACTGGCGACCGTCTCCTTCCCGTGCTTGCCCACATCGGCGCTGGCCTGAAGATCGGTTTCCCATCCTGGAACAGCAGCCGCCAGCGCCACTCCTGCGCAAGCCCGAGCCGCGCGCATCCTTGGCCCGCGTCACGTTCTGCCTGCATCGCTCGCGCCAGATCACACCCCGCGACACACGGCTGCATGCTCCAACGCCGCCTGTGCTGCTCGCTCCAGCGCCTCCTGCACCGTTCACGTTCACGCGCCCGCTCCTGCGTTCCAGCGCTTGCCGCGCGCATGCGTCGCGCGCACTCGCTCGCGCCTGCTGCCCCCGAGCCGAGCCGCCCCCGTGCCCTGCGTCCACACCCCGCGCGCGCGTCACCAGCCTCCGCTCCTGCTCGCGCCGCCCACATTTGTGACGCCGCATGGAGCCGCGTGCGCTGCCTGCCGCTCGGGGCTGCCCACACCAGAGCGCCTGCCCATGGCCGCGCCTCGCCCGCCGGCCTGCGCCAGCCCCGCGCCAGCGCGCCGCCGCGCGCTCGGCACGCTGTCCGCGCGCTCCGCTCCACCCGCGCAGCGTCCGCACCTGCTGCCGCGCACGCCCGAGCCGCAGCCGCCCGCGCGCCCCGCGCCAGCGCCCGCCAGCGCCGTGCGCCTGGACGCCCCGCACGCCGCCATCGTCGGCTTCCGCGCCTGCTCCACGCCGACCCGAGCCGCCTTGCCGCGCGCCTGGGCCCGCTCGCAGCCGCACTGCTCGGGGCCGCCGCACTCGCGCCCGCTCCCGCCCAGCACCTGCGCCGGGCCCGCACGCCGCCGGAGCCGCGCCGAGCCGCACACGCGCCTGCGCGCCTGCGCTGGCTCACGCGCGCCGCCAGCGCTGCTTGCTCCCGTGCCGGCCTAGAGCAGCAGAGGGAGGAAGGCAGGAAGAGGCGCCCAGATAGGGCCGCTAGTGGAAGAAGGAAACTGGATAAGGAAGAACAGAGAGATGACAAACAGAGGAGGAAGGGAAATAGAATTTCCCAAGGACTTATGCGCAATTTTAGAAAACTACAGGGACCTATCTGTAAAGTCAAATTTCCCATCAATCTAAAACCCTAATGAAGAAATGCCCAAAATGAAAGTTGGAGAGTTTTTCGAACTCTACAACATTGTTTTAGGGCCCAAGTTTAAAAACTCAAAACTTATATCTTTACACGTGAAATTTTGAACAAAAGTTGGATTTGAATTACTTTTGTCCAAAAGAGTGAAATTTTATAACATTTAGGACCTAAATGCAAGAATTTATGACACGTCATGATGACGGGATAGACACGTCATAATGATTGGATAGACATGTCATAATGACTTGCACCTTTTACACTTTAGTCCTAAGTAACTTTGAAAATTACTTTTGTAAATCAAATACTTGCATAAAAGGACTTGTACTTTTATAAAATTACATAAATACCCCTATTTTCACCACTTTACCCAAAATTTTTACACATTTCAACACATGCATTTCTAATGCAACTTTTTTGATAAATATATAATTTTTATAGGGGATAAAATAAGAAAAAGCATGTTTGCAAAACCACCCTTCACTTATTTTGAAGTTACCCCTTATCCAAATATATTTTGCAAAAACAACCCTAGGTTTTTCTGTAATTACAAAAATACCCCTTTTAACTTGCACTTTAAATTTTCAAAACTTCACATAAACATACACAAGCTTTACACATACTTCACACTAACAAATTATATGTCTAGCATTACAAGTACATGAACTGTCACACCAATTTGCCCCTCCTTCTCCCACCATGGCTTCTTCATCCTCTGTCTCCTCCGTCATCTCCATTGAATCTGAGATAACTCGAGAGGCGACCCCAGAGTTTGATCCCATAGCCGCGTATGAGGCCTGCGCTCCTCTGCATTGGGATGCAGAAGAGTGGGATTTCCGGACCTGGTCAGAGGATGATGAATCCCTGACCGACGGTGAAGATCTCCAGCTCCTCCTTGGCAGGGAACTGAATGAAGACGACGACGATGACATGTCCTAGGAAGGGGATTTCTCCTCCTTGGAGGAAGAAATCGACGTCACATCGACCGAGGAAGACTCGGCAGCAGGAGGCTTCCTGTGACAGTTTGAGTACTTGTAAGCTAGGAACATTATGTGTTAGTGTGAAATATGTGCTTGCTAGTGTAAAGCTTGTGTGTGTTTATGTGAAGCTTTTAAAAACTTAAATGCAAGTAAAAAGGGTATTTTTGTAATTATGAAAAAACTAGGGTTGTTTTTGCAAAATATAATTGGATAGGAGGTAACTTCAAAATAAGTGAAGGGTAGTTTTGCTAACATGTTTTTCTTACTTTATCCCCTGTAAAAAATATATAATAATAAAAAAAATAAAATAATAAAAAAATATCCAAAATTTTCATTTGAAATGTATGTGTTGAAAAGTGTAAAAGGTGAATTGTAAAAGTAACTTTCAAAGTTACTAAAGGCTAAAGTGTAAAAAGGTGCAAGTCATCATGACATGTCATCCTGTCATAAATGCTTGAGTCATCATGATGTGTCATAAATACTTGCAATTAGGTCCAAAGTTATAAGAAATTTACCTCAGTAAGGACAAAATCTATTCAAATACCACTTTTGTTCAAAATTTAAAATGTAAAGCTGTATACTTTGGGTTTTTGAACTTGAACTCTAAAGCAAAGTTGTAGGATTTGAAAAGTTGCACAACTTTTATTTTAAACACTTTTTCATTCGACCTCTAGAATAGTAGGAAAACTTGGTTTACAATGAGATCCCTGTATTTTATGTAATTGCAGAAAAGTCCCTGGATGCATCCCACTTTGCTTCCTCTTCTGTTTCTTTTTCTGCGAGCTCTACACCGCCCCTGCCACCGCTTGCTGCCTGCTATGCCGTGCCCCTGCCCTCCTCCTCCTCCTATTTAAGCCCGCAAACAAGTGCTATCAGTTGCTCTCTTGCTCTCGCCCTCCTTTTTCTTCCTTCTTCTGTTTCTTCGAACAGAACCACCACGTGCCATGGCTATCGTCGCCCCTGTTCACCATGGGCAGCCATCATCAGCCCCTTCCCACTCTCCTCAACCCCCTGCCAAGCTTCTCCACTCTCTACCGGTGCTCCCCGTCCCCACCCTGGCGCAAACCCCTCACTAGATCATCCCACTGACGTTCACCGTCGACCTTCCTCTGCCGCCGCTTCGGCCTCCCCGTCGACCCAGCCGTCCAGCAGCTCCCACCCCTTGCTGATCACTTTAGCAGGACTACATCACCTCGAGGAAGCTCCTGGACCACCTCACCGAGTCCCTTCGACCCCCAGCATGTCGGAACATCGCCGCCGTGACCAATCCTGACCGCCGCCGGCCCTCCTCCGGTCACCCTGGCTTCAACCGAGCCCATCCAAAGGTAGTTCTCGTGTCCCTCATGCTCCCCCGCCTCTCCCTTGCTGCGGGGAAGCACCCCATCGCCGGAATCGAGCTCCCTGAGCTTTCTCTGTTCCAAAAATCGCGACCAGGGACTCCACACAACAATAGAAAAAATTCCAAGGGCCTATCTGCACAACCCATGACTCAGATGAATAGTGTCACGTTGGACCTTCTTGAAATTTCTGGCTGAAATTTTGGAAAATCATAGTAAATCATAGAAAAATCAGAAAAATGCCAAACTAGTTTTGGTAGAATCCTTAAGTTATAGCAAGTTTAAGCTGTATGTGTGTAGTTTTTGATGTAAAATAAATACTAGGAAATGAGTGTTTTAATTGTATCTCATGTTATATGCATATGTTGTGGCTAAATTTTGGAACCTAGGTTGTATGTCCCATGTGTAGCTTTGTGTAAAAATTTTGAGTTCTTTACTGCTCATTTAATTAGAAATTCGAGTACCTTTGTTGTATGTTGATAGAAATTTTATAATTTAATTCTAGATGCATTCCTTCAGGTTGAAAGCTAAAAATTTTACCTTACTTTGCTTCAACATGTTTAATTCATGATAAAATTTTGAGAGTCAGAATCCTAGTGTAACTGAAGTTATGAATATAGGCTTAGATTCAAAGGAAATTCATGAACAATAGTTCTGGTTAATGAATAATTATGATAATATGCTGGAATGTTACTCTTGTACAGTAGAACATGTCCATAAATTTTGAACCCCAGATCTAGTATAGAACTACAGTTATAAATGTATCTTAATCATTTAATGTGTGTTCTTGTTTAATTTTGTGGCATAGTTTCTATTTAAATAAAATCCTGATAAATTTACAGTAAATATAATTAGACTAGAGCAATGTTTAGTAATTTTTATAGCCTTAGTTCTAAAGTGCATTGCTATATAACATTCATTTAAGTTTTACATGTTGTTTATTTAAATCATTTATTTTGATTAATCTGTTGCATAAAGATGTTAAGTGTAAATAGTTTGTTTGCTTAAGATAACCAAGTATACTACCTAATGTATTTAGTTTAGATGTTTAGGTAGTCAACCCTGTTACCTAATGTAACTAAACAATTTAGATAATACCCGATAAATGAATGCCTAGTAAAAGAGTGAATAACATGTTTGATAAATAGAATGTCTTTCGTGTTGCATTGTTGATAAGTTTGGTAGTGTTAGCTCATATTTTTGTGATAGAGATGTGTGATGTTTCATTGTAACGGCTATCAGCTGATGCAATTCATTGATATGCTTCTACCATCGGCTGGTTAACCGATACGGTTGTTATCTTTCTAATATTAGCTACTACCGATATAATTCTTTTGTTCTGTCCTACATCGGCTACACATAGTCGATGTATCGGAGATGCAAACACGATCTTCGGGTTCTTGCTATCGGCCGATTCTAGTTGTTTTCCATATCGGTCAAATATGGCCGATCAATCCTTGCCTTTCCCATCCTTATCCGCACACTTCTATCAGCCGATTTATCGGCTAGGAAATCGGCTAGTTACTCGCACTAGTCAACTAGCTATGCCGATACATCACTCGACTAGTTCTACCCGATGTGTAAATCGGCTAATGTGCCGATGCATTAAATCGGCTACTAGGCCAATTCACCGATCGACTAGTACACGTACACAAATCGGCTCAGCCGATGTTCACCAATCAGCTAATTTTGTTAAAGCATAGATCGGCTATGCCGATACGCACGCGATCAGCTAAGTACGCCGATACTCACACAGATTAGTTAAGACATAGCTGCTTTAGAAAATACCACTTTGCTAAAGTAATCGATGCTTTCATCGATCAATTAGGAAACCGATGCACCTATCAATCGGCTATACAGGCCAAAGTACACAACCCTAGATCAGTAAGATAGCACAGTAGACACGCCTCTGTTAGGTACGACCAAAGCACATCAATCGGCTAACCCTAATGCACCCTCGTCGACTAAGGCAAGCCGATACACCAACCATCAGTTAGGCAAAAACATGCTGATAACTAGATCTAATCAGCAAAATCCTTTCTTGTTCTATCCTTCAAACACTGTACCTTTAATATTCCTACCTCTATCAGCCGATTTTAATCAGTTGTTCAACTAAAGCTCTACCCAAGTTAGTTTCTGATCTTTTTGATTGTTATATGAGTAAATGTTAAATGCGTGCTAGATTGTAACTTTATCGTGAAGTAAAATAGTTTTATGTGCACACTTTGAATGTAATGTTGCATTGCATGTAGATACAATTACTTTCGTAGACAGTACCTACGAAATCTCCCAGGAGTCTGCAGAGGATGTTTCTGAAGACCATGTACGTTATTGCAAGATTTTCTGAAGGCCCGAACCCAAGTTCGGAAGATCTTAACTTTACTGACTCCAGCCCCACCAGCAAAGGCAAGCTCCGGTGCATAACCCAGTATTTCAAATTACTGCATTATGCAATCTTATACTTATAAATTATATCCTGCATTAAGTCTAGGAGTTGAAATGGAACCTTAGATGCATTGATGCTAGGAACCTATGTAATGTGCCTAAGTCCATATCGGCTAGATGCTCTGGTAATAGGACCGGTAGAAGTCGAGTGATTTCCTGTCACTCGCGCGATATAGGAGTTGAATGTTTACTATCTTGCAATCACTATAAGGATCATGGACGGGGTCATGTGCAGTAATATGACCTGGAAGTTTACCCCGTCTATGTTGATAAAAGTTGATAAGGTCGCAGTGTGTGGTAGTGGTGGCTAAGCGTTTGAAAGTACTAGCCACATGCCGCGAAATATGGTAAAGCGGTAAGCCTAGTACCTGAATGGCCCAGCAAATGGACATGTCTCCACCACTCGATTATTTTGGTTTCTGTTGTACACACGCATCGATGTGTGGGAGTGCATTCTGCATAGCAGACAGGAGTACGATCATGTAGTCGCGCTACAGACGTATGTCCTGCACAATTGGTATGCGTACGGTCCTGCACTCGCTTGTGGTGGCCTTGATCCATAACCCGGAATATGAGGAAAACGGTTGCTTCGGAACGATCTTTGGATGTTCCAAGCGTGTGAGTTAGGTTTACCCTTGCAAGGTTTGAAATTCGATTCAGGAATCGTCCGTTTCTCGCGGAGATTGAGACTGTTTATTCCTTCTGCCACATAGAGTAAGAACAGCAACTAATGTTGGAATAATTTTGATGGATGATAATCTTTACCTTGCTTGTCTATAGGTGCTTACCTAGAATGGTTAATGAAACTAGAATCTGAAGCTAAAATATGAAAGTTAGCTCATACTCTTTGTTGCTTTTCAGCTAAAATTAAACCCAGAACCATTATAAGCCTTCATAAGTCTAGTTACATGGCTAAGTATACCATGAAACGGGTAAGCCTTGCTGAGTATTAGTATACTCAGCCTTGCTAGTTATATGTTTTTCAGGTAATGTCTTTGAAGACCCTCCTCTTCCCCTGTCTTGGCCCTGTGCTCTTCCAGATGGTTGGTCCGTGGAATGGGATCCGTCCCCGGCCAACACTGATGACATCGAGTGATGTCGTGCTCGGGCTTAGCATGACATCCGTCTTGACGACGTGTTGTAAATCGTCGCATTTGTTTTCCGCTGCCAAGAACCTTAACTTTAACGGTTTGTAATAATTTTACTAAATGTGGAACTTAGTACTACTTTCAGAAACTCTTGTAATGTAATTTCCTGTGATGTAAAATATGATGGTGACTGTATCTCTAGACTCACCCTCGTGTGAGGTAACCTTATTCGATCCCGGAAGTTAAGTGGTTTCATCGGGACTCTACCCAGCAGGCCAAGGGGTTACACCATTTGAAGTACGTTGGAGCCCTTGAGAGAGGACTTGCGTATTTGAGCCGGTGTAATTCAGGTTAGTTCTGCCACACTTCCTACATGGCGGGTCGTCAGAGGACGATGAAGAAACCGATGGCGGCATCGGCTACAGCAGTGACAGTGGCGGGGATGACAGCAGCGACGATGACGGCAGCGATGATGATAGCGACACCAGTGCAGCCCCTCCGATCAAGCGCTGCAAGGTCTCAGGCACTTACTGGTGGTAGTTCGTAGGATTAGCAACGACTGCCATGTACAGAGCCGATAGATCGGCTTTAGGAGCAATCGGCTCCCCTTTTGTAATGATCTTCCCAATGAAGGAAATCTTATGTTTAGTCAACAAATGTTGAGAAGCCGATTCACCGGGAGCCGATGGCAACGCATCGGTTCCTTTCCTCAAAATGCCGATCCGGATCTAAGTTGATCCTTGAACCAATTTCATCTTCTACTTAAATCCGAAACTTTCCCGAAACAGACCTACATAGGTTCCCCGAATCCAAGTTGCGTTCCAAAAACTCTCGCTCATAAATCGCAAAATCTAGATCAAAGCCTCAGAACGCAAACTCAAGACTCGCAAAGCAAACCCTAGATCCAATCTCGAGCCTTCAATCACCATTGGAGCTTCAGATGGCGGAACCCTCGAATGCCGATGCGGGCGTTCTTGGTCTGAAGGTAAAACTCTAACCTTTCACTAATTTAATGAAGTAATCATTCGAACCCTTGAAGCATTAAATGATCCTTTCCTGTTATTTGGCTCTTATCGATTCCTCAAGTTTCATATATTCTTTTGCCGCATCCTTCTTCCCCCAATTCCTTTTGTCTTGGGCCTCATTCTTATGAGCGTCCAATAGATTTGATTTCTTGTGAGGCCAATCGAATCCCATTCGTAAGCCAAGATATAGACTTAGATTCCTGGGCTGCCAGCCAGCGTGCCTGGCCAAATCCTCCTGAGTGCTGGGTATCGTGGTATAACAGAGTAGCAAAAGCCTACCAGCCCACATAGGAAACCATAGGAATAGCCGACGCTCTATCTCTGTCATTGTCCCCCCTCGAGAAGAATGAAAACCTTCTGAAAACCATCGGCTATTTTTGGTCTAATGCCCTGAACTGCTTTTTATTTGGCCATGGGCCGCTGACTCTAACCCTCATGGATGTGGTGATGATTATTGGTTTGGACATTGCATCGCCCAGCCCCTCTGTTTACAGAATGCCTGAGGTCCCCTTTAAGTTGTCCTCCAAAACAGAATGCACAAATTGGGGTGCCTACCTGAACCAGTACATCAAAACCAAAGGCCTTGTATCTGAGAAAGAACATATGGCCTTTCTGAACCTCTGGTTGGAACACTTCATATTTTGCGGTCCTTCCCTTGCTCCAACCGAAAACTACCTCTCTCTAACATATGAACTGGCCAGAGGTCATACTATTGGCCTTGGCAAACTGTTTCTTGGGGAAGTTTATAGATATCTTCACCTGACGTCTTCAAGCTTGCTCTCCCAAAAGAAACTTAGAACTGGTGGTCCCTAGTGGCTCATTCAGTTATGGGCTCACTTGTATTTTCAGAACCACATACCAAACTTCCCTGTTCTGGCCGATAACTCCTTCCCGATCAGAGTGGAAGACGCATTAGATGTACCAGCTTTGGCCAAGCTTTGTACAATCTTCCCAGTAGCAAGTTGAACCCCAAAAATACCTCAAGCTGGTTTAGAGTATTCTACCAAGTTTTGACCAATCCAATCTACCTTCCTTACATAAATTCTGAAATCTTTGAAAATCCAAGCGCCTTTAGATTGGATGACTTTGCCGATGATGAAAGCACTCGACATTTATACTCCATCATGATCCATCATTGCTTCCTTCCTGTGGGTATGAGCACCTCCAACAGAATTATCAAATCAGGCTATGAATCTTACCAACCGGTCGTAGCAGCCCGGCAATTTGGTCATGGGCAAATTCCTCCCCACTTCTTCCTTCATCATCTGACAGTAAGTAGAGCTGATCTGCCCGACTCCCTCACCAGCCATAGATGCTATAGTATGTTCACTGATCTTGACATCCCAATCCCTGTCGACATATCATTTACATTTTCGACCATTGGCTTCGAGAATTGGTGGTCAATGTGGAAGACTCACGTCTTTCGAAAAGCCTTGGGGCCAATGTTGCAGCAGATTAACGCTGAGTATGAAGTCCCTGAGGAAGAGGTATCACCATCAGTTTAGTACTTCTTCATGATTCTGCTTGACCCCTTCTCTAATTCCGTTAATTTTCTCTGCAGTAGGAGGATGGTCTGGAGCCCAAGAACGATGAAGGCTCCACTTTCAAGTTCTCGCCGGTTGCTCCCGTAGTCCTCTTTGGCAAGAACCCACCTCCCCTATCGAAGGTCATAATGTGCATCCAGCCTGATTCTACAAAATTGGCCTCCAAGCGAAAATGAGTCTCCAATGTTGCTGCCCCTCGAGCCCAGATTAAGGCGAAGAAGATGATTGTTAGGAAGATTCGGAAGGAGGCTGAACCATCTTCTACAGATCAAGAAGCTCCCAACGTCAACCAGGTTCGGATTGTACCTTTAGAATTGGTCCTCTAAACATGTACACTTCAACTCAATTGCTCTTTCCTTGCTTGCAGGCTGATATCATGGATATTTCCACCAGGGAAGAGCAAGCGCGCCAAGAAAACCCAACCCTAGAGGCTCCAGAGAATCCTGCAACGATAGTCGACACCTTGGTCAACCTCCAGGATCCAATCCTGAAAACTCCAAAGAATCTTGCAATGACAATTGATACTTTGGTCAACCTTCAGGATCTGCAGGAGCCGATTGTCACCTCATCGGCTATCAATCCTTCTCAAGAAAAGGTGTGTTATATCTCTGAGCCGTTTGCATCTTCCTTTCCCTGTACCGTACTAATTTTCTGCATTCTTTTAGGGCTTGAACCTCTCGGAGCTGCTCTCGTTTGACCCTGCATCCGTTGGCTCGGCCATACTCAAAGTAGCCACCACCGACTGGTGTCGCTAGCCAACTTCTCCGCATAAAGGACCTGCTCTCAGCTCCACTTGATACTTTGGTCCAAAACTCCAATCAAGTGAGGCAAATTCTTGAGGAGATCAAGCTCCAACTCCCGGAAATCCTTCAACTCAAACTCTGGTCAACCGGACATCTTCCCTTCTTTCGAACGAAGGTAGAAAAGGCTCGGCAAAGGATTGAAGCCCGTCGCTCACAAGCTCCCTTAAAAGCTGATATTGCCGAGAGGCGCCGATTGCTCAACAAGAAGAAGGCAGCTCTAGATGTTAAAGCTGACACTTCTGCACATTCCCAAAGACTTCAATCTTTCGAGAAGGAGTTGGACAACCTCAAGGCAAAAGTCCGAGCAACCGAGCAGTGCATCCAGGATGAGAAGGACCTCATAGCCCGCTCCCAACAAGAAGTAGAGAATCTGACTGCCCAGCTAAAGACAGAGCTCACAAAGTTGAGTGTTTTGAGTTGGCAGATAGTGTCAGGCGAGGACAAGGATGATGAGGCAGTGATCGCAGAAGCCGATCACGTCCGTCTTGAAGCTATCGCGGCCATTGACGAATTTCTTCAGTAGAACGCTTTGTACTCGTCTCATGTGTCCCGTAATCGCCCAGAACATGCATGTATTCCAATTACACTTCTAAAGTTAATAGTTATACATCGGCTATTTGACCAACTCAGTGTGTTGGGTACAAAATATTTTTTTACAGGCTGACTGAACGTACGTATCGGCCCCTTTTCTTGTGTGCAGCCTAATGCGTAACATCAGCTTTCACTTTTACGGGCCAACTGAACATATCGGCTTATAGCCCGATGCGTAGCATTGGCTTTATTGCCCATCAACCCACATACTTGGGAAGTATTTCTTGAGATGTTGACCATTAACAGCCACCGAAAACTTGACACCATCTAACTCCTCAAGCATATATGCGTTCCCAGGTAGGACTTGGTCAACTCTATAAGGCCCATGCCATTTTGGAGACCATTTGCCATACGCTGCATCCTTAGTCCCCAATGGTAACACCGCTTCCCAAACCAGATCTCCGACTTGGAATTCTTTTGGCTTGGCTTTCTTGTTGTACGCGCGGGCTACCTTGGCCTTATTTTCTTTAATCTTCTCAAGTGACCAAAATCTGAGCTTCGTAAGGTCCTCAATGTTGTCGTTCATCAGAGCAACATATTCTTTAGCTGTTAGGTCAATTTGGAACTCTACACGTCTCGAGCCGGCCATAATCTCCCACGGTAATACAGCCTCCTGTCCATACACCAGGTGATAAGGTGAAGTTTTTGTTGCTCCGTGGCACGAAACACGGTATGCCCACAATGCCTCTGATAAGACTTCATGCCAACGCCTAGGATGTTCAACGATCTTTCTCTTGATCAACTTGATAAGGCTCCGATTGGACGCCTCAGCCTGTCCATTTGCTTGAGCATAGTATGGGGATGACCTGATCAGCTTGATGCCCATGTCAGTAGCGAATTTTCTGAACTCCTCTGATATGAAGACCGACCCTCCATCTGTTGTGATGGTCTGAGGAATCCCGAACCTGTGAATGACATGTTCTTTAACAAAATTGATGACGTCCTTCGATGCCACTGACTTCATAGGGATGGACTCCACCCACTTGGTAAAATAGTCCGTGATGGCCAAAATGAACTGGTGGCCTTTGCTAGATGGAGGATTAATTTTACCGATCATGTCCATACCCCAACCTCTGAATGGCCAGGGTTTGACGATAGGGTTCATTACTGACGCTGGTACCATCTGTATCTTCCCAAACCTCTGACATGCCTGACAAATTTTATAATATTTGAAACAATCTTCAAACATGGTGGGCCAGTAATACCCCGATCGTCTAATCAGCCACTTCATCTTATGAGCCAATTGGTGAGTCCCACAAGTGCCTTCGTGGACCTCGTGTAAGAGCTGGTTCGATTCAATTGGCCCCAAGCATTTGAGCAACAATCCTTCTAAAGTCCTGTAGAACATGTCGTCCCCTATCAGGACATACTTCATGGCCTTGTAACGTATCTTCTTAGGTGCCCCCCGAGCCGGATCCTTTAAGTAATTGAAGATATCGGCTCTCCAGTCTCCTTGTTCCAGCAGGTGTACCTGAAGATCAGCTCCGTCTGCCACAGCCTTGTATCCCAAAGCCATCTGTGCAAGATCATTGGCATCTGAATTTTGTATCCTTGGTATCCAATAGAAATTTATGTACCTAAATTGGGCCATCAGCTCTTGACATTGTTCCCATAAAGGGAAAAGCGACTCGCTCTCACACCTGTATTCTTCTGTAAGCTAAGAAATCACCAGCTTTAAATCCCCAAAAATTTCTATTGCTTCCGCTCTGGCCTCAAGAAGCAATTCCATACCCTTACGTACCGCTTCATATTCTGCTAAATTGTTGGTGCAAGGGGTAGGCAACCTGATTGAAAAAGAATATGCTGCCCCCCGAGGTGACACGAGCAGGATACCTATACCACATCCGTCCCCACAAGCCGATCCGTCGAAGTACATGGCCCATGCGCACACGGAGAGTGCTGCTATGTCAGTATTGATCCTTTCTGCAATAAGATTTTCCAGCGCTTGCCCTTTGACTGCCTTCGCGGGTTGGTACCGGATATCTAACTCTGACAATGCAAACATCCACTTTCCAAGTCGGCCTTTCAACACAGGAACCGACAGCATGTGCTTGATAACATCCGATTTGCAGATGACAATCGTTTCGGCAAATAGCAAGATATGACGAAGCTTTGTACAGGTAAAGAACAAATAAAGGTATAACTTTTCAATCTCAGGGTACCTGGTCTCCACATCTAGCATTCTTCTGTTGAGGTAGAAAACAACCCTCTCCTTACCGTCATGCACTTGTATCACCACCGAAGCGATGTTGCCTACTGATAAATAAATGTAGAAAGGCTTATCCTGCTGGAGTGGAACTAACACGGGTGGTTTTGACAAATATTCTTTGATCTCTTCAAATGCCCGTTATTGCTCTGCCCCCCAGCAAAACTCATCACTGGCTTTAATCTTCACCAACTCCATAAAAGGCTCAATCCGCCCGGAGAGATTGGAAATAAACCTTCTGACAAAGTTGATCTTGCCAATGAGCTGCTGGAGCTCCTTCTTTGTAGTAGGTGGCACCATTGTTTTTACAGCTTCCTGACTCTTTAGGCCAATCAATTCCTCCTTCATGAACCAAGAAACCCAGGAATTGACTGGCCGATACGCCAAAAGCGCACTTCTTCGGATTCATCTTAAGCCCGAACCTTCTGGTTTATTCTAGAACTTGCCGTACATCTCCTAAATGTCCCTCAACTGATGCAGATTTAACCATGACGTCGTCAATGTATATCTCCACCGACTTGCCGATCAGATCGTGAAAGATGTAATTCATGGCACGTTGATACGTGGCGCCGGCATTCTTCAACCCGAAGGTCATGACCACATACTCGAACAATCCTACTGCCCTGGGTACTCTGACGCGGTCTTGTGTATATCCTCCGGAGCCATAAAAATCTGGTTATAGCCGGCGTTGCCATCCATGAAACTCAAAATCTTGTGACCAGCAGCCGCGTTGATCAATATCTCCGTGACAGGCATCGGGTATTCATCCTTCAGTGTAGCTCTGTTGAGCTCTCTGAAGTCCACGTAGACTCGCCCTCGTCCATCCTTCTTTTGCACAGGTACAGCACTTGAAATCTACTCGGCATATCTGCACAGCCTGATGAATCCTGCTTCTAGCATTTTCTCCACCTCTTTCTTGACTTCTTCTAGAACCTCAGCCTTCATTTATCGCGCTTATTGCTGAAATGGCCGAAATCCCTTCTTGAGAGGGAGCCGATGCTCGACGATGCTCCTGTCCAACCCAGGCATCTCCGTGTAATCCCAGGCGAAACAATCTACGTACTCCTTCAGCAAAGCTATCATCCGTAGACACGGGCTTAACTTTTTGCTGATGAATGTTGGTCGTGGCATATCCCCAGGACCAATGTCAACCTCTTCGAGCTTGTCAACCGATGTAAACCCTATCCTAGCTTTTCGTCATCTGTTGAGTCAATGCTGCAAATGGACAAAGAATGTGACAAAAAGAGTTTTGGCCGATCGTTAAGATTGGCGGCCTTATAATCTTCATTAATCCTTGAAAATTTACAATTGATATATGGCCGGCTGCTAGAGCGGACCTCCTTGTAATTGCCACAATTATGCAATACACTTGTCATCAGGAGTTTACATTTTTTTGGGGGGCCGATCGCAGGGATCGGCCTTGCCAAGTGCATCAGAATAGCTCGCCCTTAATGTTTTGTCTACTCTGTAAGGCCAGTGGATAAGACCAGCCTCACCCCATTTTTTGTAGCTTCCACGCGATCACAGCCTTACAAACTGATTCCTGAAATTGACTCTTGATCTTCTGTGTCCCAAATGCTCATGGCGGCGTGTGAAATCTCGATCGAGTCATCCGAATGAACCACCTCTACTTCATCTCCATCCCACTGAATCAGACATTGGTGCACCGTGGAAGGAATGCAGCAGTTGGCATGAATCCAATCCCTCCCAAGTACGACGGTGTAAGTACTCTTGCTGTTGATAACGAAGAAAGAGGTGGGGACAGTCTTGCTTCCCACGGTCAGATCCACATTAAGCATGCCATGTGCCTCTGATGTTTGGCCATTGAACTCGCTCAACGTGACGTTGGTCTTGATTAAATCTTTAGTAGAACGCCCCAACCGACGTAGCACTGAGTATGGCATTATGTTGACCGCTGCACCGGCGTCGACCAACATTTTGTTGACAGGCTAGCCGTTGATGTAACCCTTGAGGTATAGAGCCTTCAAATGCTTATAATTCTTTCCTCGGGGCTTCTCGAATATGACTGGCCGCGGCCCCAAGTCAAGCTGGGCTACTGGTAACTCTTTACGGCTCTGGGCGTAGAACTCCGCAGGGAGTACAAACACCATATGCGCATCAGCCGATGTCTTCGCATTGGCTCTTGTTAGCTTAGGATGCCACTCTTTCTTAGGAGGGCGCGATTCCCCTTTCTGGGTGTGGTGAACCTTATCCGCCAAATCCGGGCGCGCCTTTCTTAGCATCTCGAGATATTTGGCCTCGGCTTCCTCCAAACTATGCAACCGCTGCACCCTGCGCTTCTGGGAACGATTAAGTCCATCAGGGCACCAATGCGCCCGGTGATATTTGTCCTCTTCTTCTTCAAAGTCCTCCTTTCTGCGCGGTGGCTCAGCTTGCTCATGTTGGGGCGGCACAGGTCCCAAGCACCGAAACACCGAGATCCCTTCTGCATCACGCTTCCGAGGTTTGCACTACAGGCAATCATTGATAGAAGGCAATCGGCTCATACCGGAGTCCCAGCAATATTTGAAGAATGGGAAATGCCAATGGTCACGTGTATCTTCACGCTTCTTCAGACTCTTCCTAGTATGGTACTTATATTCTTCATCCTTTGATTCAAACAGGAGATATTGCCGGTACTGGCATTCATACTTCTTGAGAAGATGGGCAGAAGCCAGCCGTTGATTTCTGACGTGTCTCACTTGCACTTCAGTGATGTATTCCTTTTCCCCTTTTTGGGGCCAATCGCAGGGATCGGCCTTCTCCCTCCTTGCATAGCGACGTGGCGCAGGCCCTGCCATATTGATACCAAATGCGAAATCCAATTATCATCGAGCAGATCGATCACAACCCTTTACCATGTTCACGCTTAGGAAAGGCTGAGTGTCAACCTTCATGGCATACTGACCTAAGATCAATCAGCCCTGCTCAATAGCCGATTGGATCTATCGACGGACTTCTTTGCAGTCGCTGGTGTTGTGGGTGAAAGAATGATGCCATTTGCAATATGACCTCCCTTGTAACTCTTGTGTTGCAGGAAACTTACAGCCTTCAGGTAACTTCAACTGCTTTTCCTTTAATAATAGATCAAATATCTGCTCGACCTTGCTTACGTCGAAATCAAAACCCTTTGCAGGTCCTTGTTGCTTCACCCACTTACAGGACATGGGATTTGCCCCCCAAGTCTACTCTGCAACCGCTACCTCTTGATCATCCCCAGAATCTTCAGCGTCTTCTACGTCGATCAATGTTACCTGACGCTTGAACCTATCCTAATACAATTCTGGGTGGCGCTGCTCAGATGATGTCAATTTCTGCACCAAGTGCACCAAAGAATTGAACTCCAATTGAAAGACCAGATCCTTGATCGGCTTCACCAGTCCCAAGGATGCCAACTCGATCGTCTCCTTTTCTGAAATTCGGGTCAAATAGCATAGATTCTTGACTTTCCTGAAGCGCTGGATATACTCTGCCATAGTTTCTCCTCGCTTCTGCCGGGCTTGTGCCAGGTCAGCAATCCCAACCTCCGTAGCTTCCGAGTGGTACTGGATGTGGAACTACTCCTCTAGCTGCTTCCATGTACGGATCGAATCAAGGCCCAATGAAGTGTACCATCCAAAGGCTGGCCCTGTAAGAGACTGCGAGAAGAACCTTACTCGCAGAGGATCCGACACTGAGATCATCCCCAATTGTGCCAAGTATCGGCTCACCTGCTCGATAGAGCTAGACCCTTCTGACCCACTGAACTTGGTGAACTCAGGAAGCCGATACTTGGGTGGCAGAGGGATCAAGTCATATTCACATGGATACGGCTTAGTATAGTCGATCGCTCGCCTTTTCAGTAAAATACCAAATTGCTCCCTCAAGATGGTACTAATCTAGTCCACAGTTTGAACTCCTAGGGCTGAGTGCGTGCTATCATGACTCAGCCCAGTGGCATATTTAGCTAGCCATGATTGCTTATCGGCATCTATTCTAGACATTCCTCCAACCGCCCGCTACGCTGAATATACCGGGTTGTTGCTATCCGGTATATATGCACACATGTACCCATATAGCATTTCCTTAGGTGGCTCACTAAAAAACTGATGGTCCATAGGATCATCACCCATCTTGTAGACGACGTATGCCGGTGAACCTTGCGATTTTGGAGCCGCGAATGTATAGGGCAGTGGTGGCTTGGCCTGGAACGGCAATTCTCCTTTGTGACTCCCTAGGGGAGGTCTCGATGGAGAGTACTGATTCTTCATGATTTCTTGGACCACACGCAGTGTGACACATTCAAGAGCGTTCACCAGGCTCTCGGAGTGCCGATGCAGTGAATGAGCGACCATGTAGTTCACCTCCTGGCGTAGAGCTCTGGTGCGCTCCTCTAAAGAGGTAGATAGATGCACTTCATCGAGAGCGCCTTCAGGTGACAACCCCTTCCACCTGATGCCGTGGTGGCGGGTGCTCTCAAAAGAGCCGATGAGATTGGCTTCAAAGAGAGCCTTGATCTCATCATACCTCTGCTTGCGCTCAGCAGAAAGCTCCTCGTATGTGACTGAGTTTTCCTTTGACATCCTGGCGGTGGAAGTTGATGTAGTCGATGAAGATGGTCCCACCGAGCGTGCCAGAATGTGTTGTCAGTTGAAACCCACCGGCGAGCAGCGACAGGCAACACGAGGAGCCGGGAGGCTCCCGGGACTACTGGTGGGCCCTGGTCCCTCGGTCAACGGCCTAGGATCTGGCACACGACCTGGCGTCTTGATCTGCTAGGCGTGCTACCTGACCTATACCTGATCAGGAAGGTGTAGATGTGGTTTCAGTTAGTTTTCTGCATGCATAGACACGTTCAAACATTAGTCCGAGCCGTGATCGGCTCTTCGGGTGATCCCCGCAATCGGCTGCAAAGAGCCGATTGTCTCCCTGTATCAGATCGGATCTGTATATCTAAACAAAGTGCATATATCTGATACTAATATAAACTTGCTCTGTAATCAATAATATTGGAAATGGAGGTGGCCCTAATCACCCGCTTGAAAGTGGACCTATACCTAGGAACACCCACTCACTCTGTAGTGGACAGCTTTACAATTTCTAATTACTTAGTGCCTTTTGGTCCTTTTTGGCTGCAGGGCCGACCTTCTAGCTCCCGGGTGGCAGAGCCAACCTACAGATGAAGCTTGCTTCCGGGTGGCAAATCCAACCTTCAGATGAAGCTTGGACCGTTGTGATCCCAGAGGCAAAGCCAACCTTCTAATCACCCACTTGAAGGTGGACCTATACCTAGGAACACCCACTCACTCTGTAGTGGACAGCTTTATAATTTCTAATTACTTAGTGCGTGGATTGTGATCTATCGAAGGTTGGCTTTGCCCCCGGGATCACAACGGTCCAAGCTTCATCTCAAGGTTGGCTCTGCCACCCGGAAGCAAGCTTAATCTGTAGGTTGGCTCTGCCACCCGGGAGCTAGAAGGTAGAAGGTGAGCTCGATATGAAAATTAAGTGTCTTCGGACTGATAATGGGAAAGAATATTTATCAAATGAGTTCACCAACTATCTCAAGGAGAATAAGATAAGGAGGCAATTAACATGCCCTCATATCCCACAACAAAATGGAGTTGCAGAGTGAAAGAATTGGCATCTTGCAGAAATATGTCAAAGTATGCTCCATGCAAAGATTGTTCATGGAAGGTTCTGGGTTGAGTGTATGAGGACAGCAGCCTATGTGATTAATAGGCTCCCACAATCAAAGTTGGGATTCAAGTCTCCTCATGAGACGCTATGGAAGGTGAAGCCAACGGTAAGCCATCTCAAGGTCTTTGGATGTGTATGCTACGTATTTGTGCCAGACCACCTAAGGAGCAAGTTTGAAAAGAAGGCAATTCGATGCATCTTTGTGGGCTATGATGATGCACGGAAAGGTTGGAGATGCTGTGATCCAACCACGGGAAATGCCACATCTCAAGGAATGTGGTGTTTGATGAAGCTTCGGCATGGTGGTCTCCTGAGAAGGTTGCGTTGCCGGAATCTCATGACTTGGTGGAGGTACCGGAAGAGATTCAAGAGGAGTCTCATGATGGCATTGAGAAGGTTCTAGAAGAAGTACAAGAAGAGGAGCAGATCACACCACTCCAGATCATTCTCCAAGCAAGGGGAAGAGACCATGGAAAACAGGTGTACATTGGCCAGCTCAAAAGAAGGTTCAAGAGCGTATCCAAAAATTACGGAGGACAACAAGGAAAACAGGGCCACCTCCAAGGTATGGGTCTGTTGCTCTCACTGATGAATTACCTATTGAGCCATCTTCATATGAAGGAGGAAATTGAAGCACTAAAAGCAAATCAAACATGGGAATTAGTGCCAAAACCAAAGGATGTGAGACCAATATCCTGCAAATGGGTATATAAGATAAAGACTCACTCTGATGACTCAATTGAGAGGTATAAAGCTCGACTTGTTGCTCGGGGATTCTCTCAACAGTATGGACTGGATTATGAAGAAACATTTAGTCCGGATGCCAAGATTACAACTGTCCGAGTATTACTTGCACTGGCAGCAACTAAATCATGGAGATTTTGGCAGTTGGATGTCAAGAATGCATTCCTACATGGAGAACTTGACAAAGAGATATATATGGAGCAACCAAGAGGCTTTGAGAATAAGATACATCCAGAATATGTTTGCAAATTGAAGAAGGCACTCTTTGGTCTTAAACAAGCCCCAAGAGCATGGTATGGAAAGATCGGTGAGTTTCTTATTCAAAATGATTTTAAGGTTGCTCCATCGGATTCTAGTTTGTTTGTGAACTTTAAAGAAGGAAGAATAGCAATAGTTCTTGTTTATATTCATGACTTAATTATCACTGGAGATAATGTTGAGGAGATACAAAGGATTAGAAAGAATCTCTCCATCCGATTTCAAATGAAGGAGCTTGGAGATTTAAAGTATTTCCTTGGATTGGAGGTGGAGCATACAAAAGAGGGAATATTCTTAGGTCAACAAAAATATACCAAATATATTCTTGAAAGGTATGGCATGCTTGATTGCAAACCTATCTCTACTCCTATGGATCCTAATGTGAAGTTCAAAGTGGATGATGATAAGAACTTGGAGGATGTGACCATGTATCAAAAAATGGTTAGAAGTCTCATATATCTTACACTAACCCGTCTCGATATTGCTTACTCCGTTGGTGTGGTTAGTCGATATATGAGCAATCCAAAGAAATCTCATATTGATGCAGTCAAGCGTATTTTAAGGTATGTCAAGGGTACCATCAATTTTGGTATTCTATATAAGAAGATAAAAGACTGTCAGTTGGTTGGCTATTGTGTCGCTGACTATGCCGGAGACTATGATACACAAAGATCAACAACCGGGTATTCCTTCAATCTTGGATCCGAGATTATATCTTGGTGTAGCAAGAAACAACCTACTGTGGCATTATCAAGCATCGAAGCAGAATACCGATCAGCAACAATGGCAGCACAAGAGATCACTTGGCTTAAACAATTGATGAAGGATCTACATTAGCCAACAGAGTACCAAGTAAGGATTTTCTGCGATAACTTATCTTCTATCCGATTCGCTGAAAATCCAGTTTTTCATGCAAGGACCAAACATATAGAAGTTTATTACCATTATATAAGAGAAAAGGTCCTTGAGGATGAAATTGAGATGGTGCCTATCAAGACTGAAGAGCAAAATACCGATATCTTCACCAAAAGCCTTGATAGGGAAAAGTTTGAGAGATTTCGGGAGGCACTTGGCATGGTCGACAAAGCAACTATTGTGAGAAGATTGCCTTGAGGGGGAGTATTGAAAGAAAACAAGTCAATCTTCTAGAATACTCTTGACCATGCAAGAAAGAAGATATTTTGAAGGTGAAGATATTACCATGGATATAAATATTTATGGAAAGTTCTAGAGTCACTTGTCTTATATGGCAAGTGAAAACAATATCTAGAAATATTCTACAATATCTTTTGTTGTATGGTAAAGTAGAAAATATCTAGGAAGGTTCTAGAGTAGGGGACACATGTCATCACCATATGTGTCGCTATGATCTATATATATGAGAACCCCCTCTCCCTCCCCTAGTAACCTAAGAGGCAACAACACATACAAGCCACAAGCATAAGAGAGAGTTGGGGTTGTAGTGCTAGGTGAGTGTGTGAATGAGTGCTAGGATAGCAACTTAAGAAGTGTTCACACTCTCGTGTAATATTATTGTTCGTGTAATAAAGTGTTGTTCAAAAAAGTTGGTCTCCCAATCTGCTTCTATAGTTTCTAACTACTTAGTGCGTGGATTGTGATCTATCGAAGGTTGGCTTTGCCTCCGGGATCACAACGGTCCAAGCTTCATCTGAAGGTTGGCTCTGCCACTCGGAAGCAAGCTTCATCTGTAGGCTGGCTCTGCCACCCGGGAGTTAGAAGGTCGGCCCTACAGCCAAAAAGGACCAAAAGGCACTAAGTAATTAGAAATTATAGAAGCAGATTGGGAGACCAACTTTTTTGAACAACACTTTATTACACGAACAATAATATTACACGAGAGTGTGAACACTTCTTAAGTGGCTATCCTAGCACTCATTCACACACTCACCTAGCACTATAACCCCAACTCTCTCTTATGCTTGTGGCTTGTATGTGTTGTTGCCTCTTAGGTTACTAGGGGAGGGAGAGGGGGTTCTCATATATATAGACCATGGCGACACATATGGTGATAACATGTGTCCCCTACTCTAGAATCTTCCTAGATATTTTCTACTTTACCATACAACAAAAGATATTCTAAAATATTTCTAGATATTTTTTTACTTGCCATATAAGACAAGTGACTCTAGAACTTTCCATAAATATTTATATCCATAGTAATATCTTCACCTTCAAAATATCTTCTTTCTTGCATGGTCAAGAGTATTCTAGAAGATTGACTTGCTTTCTTTCAATAAATAAGCTAATTCAATCTACAACGGTTAAAGCTTTCACCACATAACTAGAACATCCTACGTGTAGTTAAGCCTAACAAATATGAAAGATAATAGAATAGCAACCTAAACAGAGGCCTAAAAACTAACGGAAAGCCGATTCCCGGAACAATCCCTCTTTAGATTAATGTAAAGCATCAAACGTATTGCCGAATCATTTAACTCGTTTGAAGGGCCTAATCATGTAGATCTTAAACCAAATTTTTAATAAATAAAGGCTAACCATAACAGATTGGATCTACTAATCAAAACAGAGCAAGGTGCTGCCCTTACACCCGAGATCGGGCATGAGGACAGCTAAACGTTTACAGGTGATGAACAATGCACGGATACAGTATAAAAACCGATGCATCCCTGTAAGCGCTAAGGTAATTAGTGTTACTCGCCATCAACAACGCTTCAGCACGAGAAACACAAAGATAAATAGATAGGAACGATGCTGCCCCGATCATGCGAAGCGTGATCGGGGCTGCATGGCACTTACCTGAGAGAAACCTTCAAACAGGGGTGGCGATGCGCTGAGAGTTGTTTGTGAATGTTTGTTGTTGTTATCCAATAACCTAGGATACATATTTATAGTCCGGAGACTTACCTCTCTTAACCAATCCTAATCGACTACAATACGAATTCTTACTATCTATATGTAAACTAATTTAAACTAGATACATGGCCAATCTGGCCTTAAACTGCCCGCGCAGGGGCCGGTTCGCAAGCCCATTACAATTATCCTTTGAGCCCATCTTGCTCGCGGCCCATCTTCTGACCCAGCTAAATTATGACGATAACAACCCTGAAGATGGAGGTTCAGAAGAAATCGAGGATGACTTCATAAGTATTTTGAAGCCTGTAGTACTCGGCTACAAAGAGCTAGGGGGCTTGTCAGATCTGGAGCCACATGACTGCTCACATGACGTAGAATATTCTAGAATAAGGGATGAGCCATGTCTCATACCTTATATTTATTGTAATGTACTCGGATACGAGTATGACTGGTCGGTAGAACTCCTAAACTAGTACGAGGCTAGGATTCCCTGTAACCCTGTCCCCCAAGAGTATATAAAGGCGGGCGGGAACCCCCTCCAAAGCATAACCAATTCAAGACAATACAAAGCACCATACAGGATCTAGACTATTACGCACATCGCGGTCCGAACCTATCTAAACCTTATATTGCTTGCACCTTCAAGTTTCTAATCACGGCGACACCCTATCTACAAATTTACTACTTCGGAATATCCCTCGGTAGGTTTGGCGGCTAGCTTTACTTTTTCTTCTAAGTATCATATAATTTTATTCTTTCATCGCAAACTAGTTAGAATTTTAGGGTTTATGCTGGTTGAGTGGATAAATAATTACAACAAGTGATATATATATATTTATTTATTTATTGCTTTCACTCCATATCCGAGGAAATATTCGTAACCGAGATAATCCATATTTGTATCTGTACCCGACAGATATATGTGTCCGAATCCAACTTTAGAAAAATATAAAAATAAATATAATAGCAGCGATATCCGTCTACGATCTGTTTACATCTCTCGAGAGCACAGGACCGGCGGACGACGGACGGAAGGCATGTAAAAATTCGGGTGGGTGACGGAGCTAGGAGCCGCGGCTCGGTTGCGCGCGTGCGTGCGACCGCACAGGAGCGAGGGAAGGGCAAAACCCGGTGGCTGCCGCGGGCCGGGAACGGGAGGCCGCCCAGGTTTTCGTGCACGTCACGTCACGTCTCCGGGAACCCTCTAGAGAGAAACGGTTCCGCTCTGCTGGCGTCGCGCCGCGAGGACGCGCGCCGCCCTTCCCACCTCCGTTCCGTGCGGCCGGCGACAAAACTGCGCCCACGTCCGGAGGCGGCAGGCCGTCAGCCGGTGGGCCCGCGCGGCGGCACGCGCGCGCAGGTGTCCCGAGCGCTGGGCCCGCATCGGCAGCGCGCGGATTCGGTGGATCGCGACGCTGCGTTGCGATCTGATCGGCAGCCCAGGACACAGGTCGCCCGCATGGAGACCCCGCGGGGGGGGGGGGGGGGGGGGGGTGGGGGGGGTAGGTGGCACGGTTGAGCCAGCCAGGCAGGCCAGGGGAACCCGTGGCATGGAATGGATATGGGATGAACAATGATGGTTGGTTTCTTCCAAGGTTGGATAACGAGTGAGCTCAGCTCAGCTCGATCGGGCTCGTGGCTCGTTATCTTAACAAGCATAAAACCCTACCCGACTCGGCTCGGTCCAGCTTGCGAGCCAGCTCGGGTAGCTCGCGAGCCAAATAAAAAAATCGAGACTTCGACAGGGCGGGCGGTGGGAGGTGCCGAGGCACCGATTTGATTGTGCAGCGGGGGAGCCGAGGGCATAGTGACGTGCGGAGGCCGCCGCCGGCGCCTGCAAATTTGCGTGACCGCGCATATTTGTGGGCGGGCAGAGGAGCGGACGAGCTCGGGGAGAGAAGGCAACAGAAGGATCGTTCATGGCGGCCCGGCGGTGCCGGTGCCCGTGCGGCCGCGCGAATCCGCAGTGACAAGCGCATTCGGGTCGGAGGGAGAGTCTCGAGGGGAGCGGGCGCAGGGGTCGACGCGTGGTGAGCTGGGCAGCTGACGGCCGTCCTTGGCGTCAGCGCGTCGGCGCATGGTGCCCCAGCGGCCTGGCGGCACCTCATGTGCACCTGCCGCTCGGAGCAGGGAGTTTGGAGGGGACCGGGCAGGATAGATGGGAGTGGGAGCAGGGAAGCTGGAGGGGAGCAACCAGCAAGAAAGCTGCAGGGCCGACGGGCGCCGAGCTAGGCAACCGGCGACCGTCCCTGGCGGCGCGACTCGAGCGAGAATTGGAATGACCGAGATGGAACCGCTCAAGTGGGCATGTGACTCTAGGGTTCGGTGGTTAAATGGGCTAGGAGCTTATTGGGCCGCTATATTTGGGCTGGCGGCCTGCTAGTGGGGGCGCAGCTTGTTGAGCTTGCGAGCAGCTCGTGAGCTTACTCGAACTTGCTTGTATACTAACAAGAACAAAGAGCGCAAAGAGCTAGCTCAAACTCGCTCGTTATACTAACGAGTACAAAATCCTGCTCGGTTCGTTAAGAATTGTACCGAGTTGAGCCAAGCGAGCTAACGAATAACGAGCAATTCGTCCGGCCCTAGTTTCTTCTTGGTAGAAGCTTGTTTCTTCTCGGTAGAAGCCTAAACGGGAGCATCTTGTTATGCGTCTTCACGGATAATCAGTTTGCATTTCTCGACACCAGCATGGACATGGACACACTGAAACACTCCTCGTTGAAAATACAGCCGGACGGGCACCTACACGCATCAATGCGCCGATGGGACTGGTAGTATGTACACCTTGTGGGAAAAAAAGAAAACAGGATAATGGCCCACACACAAAAGCCTAGGGACAAAAATAACCCGGTGCTCGTATCAAAAAAAGGAAAAAGTAACCGGGGGCGGGCACCGCACCTGGAATGGTTGGGATCCGCGATCCGCCGCCGCAAGCCTGGCGGCGCACCCAGATCGGACCCGTCTCTTTCCCCTCGCCCAAGCAGGAACCGATCTTGAAATAGCCCCCCGTCTCCGCGGCCGTCTCCCCCGCCCAACCAGCCAAACCATTCGCCCCGCCCCCAATCGATCTCTTCACCCTTCGCGATTCCCTCGTAACATCCCCTCACGCTCGCATCAACCATGTCGGCCTACTGCGGAAAGTACAAGGGTAAGATCCATCGTCTCCTCCTCCCGCTCCCCCTCCTCGTTTACTCCGTCTCTTCGTTGTCGATCTGCTCCTGTTGTCGTTGTTCGCTGTGGTGTATCCCCCAGATCTAGCTTACCTCAGTTGATGGATATGGTTATGATTTGTGGAGCTTTTTATAGATCTGTTTGCCCGTAGGATTTGTGGGAATATTCCGTACTGGCTGGTACTATGCTGGGTGGTGCCTCTCTGCTTAGCTTGTAGGGGTTTGGTTGTTTGTCGAAAGTGGTTAGGAGAATGAGCAGGGGTGATGCGCCTCTATGATCCGTTAATTTCTTGCGGGATTTGCTGATTTCCGTTCAGATCAATTGGTATGTGATGCTTAGTGGTACGTACGTGCTTAGCTTTGGGGGTCTGGTTGTTTCAAGAGGGTTTTCTCTGGTTTTGGATAGGATGATGTTGCTTCATGATGGTAGATAGTTTCTAAATTTATCTTGCTAGTATGCAATGTAATTTCTAGGTGAAACAGTTCTGGTTTCAAACGATATTAGCTGCTGTTAAATCAATCTGGTACTTTTGCTAAGCGTATTTCTAGAATGGAGCCATGCAAAGATGCATCAGGGATACACGAAGATGCATCTATTTTAGTTTGATCTATAAATAGCCCGTCTGTATTTCCTCTTGGTCATAGTTGCACAATTCTGTATGTATGTAAAAGCAGTATATGTAAACTGGACAGTGTTTTTTCAACAATGCCAGAGTGAGATTATTCAGGATAGTGTATCATTTGTTCTTGTTTAGTAAAACATGTTTGTCAATTTATTGGGTTATCAATACACACTACTTGTTAGTTCATTACCTTTGCTGATTATTTTGCAGACGAGCTCATCAAGAATGCTGCCTACATTGGCACCCCTGGCAAGGGTATCCTTGCTGCTGATGAGTCCACTGGCACCATTGGCAAGCGCCTTTCCAGCATCAATGTCGAGAACGTGGAGGAGAACCGCCGTGCACTCCGTGAGCTCCTCTTCTGCGCCCCTGGTGCCCTCCAGTACCTCAGTGGAGTGATCCTCTTTGAGGAGACCCTTTACCAGAAGACCAAGGATGGCAAGCCATTCGTCGATGTCCTCAAGGAGGGAGGCGTCCTCCCTGGCATCAAGGTCGACAAGGGCACCATTGAGGTTGCTGGCACCAACAAGGAGACCACCACCCAGGGCCATGATGACCTTGGCAAGCGCTGCGCCAAGTACTACGAGGCTGGTGCCCGCTTTGCCAAGTGGCGTGCTGTCCTCAATATCGGCCCCAACCAGCCATCGCAGCTTGCCATCGACCTGAATGCTCAGGGTCTTGCTCGTTACGCCATCATCTGCCAGGAGAATGGTCTGGTGCCGATTGTTGAGCCTGAGATCCTTGTTGATGGGCCACATGACATTGAGCGTTGCGCTTATGTCACCGAGATGGTCCTTGCTGCCTGCTACAAGGCTCTGAACGAGCACCATGTCCTCCTCGAGGGTACCCTCCTGAAGCCCAACATGGTCACCCCTGGCTCTGACGCCAAGAAGGTGGGCCCTGAGGTGATTGCCGAGTACACTGTACGTGCCCTTCAGAGGACCGTCCCTGCTGCTGTGCCCGCCATTGTCTTCCTCTCTGGTGGACAGAGCGAGGAGGAGGCCACCCTGAACCTGAACGCCATGAACAAGCTCAACACCAAGAAGCCATGGTCCCTGTCCTTCTCCTTTGGTCGTGCCCTTCAGGCGAGCACCCTCAAGGCCTGGGCTGGCAAGGAGGAGAATGTGGAGAAGGCCAGGGCTGCCTTCCTCACCAGGTGCAAGGCCAACTCAGAGGCCACCCTCGGCACATACAAGGGTGATGCTGCTGCCGGCGAGGGCGTCTCAGAGAGCCTCCACGTCAAGGACTACAAGTACTGATCTGCTCCTGTTTTGGACCTGCTGGCTGCGAGCATCTAGGTTGAGTTTGGTTTGACCGTCAGAGCGTGTTTGGAGATAGAAACTCCTTTGTAATAATCCTGAACTTGTGCTTCCCTTTTGTGGATGATGGTTGGCTACTTGTTATTCGTATATTAGTCTTTTTGGTGGTAATCTCGTATGCCTGATCCTGCCGACGGTAAATCGAGCAGCTGCGTTTTGTTTTGTCGTTGCTGTAATGCTGGTTATATATAATGGAAGAAACCATTTATGTGCTGAGCTGACCAGCGCGCAGTTGGTTTGCACTAACCTTTGTGAATTGTGGTGATTGCAGCGCTTTATACTGTCAAGTATGTGGCGATCTGAGATACTGTTATGTTCCTGAACAAATCGGTATGTTCCTGAACAAATCAACCATTTGGTTCATGCAGGGATCAAATTATCAAATGAGTTGGACACGATTGGTTTCTGAACATATTATTACTTCTATATCAGATGCCTCTCCCTTTCTTACTATCGATTTCAGAATAGTTATATCAGATGCTTCAGAGTAGTTTTCTATTTTCCTATGTTGGATTCGGTTGCCCTTGTTCCACAGCGTCTCATCCCCTGAGTCCTTGCAATTGGAGGTGGCCGATTTACTATACCGTCTGGGCAGGAAGTGGACTATTAACAGCAACTATACATGTAAGAACGAACAAGAGTTTGGTAACAACTCACTAGTGATCCTATATGACTACCAAAACGTGATTTCCATTTCCAGGAAGTCATAGATCAAGCCCTTATTATGCTGGCCATGATGTATAATTGGATATTTGCTATTCCCTGTCCATGTGGAAATGATGTTGGTCCAGAAAATGATGGAAGGAACGAGCAGGTTCTGACAGAAGCCTACCTGATAACCTATGAAACAAGTAGAAACAACAACCACATCAGTTCGTTGCATTGCCCTTGAATTGAAGATAAGCTACAAGGCGAACGCGAACCTCCTCAGACCTCGGCGACGGAGTTGCCGGCCGTGTACGTCCTAGCGATCGACTCTGCTGACCTCACTCCACCTGAGAGGATCCAATGCACAAACTAGATGTACGTCGCTACAGAGGTGAACCACAATCGTGTGAGCGTGACGGCACCCAACGAACCCCTCTTCCTACCTTATGTCCATTTTCTCGCTGCCACTCATCCCCAAGTAGTGCATGCTGACATGTTGTTCCCTACTTCATCCATACATGATTAAGGACCCTAACCTATCGAAACCATCCAATGATATAGTAGAAAGGGAAGGCAGTAAGTATTACTCTGACTACTGAGTAGACACTGTCGCCCAGCAGTTGCTCTCTGTGCAGCTCAATGGAAGGCTCTCCAGGAGAAGAAAATGGAGGAGCTGGAGAAAGGAGCGCATAAAACTCTCTGATTCACGGAAAGCGAGATGGATCGGAGGTCACTGTCAATGGATATATATGATATACCATACATAGGTACAGGTGAATGAATATAAATTAGTCAGCGGAGATTTAATATATTACAGTTCAGATGTGGGCATGTGAATGTGCACAACTTCATATAGTTCACACGAACTTTGCTCAAAAGATGATCACAAAAAGAATAATGGAATCTCTGCAGCCGAAACATTGAAACAGCATGGGTCCTCTTCTGCCGTCTCTAGCGGATCGTTTTGGATCTCGATCGTGCTTCATTTCTTCCCATGTTTTTCTGAAAATTTTCTATCCAATAGAAGTCCTATTGTGCAACTCTACAGTCCATATATCAACCCTTCATGTGAGAACTCAGCCAAGACATATCGCATATTAAAGAAACTATTCATTTCGAATACAACCTCCATTTTTATTCCCTTTATGCGAAGCGCTTTTGGTGAAACTTCACCAAAACTAAAATAAACTAAGACACCGTTAGGGAGCATGCTGCCCTTATCAGCCCAATCTATCGATGCACAAGGTGGGGCGACAAAGAGCGAAGGCAAATCGTTCTTTCCTGATTCTGCAGAACAACATCAAGGATCAAATGGTGGTTGAATAGTGAGTACAGTGACGCAAGTCGGCAAGGTTCAGTCCAGGATCAACGAGAAAAATGGAGGGGTCAAATTGGGCTGATACCAGCATGCAATGGGATTTCCTGACTCCGCTCGGTCCGCAACACCATTAGATAATTTGCATAAGTGCGCAAATGATTAGCTGCACTACTCCGCTCAATACGAGTAGTGCTCTTTAGTCTCGGGTAGTTGGTAGGTATGCAAGCAGAGAGCAAATCATCATATAAAATCATCTTTAATTTCCCAACCCAGATCAGCTGCTACAGGGCAATAGGAAATGCCATTTCTCCCGCGGCCGTTCGATCTGCACTCGGGCTGGGCATTCGGGTTCGGTTCCTCGGTTCCTACAGAACTTGGTTCCTAGATAATAGGTACTGATCGGTTGTTTTTAGAGGCAGGAACCGAGCAACTTCGGTTTCGGGTAGTTCAGTTCGGTTCCGGTACTTACCGAAGGAACCGAAGTTTCAAGATGCATAAAAACAGCTCATTCAATAGCAAATTTTGACAGCACCTCCTCTAATTTTAGCACCAATCCAAACATCAATTCAAACAAGCAACAGTAGCATTATAGTAGCAGCATTACATCAATTCAAACAAGCAACGGATGATATTAGAGTTTTCACTTGGACCGAACTTACATTGGGTCTAATGGGCTGAATTTCGGTTCTTCGGGAGAACCGAGCCCAAGTACCGAATATCCCGAGGAACTTCGGTTCCTTAGGATCATGGAACCGAACAGGAACCGAACTTCTTCGGTTCCGGTTCCTTCGGTATCGGTTCTCGGTAACTTCGGTTCGATTCTCGGTTCTCGGGTTTTTTTGCCCAGCCCGAATCTGCACCCCACCATTCGACCGTCAGCCAACAGACATCCTCGGCGCCCTTGCCCTCTGCTCCCGGTTCTTCGCCGCACACAAGATTCCAAGGGTTGTGACCGGGTTCTAACTTTGAGTGCTGATGGAATCAGTCGGTAACAAGACACTACTAAACCTATCTGACTACCAAAATGTGATTCTGGCCATACAACTGGATATTTTCATGTACTGCATTTGCTTGTGACAAAGGTTAGTTCGTGTATGTCGGGTTTGAAGTATAGCATATAAGGGGCGGAGCCATAAATTACATACAGGGAGCAATGTTGGAAATAGCCTGCTATAACTTCGCTATAGCCCGCTATTAGATTTTTAAGAGATCTACCACTACGCTATGCAATATTTGTCTGCTATGTCCCTGTTATCGCCATAATTTAGGCGGGCTAGAAAGTGGGCCGTGGAGCAAGATGGATTTGAAGGATAGTTATAATGGGCTTGCGAATCGGACCCTATGCAGGTGTTTTGGGCCAAGGATGGCCGTGTATCTAGATAGGTATGTATGTTTAAACAGTTTAGATAGAGATAGTTAAGATTTATGTCGTGTTTGGTTAGAAGAGGAAAGTCTACGGACTATAAATATGAATCTTGGGTAAACAATAGAATCAATCAATCATTCACCAACAACTCTCGGCGCATCGCCACCCCTGTTTTAGGGTTTCTCGGGTAAGTGCCATACGGCCCCGATCACGCCTCGCGTGATCGGGGCAGCAATGTCCTTGCTTGTTCACCTTTCATGTTTCTCGTTCTGAAACGTTATTGATGATGAGTAGCACTAGTTATCTTGACGTTTATAGAGTAGCATCAGCTCTTCCATGTTTTAATCGTGCTTTGCTTATTATCTATGAACGTCCAGCCGTCCTTGTGTTCAATCTCGAGTATAGGGATGGCGTTTTGCTCTGTTCTCATTTAGTAGATCTAATTTATTACGATTAATCTTTATCAACCAAAGATTCAGTTTAACATCTGTTTGATTAGGCCCTTCAAATGGGTTGAATGTTCTGGCAGTATGCTTGGTACTTTATGACAGCTTAAAAAGGGACTGTTCCGGGAATCGGCTTTTGGTTGGTTTTTAGGCCTCTATTTAGGTTGTTGTTTCGTTACCTTCCGTATCTGTTAGGCTCAATTACGTGTAGGATGTTCCGATTACACAGTGAAAGCTTTAATTGTCATAAATTGGATTAGCTTAATGTTTACAAAGCAAGATTTATATTATCATCGGGTATATTTGCTTCGTTTATAGATCCGATCTGGTACTGAACACAATCAGCTCTTTACAGCCGATACCGGGAAACATCCGATGAGCCGATCACGGCTCGGACTAATGTTTACATGTGTCTGTGCATGCAGAAAACTAACATATAACACCTTCCTGACCAGGTACAAGGTCAGGTGGCACGCCTAGCGATCCAGAAGCCAGGACGTGTGCCGGATCTCGGGCCGTTGACCAAGAGACCGGAGCCCACCAGCAGTCCCGGGAGCCTCCCGGCTCCTCGTGTTGCCTGTCGCTGCTCGCCAGTGGGTTTTGACCGACAACACATTCTGGCACGCCCGGTGGGACTATCTTCATCATCTTCATCATCTTTATCAACTTTATCATCTTCTTCGACTCCATCGACTGCCGTTGACGGGATGGCGAGGGATGAACCGATCACCTACGAGGAGCTGCCTGCTGAACATAAGCAGAGATATGACGAGATTAAGGCTCTCCTCGAAGCCGATCTCATCGGCTCTTTTGAGAGGACCCGCCACCACGGTGTCAGGTGGAAGGGGTTTTCACCCGAAGGTGCCCTTGACGGAGTGGATCTATCCACCCCGTCGGAGGACCGTACCAGAGCTCTATGGCAGGAAGTAAACTACGTGGTGCCTCACTCGCTACATCGACATTCTGAGAGCTTGGTTAATGCTTTCGAGCGTGTTGCGCTGTGCGTGGTTCAGGAAATTATGAAGCATTAATATTCTCCAACGGGACCTACCTTGGGGAGTTACAAGGGAGAATTGCCGTTTCAGGCTAGGCCACCACTGCCTTATGCGCTTGCAGCTGCAGAATCACATGGCTCTTCGGCCTATGTTGTTTACAAAGTGGGAGGTGATCCTTTAGATCACTAATTCTTCAGCGAGCTGCCCAAGGAGATCCTGCATGGATATATGTGTGCTTATATACCGGACAGTAATTATCCGGTACATTCAGTACAGAGGGCAGCTGGAGGAGTTTCTGGAGCGGATGCAGACAAACAAGCGTGGCTAGCTGCCTATGCTACCGGGCCGAGTCACGATAGCACACACTCGGCCCTAGGAGCGCAAACAGTAGATCAGATCAGTGCCATCTTAAGAGATCAATTTGGCATTTTACCAAAGAGGAGGGCGATCGGCTATACCAAGCCATATCCTAGTGATTACGATTTAATTCCTTTACCGCCTAATTATCGGCTTCTTGAGTTTACCAAGTTCAGCGAAGCAGAAGGATCTAGCTCTATCGAACACGTGAGCCGATACTTAGCGCAATTAGGGATGATCTCGGTATCGGATCCCTTGCGAGTAAGGTTTTTCTCGCAACCTCTCATAGGGCCAGCCTTTGGGTGGTATACATCATTAGGCCCTGATTTGATCCGCACCTGAAAGCAGCTGGAGGAGCAATTTCATATTCAGTATCACTCGGAAGCTACAGAAGCAGGAATTGCTGACTTGGTGCAAGTGCGGCAGAAGCGTGGGGAGACTGTAGCAGAATACATCCAACGCTTCAAAGAGGTGAAAAACCGGTGTTACTCAACCCGGATTTCGGAGAAGGAAGCGATCGAGCTAGCATCTTTGGGATTATTAAAGTCGATCAGGGATCTGGCTTTTCAATTGGAGTATAATTCTCTAGCGTATTTGATACAGAAGTTAACAACGTATGAGCAGCGCCATCCCGAGCTATACCAGGATAAGTTCAAGCGTCAAGTGATGATGATCGACGCAGAGGAAGCTGAAGACTCTGGGGATAATCAGGAGGTGGCAGTCACAAAATGGACTCGGGGGGCAAACCCCGTGTCCTGTAAATGGGCGAAACAAACAGGGCCTGCGAAAGGGCTCGACTTCGACATGAGCAAAGTTGAACAGATATTTGATCTGTTATTAAAAGAAAAACAGTTGATGTTTCCTGAAGGTTATAAGCCTCCTACTGCGCAGGAACTGAAGGGGAGATCATATTGTAAGTGGCATGACTCTTTCACCCACAGCACAAGCGGCTGCAAGGAACTCCGTCGACAGATCCAATCGGCTATCGAGCAGGGCCGATTGATCTTGGGCCAAACCGCCATGAAGGTCGATACCCAACATTTCCCGAGTGTGAACATGGTAGAGGGTTGTGACCGATCTGCGAGGAGGCAATTGGATTTCACGCTCGGCATCAATATGGCAAGGTTGGCACCACACCGCCGAACCAAGAATAAAGAGGCTAATCCTAGCGATCGGCCCCAAAAAGAAGAAAAAGGATATGTCACAGAGGAACAGGTGAGGCTTGTCAGGAATCAGTGGCCAACTTCTTCTGATCTCCTCAGAAAGAACGAGTACCAGTACCAACAGCGTCTCCGGCGTGAGTCAGAAGAAGAGGAGTATGAGCGCCATACTGGAAAGCGTTTGAAGAAATAGGAAGATGCGCGTGATCATTGGCATTGCCCGTTCTTCAGGTACTGTTGGGATTCCGGCATGAGTCGATTACCTACTACCAAGGACTGCCCAAAGTGCGGACCTGAGAGGCAAGATGCAAGGGGGCTCAGTCTTCCGGCGTTTGGGACCTGTGCCATCTCAGCAAGAGCAGATTCAACCACCACAAAGGGGGGGTGGATTTTGGAGAAGAAGAAGATAAGTATCATCATCCGCGATGGTGCCCTAATGGACTCAATCGTTCTCAGAAACGCAGGGTTCAGCGGTTGCGCAGCTTGGAAGAAGCTGAGGCTAGATATCTCGAGTCATTAAGGAAGGCGCGCCCGGATTTGGCGGATAAGGTCCACCATGTGCAGAAAAGGGAATCGCGCCCTCCCAGGAAGGAGTGGTGGCCGAAGTCGACAAGAGCCGATGTGAGGACATCAGCTGATACACATATGGTATTTGTGCTCCCTGCAGAATTCCACGCTTGAGCCCATGAGGAGTCATCGATAGCCCAGCTTGACTTGGGGCCGCGGCCGGTAATATCTGAGAAACCACAAGCAAAGAATTATAAGCATTTGAAGGCCTTATATCTCAAAGGTTATATAAACGGCCAACCCATCAACAAGATGTTGGTTGACACAGGAGCAGTAGTCAATATAGTGCCATACTCAGTACTTCATCGTTTGGGGCAGTCAACTGGGGATCTGATCAAAACCAACGTCACACTAAGTGATTTCAACGGACAGACATCAGAAACTCAAGGTGTTCTTAGTGTGGATCTGACCGTTGGAAATAAGACTGTCCCGACTTCTTTCTTCATCGTCAACAGCAAGAGCACATACAACATCTTGCTTGGTAGGGATTGGATCCATACCAACTGCTGCATCCCTTCCACAATGCATCAGTGTCTAATTCAATGGGATGAAGATGAGGTGGAGGTGGTTCACGCAGATGACTCGATCAAGATCTCGCATGCTGTTATGAGCATTTGGGATGCGGAGGACCAGGAGCCGATATCAGGGATCAGTTTGGAAGACTGCAACCACATTGAAGTTACAAAAAATGGGGTGAGGCTGGTCTTATCCACTGGCCTTACAGAGTAGACGAGTCACGGAGAACAAGCTGCTCCGACGCACTTAATGAGGCCGATTCCCACGATCGGCCCCAAAAAATAAAGTACAAACCTTTGATGACAAGTGTTTTACATAATCATAGCTGTTATAGAAAGGCCCGCTTTAACAGCCGGCCTTACTCTTTTAGTAAAGTTTCGAAAAGCAATGGAAGACATGGAGCGGCCGATCTTGACGATCGGCCAAAATTCTTTTTATTATCTTCTTTGTCTATCTGTAGTGTTGATTTAACAAATGATGGGAAACTAGGATATAGGTTTACATCGGCTGATGAACTCGAAAAAATAGAAATTGGTCCTGGGGATAAGCCACGACCAACATTTGTCAGCAAAAAATTACGCCCATGTCTACGAGAGCTGATGATAGCTTTGCTAAAGGAATATGCAGATTGTTTCACCTAGGATTACATGGAGATGCCTGGTTTGGACAGAAGCATAGTAGAGCATCGGCTCCCTCTCAAAAATAGATTTCGGCCGTTCCTGCAATGAGCACGACAGATGAAGGCTGAGGTCCTGGTCGAAGTTAAAAAGGAAGTGGAGAAAATGCTAGAAGCAGGGTTTATCAGATCTTGCATGTATGCCGAGTGGATTTCAAGTGTTGTACCTATACAGAAGAAGGACAGCCGATGGCGAGTCTGCGTGGACTTCAGAGACCTCAACGGAGCTACTCCAAAGGATGAGTATCCAATGCCTGTTGCAGAGATGTTGATCAACGCAGCTGCTGGTCATAAGATCTTGAGTTTCATGGATGGCAACGCTGGTTATAATCAGATTTTTATGGCTCCTGAGGATATACACAAAACTGCATTCAAAGTACCTGGGGCAGTGGGTCTGTTCGAGTATGTGGTTATAACCTTTGGTTTGAAGAATGCTGGCGCTACGTATCGGCGTGCCATGAACTACATTTTTCATGACTTGATCGGTAAGTTGGTGGAAATTTATATTGATGATGTTGTGGTGAAGTCTACGTCGGTTGAAGGACACTTGGAGGACTTATGACAGATTCTGGAATGAAGTAGAAGGTTCGGGCTTAGAATGAATCCGAAGAAGTGCGCTTTTGGCGTGTCGGCCGGTCAGTTTTTGGGTTTTTTGGTTCATGAAAGGGGAATCGAGATTGGCCTAAAAAGTCAGGCAGCCGTGCGCACCATGGTGCCACCTACTATGAAGAGGGAGCTCTAGCAGCTCATTGGTAAAATTAACTTTTTTTTGGAGGTTTATTTCCAATCTTTCTGGGCGGATTAAGCCTTTTATGGAGTTGGTGAAAATTAAAGCCAATGAAAAGTTTCGCTGGGGGGCAGAGCAGCAACGGGCATTTGAAGAGATCAAGGAGTATCTGTCAAAACCACCTGTGCTTGTCCCACCCCAACAAGACCGGCCATTTTACGTGTACCTATCAGTAGGTGAGACCTCCATCGCGTCAGTAGTGATACAAGTACATGATAACAAAGAAAGGGTTGTATTTTACCTCAGCAGAAGGATGCTAGATGCGGAGACAAGATATCCCGATATTGAAAAGTTGTGCCTTTGTTTGTTCTTCACATGCACAAAGTTTTGTCATATCCTGCTATCAGCCGAGGTAATTATTATTTGCAAATCGGATAAAAAATTATAAAACATATGCTATCGGCTCCCGTGTTAAAAGGCCGATTGGGGAAATGGATGTTTGCATTGTCAGAGTTCAACATCCGGTATCAACCCGCGAAGGCAGTCAAAGGACAAGCGTTGGCGGATCTTATTGTAGAGAGGGTTAATACTAAGATAGCGGTACTTTGTGAGCATGGGCCATGTACTTTGACGGGTCGGTTTGTGGAGATGGATGTGGCATCGGTATCTTGCGGGCTGGTATCGCCTCGGGGGGCAACGCATTCTTTTTCAATCAGATTGCATACCGCTTGCACCAATTACCTCGCAGAATATGAAGCGGTGCGTAGAGGTATGGAATTGCTTCTGGAGGCTGGGGCTGAAGCAATGGAAATTTTTTTGGACTCGAAATTGGTAATCTCACAGCTCACAGAAGATTGCAGATGTGAGAGCGAGTTGCTTTTCCCGCTATGGGTGCAATGTCAAGAGCTGATGACCCAGTTCAGGTACATAGATTTCTACTGGATACCTAGGGCGCGAAACTCTGAAGCCAATGATTTGGCATAGATGGCTTCAGGGTACAAAGCTGTGACAGCTGGAGCTGACCTTCAGGTGCACCTCCTGGACCAAGGCGATTGGAGAGCCGATATCTTCAATTATTTGAAGGATTCGGCTCGGGCGGCACCCAAGAGGATACGCTACAAGGTTATGAGATATGTCCTGATAGGAGATGACATGTTCTATAGGACTTTGGAAGGACTGCTACTCAAGTGCCTAGGGCCGATTGAGTCCAATCGGCTCTTACATGAAGTCCACGAAGGATCCTGCGGGACTCACCAATCGGCTCACAAGATGAAGTGGCTGATTAGGCGATCAGGGTATTACTGGCCCACCATGCTTGAAGACTACTTCAAATATTATAAAGGATGTCAAGCGTGTCAAAAGTTCAGAAAGATTCAGATGGTACCAGCGTCAGTGATGAATCCCATTATCAAACCGTGGCTGTTTAGAGGCTGGGGGATGGACATGATCGGCAAAATTAATCCTCCGTCCAGCAAAGGCCACCAATTTATTTTGGTCATCACAGACTACTTTACCAAGTGGGTAGAAGTGGTTCCCATGAAGTCAGTGGCATCCAAAGATGTTATCAATTTTGTCAAGGAGCACGTCATTCATAGGTTCGGGATCCCTCAGACCATTACAACAGATGGAGGCTCGGTCTTTATTTCAGAAGAATTCAAGAAATTTGCTACCGACATGGACATCAAGTTGATCAGGTCATCTCCATATTATGCCCAAGCAAATGAACAAGCTGAAGCATCCAATCAGAGCCTTATCAAGTTGATCAAGAGAAAGATTGATGAGTATCCTAGGTGTTGGCACGAGGTCTTACTAGAGGCATTGTGGGCATACCGTATATCTTGCCATGGAGCAACAAAAACCTCTCCTTATCACCTGGTGTATGGACAGGAGGCTGTTTTGCCATGGGAAATTACGGCTGGCTCAAGGCGTGTGGAGTTCCAGAATGACTTAAGAGCTGAAGAGTATGCTACTCTGATGAATGATAATGTGGAAGACCTCACGGAACTCAGGCTTTGGTCACTTGAAAAGATCAAGGAAAATAAGGCCAAAGTAGCCCGCGCGTACAACAAGAAAGTCAAGCCGAAGGAATTCCAAGTTGGAGATCTGGTTTGGGAAGCGGTGCTACCATTGGGGACTAAAGATGCAGCATATGGCAAGTGGTCTCCAAATTGGCATGGGCCTTATAGGTTGACCAAGTCCTATCTGGGAATGCATATATGCTCGAAGAATTAGATGGCGTCAAGTTCCCGGTGGCTGTCAACGGTCAACATCTCAAGAGATACTTCCCGAGCATGTGGGATGGTGAGCGGTAAAGCCGATGTTATACATCAGGCTGTTCGCCGATATGACCAATGGGCCTGAATAAGAGAGAGCCGAGGCTATGAGGAAGGGTACAAACCGATAGAACTCGATGGCCCGTATATGCGAAACTGGTGACGTGTGCCAAAACAAGAACAAGGAAAGAAGGCCGATGCGTGCAGTCGGCCCACATATATAAAAGAAAAAGAGAAGTACTTCGTACCCAGCACACTAAGTTGATAGAATAGCCGATGGCGACCATCGACTCTAGGGTCTCAAAGTGCCCAACACATTGGGTTGATCGAACAACCGATATGTGACCATCGACTTTAGAGTTTAAAATGTAATACATACAGGTTTATCTGTTAAAAGAAGTGAGCCTATATAAGGAACTTGTCGATGGCAGCAATGGCTTCGAGACGGACACGATCAGCTTCAGCAATCACTGCTTCGTCTTCCTCGTCCACTCCTGGCACCACCTGCTTGCTCAAAGCACTCAGCTTGGCAAGATCCACCTTCAGTTGAGCAGTCAGGGCTTCTGCTTCCCATTTGGAGCTTGCAATAAGGTCTTTCTATTCTTGGATACGCTGCTCGGTGGCCCGGACTCTAGCCTTGAGGTCTTCTAATTCCTTCTCCTCAAGAAGAAGCCATTGAGTGTGCGTAGATGTATCAGCCTTGGCGTCCAGAAAAGCTTTCTTCTCGTTAAGCGACCGGCACCTCTCGGCAATGTTGGCCTTCAAGGGGGTTTGAGAACGACGGGTCTCAATCCTGTGACGAGCTTGTGCTACTCTTGCCCGAAAGAAGGGGAGGTGCCCGGTCGGCCAAAGCTTGATTTGAAGAGCCACAGAAAGTTGAGAGTTGATTTCCTCGAGGATCTGCCTTACTGCACTGGAGTCCTGGACCAAGGCGTTGATTAGAGCTGACAGAAGGTCCTTCACACGGAGAAGCTGACTGGTGACTCTGGTCGAATCCGGTTGAGGGTCATCGACTTCTAATATGGCCGATCCAACAGACGCAGGATCAAACGCAAGCAACTCCGAGAGGTTCAGGCCCTGAAGGGAGGCATATGAGTAGAGCAGCACAGAAAAGGATGAAAATGATCTAGTGGTAAAACATACCTGTCCTGGGGGGGGAGTAGCGACAGTCGATGAAGCAATGATCGGCTCCTGAGGACGTGGTTTTTCTGGGGGAGGAGCGGTGACAGCGGGAGAAGCGATGGTCGACTCTTGGGGTCTCACCCTTTCAGAAGGGGGGTGGAAGCCGACGAAGCAGCGATCGGCTCATGCAGGCGCGCCCCTTTCGGGGAAAGATTGGCAGTCAATAAAGTGATAGCTGGCCCTTTTGGAAAGGAGCTAACGACCGACACGGCAACAATCGGCTCATGCAGACCTTGAACGGTGACAGGAGCATCAACCGGAGTCGCAGGGCCTTCCAGGGCTTTTGGGTCGGGATCTTGAAGGGCAACCAAAGCACTGACCAGAGCCAAAAAATCTTCTAGAGCTTCTAGAGCTGAGTCTTTTTGGCATGTGTGTTCCTCCCCACTGGAAATGTCCACAACGATGGACTGCAGGAAAGGGGAGCGTAATCAAGATAAAATGTGCATGTGCAGAAGGCCAACTACGAGAGGGCGATCCAAACCTGGCCAGCAACCGGAGCTTCTTGACTGGTAGAAGACGGCCCAGCTTCCTTCCCGATTTTTCTGACAAGCATCTTCCTCGTCTTGGTATGGACTCGGGGGGGCAACAGCATCAGAAGACCGTTTCCGCTTGAGGGTCAACTTTGTGGTGCTGGGCTGGATCCGCATGATGCTTTTTGAAGGGTAGGTGCATTTTTGCCAAAGAGAACCACAGGGGCAACTGGCAAGAACTGGAAGTTAGATCCATCATTGTTCTTGGGCTCCGGGCCATCCTCCTGCTGCAAAACGAGTAAATGGAATCAAAAGGGATTCAACAAAGTCAAAAGGAGGAACGATGGGCGGATGGTAATACCTCTCCTTTAGGGACTTCATACTCAGCATGAATCCGCTACAGCATCAGCCCCAGGGCTCTCCGGAAGACATGGGTCTTCCACATTGACCACCAGTCCTCAAAGCCGACAGCCGAAGAAATGAATGCGAGGTCAACAGGAATTGGGATGAAAAGATCTGAAAACAGGCTGTAGCATCTTTGGGTGGTGACGGTGTCAGGTAGGTCTACCCTGTTTGATGTCAAATGATGAAGGAGGAAGTGTGGGGGAACTTGCCTAAGACCAAATTGCCGGGCTGCTGCAACCGGCTGGTAAAACTTGTATCCCGGTTTGATAATCCGGTTGGAAGTGCTCATGCCAACTGGGAGGAGGCAAGGGCAAATCATGATAGAATACAGGCCCGGGTGTCGACATCATCGGTGAAGTCAGCCAACCGGAACGTGGCCGGGCTCTCAAAGATTTCAGACTCAGCATAGGGGAGGAAGATTGGGTTGTCCAGGCCCTTGTAGAAAATCCTAAACCATTGTGAGGCATCTGAAGGATTCAACTTGCCGCCAGGGAGACTGTACAAGGCCTGGCCGAAGCTGGTGCATCGGATTTGTCTCCCACTTTGGTCCAGAAAAGAATTGTTGGCCAGAGGGGAGAAGTTTGGGATAAAATCTTGAAAATAAAGATGAGCCCACAGCTGGAGGAACCACCAGGGACCACCAGTTCTAAGTTTTTTCTGGGAAAGAAGGCTCAAGGACATCAGATGAAGGTATGTGTAAATTTCTCCAAGGAACAATTTACCAAGGCCAACAGTGCGACCTTTGGCTAGCTCGTACACCAGAGGAAGGTAATTCTTGGTTGGAGCAAGGGAAGGTCCACAGAAGAGGAAGTGCTCTAGCCAAAGGTTCAAGAAAGCTGTGTGTTCTTTCTCTGTCACAGGGCCTTTGGTTTTTAAGTGTTGATTCAGATATGCGCCCTAGTTCGTGCATTCTGCTTTGATAGACAGTTTGAAAGGAACTTCAGATTAGTCTATAAGCAGAAGGACAGGTTGATGAAATGTCCAGACCAGTGGTCATCATCACGTCCAGAAGAGTTGGAGTCATCGGACCATGTCCAAAGAGAAAACAGTTCAAGGCATCAGACCAAAAATAGCCGATGGTCTTCAAAAGGTTCTCATCCTTTTCAAGAGGGGAAAGAGATAGAGACAGAGCATCGGCTATCCCTATGGATTCCCATGTAGGCTAGTAAGTGTTCGCCACCCTGTTATACCAAGTCACCCAGCCCTCGGGAGGGTTCAGCCAGGCACGAAGGCTGTCGGACCAGGAGTCTAGATCTATATCTTGGCTCACGAATGGGATTCGATTAGCCTCACAAGAAATTAGATCTACGGGCTTTTCGTAAGGACAAGGCCCAAGATAGAAAGAATTGGGGGAAGAAAGATGCAGCAAGAGGATATCGGAAGCCCGAAGAAGTCCACGAAAGCCAAAATAATCGAAGAAATGTCATTTAATAGCATGGGGAATTGTGACACCCTAGGTGTTAAATAGAGAAAGCCAATAGGAAGAATGTTTGGTGTGGATTAAATTGTGTGAAAATTGAGCAAAGTTATGAAAATAAGGGTATTTGTGTAAATTTATGAAAGTAAAAGTCCCTTTATGTAAATTAGTTGAAGTATAAAAGTAACATCCAAAATTACCAAGGGTCAAAATGTAAAAAGGTGTAAGTCATCATGACATGTCATAAATAATTGCAATTAGGTCCAAAGTTATAAGAAATTTACCTTAATAAGGACAAAAACTTATTTAAGTTTGATTTGAGTGCAAAATGGTAAAATAAAATCATTGTGCTTTAGGTTTTTTGTGACACCCTTGGTGTCAAATAGAGCAAGCCAATAGGAAGAATGTTTGGTGTGGATTAAATTGTGTGAAAATTTAGCAAAGTTATGAAAATAAGAGTATTTATGTAATTTTATGAAAGTACAAGTCCTTTTATGTAAATTAGTAGAAGTATAAAAGTAACATCCAAAGTTACTAAAGGTTAAAAGTGTAAAAAGGTGTAAGTCATCATGACATGTCATAAATACTTGCAATTAGGTCCAAAGTTATAAGAAATTTACCTTAATAAGGACAAAACTTATTTAAGTTTGATTTGAGTGCAAAATGGTAAAATAAAGCATTGTGCTTTAGGTTTTTGAACTTGAACCCTAAAGCAAAGTTGTAATATTTGAAAAACTCTACAACTTATATTTTGATCATTTCCTCATTAGAGCTCTGGATCAGTGGGAAATTTTACTTCACAGTGAAGTCCCTAAGATTTTTGCAAATTCCAAAGAGGTCCTTCGGACCCCTTTCCCTCTTCTTCTTCCTCTGGCACATGCTCTGCTCCCCTGCTCTGCTTCTCTGCCGCTGGCCGTCAGCACCGCTCACCACCGCGCCAGCTCCTCCCCGGCGCCACCTCCTGCTGCCCTCGCCTCCACGCGTCGCCCCCAGCCCGAGCACCGCTTTACCTCCTCCTCCCTGGCCCTCTCGCGCGCGTGCCACGCCGCCCCGCGGCTCTACCGTCCGCCACCTCGCCGCCGCAGCAGCCGCCCATGCACACCCCCTCGCCCCCTCTTCTCTGGTTCAAGAGCAGCACTAACTCCCTCTCTTCCCATTCCACTCGCTCTTTTGCTCTCCAATCGCCCAGAGCCCCGAACACCACCGCCGCCTCCTTCTTCTTCGCCGGCGAGCCCCTGGTCGCCGCGGAGCTCCCACCTGGAGCCCCCAATTGTCCCGGACGACCACCTAGAAAGCTTCACCACTCCACGCCGAAGCTCTACGACCCCACCCCGACGCCAATCCTTCACCGGAGCCTGGTCGCCGACGTTCCCCTCCTCTCCGGTGACCTCCTGTCGTCATCGAGCCCCTACCTCCGCCCCTTCTCCATCCAATCCGACCACCCAAACAGTTCCCCTCCTCCTGCTGTAGCTATTGGACTAGAGCTTGGCCGTCTTCCTCGCCGGAAAGCCCGTCGCCGACAAGCTCCTCCGCGTCGCCGCCTCGGCCGCCGCGGGAACCCCACCTCCGGTCATCCCCTCCCCTTCCCAAGACCCCCAGCAGATGCGCCTTGAGCTCCTGATGCTCACTGACCACTCCTTCTCCACCCCCCGCCGCCCCCTCGCTGGAATTTGGCCGGCAACGCCCCTGCCCTTCTTCCCTGACAAGCCAAGGGCCTATTTGAAAGGATTTCAAAAGTTCTAAGGGTCTTCCTGCAAGATTTCAGAACCCCCCAATTCAAAAGCTGTGAACTTCAAAAATATGTAGAAAATTGTAGAAATTTTAGAAAAATGTCAAATTAGTTGGGTTTGAATCCTTATGTTAAATACTACCACTTTTGTATTATGATCATGAGATGAAAATGTGTATTTTGTGCTGTGTTTAAATTAGTAGATAAGGGGTACTTTAATTAGATCTTTTGATCCATAACAGTGCTGAAGCTCAAATTTGAAACATAGAATAGATATGCCATAAGTAGAGTTGTGTAAAATTTGGAAGCCCAGAACATCCCTCTAGCTAGGATGTTTAGATAACTTTGCTTTATGTTAATAAAAGTTTCATGATTGAATTCCAGAAGCATTTCTTCATGTTTATAGCTGAAAATTTCACCTTAGCTTTGTTTTAGCATCTCTAATCGAAGATAAAAGTTTGAGAGTCAGAAACCTAATGTAGCTTCAACAATGAATTTAAGTTTAGATTCAAAGAAAATTCATGAACAATAGCTCTAGTTCATGAAAAATTATGAAAATATTTTGAGGTGTTGTTCTTGAGTAGTGTAATATGTTCACCAATCTTCAACCTATGATCAGGTGTAGAACAACCAGAATAAATAGAACAGGATATAATAATGCTATATTCCTAATTAATCAAAGTAAGCCCATAATTAAATGATAACCTAGGGTTATTAAAGGTATTTAGCTAGGCAAATAAATAAAGTTATTAAGTGTATTTAGCTTAATTGTTTAAGATAACCAAACATGCTACCTCATGCAGTTAGTTAAACGTTTAGGGTAACCAACCATGTTGCTTAATGTAACTAAGTAAATAGGTTAATACCCGATAAATGACTGCCCAGTAAAGGGGAATTGTGTTGTTTGCTAGTATGTAATGTTAATTTTCTTGGATTGCAACTTTATTGTGAAACAGAATAGAAGTCTATGCATTTTCTAAACTGCATTATTTACATCACATGTAGACTCGACGCATCTTGCCGATGGAGACTATCAGATTCTCCCGGAACCCGAAGTGGAAATCTCCGAAGACCCCGGAAACGTCGTCGGAGAATTAACTGAAGCCCCGAACCCGAGTTCAGAAGAATTGGTTAATGTCTCTGACCCCAGCCTCGCCAGTGAAGGCAAGCCCCGGACATAAATCCACTACTTTATTTACACTGTAATCTACATTTATATATATATATATACTTGTGCATTAAGTTCTTAGGAGTTATTTGGAAACCATAGTTGCATATTTCTAGGAACCGATGTACTGAATATTAGAACCTGAATCCGACTAGTGCTATGCTAATAGGACCGGTAGAAGTCGAGTGATTTCCTATCACTCGCGCGATATAGGAATTGGTTGTTTCCAATCCTGAATCACTATAAGGATGACGGACGGGGTTATGTGTACTATCTTGGAAAGAAATGAAACCCCGTCTGTGTTGATGAATTTTGTTAAGGTCGTAGTGTGTGGTAGTGGCAGTTAAGCGTTTGAAAGTACTAGCCACATGCCGTGAAATATGGTAAGCAGTAAGCCTAGTAACCAATCGGCCCGGCAAGTGGACTCGTCCCCCACCACTCGACTTTTATTTTATGTTTGCACGCATCAACATGTGGGAGTACGTTCTGTAGAGCAGACGGGAATACGGTCATACAGTCGCGCTGTAGACGTATGTCCTGCACATTGGATCTGCGTATGGTCCTGCAGTCGCTTGTGGTGGCTTTGTTCCACGACCCGGAATGAAAGGCAAACGGTTGCTTTGGAATGACCTGTTGGTGTTCCAAGCGTGTGAGTTAGGTTTACCTTAAAAGGGTTGAAATTCGATTCAGAATCGTCCGTTTCTCGCAGAGATTGAGACTGCTTAATAATTCTGCCACATAGAGTAACAAGAGCAATCTTATGATGAGTAATACTGAGGTATGCATTAAAAAGGCTCTACCTTGCTTGAGTAGTTACAGGTGCTTTAAAAAGGCTCTACCTTGCTAGAATGGTTAAAAGAACTAGAACCTAAAAGCTAAAATATAAAATTAAGGATCTACTCTTTGTTGCTTTTCAGCAAAAGCTAAACCCAGAACCTTTGCAAAGCCTTCATGGTCTAGTTATGGGCTAAGTATACCCTAATTCTGGGTAAGCCTTGCTGAGTATTAGAGTACTCAGCCTTGCAATATGATTTTATTTCAGATAATGCCCCTGAAGACCCTACCCTTCCCATGCCTTGGCCCTACGCTTTTCCTGATGGTTGGTCCGTGGAGTGGGACCCGTCCCCGGCCAACACTGATCATAACGAGTGATGTCATGTCATGGCTTCGCATGATATCCATAATAGCGACGTGTACAGTTGTCGTACTTTAAACTCCGCTGCCGTGAACTTGAACTCTTAAACTGGTTTGTAATAATTTCTATCAGCTTGGAACCTTTGCTACTTCTGCAAACCCTTGTAATATAAGCGTCGGTGATGTAAAATATGGTGGTGATTGTATCTCTGGACTCACCTTCATGCGAGGTACCTTGTTTGATCCTGCATTCGGTGGTTTATCGGGACGTTACCCGATAGGCCAAGGGATTACACCGTTTGAAGTACGTTGGAGCCCTTGAGAGTGGACTTGCGTACTTGAGCCAGTGTAATTCAGGTTGGTTCTGCCACATTTTTGAACTTGAGCCCTAAAGAAAAGTTGTAGGATTTGAAACGTTCTACAACTTCTATTTTGACCATTTCCTCATTAGAGCTTTGGATCAGTGGAAAAATTCAGTTTACAGTGAGATCCCTGAGGTTTTTAAAAATTCCAAGAAGGTCCTCGGACCCCTTTTCCTCTTCTTCTTCCTCTGGCATGTGCTCTGCTCCCCTGCTCTGCTTCTCTGCCGCCAGCCATCAGCGCTGCTCACCGCCGCGCCAGCTCCTCCCCAGCGCCACCTCCTGCTGCTCTCGCCTCCACGCGTCGCCCCCAGCCCGAGCACCGCTTTAGCTCCTCCTCCCTGGCCCTCTCGCGCGCGTGCCACGCCGCCCCGCGGCTCTGCCAAACACCACCTCGCCGCCGCTGTGGCACTACCTGTGCACGCCCCCTCACCCTCTCTTTTCTGGCTCAAAAGCTTCACTAGCTCCCTCTCTTCCCATTCCACTCCCTCTTTTGCTCTTCACTCGTCCGGAGCCCCGAATACCACCGCCGCCTCCTTCTTCTTCGCCGGCGAGCCCCTGGTCGCCGCGGAGCTCCCACCTCGAGACCCCATTGTCCCGGACGACCACCTAGGAAGCTTCACCACTCCACGCCAAAGCTCTACGACCCCACCCCGACGCCAATTCTTCACCGGAGCCCGGTCGCCGACATTCCCCTCCTCTCCGGTGAGCTCCTGTCACCGTCGAGCCCCTACCTCCGCCCCTTCTCCGCCCAATTCGACCACCCCAATAGCTTCCCCTCCTCCTGCTGCAGCTATTAGACCAGAGCTTGGCCGTCTTCCTCACCGGAAAGCCCCTCGCCGACGAGCTCCTCCACGCCGCCGCCTCGGCCATAGTGGGAACCCCACCTCCGGTCATTCCCTCCCCTTCCCAAGACCCCTAACAGGTGCGCCTTGAGCTCCTGATGTTCATTGACCACTCCTTCTCAACCCCCCCCGCCCCGCCTCGCCGGAATTTGGCCGGCAACGCCCCTGCCCTTCTTCCCCGACGAGCCAAGGGCCTATTTGAAAGGATTTCAAAAGTTCTAAGGGTCTTCTTGCAAGATTTCATAATCCCCCCCAATTTAACAGCTGTGAACTTCAAAAATGTGTAGAAAATTGTAAAAAATTCAGAAAAATGTCAAATCAGTTGGGTTTCAATCCTTATGTTAAATACTACCACTTTTGTATTATGATCATGAATTGAAAATGTGTATTTTATGCTGTGTTTAAATTAGTAGATAAGGGGTACTTTAATTAGATCTTTTGATCCATTGCCGTGCTGAAGCTCAAATTTGAAACATGGAATATATATGCCATAAGTAGAGTTGTGTAAAATTTGGAAGCCTAGAACAGCCCTCTAGCTAGGATGTTTAGATAACTTTGCTTTATGTTAATAAAAGTTTCATGATTTAATTCCAGAAGCATTTCTTCATGTTTATAGCTGAAAATTTCACCTTAGCTTTGTTTTAGCATATCTAATGCAAGATAAAAGTTTGAGGGTCAGAAACCTAATGTAGCTTCAACAATGAATTTATGTTTAGATTCAAAGAAAATTCATGAACAATAGCTCTACTTCATGAAAAATTATGAAAATATTTTGAGGTGTTGTTCTCGAGTAATGTAACATGTCCACAAATTCTCAACCCATAATAAGGTGTAGAAGAACCAAAATGAATAGGACATGATATGATAATGTTATATTCCTAATTAATCAAAGTAAGCCCATAATTAAATGATAACCTAGGGTTATTAAAGATAATTAGCTAGGCAAATAACTAAAGTTATTAAGTGTAATTAGTTTAATTGTTTAAGATAACCAAACATGCTACCTCATGCAGTTAGTTAAATGTTTAGAGTAACCAACCATGTTACTTAATGTAACTAAGTAAATGGGTTAATACCCGATAAATGATTGCCCAGTAAAGGGGAATTGTATTGTTTGCTAGTATGTAATATTAATTTCATTGGATTGCAACTTTATTGTGAAACAGAATAGAAGTCTATGCATTTTCTAAACTGCATCATTTACATCACATGTAGACTCGACGCTTCTTGCCGACGGAGACTATCAGATTCTTCCGGAACCCGAAGTGGAAATCTCTGAAGACCCCGGAAACGTCGTCGGAGAATTAACTGAAGCCCTGAACCCGAGTTTGGAAGAAGTTGTTAACGTCTCTGACCCCATCCTCGCCAGTGAAGGCAAGCCCCGGACATAAACCCACTACTTTATTTACACTGCAATCTACCTTTTTATATATATATACTTGTGCAATAAGTTCTTAGGAGTTGTTGAAAACCCTAGATTCATATTCATAGGAACCAGTATACTGAATATTAGAAACTGAGTCCGACTAGCGCTATGCTAATAGGACCGGTAGAAGTTGAGTGATTTTCTGTCACTCGTGCGATATAGGAATTCGTTGTTTCGGATCCTGCAATCACTATAAGGATGACGGACGGGGTTATGTGTATTATCTTGGAAAGAAATGATACCCCGTCTGTGTTGATGAATTTGGTTAAGGTCGCAGTGTGTGGTAGTGGCAGTTAAGCGTTTGAAAGTACAAGCCACATGCCGTGAAATATGGTAAGCGGTAAGCCTAGTGACCAATCGGCCCGGCAAGTGGACTCGTTCCCCACCACTCGACTTTTAATTTATGTTTACACGCACTGACGTGTGGGAGTATGTTCTGCAGAGCAGACGGGAATACGGTCATACAGTCGCGCTGAAGACGTATGTCCTGCACATTGGATGTGCGTATGGTCCTGCAGTCGCTTATGGTGGCATTGTTCCACGACCCGAAATGAAAGGCAAACGGTTGCTTCGGAATGACCTATCAGTGTTCCAAGCGTGTGAGTTAGGTTTACCTTGCAAGGGTTGAAATTCGATTCAGAATTATCCATTTCTCGCGGAGATTTAGACCGCTTAATTCTTCTGCCACATAGAGTAACAAGAAAAATCTTATGATGAGTAATATTGAGGTATGTTTTAAAGAGGTTACACCTTGCTTGAGTAGTTATAGGTGCTTACCTAGAATGGTTAAAGGAACTAGAAACTGAAAGCTAAAATATGAAATTAAGGATGTACTCTTTGTTGCTTTTCAGCAAAACCTAAACCCAGAACCTTTGCAAAGCCTTCATGGTCTAGTTATGGGCTAAGTATACCCTAATTCCGGGTAAGCCTTGCTGAGTATTACAGTACTCAGTCTTGCAATATGATTTTATTTCAGGTAATGCCCCTGAAGACCCTACCCTTCCCATGCCTTGGCCCTATGCTTTGCCTGATGGTTGCTCCGTGGAATGGGACCCGTCCCCGGTGAACACTGATCATAACGAGTGATGTCATGCCAGGGCTTAGCATGATGTCCGTATTGGCGACATGTACAGTTGTCGTACGTTAAACTCCGCTGCCGTAAACTTGAATCTTTAAACTGGTTTGTAAGAATTTTCTATCAGTTTAGAACTTATGCTATTCTGGAAACTCTCGTAACATAAGTGCTTGTGATGTAAAATATGATGGCAATTGTATCTCTGAACTCGCCTTCGTGCGAGGTACCTTGTTGGATCCTACTTTCGGTGGTTTATCGGGACGTTACCCGACAGGCCAAGGGGTTACACCGTTTGAAGTATGTTTGGAGCCCTTGAGAGAGGACTTGCGTACTTGAGCCGGTGTAACTCAGGTTGGTTCTACCACAGGAATCTCGTGATCACTGCATTAAATTAATAAAGGTCGGAGTTTTACCTTCAGACCAAAGACATTCGCATCAGTGTTCGAAGACTCCACCATCGGAAACCTTGATGAAGGTTGAGGACTCGGGGAATAGATCTAGGGTTGGTGGCGCAAGATTGAGCGTGTATTCTGAGGCTTAGGGGAGAATTTTGTGGCTAGGGTTTATGAGCAAAGGGGTTTTGGAAAGTAACCTGGATTTGGGGAATCTTCAGAGATCTATTTTGAAGAAGGATCTGAATTCAGGCGGAAAATAAAATGAATTGAAGAACCGGTTTGAATCCGGATCAGCATATTTTGAGGAAGGGGACCGATGCGTTGCCATCGGCTTTTAACGGACCATTTTGTTTAAAAGAAATCATGGTTGGAAAAAGAAGATTTTATTTACAATAAGGGAGTAAGTACAAAAGAGGAGCCGATTGCTCCTAGAGCGGATCTATCGGCTTGGTGCTACAATTTACCACTAGTAAACACCGGAGGTCTTGCGGCGCTTGGTTGGCGGAGCCGTGCTGACGTCGCTATCATCGCCGCTGCTGTTGTCGTTGCTATCATCATCTCCGCGGGTGAAGCTGCTGTCGTCTTCGGTTTCTTCATCGTCCTCAGCGGCATCTTCTGATGATCCACCAAAGAGGAAGTTTCCTGTTACCGAATCTTTCTCGGTTGTGGAGGAATCGGCTTTTTCTTCCGAAGAGGAGAGCTCTTCTTCCTAGAATGCGTCGTCTTCGTCATCTTCCTCCAGCTAGTCACCAAGGAGTAGCAGGAGATCCTCGCCGTCGGTCAGGGACTTTTCATCCTCTGACCAAGATTGGAAGTCCCATTCCCCCGCATCCCAATGCAGGGGGGCAAGGATCTCGTTGGCGGCTATCGGATCATATTCCGGAGTAGGCTCTCGGGAGGATTTAGATTCAAAGGAGATGGCGGAAGAGGCAGAGGAAGAGTAAGAAGCCATTGCAAGAGGAAGAAAAATCGGATTAGATGTGGTTGCTAATGGCTGAAGAAAGAAGACGATTAAGAAAAAGTTGCTGGGGGTAGGTTTATAAAGGCGACGGGGAAGATGAATCGGCACTATAACGGTTTCCAAGGAGCCTGATGCGGAGCAGTCACATCCCCTGGAAGTTGAAGAGGCACGCCTGTACGGATTTCGGAAGTCGAAGAGATGAGGCGATTAAAGGGAAATGGTTTCGGAATAATTATTGCTGAAACCAGGAGGGCATGTGTTATCGCCATAATTTAGGCAGGCTAGAAAGTGGGTCGTGGAGCAAGATGGGTTTGAAGGATAGTTATAATGGGCTTGCGAATCGGACCCTATGCAGGTGTTTTGGGCCAAGGTTGGCCGTGTATCTAGATAGGTATGTATGTTTAAACAGTTTAGATAGAGATAGTTAAGATTTGTGTCGTATTTAGTTAGGAGAGGAAAGTCTACGGACTATAAATATGTATCTTGGGTAAACAATAGAATCAATCAATCATTCACCAGCAACTCTCAGCATATCGCCACCCCTGTTTTAGGGTTTCTCGGGTAAGTGACATGCGGCCCCGATCACGCCTCGCGTGATCGGGGCAGCAATGTCCTTGCTTGTTCACCTTTGGTGTTTCTTATTCTGAAGCCTTATTGATGACGAGTAGCACTAGTTATCTTGACGTTTATAGAGTAGCATCAGCTCTTCCATGCTTTAATCGTGCTTTGCAAGTTATCTATGAACGTCCAGCCATCCTTGTGTTCAATCTCGAGTATAGGGATGGCGTTTTGCTCTGTTCTCATTTAGTAGATCTAATCTGTTATGGTTAATCTTTGTCAACCGAAGATTCAGTTTAACATCTGTTTGATTAGGCCCTTCAAACGGGTTGAATGTAACGGCAGTATGCTTGATACTTTATGACAGCTTTAAAAGGGATTGTTCCGGGAATCGGCTTTTGGTTGGTTTTTAGGCCTCTATTTAGGTTGTTGTTTCGTTATCTTCCGTATCTGTTAGGTTCAATTACGTGTAGGATATTCCGATTACACAGTGAAAGCTTTAATTGTCGTAGATTGGATTAGCTTAATATTTACAGAGCAAGATTTATATTATCATCGGGTATATTTGCTTCATTTATAGATCCGATCCGGTATTGAACACAATCGGCTCTTTACAGCCGATACCGGAAAACATCCGATGAGCTGATCACGGCTTGGACTAATGTTTACATGTGTCTGTGCATGCAGAAAACTGACATATAATACCTTCCTGATCAGGTACAAGGTCAGGTGGCACGCCTAGCGATCCAGAAGCCAAGACGTGTGCCGGATCTCGGGCCGTTGACCGAGGGACCGGGGCCCACCAACAGTCCTAGGAGCCTCCCGGCTCCTCGTGTTGCCTGTCGCTGCTCGCTGGTGGGTTTTGACCGACAACGGTCCCCTAAAGAGGTTTTACGAGATTTAGCAGTGCTAAGTATCCGCTAAAGTGGCTTTTGTGAGATTTAGCAGCGCTAAATGTCAAGTTGTTAGTAGATTTTAGTGGTTTCATTCACTCAAAGACGCAGTTAAAAGAACCGATACAACTAAATAAACGTAGTGTGGACCCTAGACAACATAGCATGGGCACCGTTGGACAGTTAAGAGACATATTAGAGTTTATTTTTTGGTGTTAGACCAATAATACTTATAATTTTATATGTGACTATTGATTATTTTATCATTCCGCTAAATGATCTAGCTTTCGTCATAGCCTGCTATAGCTTTCTTATAGTTTTTAGAGAAGGCCGCACGCTAAACTTCATAGCCCGCTATTTACAACATTGGTAGGGGGTCTGAACACGAACTATAGACATACCCGACGGAGGGTAGAGCAAGAAATTAGATATAGAATTACATTCGTGTTGTTTCCTGTTGGTGTTGTCTTTGAAAGCCTTTCTCGCAGTTCAGGTATTATAGTAGTGCACAAAAATAAAAATCGATAGTCTTCTAAATTAATAAAGTTTTGCTTATAGAACATCCCCTATGTTGCTATAAATCCCCCGTGTTCTTGTAAAAGGAACACGATGTCTTATTTTTAGGTTTAATGACATTTTCATGGTAACCCATAATTTATATTTTCACATTATACGGTGCTTGAGAACACAAAACAAACTGAATCTGAGATTTAGAAATAAGAATTGTTTACTATTCCTAAATGTATATGTGCAATGCATATTTGGTTCTTGCCATATATTAATGGAGGCTTGCCCACTGAAAGAGCTAATCAATCTAATTAAGGGTCTAAAACTGATTGGTTCGAAACATGTAGCTGCAGTAGACACGTAAAAGGATCGAGCATTACTCACGTGTTAGGGGGGCCATGGCCCCTGCCGGCTCCCCTGCCTCCGCCAGTGTAGCAAATAGGAAAAGGCCCTGATGCTAAATTGTACTTTTGCATCAGTTTGGACGTTCACTTGACAAAAATAATGTATTGTGTAACATTTGATTGGATTCGTCTGCAAATTCCTAATCGCATTAAATAAAGGTTCTTTTCTATCGCTATTTCGCTTTCTGCGTGATTAATTTTACAACACTTAATTAAATCACTGCCTCGAATGTCCAGAGTGGGAAATAGCTATCCGAATCAAGAAATTGAGTATCTGTTTACCTAAACCTAATCTCACCATGGGAACTACTTTTGAGACTGAAACGAATTCGGCGAAGATCAGTCTCAGAGAGAACATGTGCTCTGCATCAATAAGTTTGTCAGTTCAGTACTTGATCCATAAATGATCCAGCCAGGACATTACCATATCCAAACCATCCAATTTTATAGAAGGAAAGGGAGAAACGAAGTACTATATTTCTATATCTAGGGACTACACTCTGTTGCCCAAAAATTGCTGCCTATATATTCTCTCATTCTCCCCAGATCGGAAAGAAAAATATGAAGCAATTAGTAGATGGTGTTAACTATTTATTCCATCAAAGGATCCATCTTATGTGTGTGCATATATAGACAGAGCTCAAAGGATCCAATCAAAGCTCCCATGCACAAACGGCCTTTTGGAATGAGCGGGGTTAGGAAAACATGTCCGTACAACAGAAACACCACGAGGGCATTGCGGCCCCAAAATCAACCATATCTCTCATGTCCATCCGAGATGCAAATGCATGGGCATACTAGCCCATCTGATCCTCAGTCTTCCTCGGATTTGTTGAGTGCGAGGCCCAATAAATGCATGGGCATACGCAGTGGTGTACCCATGTGGCAGGTGAGTGTGAGAGCCAATATGAAAGATAGGGAAAAAAGGCCACAATGTCAACTTGTTGCATGAGTATGAACATTTGAAATATTCTCTCCGTTAGGTATTTTTATTTGTCCTAAATCAAACTATTCTAAGTTTGATCAAGTTTATACAAAAGAGTAATAATATTTTGAATGTCAAATGAGAATAATTAGATCCATTATGAAATATATTTTTATAATTTAATTATTTGATGTATTAAGTGTTAATATTCTTCTATATAAATTTGGTCACACTTAGACTGCTTTGACTTATGACAAACTAAATCTCTACTATTATTAAAGCAAGCAATGATTCCTTGATATGTTAATCGGAGTTCTAATCGGAATCCGGGTGACCTTATGTCAAGTTAGGTGCCCGAGACTGTTTAGAATTAGCGTTTGGCGAATAAAATAGAAAGTCTGAAGTCCCCAGCTGACACGTACTACGTTATTATAAAATACATATGGTATATAATATATATATTTTTATATGCTAATTAATATATTTATATGGCTTCCCGTATCTATTTATGAAAGGGCACAAAGATATCCACTCTTCTTTTAAATGGTTATGGAAGTTATGTTGCCAGCTGAAACACAAGGTTTTTTTCTGGATTCTTTTAAAAGACAGACTAAATGTTAGAGGAATGTTGAGACGAAGAACTATGCATCTGGATGATTACAGTTGTGCTCTGTGTTCTTGCCAAGATGATGAAACTGTGGAACATTTATTCCTCTCATCTTTGCTGAGGCCTGTTGGAGTTCAATTGGGTTGCAGGTCAATCCTGTCCAAGGCCCGTTTGCAGCTCTGGAAGCTCTAGGCATCAAATTGCTTTTCCTTTTTTCATGGAAATAATTATCGTAATGTCATGGGCTATTTGGACATCAAGGAATAACTACATTTTCAAGAATAAAAATGTTTCTGTGGAAGGCGCACAAGGTTTCTTCAAGGAGTTTGCCATGGTGATTCATAGGGCTAAACCAAAGTACTTCCCTACAATTGTACAATGGCTAAACAACTTCGTGTAATCCTTCTTTTATGTTTTTGTGTTAACACTTGTTAAAACTCCTTTTTTTCGATATATATAACCAGCAGGGGCTCACACCCTCTCTTGTTACCTCAAAAACAAAATGTGATTCTGGCCATGATTTATTTACAACTGGATGTTTTCTTTCCTGTGGCACTGTTACTGCGGAGAAAATGCAAGCATGCGTTTCTTATTATGTTGTAGGAAAAAGCGTCTAGGAGGAAGGGAAAAAAGAGCAAATGTCCCTTCAATTGATTGTAACTAAACATGCTTTATTGGAAATGTTATACCCAAGCTGCACGATGCATGTACAGTGCTCGTAACTAACATGCATTATTGGAAATGTACTATGCAAATTTCAGAAATATAGCAGCAACAGCACCATATTTGCTTGTGACAAAGGCTAGTTCGTGTAAGTCGGCTTTCAAGCATAGCAAATAGGAAAAGGCCATGATGCTAAATTATACTTTTGGATGACTTTGGACGTTCACTTGACAAAAATAATGTATTGTGTAACATTTGATTGGATTCGTCTGCAAATTCCTAATTGGGTTAAATAAAGGTTCTTTTCTATCGCTATTTTGCTTTCTTCGTGATTAATCTTACAACACCTAATAAATCACTGTCCAGAGTGGGAAATAGCTATCTGAATTTGGAAACAAAATCTCTGTTTACCTACACCTAATCTGACCACCAGAACTACTTATGAGACTGACACGAAGTCGGAGAAGTTCAGTGTCGGAGAAAACATGTCCTGAGTGGATATGCCACGAAATGTTGAGGAACATGGCCATTATATTGGAGCATGCATGTAATGTGGACATGTGTTCCATCTGTTGCTCGTTGGTATTTCCCTGAATCTGCTCATTCCAAAACGCCTACTGTACATGCGAGCACAAATGATTACTTGTCCACTGAAGGAGCACAGTGAGTTGAACCTGACGAGCACAGAAGTGATCTCAATTCACACCCAGGCGCCAGCTAACATGAGTTGATGCTGGAGGATTGTGAGGTGGCCAGCCATAGTGGCCAGGATGTGGATTAATATAGTAACCACCACTACTTATATAAGAGCGCGCCAACCAGAGTTTGGTACTCTGCATCAATAAGTTTGTCAGGTCAGTACTTGATCCATAAATTATCCAGCCAGGACATTACCATATCCAAACCATCCAATTTTATAGAACGGAAGGGAGAAATGAAGTACTATATTTCTCTAGCTAGGGACTACACACTGTTGCCAAAAATTGCTGCCTATATATTCTCTCATTCTCCCCAGAAAACAAAATGAAACAATTAGTGGATGGTGTTAGATATTCATTATTCCATCAAAGGATCCATCTTATGTGTGTGCATATATAGACAAGCTCAAAGGATCCATCAAAGCTCCCATGCACAAACGGCCTTTTGGAATGAGCGTGGTTAGGAAAACATGTCTGCACAACAGAAACACCACGCGGGCATTCCGGCTCCAACATCAACCATGTCTCTCATATCCATCCGAGACCCAAATGCATGGGCATAGCCCATCTGATCTTCAATCTTCCTCCGATTTGTTGAGTGCAAGACCCAAATGCATGGGCATACGCAGTGGTGTACCCATGTGGCAGGTGAGTGTGAGAGCCAATATGAAAGATGGGGAAAAAAGGCCACAATGTCAACTTGTTGCATGAGTATGAACATTTGAAATACTCACTCCATCTTGTCCATCTTGAAATATAAGTTATTTTGGTTTGTTCTAAGTCAAACTGTTCTAAGTTTGATCAAGTTTATACAAAAGAGTAATAATATTTTGAATGTTAAATAAGAATAATTAGATCCATTATGAAATAAATTTTTTATAATTTAATTACTTATTTGATGTATTAAATGTTATTTTTCTTCTATATAAATTTGGTCAAACTTAGACTGCTTTCACTTATAAACTAAATAACTTATATTTTAAGGATGGAGGGAGCAAGTGAAAAGAAACCATGCTCATGGATATTGACACATGCTCATGGAGTAAGTGAAAAGAAAGGACGGAGGGAGTAAGTGAAACGTTGTTTGAAATAAAAATCCATCAAAGTGATGAGGATGCTTCATTTCTTCGTGAATTCTTTAGATTAACTAACTAAGCTTATACTTTGCTGAATCGCCCAAGTCAGTGTATGGCTCCTGATATACATTTAACTTGGTCATGTTCAGAAAATATACATTTAACTTGATAGGATCGGAGCCTAAAATGTAACAGTATCGATGGCTAGAATGGACGAACAACTCAAGAATGTTGTGCATCAGGAGACTATCAGGGAGGCGCACTGTACAGGTGCTATATATATGCTTCTCGTAGTAAAATAATGGCTAGATTCACTACTGCACAAACGATCTTTCATCCTCCTCATTTGTCCCGGCCAGTTTTGGATCCGGAACTAATGAAAGCATTACTCCCGGATCCAACGGCTAGGATCCTGTTGGGAGGGTAGGGGACATTTAATCCTGGTTGGAGCCACCAACCAGGACTAAAAGTCCCTTATTTATTCTGGTTGGTGGCTCCAGCCAGGACTAGAGGCCCACGGGCCCATTTGTCCCGACTGGAGCCACCAACCGGAACTAAATTTTCTAGGCCCTTTTATCCCCTTCTTCCTCCCCTATCCGAGCTATTCCTCCATTCGTTGTTCTTCCTGTTCTTGGCTATCAGGTGAGGGGAGGTCATGCCAATTTTCTCCACGATTTATGAAGGCTTTTGATTCCCCCATCCATCCAATGGTTTAAAGGTTAGAAATTTCATCCTCTCATCTTCCATTGCTACTGTAGCTCGTTTCGTAGTTTAGAAATAGAGATTTTGAGATTTTTTTAGATTGGGAAAAATATTAGAGTATGTATATGAAATAGAGATTTTAGAGATGTTGTTGGAGGTTTCATTGCTATTGTAGCTCATGTCATTGCCAATGTTGGAGGTTTCATGGTTTTTTAGAAATAGAGATTTTGAGGTTTTTTAGAGAGAGAGAGAGGAATACTATTTAGAAAAAATATGAATATGCAAATGAGTATAGTAGGATTTTTTATTTTTAGAATGAGACCATATGTGGATTTGAATGTGAAATATGAAATGTGTGAATGTGAAATTTCAAATTGAATGTTTATGTGCAATGTGAAATGTCAAATTGAATAATTATTAAAAGTGAAAAAAAGATGTATACTTGGTATTATACTATGAATGAATTACTTTGACACTCTAATGATGTATTTATTCAAGTTCACATTAAAACCATCGTGAAGTAAAAAAAATTTGTTTCGGAATATGTATCTGTTGTTAACCTTGACCATGCATTGATGACATTGCCATTCGGGACCAACATGATATTCGCGATGCGGTGCGGTATAAGGACGTGATGAAGGAGTACGGCCTTGGTCCCAATAAAGAAATTCTCACCCTTGAGCGAGGTGAGGATGCCACCATTCGGACCAAGACCATACTCCATCATGTCCCTGTACCGCACCGTGTCGAGGATATCAATGTTGGTCCTGAATGGTACTGTCATCATCGTATGGTCAAGGTTAACGACAGATATATGTTCCTAAATAAAGATCTTTTTCTTCTTGATGGTTTTCGCATATACAGCCTAAGTTGTGAACTTTGACTGCATCCCATGTGGCGTGGGACGATGAGTGTTCGCCTCTAACTGAAGAGTGTCAAAATAATTAGTGTTCGCCTCTAAAAATTTATTCAATTTTTTACATTTATTTGATAAGTGTAGTGAGATTAGCTTTGTTTTTGAAAACATTATAGTTGAGTGCTTCACCCAACATGATGAGTAATTAATGTTTAATCCATAGAAATGGCTTTGCAACATGATGCATTGGAGTGCCGTGCGTCAGCTCGGGCGTCGGTACACGATCATTTGAAGCGCACCAGATATTTCCTTGAGTTCCGCCCTGAAGAGCACCTTGGACTTGTTAGAGGTCGTATTCATCGTTGGATTAAGAAAGCATTTCATTGCCTCGCGCTTGGAAATGCAAGTCACAAATTTGAACGTGAATTTGATATCGAGTTGCATGGTACGGATGATGATTGCGAGTTGATGGCTCGATGTAAATTAAGGCGTGAAGCGTTAGGGATGGCAGAAATTGACCGTTCGGTGTCGAGAGTTGGCGAGGCGGTTCACGATATATCAGTTAATAGGTCTCATGAGTAGTTTGTATTAGCATGTAGTTTATTCGATATTTTAGACTTTTTAATTAATCATGTTGTGTAATGGATCATGTAGACCTTTTAATTATTATTCATATTGTGTGATGGATATTTGAGATCTTTTAATTATTCATGTTATTGTAATTATGAGAATTTATTCATTTATTACATTTATTTGATACGTGTAACAAAATTGATATTTTAGATGTTTTAATTAATCATGTTGTGTAATTGTTCATGTTATGTAAAATACCATATCGTGCAATGCAGATGTATCGACAATGGATGTACAATGCTGACCGATGTTCCAAGGAGTTCATTGATGGCCTCCATTATTTTTTGGATGTGGCCGAGACAAACAAGCGGAATGGTTTCATGTGCTGCCCGTGCATCCATTGCCAGAACAAGAAGGATTACTCCTCTTGAAGGACCTTTACAGCCATATTTTTGCTAATGGTTTCATGTCCAATTACATTTGTTGGACCAGTCATGGAGAAAAAGGGGTTATAATGGAGGATAATGAAGAAGAAGTTTTTAACGGTAACTTTTCTGGCCACGCTGGATTCGGTGCCTTTGATGATGATGCTCCAATGGAAGAGCCTCAAGGAGAGGTTGAAGATGATGATCCCACAGACGATCTTGGGCAGGCGCTGCGCGATGCGCGTGAAGAATGTGAATGTGAGAATGAGAGGATGAAGTTCCAGCAGATGTTAGCGGACCATCACAAGTTGTTGTACCTAGGATGCACAGATGGCTTGAAGAAGCTTGGCATCACTTTGGAGTTGCTACAATGGAAGGCAACGCATGGTGTATCCGACAAGGAATTTGGTGAATTATTGAAACTTTAAAAAAATGCTTCCTAAGGATAACGAGTTGCCTGCCACATCGTACGAAGCAAAACAACTTGTTTTCCCTCTACGTTTGGAGGTACAGAAGATACATGCATGCTCCAATGACTGTATCCTGTACCGCGGTGATGAGTATGAGAATTTGGATGATGCCCCGTATGCGGTGCATTGAGGTATAAGATCAGGAGAGACAATCCTGGAGAAGTCGAGGGGGAGCGTCCTAGGAAGAGAGTTCCTGCCAAGGTCATATTGTACTCTCCTATAATACCACGTTTGAAGTGTCTATTTAGGAACAAAGATCATGCTAAGTTCCGATGGCACAAAGAAGAACGAAAGCAAGATACAATGTTGAGACACCCGGCTGATGGATCCCAGTGGAGAAAAATAGATAGAACTTACCTAGACTTTGCATTGGATGCAAGGAACATAAGGTTCACTTTGAGTACGGATGACATGAATCCTTTCGGTGAAATGAGCAGTAACCACAACACTTGGCCTATGACTCTATGTATATACAATCTCCCACCATGGCTCTGCATGAAGTGAAAATTCATCATGATGCCGGTGCTTATCCCGGGCCCAAAGCAACCTGGTAATGACATTGTTGTGTACCTAAGACCATTGGTCGAAGAACTGTTATTGCTATGGTACGAAGAAGGTGTATGGATGTGGGATGAATACTGATAGGAGAACTTTAACCTACGAGCCTTGTTATTCGTAACCATCAATGACTGGCCTGCTCTTAGTAACCTGTTAGGATAAACGAATAAGGGATATAGAGCCTGCACACACTGCTTAGATGAAACTGATAGTGTATACTTGACTCACTGCAAAAATGTTGTATACAAGGGTCATTATTGGTTTCTCCCCATCAAACATCAGTTACAAAGGAGAGGCAAGCATTTCAAAGGGCAAGTAGACGACAGTACAAAGCCGCTCTGAAGTGGTATGCAAGTCTTTGATATGGTAAAGGATATAGAAGTAGTATTTGGAAAGGGACCTGGTAGCCAACCTGTTCTGAGCAAAAATAGAATGGCGCCCATGTGGAAGAAGAAGTCTATTTTTTGGGAGCTACCATATTGGGAAGTCTCAGATGTTCGCAATTCAATTGATATGATGCACATCATGAAGAATCTTTACGTCAACCTGATAGGATTCCTAGGAGTGTACGGGAAGAAAAAAGATACACTAGAAGCACGAAAGGAATTGCAACATATGGAAGAATGAGATGGACTACATCCAAAAATGTGAGAAAATGGACGGCACTACTTAAATCCTACCAGCTATACTCTTAGCAAAGAAGAGAAGGAAAGCATGTTCGAATGCTTGAGCAGTATCAAGGTCCCATCTGGATACTTCTCGAACATAAAAGGAATTCTAAATATGCCAAAGAAGAAATTCACAAACCTAAAGTCTCATGACTACCACATGCTTATGACTCAACTTCTTCCGATTGCGTTGCATGGGATTCTACTTGAGAAAGTTCGATTAACCATTGTAAAGCTGTGTGCTTTCCTCAACGCAATTCCTTAGAAGGTAGTTGATCCAGACAATCTCATAAACCTGCAGAACGATGTGGTACAATGTCTAGTTGGCTTTGAGTTGATATTTCCACCATCATTCTTCAACATTATGACACACATCCTAGTTCACCTTGTCAAAGAGATTGATATTCTTGGACTTGTATTGCTGCACAATATATTCCCTTTCGGTTTATGGCCATACTAAAGAAATATATTCGTAATCATGCTCGTCCTGAAGGAAGCATCGCCAGTGGATATGGAATAGAGGAGGTTATTGAGTTCTGTGTTGACTTTATTGATGACCTTAAACCGATTGGGGTTCCTGAATCGTGGTACGAGGGGAGAATACGTGGAAAGGGCACACTAGGAAAGAAAGTAGGATGATTTCTCATTCAAAAAAGCACATTACATGGTTCTTCAACAATCCTCCTTGGTGGATCCGTACATCGAGGAACATAAGAAGATTCTATGCTCCGAATTCCCAAAAAAGTGTGAGGCCTGGATTACACGTCGATACATGGATTCTTTCGCTAGTTGGTTATGGAAGCATCTAATGCATAATATGGATATACTAGAACAGCTGGTGTGGTTGGCTAGGGGACCACCTTGGAGTATCCAAATATTCCAAGGCTACGAGATAAATGGGAACATATTTTACACCAGAGACTAAGATAAAAAGAGCATCAACCAAAATAGTGGTGTCCGTATGGATGCCACAGATAGCAATGGTAAAAAGGAGACATATTATGGTTACATAGAGGAGATATGGGAACTGGATTATGGACCCATTTTGAAGATACCTCTGTTTTGGTGCCAATGGGTGAAGTTGACTGGAGGAGGGGTGACAAAAGATCAGTACGGGATGACAATAGCGGACCTCAACAATCTTGGTTATAGAGATGAGCCATTCGTCCTAGCCTAGGATGTCGCTCAGATTTTCTACGTGAAGGACATGTCCAGCAAGCCAAAGAAGGGGTTAAACATGCAAACAGATGAGCCAAAGCGGTACATAGTTCTTTCAGGAAAAAGAAATATCATTGGAGTCGAGGACAAGATAGACCTGTCGGAGGATTATAATAAGTTTGTTGAGATTCCTCCTTTTCGCGGTGAATGGTGATCCATGCATCCTGTTAACCAATGAGGACGCTCCATACTTGCGCCGTGATCATAATTAAGAAACATATGTGAAGAAGATAATTACCGTGCCAGTAGATGCTGATCTTTAATGTATTAGAATCATTATGTATCACAATTTGTATATTTCGATTATATGTACTTCGTCATTGTTCGTTGTGTTTTATAAATTTCATAGTTTTCTACTTAATTTTCATGTTCAAATATAATTTTTACATATCTTTTGGATTAGTACTCAATTATCTAGACTTATTTTATCAAACTTGTGCTAACACACACTAACACAACTCACACACACACGCGGGCGCGCGCGCACACACACTCTTGCTCTCTCTCTCTCCCACACACACACATACTCCTCTCTCTCTCTCTCACACACACACACACTCACACTCACACACTGTAACACCCAAATTTTCAAATTAGGAATCTAAATAAATTTTGCTAGATTCTTTTTAGGATCCATAAGGTTTTTATTCAATTATTTTGATTTTCGAGCATTTACCGTGAATTAATAGTAATTTACTTAACCATAAAAAGAAATATAAGAAAATATAGGCCTTGTGCATTTCATGCCGCATTGCATGGTTTTATTGCTTATCTTCCATTTAAATTTAAATTTCAAATTCAAATTCAAATTCAAATGCATTTAAATGCATTTCTTTTTCTCTCTCTCTCTTTCTCTTTTGGTCTGACCCACTCTCTCTTTCTTTTCTCCTTCTCTCCCCTTTCTCTCGCAAGGCCCAGCCCAGCTGGCCTTTTCTTTTTTTCCTTCCCCACGCGGCCCAGACGGCCCAGCTCCCTCTCTCCCAGCCCAACCCGCTCCTGCCTCTCCTCCGCTTCCTCTCCCTCACCGCCAGGCGGGACCCGCCTGTCGGGCCCGTCCTCAAGCTCGAACTAGGCTCTGACTCGAGCCCGAGTCCGGCCGCGGCACATCCTCCGCCCGCGCGGCGCCCCGGGCCCGCACGCCAAGGCCCCTCAGTCGCCCTATAAAGCCGCCGTCCCGCGCCCTTGGTCCCGTCAACCCCACAGCCGCCGCCTCGCCTCGTAAACCCTAGCCGCGCAAGCGGCCGCCGCCGCACCTCGGCCGCCGTCGCCGTCACCGCCTTGCCGCTTCTCTGTTGCCACGAGCCGCCGTCGGAGTTCCACCTTGGGGTAAGGCTCCTCGCCAGCCTGCTTTCCCCTTTCCTCTCCCCTTCCAGCCGTGACGCTTGCTCGCCGTCACCACCATGCCGCGCCTCGCCTCCGTCCGCCTTCCCTGGTGCCCAGCGCCTCGTTCCAAGCCCTAAACGCGTTTCCCTCCTCGCTCTCTTTCTCCTAGGCCAAATCCGAGCTGAAATCGTGGCCAGAATCGCGTTTACGTGATTCCCCGATGAGTTCGCCGTCGCCCGTCGCCGTCGGCGTCCAGCGCCGCCACCCCCAGCCGCCAGCAGCTCCCGGCCATCCGATCAGATCCGACGGTCTAGATTAGATCTAGATCGGGGTCAAATAACCTGATACCGGTCAACCCTAGGATCTTTTGCACTTTAGCCTTTGAGTTCTATCGAAATCAACCCGCAGTCCACGACAGTTCAAAAGTATTCACGAGTAGATCCTTTTTCTTCTATTTAAGCCCCTATCTTTTTCTAAAATAGAACCCGCTGTCCCTAGCCCCTATATTTTTAATCTAAATCCTAGAATTAAGGTTTAATTATGTTTTAGCCCTCCATTTCTTTGTTCAGAGCCCTTCTAGTTTCAAATCTTTTACCAATAAGCCCTGGAATCATGTTTTAGCCATAACTTCTCCATTTTAATTCCGTTTTCATCGATTCTCGCGCTCACGCGACCCTTGCGATGTATATAGTAGCTTTATAACATTGTTTTGCTCTGTTTATATTGTTTGGTGTACTATTTTTTATTTATTATACTTGTTTATTTGTATGTACTTGTGTGTTGCGATAGACGGTTCGAGGGTCTGCAAGCGCAAGGCTTTGAAGACGTCCCTGAGCAGTAGTAGTACTTTGACGAAGGCAAGTGGTTCTTGATCATATTCCAGTCCTAATAACTTTTAAATATACAGATTTACTTTATATGCATGCATGTATCTATAATATGATGGATCCCAAACTAAGGATGCGCCTAGTTTGTTTTGAACTTCCTTGATTAAACCTGGGTTGTTATACTTATGTTGTAGCTACGCTAGTTGCCTCTACTTAGAGTTTGGTTGGATAACCTGAGAATCACGCTACACTGGTTTTACTCATGTTCTGGAATACCTTTATGGTGATAATTAAGATTATTGTATTAATTGGAACATGGAGAACTACCCAGCAAAATAGTGCAACCGCAATACTACATAGCTCTGGTCTTGGCTAATTTAGCTTGTGATGGTCTTACTGAAAGGGCAAGAGGGGAGTGCGTTGATGGGGTATAGCTCGGTCCTCTTCCTCATTAGGGAGGGTTATGACCATTGCGGCCTGAAACCTTAGCGGACTGTTGCAAGATAGGGAATCTTTGTAAAGGCCTCGTAGTAAATCCCTGCCACTCACCTCGGAAGTGTTTAGGGGCCTTGCAAACCCGAGCATTAAGGGAAACACGAGTTGTGGGTAAAGTGTACAATCTCTGCAGAGTGAAAACTGATATATCAGCCGTGCTCACGGTTAACAACGGCTTTGACCCTCACATGATAATTGAACTTAAAGATGATCTAAATTGATGTTCTTTATTTATTGTGGTTATCTTATCTCTTATATTTATTTAAGGGTTGGTATATACTTACATTTAGTTAATGCTTGCTAAATAAAACTTGGTCAATTAAAAATGCTTATCGCAATCAAACCATATCAGCTTTTCTTTGATTTTGGCCTTGCATGTCATATAATTTACTCCACTTGCTGAGTACTAACCATAAGTGTAGTTATGCTTGCTTTATTAAACCAATGCTGCTCAGAACAAGATAATTGTCCGGAGTTCCCTGAAGATTTCAAGGAGTTCTAGGCATATGTCTCCCAGTCATCTGCCTATGAAGTTGAAGTTCGCTACTAGTTATAAACGTTTATTTATTCGCTTAAGATTAAGACCGGTCATGTAATAAAGTACTGTGATACTCTCTTGTCTTATGATATTGTTTTGGGTATACACTTTTATCGTCTATCATATGTGTGGAACTTGATTCTGGCGCACATATGAGATGCATTCGGTTCCTTTCCAAAATCGGGTGTGACACACACCCAATTATTTTTTATTATAGTGATTAAAACAAGTCAAAAACTCATGGATTCCATTAAATGGTTTATTCTTGGCAATAATGTTATGGCAAAACTCATTTTTAACGTTAATGTTGTGAAAAAAATTATTTCCTATCAAAAAGCAACAATTTCAAACATTTCATTTAGCTAATACATATTTGCATGGTCAAAATGAAAATATAATGTGTATCAAGTTATGTATTTAATGGAATAAAACACATGAATATAAATTAAAGATTTTTTTGTGTATATTAAATCTAAACAAAATGAAATACTTTGTTTGGAATTTTTTGGATCCATAAATTATTTTTTATGCAATTAACAATAGCTAGCCCATTTATAAAAAAATAAATCAAATTGAAAACAGTACAAAAAATTGGAATAGGGCCCTATTTATCCCGGGTGATAGATCCACTCGGGACTAAAGGTGGGCCGAAATTTCCTGTGGCCCGCTAAAATTGGCCTTCAGTCCCGAGTGGAACCACGACCCGGGACCCAAGGCTCTTTTGTCCTGGGTGGTGGCTTCATTCGGGAGTAAAGATTGGGGTCTTTAGTCCCAGTTGGAGCGACCATCCGGGACTAAAGATCCTTTGGTCCTGGATCGTGGCTCCACTCGGGACCAAAGACCCCCTATACATGTCGCGGCCTCTCCTCTCCTCTTCCTCCTCCAACACTTGGACATTCCTTGATCTCCGCGCCACCGCCGCCTCTTCACCGTCGCTGCCTAGGTCCTTTGCGCCACCGTCTCCACCTCCTCCGGCGGCGTCTCCCGGCCCGCAACAGTCGAGCGCCGCCGTCTCCGCCTCCCCGCGCGGCCTCGAGTGCCGGCAGCCCGCGAGCACTCTCGCTGCTGTGCACCACCTCGCCGCCGTGCCTCTCTTCACCGTCGCCACTCAGGTCCTCTGCGCCGCTGTCTCCACCTCCTGCGGCGGTGTCTCCTGGCCCGCAACAATCGAGCGCTGCCATCTCCACCTCCTCACGCGGCCTTGAGCGCCGATCGCCCGCACGCACGGAGGCCTCCAAGCGCGCCGCTTGCCTGAGCGTCCCGGGCTCCTCCTCGTCGCCTATCCCCGACCGCGCCGTTGCCCGTACGTGCCACGCCCCCGGCCATGCCGCAATCGCTGGCGGCCGTCGCCTCGCTGGCCGTGCACTGCTGTTGTGTGTGTGTGAGTGAGCTCGTGTGTGTGAGAGTGGGCCGTGTGTGCATGTGTGTGTGAGTTTTGTACGTGTGATTTTATAAATTGAGGTGTGTGTATATGTGTATGTGCACGTGTGTGTATGGTGTGTGTGTATATGCATGGTGTGTGTGTATGATCTATGCGGTATATGTGTATGAAAATTTAACTAACTCAGAAATTTTCATTTATGTAGTCCCTCGCGCGCCGTCGAGGTCCAGTCCTCGTCCCCCGTGCTCGGCCTCGCGCGCCGACATCCGATCCTCACTGGCACCGCCGCCTTCGCCCCCTGGTCAACCTATCTCGCCGATGTCTACGGAAATGTATATTTCTAGAAAATTTCTAGATATTTTTATATTAAAAATTTAGTGACTAGACATAATTACGTTCTTGAAAATTTCATGTATATTGCATAGTGACTTTAATGGCTAGAAAAAATTTCAAAAAAATTGTATGTTTACTTTAGTGAGTAGAAAAAATTCTAGAAAATTTGTATAGTGGCTATTGTGACTAGATTAATTTGTAGAAAATTGATAGTGATGTCAGTGACTAGATTAAATTCTTGAAAATTTCATATATATTTACTTTAGTGTACTCCCTCCGTATAGGTTTTACATGCGTTTTTGGCAAAGCATGTCGTAGTTCTCTTCCACCCGTTGTTTTTTCCTTTTTTGCCCTTCCGCAATGGCATGAAAAGCTTCGTGGTTCGAGATGAGTTAATGAAACACTCGCACACCACGCCGCTTTAATTGACCTCCACCTTCCTGTCTCACACGCCGTGCCTCTTTAATCAATCTCCACCTTCCTGGCTAGCTTGCCTTCTTGCTCAACTCGCCTTCCACTCCCGCCGCTCCCAACCATGGAGCTCGCCACGCCGGACTCGCAGCAGCCGGAGTAGGTTGTCACGCCGGAGTTGCAGGAGCTCATCGCGCAGGATTCGCAGGAGCCGGAAGAGGTCATCACGCCGGAGTTGCAGGAGTTCACGCCGGACTCAGAGATCGAGGTGGTGCCTGACTTGCAGATTGGTGCCGGACTCCATCACGCCGGAGTTGCCGGAGCTCGCGCCGGACTCAGAGACGATGGTGCTAGATTCCTTGCCGCAGGGCTCCTTTTTATGTGCTCGCTGTCATCTCGTCCATGAGGACCGCCAAGCATGGAATCGTGCGTACTCACAGAGATGGCAATGCTCTCGCTGCGGTCCCGTCCAAGCGGAATACAGACTCGGCACCATGATTTACGGCCTCGACGAGTTCGATTGCGAGCTTCTCATTCCTGACCTTGACAATGTCGTGATGCATGGCAATACTCTCATGTTACCTGCACACGTGCTCAAGATGCTTGACGAGAAGCGCGAGCGTGAGCTAGCTGCCGGGAAGGACCACGCCAAAGCACCAGTAAGATAAATAGCTTTAGTTCTAATTGTTACAACCATGCTCATCTACTGATTAAACTAACTAGCATAATTCTAATTGTTTGCTGCAGCAAGAGTAGCCTCAGCTTCATCTAGTAATGATGGATCACAATTCACAAGGGATAGAAGTTGGCAGCCGATCTTCTCTTTCTAATGTTTCTTTTTGCATGTGAGGAATTTTGAACTTGTTGCATCCTTTCACCTTCATAGCTTCCATCGAAACTCTTTGTAATGTTAGACACATTCCGTTTTCTTTGTGTACCGAATACTCCATGAATGCCTACAAAAAAAGTGTGCAGGAAATGAATCAATGAATATTGGTGCATTATCTTGTTGAATGAATATTGGTTTGACCACATCTTCTCTTGGCCACTTGGCTCAAATGGCAGGCAACACTTTGTTGATCATAAAATCTTTAATCACGTCTCTTGTGATCGAAGTTATGGGCTTCATAACCATATCTACAGGGACACGGCCGGTTCTCTGATTACCTCTAATAGCCGGTTCATAAGTAACAAGTGGAAAACAACCAATCCGACCATCAAAAATACAATTCCCATATCTAAACCTTGGCCGAGCACAAACACACAAGAACATGAGCCTAGGGATGTAATTCTTGTTCTTACAAGTCCGATGGGGATCATCTTCTTCGGGTAGCAAATAATATTTTTCAGATTTTTGAGAGAGGTAGAATCATTTTTCATCAATGAATACAAAGTCAAACAAATCCTTAAACCTTGGATCAGCAAGTAAATCCCTCTTAATCATGTCAACACACCACTTTAATCTAGAGTTCTTGTTAGCTTCAGTGAGATATGGTTTGATGCTACTATAGTGGCGCCTAAGCAAATCTTTTTTCAAATACTTTTGAATCTTCCACTTGCTCATGTTAAGTTTGGCACACACATCCTCTATAGTCATTCTTTCCTTTAGAGGAATGTTGCGCAATGCTTCCAAATCAACAGGGATTACTTTACGGCCAACTCTACCCTTCTTTAGACTACAAACCATAACCGGAATAGAGTTTGCAAGTTGCGTTTTACCTCGCTTTCATAAATGCTGAACTGCCCGTATGTGAACGTCAAATTGATCAGCAACAATTTTAGTATCCTTCTTGCCTAGTCTCCCATTCTTGGTTTTAGCCAACAAAGCTTGATAATCTTGTTTTCGGAGCTCTTCAGACATTTGTTTCTTCATCCTTCGGTCAGGTTCTTCAACTTGTTCTTCAACGGGAGCCTCCACAGCATGTTCTACTTGTGAAAAAACAAACATACTCAATCCAACAATATAAGATGTGTGAAGTACTAAAAGCAAGGAAGCACTCAATCCAACAATACAATTTTGTATGAAACCAAAATCAACCGCGGCAAACTCGTCTAGTGTAACACCCTAATGTAATTTTCCCTAATTTTAGTGAATTTATTTTGGCTCAAATAAAATTTCCAGGGTTTTCTCTAATTTTTGTGGCATTTAAAGTAATTTTATAACACAAGAAAATAAAATTTAATATAAGATCAACTTGTTTGTGCATTCATGCTGGAGCATTGTTTTAAATGTGTTGAGTGTATAGGGTTTGAATTCAAATTTATTTGAATTCAAATAGATTTGTTTGATTTAGTTTAAGTTGGGAAAAGAAAAAGAAGTGGAAAAAGGAAAAGAAGAAGCAGCACGTCAGCCAGACCAGCCCAACAGGCTCTCTCCCTTCTCTTTCCCCCCTGCGGGCTCTCTCTCTCTCTGACAGTTCATGTGTTTGTAAACTAGACATATATTTTGTTAGTGTTAAATATGTGTTTGTTAGTGTAAAGCTTGGGTGTGTTTATGTGAAGTTTTTGAAAATTTAAAGTGCAAGTAAAAGGGGTAACTTTTGTAATTACAGAAAACCTAGGGTTGTTTTTGCAAAATGTATTTGGATGGGAGGTAATTTCAAAATGAGTGAAGGTTAGTTTTGCAAATATGTTTTTCTTACTATTCCCTTGTAAAAAATATATATATATTTATCCAAAAGTTGCATTAGAAATGCAAGTATTGAATTGTGTAAAAATTTTGGGTAAAACGGTAAAAATTAAGGGTGTTTATGTAATTTTATAAAAGTACAAGTCCTTTTATGCAAATGTTCGATTTACAAAAGTAACTTTCAAATTTACTCAGGGCTAAAGTGTAAAAGTGCAGGTCATCATGACATGTCTATCCAATCATTATGACGAGTCTATCCCGTCATTATGACGTGTCATAAATGCTTGCATTTAGGTCCTGAATTTTATAAAATTCATTCTTGAGGACAAAAGTAATTCAAATCGGACTTTTGCTCAAAGATTCACGTGTAAAAATATAAGTCTTGAGTTTTTGACTTGGGCCCTAAAGCAATGTTGTAGAGTTTGAAAAACTCTCCAACTTTCGTTTTGGGCATTTCTTCTTTTGGGTTTTAAATCAACGGGAAATTTTGTTTTACAGACAGGCCCTTACAGTTTTCTGTATTTACGCATAGGTCCTTGGGGAAAACTGTTTATCCTTCTCCTCTGTTTCTTTTCTTCCAGGCGCCCCTATCCTTCTTTGCTTCTTCCACTGGCAGTGATATTTCTCTCTCCCTTATCTCCTTCCCGGCCACACCCTTGTTTCCTCCACCAGCTCGGCACAGTGGCGGCTGGGCGAGCGCCCAGGCCAGGCGGGGCGCGCAAACGCGCGGCCCAAGCGCGCGGGGCCGGGTCGGCTCGGGAGCGGAGGCCGTGCGCGTGGGGCGGGGCCGGAGCAGGCGCTAGCGCGTGGGCGGCGCAAGCGCAGCGGCTCGGCTGCGGCTCGGCGCGGCCACCGGGCGGAAGCTGAAGCGGCTGAGGCTCCAGGCGGCGATGCGCAGCAGGCGCACAGGGGCGGCGGGCAGGCCCAGGCGTTGGGGCGAGCGGAAGCAGGCCAGCGGCGCGCGGACGCGCTGGCTCGGGTGCGGAGCGCAGGTGCGCGGCAGCAAGGGGTGAACGCCGTGCGGGTGGAGCGGAGTGAGCGGGTGTCGTGCGACGCAGCGAGGGTGGCTCGTGGTGCAAGCGTTCGGGCGAGGTCCCGGGCGGCAGAGCGACGCGGCGCTAGTGCACTGGGCGAGCGAGGAGCGGCTCAGCTGAAGCAGGAGCGGAGCTCGGCTGGCGGAGCGGCAACGGCTCAGGCGAGCGGCACGCAGCGCACTGGAGTGCAAGCGCTGGGCGGCCGGAGGACAGGTGGCGTGAGCAATGCTGGAACGCGTGTGCAAGCACGGGAGTGACGCGGCAAGGCCGGGCGAACACGGGTTCGGCAGCAGGAAGCGGAAGAGTAGCTGCACGGCGTGCAGGATGACAATGTGCAGGGAGGTCACGCGCGATGCGAGAGAAGTTGCAATGCGGCGGCTACAGGCGGACCTGCCCAGGGAACAGTAGAGTCGCGCGTGGAGAACGTCGGGGATCGTTGAGGAGGAAGCCGCGGACGAAGTCAAGCAGCACTGCGAACTGCTCGAGGAGAACGGAGGTGGTCTAGCGTAGACGGTAGCGGAAGATGTGATCCTGATGCAGGCAGGCCTCGATCCTCGCGGAAGCGGGGAGGCGCTTATGGCGCGACAAGTCGGAAGGAGGAGTTATGGAGCGAAGGCAGCAGTTAGGTGTGATGAGCTCGGAGGAGCCTCGATGCAACCAAGCACGGCAACCCTACCCGGCAAACTTCTTCGTCAACCACGGAATCTCGTCATCGTCGAGCTCATCTCATCGCCAATCCTGTTCACCGCGGGAATTCACTTTCCGCGTGTTCTCCTTCATAACCAAGGCTACCCAAAGGTTTGCCCTAATTCGTGGAATCTTCTTAATGCCGGCGACTCCTTTGCCGGAATATCGTCATTAACTTCCTGTTACCCGTTTTCCCGGACCAGGGACTTGATTGCTTCGTTTTAGAAAGTTCTAGGGTGTTCTTTGTAAAATTTCCAAAGCTTTCTGTATTTCAAATCGATGAACTTCTACATTTCATAGATTTTCATAGAAGTTCATAAAAATGTAAAATCAGTTTCGTTTGAAACCCTAAGTCAAAACCAGTTTTATGTTGTGATCTTGAGTGAAAGTCTTTGATGTGTGGTTTAGGTCAAATGTTAGGGAATGAATGTTTTATTGTGCTTTATATTGTATGCTTGTGTTATAACTGAAAAGTAAGCCATAGAATATAGATCTTAAATAGAAATATGTGATGTTTCGTTAAACCTTTCATATAAGTGCTCATATCCCTGCCATTAAGACATTGTCCCCGTCTCGATTGCTATTTTTTTAGGTTCCTTGTCGTATAAGGATCCCCGTTAGTTCTTGTGTGTCTGCTGCTTAGCCAAAACATCTTTGCGGCTATGCTTCAGCGTTGGCTATCAGTTCAACTGCTAAGCATCCGCTTTCCTTGAGTCTAGGATATTTCTGTGTAACAGCTGTCAGTCGATGTTTCTACCACCGGCTGGTTAGCTGATATAGTTGTTATCTTTCTAGTATCGGCTACTGCCGATACAATTCTTTTGTTCTGTCCTACATCGGCTGCACATAGTCGATATATCGGAGATGCACACACGATCTTAAGGTTCTTGCCATCGACTTATCCAAACCGATTTTAGTTACTCTCCATATCAGTTATGGCCGATCAATCCTTAGTTTTCTCATCCTTATCCACATACTTCTATCAGTCGATTTATCGACTGAGAGATCGGCTATATATCTATCGGTCATATACCCTTAACCACATTCCGTTCGACTATACGTCACTCAATTGTTGTGCTGACGTAATCGAGTCGATATAACCACACTTAGTTACCTAGAATAACACTTAAGCACATCTCAATTAAGTTATAGCTGCTTTAGGAATCATCCCTCTGCGGAAGTAATCGATGCTTCCATCGATCATCTAGGAACCCGATGCACTCATCAATCGGCTAAACCTTCGTTGTTTCCAAACGACTCTGTTATAATCCTCAACAAGTAGCCGATTCTAACTAGTTGTCCACCTAAAGCTCTGTTTAAGTTTAGCTTCAAATCCTTTTGGGTGTAATGTGAATTGTGTGTTATATGAGTGTTGGATTGTAACTGTATTGAGAAGTAAGGTAGCTTTATGTGCACACTTTGAATGTGATGTCGCATTGCATGTAGATACAACTTCTTCAACAACGGTACCTACGAGATCTCTCCGGAGTCTGCGGAGAATATTCCTGAAGACCAAGTGAACGTCACCAAGGGATTAACTGAAGCCCCGAACCAAAGTTCGGAAGATGTTGACTTACTGACTTCAAACCCACCAGTAAAGGCAAGCCCCGGACATATCCCACTATTTTATTTACACTGCAATCTATGTCTATTTATCTATACTTATGCATTAAGTCTAGGAGTTGCAATGACACTCTAGTTGCATGATATCTTAGGAATCCAATGTATTGTACCCGAGTCCTTATCGCTTAGATGCTCTGCTAAATAGGACCGGTAAAAGTCGGGTGATTTCCTGTCACTCGCGCGATATAGGAGTTGCTTGTTTACAATTCTGCAATCACTATAAGGATGATGGACAGGGTCATGTGTTGTATCATGACCTGAAGGTTTACCCTGTCTGTTTTGTTAAAAGTGGATAAGGTCGCAGCGTGTGGTAGTGGTGGCTAAGCGTTTGAAAGTACTAGCCACATGCCCCGAAATATGGTAAGCGGTAAGCCTAGTACCCGATTGGCCCGGCAAATGGACGCATCTCCACCACTCGACCTTTATTTTATGTTCACATGCACCGACGTGTGGGAGTACGTTCTGCAGGGCAGACAGGAATACGGGTTTTGTAGTCGCGCTACAGACGTATGTCCTGCACGAGTGATGTGCGTACGGTCCTGCAGTCGCTTGTGGTGGCCCCGATCCATAACCCGGAATATGAGGGAAACGGTTGCTTCGGAACGCCCTGTTGGTATTCCAATCGTGTGTGTTAGGTTTACCTTGCAAGGTTAAATTCAATTCGGATCGTCCGCCTCTCACGAGGATTGAGACTGCTTATCCCTTTTACCACAGAGAGTAAAAAGTGAATTGTTGAGAAAGTAATCTTGATGAATGATAATATCTACATTGCTTGTTTAGTGCAGGTGCTTACCTAGATAAGTAATCAAACTAGAATCTGAAAGCTAAAACCTGCAAATAGAATATACTCTTAGATGCTTTTCAGCTAAAAATAACCCAGAACCTTACAATGCCTTCATGAGTCTAGCTACGGGCTAAAGTATACCCAATCCCGGGTAAGCCTTGCTGAGTATTAGTATACTCAGCCTTACTAGTTATATGTTTTGCAGGTAATGTCTTGAAGACCCTACTCTTCCCTTGCCTTGGCCCTATGCTCTTTCAGAAGGTTGGTCCGTGGAATGGGATCCGCCCTCGGCCAACATTGGTAATACCGAGTGATGTCGTGCACGGGCTTAGCATGACATCTGCCTTGACGACGTGTTGTAGTCGTCACGTATGTTTTCCGCTGCTAAAAACCATAGCTTTAACGGTTTGTAATCTTTTCTCTAGACTTGAAACTTCGTACTTCTTTTGGAAACTCTTGTAATATAAATCCTTGTAATGTAAAAATGAGATGGTGATTGTATCTCTGGACTCACCTTCGTGTGAGATAACCTTATTTGATCCTGTGTATCGGTGGTTTATCGGGACGTTACCCGACAGGCCAAGGGATTATACCGTTTGAAGCACGTTGGAGCCCTCAGGAATGGACTCACGTACTTGAGCCGGTATAATTCAGGTTGGTTCTGCCACACTCTCCCTCCTTTTTTTCCCCCGCCCCAAACCGCCCCGGAGCCCAGCTCCCTTTCCTCCCCGCGTGGGCCGCGCCCCGGCCCAGTTTCCCCTCAGCCCGAGCGCCAGCCTCCTCCTCTCTCTCAGTCCGACGCGCGGGTCCCACCTGTCGGCGCCTTTCTCTTCCCCCCGCCCGCGCGCTCTCCTTTCTCCTTCTCTCTCTGGCAACCGAGGCCCACCCGTCAGTTTCTCCTCCTCCCTCTGTTTCTTTCCTTCCCGAGCTCCACCCGCCCGCGTGATCTCCGGCGACTCCCTCGCCTCGGGCCCGCATGCCGAGATCACCGGCTATCCCTTTAAACCGAAGCCCGGCACCCTCACCTATCCGTGCCCTAACCCTAGCCACCACCGGAGACCCCCAGCGCCGCCACCCCTTTCCTCCGCCGCGCCGACCTCCTCGGCCTCACCGTGGTCCGGACGCTCCGCCGCGCCCCCGACCCCGACAACCCCCGCATCCGCCTCCCCTCGCCACCCAGAAGCTCCCCGAGCCCAGCAATTGGGCCCTACGCCTCTGCATCGCCGAGATTTCACCGAGGTGTTGCCGCCGGTGAGCTGCTCCGCCACGTTGATTTCTCACCATCGTCGGGCCTTTGGCCGTGCTGACCCCTTGTACACCTCTGCAGGGACCCCTTGAGCCGGTCCAAGGTGATCAGTAGCTTGGATCGCCCCTACATCACCCCTTCCCGCGAGAGCCCGATCCCCTCTGCCGCCGGTCGTCGTCGTCTTTCTCCCTCCGTCGCATCTCCGGCCTCCACAGCCCCTCGGTGAGCCTCGCCTCCTCTTCCTGGTTCTGTTGCGCTAGATGTCGTAGTCCTTGGCAGCCAGCAGCGCCTAGAACGCGTGCTCGCCGGCGAGTCCGCCGCCCCGAGCCGCCCCTCGCCGTCGTTCCGCAGCCATGGTCGTCTAGGTCGCTTCTGTTCACCCTCGACGTGTTCCCCGAGCCGCGGCGATGCTTCCTGGCCGGTTGTCGTGAAGTTTGGCCCACCGGAGCGGCGGGAATGCTGAGCTCCGGCGAGTCCCGAGCCGCGCCGCCGCGGGTTTTGCTGCCGGCGTCGCAGCGCCGCCCACTCCTTTCCCCTTTTGCCCTGGGCCGTCCGATCAGGAGTCAACAACCGAGATTAGATCGCGAGTCCGTTTGAGTTGAGCCGTGGGATCAAAATCTGAGCGTCCACGTCAGCGTGTACGGCTTCAGCCCAGCCAGTTTGCTAAAGAACCCTCGGCTTTCTCTGGAATCAACCCGCAGTCCACCCGAAGTTCAAAAGTATTTGCAGATAGGTCATGTTTTATAGTTTAGACCCCTAGGCTTCCTAAATTTAGGTTTTCCAGTCCTTTCTTGGAGTTTTTGCAGGCTAGCCCCTGTGTCTACCCTTTAATTAGGTTTAGGCCCTCGGTTTTTGTGCAGAACCCCCTGGTTTTCCTGTTTTCTTACAGAAAAGCCCCTGGACCTTGTTTTATGTCTAGTTTTCGCGTCTTAGCTCCGTTTTAGATGGTTTTTGCGCTCTCGCGATCGTTGTAATGCGTAGAATAGTTCTAGGCTAGTTTTGTGTGCTGTTCTATTGTATTGGTGTACTGTTTTCTTATAGTTTGCTATTGTTGTGCATGTGTGTATGTGTGGACCATGCTTGATGATTGGGAGTAGACGTCGAGCCTTCGGAGCAGTACCAGTAGCAGCCATCTTCCGAGCAGTTTGAGCAGCAGCCGGGAGAGTACGAGGAAGGCAAGTATAACATGAACCTCCTATCACTTTTTAATACAAATTTCATATTGTATTTTAGTTCTGTATGCCTATAAGGATTTCCTAGCCACCTTTATCCTTATATATATATATCCTTGGGTTGCATTGTGGTTAGTTTTGCTAGGTGCTGCGCTCTCACCTATATTGGTCCTTTTTAATTAAATTTGATTAATGGATCTATGCAACTTAATCCTGAGAGTGGCCCTCTGTGCTGTGTGCTTGAGTGGCTCACGTCTCCTTAAAAGATGTTTTTGATAGAAACATGGTTTAGGGGGCCAGCACGGTGCTTAGTGCTTGGTTGGCCACTCTCCATAAGGACCGGTCTTGACTTACTAATTAGGTCGTGTTGGTTCGGGAGTAACTTACCTGCGTGGGCAAGAGGGGTGGTAGGCTTCAATGGTCCTTGCTCCTCCGGCTTGGTCTGTGCTGTGTGCTTGTACCCCCGGAGGTGGGCCCCATCGTCGCTGATCCAGAATCCTTAGCGGTTACACCTTACCAACGTGATCCTTTGTAACGGTCTCGTAGTGTGCTTGCTAGCCATCTCACCTAAGGAAGTGTGATGAACAACTAGCGTAGCTCACGACTTGTGGGTAAAGTTGTGCATCCTCTCGAGAGTGTAAAACTGATATATCAGCTGTGCTCACAGTCATGAGCAGCCCAGATCCTCCGTCTGATTAGTGGGGTTTATCTTGGTGGTTTTTTTGGATGGTTCTCAGTAGTTCTTATTTAATATTGATTAATTTATTATGCAATTGGGTTTATGGTAATTCATCTACTTGTAGTAATTAGTTTTAATAAAATTTTGCCAAGTCTAAAAGCTAATGCAGTTGAGTCAGCTAACCTTAGAGCCTCATAGTTTGTGTTATACTTGTTGAGTACGAGTTTGTACTCACACTTGCCTCTCCACTCTTCTGTTCTCTTGGATATCTTCGACTGCTGCTCAGTGCCCGGCAACGTGGAGGATTACGTCAGCGGCTTCGACGACTTCTAGGCATTTGTCTCCCAGTCGACGTCACTGTGGCGCCCAGCTCTACGTGTATCTCTTTTTCGCTTCCACAACTCTTAAACCGATTCTTAATTCGGTTGTAATAAAATAATTCATTTACGATTTATATTAATGTTATTCGTGATATGTGTTGTGATATCTTGATGATTCTGTTGTATATATGTGTAACTTGATCCTGGCGCATATATGATTGCTCGATTTATGTTCTTTATAAATCGGGTGTGACATCTAGTGGCAAGTTCAAATCAAATCCTATCAAAAGGAACAATGGAGTATTAATACGACTGAACATTAGTAATGGCACAAGAAACAGGAAAGAAATGGCACGTTACCATTGCCATTTTCCACCGGCAAATCGTCTTCGTCGAGCTCGTCGTCCACCGGCAAATCGTCAATGTCGAGCTCGTCGGCATCCTCCACTGGCAAATCATTGTCGTCGAGCTCATTGGCATCCTGCACCTGCTGGAAGTCATCGTCGAGCTCGTCGGCATCCTCCACCCGCTGGCTGTCTTTTTCTTCAACTGGAAGCTCGTTTAGATCAAATGGAATGGCCATGTGTGTGTGTGTGAGTGTTGGATGCTGGCTGTTTGTAGTTTGCACCGGTAGTAGAAGCTGCACGGGGGCTTTAAATAGGAACCCAAGCGTCACACGCCTGGCAAATAAGAAACGCGGCCAGCTTGCGCTCGTGGCAAAAAAAAAACGCAGCCAGCGTGCGCGCCTAGTAAAATTTCGCGGCCAGCCTGCGCGCGAGCAAAAAAAAGAGCGGCTCCCTACCACGAAAAAACCGAGCACCAACGCGGTGGTAAACTACCACGATGGGGAAAACTTGGGCGCCAATGCGCCATGCAAAATTAGGAACGCAACAAAAAAATGCGCTCGCAAGGACTCGAACCTGAGACCTCCACTCTTGTTCTGCCACAGGAGACGCTGCAACAACCAATCGCGCCGAATTCTTATTTTGTCCACAATACAGCTGCAGCCCTATTTAACAAGGGCAAACAGGGAAAACTACACCCTAATTAATCACTCCTTGGTATGCACAGTCATGTCCTAAACGTCATGTAAAAGCTATACGGAGGGAGTATGTTTCTAGAAATTTCATATATAAGTCTTTAGAAATTGTATAGGGTTGATCGAGCGTTATTTTACATAAGTAGTCTTGAAGTCTATTGTTACTTGTGTATAGGTCCTTAGAAATTGTATAGGGCTGATCCTTAGTGTTATTTTTCATAGCTAACCCTAAAGTCTATAGTTACTTATGTATAAGTTCTTAGAAATTTTATAGGGCTGATCCTTAGCGTTATTTTACATAACTAACCCTGGAGAAGTGTATTGTTAATGACGTAGAAGTCCTTAGAAATTGTGTAGTTACTTAGTGTTAATTATTTTACATAAATTCTTGATTTTTTTAATTTGTATTCTATTACTAGTTAAGATGGACCCGAGAGAGGATGAAGTTGGTAATCAGTTCCTAATGAACATGATTGCCGATGGTAATGTTGAAGAAGAAGAAGCCGGTGCTGATGCTCATCATCATGTCAAAGAAGAAGAAGCAGGTGATGATGATGCCAGCTATACTAACATATTCCTCAGTATGTCCGGTGATGGGATTGAGCAATACGATGATGGTGATGATCAACAAACCGAGAATGTATATTTATATATATCTAACATTTCATTCTTCTATATGTATATATATGGAACAATATAGACAATGACTATTATTGAGCATGAATAATATTATGTCTTTTATTTGTAGCCCACGGCATCGGAGAAGCATAAAAGAGGCAAACGAGGCCCGACCATAAAATTGGAAGGGCGCTACATTATCACAGAAGTGGCACATGATGGCGAACCCAATACTGCAAGGAAATACATAAGTGAATGTGGACATCTTTTGAGGGACCATATCCCGATTAGCTTTAGGTTGTGGAAATCCAATAATGCAAACGAGCAAAGTGTAGTGGTGCCTCAGAGAGATAAGGAACAGCTTTGGCGTGAATTAAAGAATAATTTCACACTTCCACTAGAGTCTGAAGAATTAGTTAAGGATTGGACCTTCAGGAAGATGGCCACACAATTTCAGACCTTCAAGAAGAATTTGGTTAAGGATTATATCAAGCAAGGGAAAACACCAACATTTACAGGAGCACTTGAAAAACAGAAGGACCATTGGGATGCATTTGGGGCATAAGTGTTCGAAGCTTGGTATTCAGTGGGTGCAAAGGAACAAAGAAAATGCATCGAAGAAAAAATATCACCACACTCTAGGGCAAGGTGGCTACAAGGTTGCAATCCCAAAATAGGAGAAGATGGAGCAAGATTTGCTTGCTAGAGGTATCACACTTGCAACCATCAAGTGGCCTGGACGTTCAAGGAACTGGTTTTATGGTCATGGCAGAACCTTGAACCCTGAGAATGGCGAGTGCATTTTTGGCGAAAGAATTCATCGAGCAGCCATTAGACTATAGGAGGCCATAGAAGCAGTTGCCCAGGAAATATTCTAGCTTGATAGAGAAAAAGATGAGCTGACTGATGCCCTTGAGAATCCAGAACATCCAGGTCAAACACGAGACAAAGGCGTGATTCCGTGGAAATATGGGTTTAGCTAGTACATCGACTCTTACAGAAGCCGATAAAGAAGGAAGAACGAGGAGCAAGCGTGCTTGAGAAGGCTCGAAGAACAGTTGTTATCTAACGATGCCAGAATGGCGGATGAAGTGAAATGACAAGTTGCCATAGCAATGTGTCAGCAGCAGCAATCACAACCGGCTTCGGTGCCTAATGTCAACGAAACTAATGTGTCTTAGCGAAGAAGCAGCTGTGCTTCCATGGAGCTCCCTGTCGATAACGCAGTTGAAACCGGTCAGCAGCGCTATCCTGTGGATGATATCACTCAACGGACACCTTGTGTGCTGCAATGTAAACACAAGGGCATAATCTTCACGGTTGGCCACGGTACTGTTGCGCCAACCCAACCAGGAGATGTCTACCATGGACAACCGATTCCTGTTGGATACGCTAAAGTAGGTGTGGAGGAGCTGTGCCAGGATTTTGAGACGCTTGAGCTTGACATTCCTGGAGGTGATGGGGAGACGACACTAGCACAAGCCATTCATGGTTGGATCCTGTGGGAGAAGCGCAACATCCTCCTCAAGCCTACTGATTAGGCATCAAGGCCAGCATCTCCGCAACCTCCTCAGAGGGCACGCAGCACGAGTCCACCGTCTCTGCCACCTGCACCATAATATTCTCCTTCAAGGGCACCTACCATGAGTCCACGATCTCCTACTTCATCTCCTGGGCAGCCGGCTTCTCCTCAATCACCTCCTCCTAGGCAGCGGTCTCCTCCTTCACCTCCTCCGCCAACGGCAAAGAAGCAAAAGCAACCGCCAAAGAAGCAATCATCAGTTAAAGATCCTTCAAAGAAGAAGGAGCAGACGAAGAAGAAAGCTAAGGAGCCTACTAAGCTAATGTGAGAGAAAACTTATGAGGAATGTTGTAAGGAAGCTAAGAAAGTAGTTGACGAGCACTTCAAACTGAAGAAGCTAGAGAAGAAGGTACCCATAAATCCTGCAGATTCAGCCTTTTTCTTAAAAAATGACCGATGCAAATAGAAGGAAATTCATTCCACCATCAGACTATGACCACTCAATTATCAATTCATACGAGAAGAAGAAGAAGAAACCTGCTGGGTTGTCCGATGTTCCACAGCTCAGAGTCCAAAAGAAGCAATCAGTTGAACCACTCGTTGTGCTACCAACATAACAACAAGGGCTAATTGCTTTTCTAGGCACCTCTGGTCTCTCGGCGGCTCAGGTTGCAGGGCGTGATGAAATTGAAACACACCCTGGAGTCGCTAGAAGGAAATATGAGTTACGCAAGAGCCTTGTTGCCCCGGAAGTCGTGCATGTGCTTCCAACGAAAATACACAGGCTACATGATTACTACATGCTCGCGTCTAGCCGTAACAACTGCATGCTGGGTGTACGGATTAAAGATGAAGATAACTTTCGTGGCGAGGATGTGATGTGGCTGTATTTCGAAGAATTATACCAACTATACCATCGAGACGCCCTCGACATTACTTTCATCACCACCTGGCTTCTGTAAGTGGTGTTCTTCAATTTTCATTTAGATAATTTGCGCCCTCAATCTATAGATTCCTTGTTTCTTTTGTATCATGTAGAATGGAGATTCAAACTTGCAGGAAGATTCACTTGGGCTTTGTCGACCCAGTGGTTGTGAATTGCGTTACTCTAAAGGACAACCTTCAAGAAACATTTCATAACGTATACAAGTTCTTATCCATTCAGCATTATAAGCAGAATATAGTGTTTCCTTACAACTTTCAGTGAGTGTTTTCTGCCGTGCAACTCTTTTACTTTTGTATAATTGAATTTTTCTAACCCTAATAAAAAATATCTCTGTATAATCTTGCAAAAATTACTGGATACTAATTAAAATAATTACTGACCTGCGCTTTGCGATTGTTATGGATCCATTGAAGAAAAAGCCAGAACTTTACCAAGATATGACCGACTTGTTGAAAAAGTAATTACTAATTGTGAGAATTTCTTACATGTGCTTAGCGATAAATATATTTATTCATTCTCAGTCATGCGCAGGGTTTGGAAAAAGTTAAGTGAAAAAAAACCACGTAATTTCACAGGCAAACTTAGATTGAGGACAGATTTTTCCGGTACGTACTGGATGCTGCTTTGCATGTTTCATTTGTCTTATTATATATTCATATGAATATCTGATGACTTCTTTTATCTTAAAGTGTTTGAGGCAGACATATGACAATAATTTATGTGCATACTATGTTTGCGAGAACATTCACACTCTTGTAGGTTCTTACAAGACATATACTTCTAGGAAGCGGAGGTAAGTAATAAACAACATTTTTCAATATTTTAACTAATTTGGAAATTATCATAATTAATATTTTTCACTTTTTTTATAGATCATAGGATGCGGAATCAGCTCCTTCCACAAGAAGAGTTTTGGCGATTCAAGAAGCCATGTCTGGATTTATTTATGAGCAAGTCATCAATCCAGATGGTGAATTCCACTATGATGGACACATTCTTGATAGAAGTAGTAAATTATCATGTATATAAATTTTTGTTGCATTTTGTATGTATATATCTATGCATGTTTCATTTTGTTGCACTTTAGTGGTGAATCCCACTTGCTATGTATATGTTTATATATATATCAGTGGATTTCATACTCAGCTCGAAGAAGCATGCGTGTAGTAACGTATAGTAATACTATAAAATACTACAAAATATAACTAAAACAAAAAAGAAATGAATGGAAAGGAACATAGAAAAAATAAAAAAATAATCTTTAGTCCTGGTTGGTAACACCAACCGGGACTAAAGGGAGTCCCTGCCTCGCCGCGGCTGGGAGGCTCTTTAGTCCCGGTTGGTGTTACCAACCGGGACCAAAGGGCTTCTTTAGTCCTGGTTGCCAGACCTGGGACTAAAGGCTCGGGCCTTTAGTCCCAGATTGGCGTCCTAGTTGGGAAACCGATACAACAGAGGTTTCCCAACCGGTACTAGTGAGCCTTCCTGTACTAGTGATTGGACGAACAAGTATGTGTTGGCATTTGGGTGATGTTTCCTTGACCTGTCTCGTTCAAAAATGTATAGTTTTCACATGGATTTGAGTTCCTATTGTGCTTGCTCATCTATCAAAATTCGGATAGAAGAGATGCCCATCATCAGTGATGCAGATAAAGCTAGTTGACATTGCATGCATGGCTATGCTCGCCGTGTCATGTTATTTTCCCACGCCATTTATTCTGTTACTGTATAAGGAAGAGTACAACACTTCAAATTCACCATATTTCCAGCAGCTTGGAAGAAGCAGCTCAAGCATAGATGTTGGACGAGTACAACTCTTCAAATTCACCATATTCACCTCAAGCATGTTATACACCTTGCACCGGGAGACTGTCGCTGGGGCATTCCGTACAGGAGCGAGGTATAGATGTTGGAGGCCCGGGGGTCCTTGAGATGGCCAAGAGATTGGTTGGCCGGACCACTCTGTGCATGCATCGGGTTTGGATCTGGCACATGAAGTATGACAACGTGCAAAACGTTCCCGTAAACTTAACATCTGGTGTTCCCTGATCACTCTCATTCCAAATGCATAGATTTTGTACGGAGTTGAGTGCTTATTGTGTTCACTCATCCATCAAAATAGGTAAGAAAAATATGGTGATTGTGTCCAGAAAGTGGCCACAGTTTCTGGAGTTTATATGCAAGGCAACTAACTAGGTGGGTAACTAGGTGAACATACACAGGGTACCTAGTACTTATAAGTTTTTCAAGTATCACAACAGGAAAATGGCAAACTTCCGACGGCCAAAATAAACTTTCGATGATCCTGTCGGAATTTAATTAACTTCCGACGGCCATCGAGACAGCCGTCGGAAGTTACTTAACTTCCGAAGGCCGGATAGCGAGCCGTCGGAAGGCCGGATAGCGAGCCGTCGGAAGTTAAGTAACTTCCGACGGCCTAGGGCGGGCCGTCGGAAGTTAAGTGGCACGCCGTTACCCCTCCGGCCGGGCTCGCGTTACTCCAGCTCTCCGCTTTTTTCCCCAAATCCATCGATCGTGATCTCAGCTCCCGCCGCCGCGCCGCCGTCCGCGCCGCCCCTGGCCCCGTCCGCCCCGCGCGCCCGTCGCGCCGCCCCGGGCTCCGTCCGCGCCCGCGCGCGCGCCGCCACCTCCGCCCCGGGCCGCGCGGCCGCCCCGCCTGCCGCGCCGCCGCCCGTCCGCGCCGCCCCCCGAGCCGCCCGCCGCTCCGGCCCCCGTCCGCGCCCGCGCGCGCGCCGCCGCCTCCGCCCCCGGGCCGCGTGGCCGCCCGGCCTCCCACGCCGCCGCCCGTCCGCGCCGCCCCCCGGGCCACCCGCCGCGCCGCGCGTCCGCGCCACCCCCCGGGCCGCCCGCCGTGCCGCCGTCCGCGCTGCCCCGGGCTCCGTCCGCGCCGCCGCCCGTCCGCGCCCGCGCGCGCGCCGCCGCCCGTCCGCGCCGCCCCCCGGGCCCCGCGGCCGCCCGACCTCCCGCGCCGCCGCGTGTCCGCGCCGCCCCCCGCGCCTCCCGCCCCCGCCCGTCCCGTCCATGCCACCCGTCCGCGCCGCCGCCCGTCCGCGTCGCCCGGCCTCCCGCGCCGCCGCCTGTCCGCGCCGCCCGTCCCCGCCGCCGTCCGTGCCGTGCTGCCGCCCGTCCCCACCGCCTCCTGGGCCGCGCCGCCGCCCGTTCCCGCCGCCGTGCCGCCGCTCGGCCGCGCCACCCGGCCCCCCCGCCGCCCGGCCGCTCCGCTCGACCCGTCGCCGCCCGACCCCTCGCCGTCCAGGTTAGTGCAGCACCGTCGGAAGTTAAATAAAATATTATATTTGATATGCATATTATAGTGATTAAACACTAATCACTTAAGTTTAGTAACTAAAGCTTTATAATTATGATATATCTAATTTAAAATTAATCGCTCAAGATAACTATATTCTAACTTTGCAATTATTTAACTTAAAGTATGGGTGAGGATCGACGATGGATGTACGAAGGTTGGCCTAATTTGTCGGATAAATGGATAGCTAATACGGAGGAATTTGTTAAGCGTGCTTTTGCTATGTCAAAGAATGGAAATGATGTGAGATGCCCATGTAGCCATTGTCGTATTTGCCATTGTCAGACTAGGAAAGTTTTGTCCTCACATCTGATAAAGTATGGTTTCATGCCTAACTATGAGGTGTGGGTGTATCACGGTGAAGCTTTACCTCCTCAGAATGCACCAGAAGTCCCAATACCATTAGAAGTGGCGACATCACCACAAGTTCTAAGTAATGATAATGGAGAGTATGATAGAATGGATGAGATGCTTCATGATTTAGGGGAAGATATGGAGCTCCTATCCGAGACTGAGGATCCACCCACGTCGGAGGCTAAAAAATTTTTCGAGCTCCTTAAAGCTTCAGAAGAGCCGTTGCACGAGCACACAAAAGTGATTGTCCTTGCTTTCGTGACTTGACTCATGGCTATTAAGTCCAAATTCATATTATCTCACAATTGTTACAATATGATCTTGAATTTGATTGGTGATATACTTCCGGCAAATCACAAGATGCCTAAAGATGTCTACCAGTCAAGGAAATTGTTGTCTGGGCTTGGTATGGACTACAAAAAGATTGATGTTTGTCCAAATAACTATATGCTGTTTTGGAAAAATGATATAGATTTGAAGAAGTGTCGAAAGTGTCAAGAATCGAGATTCGTGGAGGTTGTAAATGAAGATGGTGAAAAGGTGACTACAGAGATAGCACAAAAGCAACTTCGCTACATGCCTCTTATGCCTCGGTTGAAGCGGTTATTTTTATCAAAGAATACTGCTAAGCACATGAGATGGCACAAAGAGAGGGTGCGTGCAAACCCAGAGTTGATGGTGCACCCGTCTGATACTGATGCATGGAAAGCTTTAGATGATTTTGATCCAAATTTTGCTAGTGATGCGAGAAATGTTCGGCTTGGTTTGGCGACAGATGGTTTCTCACCTTTTAATATGACTGCATCATCATATTCTTGTTGGCCGGTATTTGCTATTCCGTACAACCTTCCACCACATCTTTGCATGAAATATGATTATATGTTCTTGTGTCTTGTAATTCCTGGTCCAGAACATCCTGGAACACAACTTCATGTGATGATGCAACCTTTAATCGATGATCTAGATAAGTTGTGGCAAGGTGTTGAGGCATATGACTGTTACAAGAAACAAAGATTTACCCTTCGAGCTGCATTTCTATGGTCGATCCATGATTTCCCGGCATATGGTATATTTGCTGGCTAGAGCTGTCATGGACTTTTAACCTGTCCGATCTGTGGTAAAGATACGGACTGTTTTCGCCTTGAGTTCGGTGGTAAGACATGTTACTTTGATTGCCACATACGCTTTTTGCCAGAGAATCATCCATTCAGATTTCAGAGGAATGCTTTCAGGAAGGATACTATTGTCACGAAGGGGCCACCGAAGCGTATGAGTGGAACAGAGATTCTAACTATGTTGAAAGATTTAAAGATGAATACAGATGGAAATGGATATGTTGGTTTTGGAACTGAGCACAACTGGACTCATATATGTGGATTATGGGACCTTCCTTATGTCAAATCGCTGATTCTAATGCACAATATCGATTTGATGCACCAGGAACGTAATGTTGGTGAAAATATTATAAGTACGTGCATGAAATTCACTGATAGAACGAAAGACAATGTAAAGGCCAGAAAGGACTTGGCACAAATTTGTAATCGACCGTCTCTAGAGTTGACTGAAAGTGGTGGTAAGCCACGGGCTGCTTTTTGTCTGAAATCCAAACAGAAAAAAGAGGTAGTGAAGTGGTTGAAGAATTTGAAGTTCCCCGATGGTTATGCGGCAGGTTTTAGGAGGGCTGTGAATTTGAAGGCCGGAAAAATAAATGGGTTGAAGAGTCATGATTACCATATAATTATGGAGAGACTTCTTCCTGTTATGTTTCGCAGATTTGTACATGATGATGTGTGGAAAGTGTTGGCTGAGTTAAGCTACTTCTATCGGCAACTTTGTGCTAAAGAAATCAAGAAAGAGATGATGGAGAAGTTGCAGAAAGAGATACCAATACTTTTATGCAAGTTGGAAAAAGTTTTTCCTCCAGGCTTTTTCAATCCAATGCAACATCTACTTGTCCACCTTCCATATGAAGCTAAGATAGCTGGGCCGGTCCAGTATAGGTGGATGTATCATATTGAAAGAGCGTTAAAAAAGCTTAGTGCAATGGTTGGCAATAAAGGAAGAGTTGAAGGATGCATTGCGGAAGAATTTAAGTACAAAGAGATATCATCCTTCACAAGTGTATACTTTGCAGAGGAACACAATGTGAATGCACCTAAGTTACATTACCATGTAGATGAAGAAGTTCGATGCAGTGATCTTTCAATTTTTGAGTGCAAGGGAAAGACCGTTGGAGCCTCTACAGGATGTGACCCTGATCGTGAGCAAAATTTATCTGCTTTGCTCTACATGTATGCTAATATTGATGAGATGGCCTCTACAAGATGCTTTGCTCTACAAGATGTGACCCATATTTCAAGTAAGATTAATTTTTTACTTAATTTATGTTGTTAGTTATCGTGGCCGATATCTCATCCGTTTACTTCACAAATAGGGAATTTGAATTGCAAACTTGGTCATCTAGGCATAAATTTTCTTCGAAGCAATATGAAAACATGCTTCCATATGGTAGAGATGGGAAGCCAAATTTTCTTAATTGGTTCCGGGATTATGTAAGAATTTATAATTTTCTGTGATATTTTCTTGCTATGTTTCAAATATCTAATTGAGTCATATAATTGACAGTGTGACAGAATACCCCACATACACAAGGATTTATGTCAGATGTCGCTTGGTATAGTAACTGTTAGAAGCTATGGTCGGTATGATATCAATGGGTTTCGGTTTCATTCGACAAAATTTGAATCTACTCATCCTTTAGTAGCCACAACAAATACTGGAGTTGTTTGTACGACAAAGGATGATCGAGAAAGGAGGATTAATTATTATGGAATTGTTAAGGACATACTTGTTTACGACTTCACGGGACTGAACAATCTTCAAGTAGTGTTCTTCCAATGTGATTGGTTTGATCCCTATCACGGCACTCGAGAAAATCAATTCGGTATGGTAGAAGTACGACATGAGAACAGAACACGTGCGTGCAACGAATTTGTGCTCGCTCACCAAGTCGATCAGGTGTATTATATGTCGTACCCATGCAGGGATCTAAAAGACTGGTGGGTAGTGTACAAGGTCAATCCTCGTGAACGGATACACATCGCTGACGATCAGGTGTATTATCAAAGAAATTTGCAAGAAGGGTTTGAAGAAATTTATCAAGAAGATGAACTCCCGAGCTCTTTCAACATAGATACAGAGTTGTTGTCAGATGCATTAGTGGGAGATCAAAATGATGTAGTAGTTCCTCCAAAAAGAAAACGAGTGCCAAGGAAGAAAAAAGTTACTTGGCGTCCTTCGAAGCGTACAAAACAACTTGATCCTAATTTTGAATATGATTCATAAGTAAATACCTTATGTTTCCTTTATTTTATATGTACTATTAATTATACTTGTATTGATGTACTAACTTCTTTTTTTAACAGGATGTCAAAAAGGATAAAAAACCTAGCAAAGAGTCAACGATTCAAATGTTAGTTCATAGTCATTGCAAAATATGGTCACTCTAAATAAATATTATCCAATTAGTTATCTTTCAAACTAATCTTGTCCATTTATCTTTTATAGCCTATTCACACCCCACCACCTAACCTAGAGGCACCAGGAGACTCACACGTTGATCCAACATCGAATTGGGCGGATCAATTCATTGGAAGTGGCGGATCAATTCAACCAGGTGATGGAGGCGGCCAAACTTAAGTGAAACATTATTGTTGTATGAATTTGTTCCATATGATACTTGTATGAAGTTTTTGAACTTTGATTATGAACCTCTGAAGTTTATGTATGTGGATATATGAATTGTGTACTTGCGTGCAATTTCTGATTGTGAATTATAATTGTGGATGAAATTTGATTATATATAATGCTTGTGGTTGGTTTGTGGATGAAATTTAATTATATATAATGCTTGTGGTTGGTTTTGGGGTTTCAAATTGGTCTGTTTGCTGGGATAAGCTTAACTTCCGACGGTTTCTGAGCGGCCGTCGGAAGTTAAACGCCTCAAACTTCCGACGGCCACGGAAAACCGTCGGAAGTTAACAGACGGCCGTCAGGTGCCATTTGCCAGGCTAACTTCCGACAGTTTTACCAGGCCGTCGGAAGTAGAGAAACTTCCGACGGTTTTGTTCTAAGCCGTCGGAAGTTGAAAATTTCCGACGACTTAGTCCCGTCCAACAGACTTCCGACGGCTTAGCGCTAAACCGTCGGAAGTTATTTAACTTCCGACAGTTTAGCGGTAACTTCCGACGGTTTAGCCGTCGGAAGTTACGGTTTTTCCTGTAGTGTATTTAGTCTCAGGTAGTACATATGTACGCAGAGGGAGCAAATCATTATATAAAATCATCTTTAGTTTAAACCCAGATTTGCTGGCACCGGACGACAATAAATGCCATTTCGCCCTGGCCAGGGTGGATACGAAACAAAATGTTAAGGGATGTACAGTACACATACTAGACCGACAAGTGCCATATTCCGCCACTTTGTGGAATACTAGAAGAGTGTTTGGTTGCTCGTACAAAATTTCGTAGACATCGTGTATCCTAGATGAGGGGAAGCAGTCTGAGTGGATTCAGACTGACCGGATGCAGTATCCGTGAAAAGCAGGAGTGTTAAGTTGGTTGTATGGGAAGACTGTTGACTACCAAAATTGGCACTGCCTCACGCAAACTGATCAGACCGGTATTGACAACCAGACAGAACGGTCTGGTCTATACAGTCCAAGTAGGACTAGGTTTGTAATTCGGAATCTTAGCGAAGGGCAATCCAATTGAATCAAGCATAAGTATATTTACTTTTTTATTTTCAAACCCATCTCTTTTCCAAACCCTAGTTGTTGTTCTACTTGCGTCTCTACGGCATTCGAGGGTATTCTGAGTGGCCTGCCGACCTCAGAACAATTCTAGCTTCACCAGCCCCGACGGGATCCCTCCCTAGGGCATATGCCCGACAGGAGCGGCCAAACCGGTTTGACCGGTTTGTACCAGAGCTTCTCATGAGATCTGCTGCGATCCGCTCGTTCTACGTATTCAATGTATTGATCATGATTTGCGTCAACATGATATAGTAATCCTTGTAATGATAGACAGGCTACGTTGTGCCCGGTTGGCTAGGGTGCTCCTTTGGTCCGAGTACCATCCTCGATCTGTGTCCCACTATCATCCTTATTACGTCGACCTCCGCACCCTCGCCCTCACTCACTACAGATCCAGATCTGACTACCAATGCATGCATGAGTTTTTTGCTGGAGAAAAGAGTGTCTAGGTTGTAGGGAAAAAAGAGAAAACAATTTTTAAAATAAATGTAAATAAAGTAGAATTTACCAACACTATCTCAACCACAACATGATCTTTTTAAAACAATGGTATTGGACCTTTCCACACAGGGAGAAGAGAGAAAATTAACAATAACACATCAAAAAAGGTACAGAATCCAATCTACCAAACTAGTTCGTTGCGTGCACTAGAATCCAAAGCACGAGCATTGCTTACTGTTGCTACAGCGCTTCACAGCTTCATTCGAGGAAGCCCGTTGCTGCTTGTACCCATTTTCCTGATGCCACTCGTCCCTAACTGTGCATGCACCACTCGCTGCATACTTCATCCATATACAATCCTCAATCCAGGACCATATATACCTATCCAAACTTGCGAATTTATAAAGAAAGGTCTTAGCACTGTCAAAGCACCTCCCCAGGTCTCTCGGTTCTCCTCAAGACTAGCTTACTCATCAGTTGGTAGTTAAGACAGCTATATGCATATAGCTATTAATGGACTCGTTCAGACATGTACACAACCAATAAAATCAATAACAGTTATTGTGATCCTCGCATTCTTATTTATCACTCACAAAAGGGAGTAATGAAGTATTTCTCTGACTAGTTACTACACATCGTTGCCCAAGAAGAATTGATGTCTATGCAGTTTCTTCTGGGTCCTCAGGAAGAAAAATGAAGCAACTGGATAAAGGTGCAAGCTCTCCAATTCGCAGGATGAGCCGATGAGGGGACATAGGAGGCCTCTCTTAGATGGATACATATGGGTAGAAGTGAACCAAATGAAGAAAGCCTATTAAAGTTCATATATAGGTATGCGAATCTGCACTTTCACTACAGGAAAAACCGTAACTTCCGACGGCTAAACCGTCGGAAGTTACGGCTAAACCGAGGCGGCGCGGACGGGACGGGCAGGCGCGGGAGGCGCGGGGGGCGGCGCGGACGGGCGGAGGCGCGGGGGGCGGCGCGGGGGGCAGCGTGGACGGGCGGCGGTGCGGGAGGCCAGGCGGCCGCGCGGCCCGGGGGCGGAGGCGGCGGCGCGCGCGGGGGCGTGGACGGGGGGCGGCGCGGACGGGCGGCGGCGTGGGAGGCCGGGCGGCCGCGCGGCCCGGGGGCGGAGGCGGCGGCGCGCGCGCGGGCGTGGACGTGGGGCGGCGTGGACAGGCGGCGGCGCGGGAGGCCGGGCGGCCGCGCGGCCTGAGGGCGGAGGCGGAGGCGGCGGCGCGCGCGGGCGCGGACGGGCGCGCGGGGCGGACGGGGCCCGGGGCGGCACGGACTACGGCGCGGACGGGCGGCTGCGGGGACGGGCGGCGGCGCGGCGGCGGGAGCTGAGATAGATCGCGATCGATGGATTTGGGGGAAAAAATGGAGAGCTGGAGATAACGCGAGCCCGGCCGGGGGGGGGGGGGTAACGGCGTGCCACTTAACTTCCGACGGCCCGCCCTAGGCCGTCGGAAGTTACTTAACTTCCGACGGCTCTAACTACGGCCGTCGGAATTTAAGTAACTTCCGACGGCTCGCTATACAGCCGTCGGAAGTTATTTAAATTCCGACGGGGCCGTTGAAAGTTTATTTTGGCTGTCGGAAGTTTGCCGTTTTCCTGTAGTGTTTGGTCCTTCATACGGTTTACACAGCATGCTACATATGCTCAAAAAAGGTAACCACACAAACGCTCTTATGGTGAACAGGGAGCGGTCCCTTCAGATGGTTTATTAGTCAACACATCTTAATAGGGAGGCATGTAACCATGCGATTTTTATTAATGCTTGTCCAGAGAAGAAAAAAAAAGGCATGTGTGCAAGGTGCAAACAGCCTAAGCTCATGGCTCCGCACTGTTGGAAAATAATCATGTGTGTCCACCAGGTTCGTGCTAGTGTGATGCAATCTTTATTTAGATCCAACTATTTTTCAGCATAGACTAATGGTAGTAATAGGCAGATTACAGTGATTGTTTTCTGCATTAAATAGGTGGTATTCTAAGGAATTGTGGTGAAGAAAACTAGAAAAGCAAGTAAGCAGCAACAATACACTGTGTTGGTGTGAGGTTCTCGTGTGAGGAACCTGGGAACCTGTTGAGGGCTACAGCTGTCACACACAGCTAAGCCTATAATCTCCAAAATGAAACCACAGCTAAGCCTATAATCTCCAAAATAAAACCACAGCTAAGCCTATAATCTCCAAAATAAAACCACTGGCGGCGACAATTCGTTGTTCACTTGTTGCAACATTCCGGATGTTGGGCCTGTTTGGGGCAGCTTCTGAGCAATTTTAAGCTGCGGGCTGGCCAAACGCTCCGCTTCTTGGGCGCTTCCCCCACCAGCGCTTGCGGGCCTCCTTCACAAAATGAGCGTGGAACCAGCAACGGGGGCGGACTAGCTTCTGCAGCTTATGCGGTCCAACTCCCCTCAAACTTCACCAAAATTACCCGCGTTTGCCATCGTATAAAAGGGCTGCCTCCCTCTCCACCCATCTCTCTCCCAGCGAATTTTTCCTCTCCCGTGCCCGTGACCGAAGATGGCGATGAGCTAGGGTTGGGGAGAACCCCGGCGGCCTGACCCCGCGCCGACCTCCGGCGAGTTCCCGGCCGACCACCGGCGAGCTGCCGGCCTTCTTGCTCCGGTCTGCACTGAGGCCTGCCGCCCCCTGCTTCGTCGACGAGCCAGCGCCGCCCCCTGCTCCGGTCTGCGCCGAGCCCCGCCCCCCCCTCCCCCGCCCCCTGCTCCGTCGACGAGCCAGCCGCCGCCCCCTGCTTCGGTCTGCACTGAGCCAGGTGTCGTCCCCTGCGTCGGTTGACTAGGCACGCGCCGGCCCCTGCGACGGTCTTCACCGAGCCACGCGCCGCCCCCTGCGACGATCTTCGATGCTGCAGCCTCCTGTGCGCCTCCCTCAACCGATATGTGTGAAGGTATTGGCCCTGTTGAATGCATACTATATTTAAGCACTTTGATGTATGAATTTGTGGTTACAAAATTGAAATTTAGAGTTTGGCAAACTTGTGACACTATCTTTGTTCAATACATGCTATGTTATTTGTTTAGTTAAGCGTTTTCAGGACTGGTTTTGTGGTTAGAACATTCAAATTTAGAGTTTGGCAAACTTGAGAGTGAGTTCCTTTGTTGAATTTGTTGAATGCATAGATGGAGAACATGCCAAAGACTAGGAAACCCAATGCACAATGGGATGCAAATGCCACAAAATTTTTTAATGAGATATGTGTGGAACAAGTCCTGGCAAATAACAGACCACAAGGTTGTTTGAACAACAAAGGTTACGCCAACCTTATTAGCCAATTCAATGAACGGACGGGTAGGAATTACACCTGTGTTCAAATGAAAAACCGACGGGATGCATTGAAAGCTAATTTTACCACATGGAAGACAATACTTCTTAGCGCGTCTAGATTGGGAAGAGACCCAAAGACCGGTACAATTGCGGCTAGTGATGATTGGTGGGAAGAAAAAATTGATGTAAGCAACCTTGCATTTGATTTTGTTGTATATCTCATTATGTTGTTGTATGATAATATAAACTCATAGAGTTTTTATGTTTCAGGCCATGTCGTTGTGCAAAAATTTAGATTTGCCCGTTTGGATAACGAAGAAGATCTTGAAATCATGTTCAGTGGTGCGTCCTGCACCAATGCAAATGCTGTGGCTCCAGGTGCAAGAGAGGGGTCAGCTGATAATGGTAATGGTAATGGAAATGGAAATGGTAATGAAAAGGATAATGGTAGTGATGATGTCCAAGAGGTACATCCAAGTCCTGCTGAAAAACAACCTGTGAAAAGAGGTGCTGCTTATAAATCTCCAAAGAAGGGGAAGAAAAATTTTAGAGATATGTAGTTCAAGCGTTTTGTGGACTCATTTGTGGAAAAAGCTAGTTCAAGCTCTGCAACTTCTTTACCCACTAATCATGTTATGCAAGAGATAGCAGAAATGTTGCAATCAGTCATTGAAGCTGGGGCATGTGAAGGAAGTGATGAACATTTTTATGCCACGCAACTCTTCATCAAAAAAGAATTTAGAGATGTGTTTGTCACTCTTAAAACCCCTGAAGGGAAGCTTGCATGGCTTAAGAGGACTTGGGAGGAGAGGAAGAAACGCTAGAGATTACTAGTGTATTGTATCTTCAAATTATTATTTGTATTGTACCTTTAATGTAGTGTGTTGTATGCTGAACCAGTTTTGAATTTTGAACTTTGATAGATGGCTTTCAGTTATCTGTACAGATGGCTTTCAGTTGAAGTGAGTCTAATGAACCTGAAATGGCAAGTAATTCAAGTGAATCAAGTGGTTGGATGTATGAAGCAGTAGCAATAGCAGCTTATGCAATGCTTGATTGTGGGACATCTTCATCTGAAAAGAAGCCAAGAGGAATTAGTTAACAATTATGGTTTGACATCCTCAGATGAGATGTGCTCGATAGAAGCACTTGGTATGTTTTTATGGATGTGTGGTGCACCTCAATCAGTTCGGCAAGCAAAGCATATTTTTTTCACATTCTTTAGAAACTGTGAGTAGGAGGTTCAATGATGTCTTAGAAGCTGTGAATCTTTTGGCTGCCAAAAATATCAAACTCATAGATGAGACCTTTGCTGTGGTGCATCCAAAAATCCGAGAGCATAGATCTTGGCCTCATTTCAGAAATTGCATAGGTGCAATAGATGGAACACATATTGAAGTCATTGTTCCACCATCTGAGCAGGCAGTGCATATGAATCGACATGGATATTGCAGTCAGAATGTTATGGCTGTTTGTGATTTTGATATGAGGTTCACATTTGTGGTAGTGGGATGGTCTGGGTCTGCTCATGATACTCGCATATGGAGGGACACTGTGTTCAATAAATACAAAAATAATTTTTCACATCCTCCTGACGGGAAGTACTATCTTGTTGACTCAGGTTACCCAAATAGAAAGGGCTATCTAGCACCTTATAAAGGTCAAAGGTACCATATTTCAGAATTTCAAAATGTTGGCCAACCAATTGGGTTGAAGGAGTTGTTCAACCATGCTCAATCATCGCTTAGAAATGTTATTGAGCGTTCATTTGGGGTGCTGAAAATGAAATGGCGCATTTTTTTAAAAATGCCGAGCTACTCAATGGAGAAGCAAGCAAAGATTATAATTGCTTGTATGGCGTTGCACAACTTTATTAGAGATAGCAATTTGAGTGATAATGACTTTGATACACTTGCATCGGATGAGACATATGTTGATGGGGATGCGGGAACTACTATTAGTTATGTTGGTGATGAGGAAGATATGGGAGATGTACGAGATACTATTGTGCAAGCATTGGCTGGAGGATATTGATAATGTAATTTGTGTAAAAAAATAATGTAATGACACTCTATTATCTAATTTTTAATTATGTTATCTAATTTATAATTAAGTTATCATTATCTTATTTAAGAGTAATTTATGATTAATTGTATGATATATTTGTGTTCTTAATAATTCTATTATTATTCTATTGTAAAAATAAATAAATATATATCTGTACATAAGAAATACATGTATTCAGTAAACAGTAAGGGTATTTCAGTCATTTTCCACTTCTAATAGGATTTCAGCCCATTCAATAAGCAGTCTGCCAAACATCTAACTTCTGTGACCAGCTGCTTCTTTAACCAGCTGCTTCTCTGGCCAGCTAGCAACCAGTTGGCTTCTGAATAAGTTTCAACTGTGCCAAACAGGGCCGTTGCAATGAGAGCTAAGAACATTCTTGTAGGTGAACATGCGTAAAAAGTTGTTACAATTCGTAGTCTGATCATGAGGGTATTGTGTGCAGAATGCTGTCTAGCTTGTGAGAAATGGGAAGGTTGTGAACACAAGTTACTTACTCCTACTTATAAGAAGGGCGGTGAGTTGATAGAACATAGCATTAAAAACACCTTCCATCCATTAAAAAACATCCGTAGGAATTGGACTCGATACTAATACTAGCTTTAGTACCGGATGTAATCCATATTAGTATTTTTGTGGTGGAAGGAAGATCTTGAAGACCTTAACATCAACTGGTACAAAAGGTTACACTTAAATACTTATTGAGGTTATCATCCGGTACTATGCATATATTTACATTAGTATTGGCTGGTAACAACATCCGGTACTAATTTATAGGTATTAGTACCGGTCTTCTATGGATGAATTCAAAAGGAAAGCATCTCTCTTCTCATCAGATGCGTTGAGTGTGAGATGGTATGGAAGGTACGCACAAGGCAAGAGCTTCAGCACAAGGCAAGAGCTTCAGTTCAAAGCCTATGCACTACACGCGTGTATGTTTCAGGTGAAAAATTGCGTGACTTGTGACCTCTTCCTAAGTCTGAAATATTTTTTATATTTTTGGGTGTCTTACCATTAAGTACCGGTTGGAGTTAAGGAAGGTAGTACGTAAATAAGCACATAATTAACAGAGGTAGCAGTGGACACAAGGTGGATGCACGGGACCTGCTGCTAATTATAAGAGTGAATATAAGTTGGTATAGCATGTGGATGTACCGCACGCATAGGTCAATATGAGAGGTGATACAATCAGCCGGTAATTTATTCAATACTCTTCCATAAAGATGCAAGTGGGTACCTAATAGTGTTTTTGAGTCAGCTAATTAATTACGATGGCATGCCACTCTAGATCATTTCTCCTCCCAAAATATTTACGCAAAATGTTCATTTTATCAACTTTTTGGGTCGATCCAATGACCCAAAATATATATAACTTGCATCTCTACTCTTCCCATCTTGCGCATTCTTGTTAGCTTAACAAGAAAACTAGTACTGCATCATAGGAGTTCATATCATTCTGTCCCTTCACTAGCATGCTTTGTTGAAAATGTTGTACCCAAGCTGCATGATGCATGTACAAGATTCCACCACCAAAAATTCTCTTTTCGTGTTGCAAATTTCATAAATAGAGCAGTATAACAGCACGGTATTTGCTCTGATTAGGCAGTTTGTGTATGTCGGCTTTGAAGTTTAGCAAATAGGAAAAGTCATGATGCTAAACTCTACTTTCGCATGAGTCTGGACATTCACTTGAGAAAAATAATTTATTGCGTAACATTTCATTGGCTTTCTCTGCAAATTCCTAATCGCGTTGAATAAGGGTTCTTTTCTATAGCTATTTCCCTTTCCACATGATTAATCTTACAAAATTTGATAAATCACTGCCTCGAATGTCCGCAGTGAGAAATAACTATCTGAATCTGGAAATTAAATATCTGTTTACGTAGACCTAATCTCACCATTGGAATTACTTATGAGAGACTGACAGGAAGTCCGCGAAGATCAGTCTCGGATAACAAGTCCTGAGGGGACACCACGAAAAGTTAAGGAACATAGCCATTAATTATATTGGAGCGTGAATGTAATGCATCCGTTGCTCATATGTGTTTCTCTGATTCCACTCATTCCAAAACGCCTCCTGTGCATGTAAGGAACAGCAGCTCACCAACTCAAGCATGTTAGGCAGGCTACTTGGAGAGGGACTGAGAAAGAGGAACCATGATTCTATATACCCTTACATACTAGAGCATGTACAGATCCGATCTTGATAGCAAGGGCAATAAATTATATCCCATCAATGTGTTGTATAACGATGGGTCTAGAGTACATATACATATTGCATACGAAATAAAACAACTAGTACCTCCTCTTTGGATTTCAAAATCATTTGAATCATGCCCTCTATCTCCTCCCACCTCTATCTCCTCCCACCACTACTAAAAAATGGTTTTAGGGGCGCGTAAAAATATATTTCTAGGGGTGGGTGCCGCACTCGCCTCTGCTTCTCGCAGTTAGAAATGTTATTTACAGAGACAGGTAAGGTACCCGCCCCTGAAAAAATAGGTTTTCAGGGGCGGGTGATACCCTAACCCGCCCTAGGAAATCAATTTTCAGGGGCGGGACACCCATCACCCGCTCGGCAAACTATTTTTTAAGGCCAGGTTAGGGCATGACCCACCCCTGGAAATGTCCTTCCCGCCAAAATTTTATACCATTTTCATGCTATGTTTTTAAAATGGGGTTCTCAGTTAACCTATTCAGATCCAACACTCAAATAATACTGTATATGCAATCAAATTATATAACCAGTTCCTATCTCAATAAGAGTACATCCATGCAACTGTTCTTACAATAGTGCAAGTTCGTACATCAATACTTTAGGTCTTAAGTTCGTACATCGATCAATACTTAAGTTCGTATAAGTTCAAATCCATAAGAACATAGTTAAGGTCTCCAATTGTCCAGCCTAGAACTTCATCAAAATAAGCTAGAGCACGAATGAGTGCACTCTTCTCCGCTTTCCAATGATAGTCACATTTAGGCGAATGGGTGCCTAGCCTGGTTGGTTAGGTGGCCTCAATAGCACTCCTCAGGTCCTAGGTTCGACTCCTGGTGGATCGAATTTCAGTCTGGGTTAAAAAAATCATCTCGCCTACCAAGCACATGGAAGTGGATCGGCTAGGTATCGACCCACTCTCACACGGGGAATCGGTCAGGGCTACGGTCCCCTATGTAAGGGTGGGGTAGGGGTTTGGGGATTTTCTCGGTCTGTGTGAGAAGATCATTGTCTTACTTTAATGCTCGGGGGTGGCTTGCCCCTCGCAAGCCGAGTTTTTATAGTCACATTCAGTATTATAAATATCGAAAATGGAGAGTTAAGCTGATTTGGCATGTAGAAGGTGAGTTTTGCTTGAAACTTCAAACCTCTAGTGAAGAATGGCTCTCCACCCATGTAAGTTAAATCCAACTTTTCCAAGACTTGATCCAGAATCCCCCGCAAGCTCATTGCCGCATAGGTAGTACCATGGAGGAGATCCTAAAAGGTGATAATAATGTTATGAATGTTGAAAGATGTAACATAACTAAAGTTAACAATGATAAAAGGATTATCTTATACGCTATTTTCTTGATTAAGCTGACAAAGCCTCTCAGCAGTAAGAATAAAATTGCTTTATCCCACCTTGAGCTGCTTTATTTGAAAGTATGAAAAGTTTGGTGCAAAGCACCCATGATCCTAAAGCTGCTGTAGGCAGGCCTCCACGGCTAGCCTCTCATAAGTTACATAATTTGGTGCTACTCCACCAACTGCGTCAATTGAAACAACCGGGATGGCCTCTCCTGGTGCGATCATGATGAAATCTATGTTTCGAACAGGTACTTGAAAAGAGATATGTACTTGTTTGAAATGACGTTGACGAACAACCTCGATTTGCACTATAGGAGTAGTACCACCCACAGCTTCGACAACATCTTTGAGCCATCTAATAGGGTTGATAAGCTGCATTGTATGTAAGTAAATTTAGAAATGTAGTAAAAAATATATGAAAAGAAGGAAAGAATATTACAACGTTAGGAATTGATTTGCGCATTCGATTGCCCAATGGCAAGCCAATGGCGCAATAAAAGTGAAGTCCTGGACGATGAGGCATCCTCGAACATGCCTCCACGTCCACCAAAACCACCGCGGTGGCCACCACCATGACGGCCACCACCACCACGGAACATCTAGTTTTCAAAGATAATTACACCATAAAACATAATAATTCACAAAATGCTCAGAATAATGGAAGAAAATTTACAATTGTTGGTTTAGATCACATGTACATTATTATAAGCAATCATAATATCATATTGCAATTGCATATGGAATCAAAATGGAAAAAGGTAACAATTTTTAATTTGTACCACAATCCCTATCAAATATCATTTATATCCTTAAGCATACTATGATATATATGATAAAATACACCATAGAGTCAATGCTTACATTTATATCCTTAAGCACACTACGGCGCGGGGAGGAGGCTGGCGGGGGGAGGAGGAGGCCGGCGGGGGGAGGAGGAGGAGGGCGCGGGGAAGAGGCTGGCGGGGGGAGGAGGAGGATGGCGTGGGGAGGGCGATGGTGCAGGGTCGAGGACGGTGTGGGGAGGATGATGGCGCGGGGTCGAGGCCGGCGCGGGTAGGACGACGGCGCATGGTCAAGAACGGCACTGGGAGGAAGCAGGCGCGGGGAGGAGGCCGGCACGGGGTCAAGTCCGGTGCGGGGAGGAGGGGAGCTGCGAGTGATCATAGACCCGCGCATGAGGAGGCGGCAGTGCAGATCCGCCATGAGGAGGCAGTGGCATGGGGAGGCGTCGACGTGAGGAGGCGGCGGCGCGAGGAGCAGGCCGGGGACTTCAAAATTTCGGCAGCCTTACAGCGCCTCCCCTGCACTGCTGAAATTTGGCTAAGTCCCGGGCCTCCTCTCGATTTTATAGGAGGGGCATTTCTAGGGGTGGGTGACGCCCCCACCCATCCCTAAAAATTATTTGTAGGTGCGGATAAGGGCCTCACCCGCCCCGAGAAATCATTTTGTGTGATTTTCTTTTTTTCTGAAATTTTGTTTAAAATGTAGAACATAGTAAAATACATCAAATAAAAGTAAAATTTGTACACAAAGGTTACTGTGACCTATAGAACTTAAAAATAATATGAAAAGCATATTTCAGTACAAATTTAGGTTAGGAGTGTGGAAAATAAATGTATGGCTCTCCCACAATAGTATCTCATACAACTCAAGTTATACTTTGTGGTTTTCACACCCTTAAGCATTAAATATAGTGAAATATTCTTGGCATATTTTTTTTCTTGTTCTATAGGTCACAATAATCTCAGGGTACAAGTTTCACCTTTTTTATGTGTTTTGCCATTTTTATGGTTTAAACTATTATTTTTAAGATTAAATTTGAAAATCATTTTTAGGGGCAGGTGACCCGCCCCTGAAAATGGGCCTTATGTTTAGGGGCAGGTTATGGCTTCACCCGCCCCTAAAAATAGGGTTCATTTTCAGGAGCGGGTGACGCCCCCACCCGCTCCTCAAAATACTTTTCTAAAGGCAGGTCAGTTGCTACAGTAACTGAGCTCCATTTGTAGGAGCAGGTTACCTTTCGACCCACCCCTGAAAAAACATAGGGCGTTGCTACAAATTATTTTTTTAGTAGTGCACCATCCAGGTTCTCTATCTCCTCTCGAAACAGCGGCAACGGGGTTACTCCGACCAGATCTGGTGGCCGGGTTAGATCTGGCTGCAGTAGTGGTATTGGCGAATGCCTTCCCCAAGCGAGGTTCAGTGACAGCGGCGAGGGACAAGGGCGAGCTGCATCTGCGGTGGTCTTCCCCCTACCGCAATTGGTGTCACACCCGGTTTTGAAAAGGGAACCAATTGCATCTCAAGGATCAAGTTTCGCACATATGATAGACTATACAAGTGTATATCCAAAGCAATGCCACAACGAAAGAGAGTATCATAGTACTGTATTACATGACCGAGAGTCTTAATCTTAAGCTAATAAATAAATGTTTATAACTAGCAGCGGGCTTCAACTTCACAGGTAGATGACTGAGAGACATACGCCTAGTACTCTTCGAAATCTTCAGGGAAATCCAGGCAATTATCTTGTTCTGAGCAGCATTGGTTTTAATAAAGCAAGCGTGAGTACACTTATGGTTGTTACTCAGCAAGTGGAGTAAATTATATGACATGCAAAGCCAAAATCAAGGAAAAGCTGACATGGTTGACTGCGATGAGCATTTTTAGTTGATCAAGTTTTGTTTAGCAAGCATTAAATAAGTGTAAGTATATACCAACCCTTAAGTAAATAAAAGAGATAAGATAACAACAATAAATAAAGAACATCAATTTAAATTATCTTTAAGTTCGATTATCATGTGAGGGTCCAAGCCGCTCTTAACCGTGAGCACGGATGATATATCAGTTTTCGCTCTACAGAGGTTGTACACTTTACCCACATTTCGTGTTTCCCTTAATGCCCGGGTTTGCAAGGCCCTTAAACACTTCCGAGGTGAGTGGCAGGGATTCACTACGAGGCCTTTACAAAGATTCCCTAACTTATGACAATCCGCTAAGATTTCAACTCAAAGCGGTCATAACCCTCTCTAACCAAGACCATATCACACCCTCAAGAGGACCGAGCTACACCCCGACGATGCAACCCCTCTTGCCCTGTCGGTAAGATTATCATAAGCTAAAGTTTCTAATTAATTAGCCAAGACTAGAGCCATGTAGTACTGTGGTTGCACTATTTTTCTGGGTGGTTCTCCATGTTCCAATTAATAAAATGATCTTAATTATCACCATAAAAGTAGTGTAGAACATGAGTAAACCTGTGTAGCATGATTTTTAGGTTATCCAACCGAAGTCTAAGTAAGAGCAACTAGCATAGCTACAACATAAATATAATAACTCAGGTTTAATCAAGAAAGATCAAAAGAAACTAGGCACATCCTTAGTTTAGGATCCATCATATTCTAGACACATACATGCATATAAAGTAAATATGTATATTTATAATGTTATTGGGACTGAAGTATGATCAAGGACCACTTGCCTTCATCAAAGAACTACTGCTGCTCGGGAACGTCTTCAAAACTTTGCTCTTGCAGACCCTCGAACTGCGCACCGTCTATTGTAACACACAAGTACATACAAACAAATAAATACAATAAATAAGAAACAGTACACCAAGTAATATGAACAGAGCAAAACATCGCTATAAAGCTACTATATGTGTTGTAAGGGTCGCGTGAGCGCGAGAATCGATGAAAACAAAGTTAAAACAGAGAAGTTATGGCTAAAACATGATTCTAGGAGCTTATTTGTGGAAGATTTGAAACCAGAAGGGCTCTGAATGAAGAAACCGAGAGCTAGAACATAATTAGACCTTAGATCTAGGGTTTAAATTGCGAAATAGAAGGGTTAGGGACTACGGGTTCTATTTTTGGAAAAGACAGGGGCCTAAACTGAAGAAAAAGGATCTATTCGCGAGTACTTTTGAACTGACGTGGACTGCGGGTTGATTTTCAAGAGAACTCAAGGGCTAAAGTGCAAAATCGCTCGGGTTGACCGGTATCTGGTTTACTTGACTCGGGTTGGATCTAATCTAACCCGTTGGATCGGGATCCAACGGCCAGGGACGACTGGAGGCTCGGGCGGGGCAGCGCTGGTCACCGGCAGTGAGGGCAGCGGCAGGTGGCGGCGGCTCACCGGATAAATGCGTAAACGCGTTTCCAGACACGGCTTAGGCTCGGGTTTGGCCTGGGAGAAAGAGAGCGAGGAGAGGAGCGCATCTAGGGGCTCGGGAAAAGGTGATGGTGGCCGGAGACGGAAGCCAGCGGTGAGACACGGCTCGGGGCAACGACGAGTGATTTGCGTGCACGGGAGGGTGGGGAAACAGGGGATAATTGGCCAGCGATGATCCTTACCCCCGGCGGAGCTCTGGCGGTGGCTTGCGGCGGCAGAGAAGTGGCATAGTGGCGAATGGCCGAGGCGTGGAGACGGCGGTGACGGAATAACTCTCGCGGCTTAGGGTTTCGGGCGATGGCGGTAGCTACGGCTTGGGGAAAACCTAGGGCACGAGGGTGGCGGCTTTATAGGGCGGCCGAGGTGCCTTGGCGTGCGGGCCCGAGACGCCGCATGGGCGGGGCATCGCCAAACTACGGCCAGACTCGGGCTCAAGTCCGAGCCTAGCGCGAGGAAGGGAAGGCCCCGACAGGCGGGACCCGCCTACCAGCGAGAGGGGGAGGGAAGGGAGAGGGAGGCATAGGCAGTTTGGGCCGGGGAGGGAGAGAGCAGGCTGGGCCGCGCAGAAAGAAGGGAAAGAAGGGGCCGAGCCAGCTGGGCCGGCTGGGCTATGCGGGAAAGAGGGAGAAGAGAAGGATAAAGAGAAGAGAGAGTGGGCCGGGCCCAAAGAAGAAAAGAGAGAGAAGAAAAAATGAAATGCTTTCAATTGCATTTGAAATTTGAATTTGAAATTTAAATTCAAATGGAAGGCAAACAATAAAACAAAGCAATACGGCATGAAATGCAGAAAACCTATATTTCCTTATATTTCTTTTTATGGTTAAGTAAATTACTATTAATTCACGGTAAATGCTCTAAAATCAAAATGATGGAATAAAAACCTTATCGATCCTAAAAGAAATCTAGCAAAATTTATTTAGGTTTATAATTTGAAAATTAGGGTGTTACAATTGGCCCTGCCCCACGGCGCCGAGGAAGATAGGCTGGCACTAGATCAAGGCTATTATGCGCTAGATCCACTAGGGCGTAGGAGTGCTAGCCGTACAGATGACCAGATCGATGCTCCGACAAGGCCACCGCGCATTGACATCACCTTTAAGTGTACCGCAGGTAGAAGTGGTGGGGCGAAATTTATGCAGAGAGGGCAGAGGAGTGGGGGAGCGACAAGGGGTGCCATCCTTGGTGGCAACCTTGGTGCTGGCCCATGAGGCACATGCTTCGGCGGCTCCGGTGCATGATGCATGACGGTGACGCACACCAAGGATGATCCGCTGCGCGTGTGACGGAAACTGACTCTAGGGTCAAAAGCTGTGATGCATACATGTAACCGTTAAGGGTTTGTTCGGTTGGGTGGGAGTTGAAGAGGATTAGTGGGTCAGGAGCAATTCAATTTAAACCAAGTCAAAATCCCCATCAATTCTCTCCAATCATCCCCCTGAAACCCAAACAGTGCGATGTGGCTACGGCAGCTGCTCGGGGAAGCACGGTGAGGTGAGGCATCCATGGACTGAGGACTAAGACACAAGCGACGGCCCAAACTGGTGGTGCAAGGAATGGACATGAGGAGTGCAGCCTGAGCACCGACTGTTATGACTGCAGCAGCAGTAATGGTACATGGACGAAAGGTGCTCTGGCACTACTAGGGGTGTATCCAGGTAAGTGTCACACCCGGTTTTGGAAAGGCACCGAATGCATCTCATATGTGCGCCAGGATCAAGTTCCACACATATGATAGACGATAAAAGTTTATATCCGAAACAATATCATAACGAAAGAGAATATTATAGCACTTTATTATATGACTGAAAGTCTTAATCTTAAGCGAATAAATAAACATTTAAAACTAGCTACGGACTTCAACTTCACAGGCCGATGACTGGGAGACATACGCCTAGAATTCCTCAAAATCTTTAGGGAACTCCGGACAATTATGTTATTCTGAGCAGCATTGGTTTTAATAAAGCAAGCGTGAGTACATTTATGGTTGTTACTCAGCAAGTGGAGTAAACTATATGACATGCAAGGCCATAAACAAGGAATAGCTGACATGATTTGACTGCGATAAGCATTTTTAGTTGACCAAGTTTTATTTAGCAAGCATTAACTAAATGTAAGTATATACCAACACTTAAATAAATAAAAGAGATAAGAACAACAGCATAAAGAAAGAAAATCAATTTAGATCATCTTTAAGTTCAATTATCATGTGAGGGTCCAAGCCGCTCTTAACCGTGAGCACGGGTGATATATCAGTTTTCACTCTGTAGAGGTTGTACACTTTACCCACAACTCGTGTTTCCCTTGATGCCCAGGTTTGCAAAGCCCTTAAACACTTCTGAGGTGAGTGGCAGGGATTCACTATGAGGCCTTTACAAAGATTCCCTAACTTGTGACAATCCGCTAAGGTTTCAAGTCAAAGCGGTCATAACTCTCCCTAATGAGGAAGTGCCTTAGCCAAGAACCACATATCATAATATCTCAAGAGGATCGAGCTATACCCAGACGATGCAACCCCTCTTACCCTTTTGGTAAGATTATCATAAGCTAAAGTTTCTAATTAATTAGCCAAGACTAGAGCCATGTAGTATTGTGGTTGCACTATTTTCTTGGGTTGTTCTCCATATTCCAATTAATGCAATGATCTTAAATTTATTACCATAAAAGTATTCCAGAACATGAAGTAAAACAATTGTAGCATGATTTTCAGGTTATCCAACCAAAGTCTAAGTAAAAGCAACTAGCATAGCTACAACATAAATATAACAACCGAGGCTTAATCAAGGAAGTTCAGAAGAACTAGGCATATTCTTAGTTTGGGACCCATCATATTATAGACACATGCCTGCATATAAAGCAAATGTGTATATTTATAAGTTTTTAGGACCGGAATATGATCAAGGACCACTTGCCTTCTTCAAAGTGCTGCTGCTGCTCAGGGATGTCTTCAAAGCCTTGCTCTTGTGGACCCTTGAACTGCGCACCGTCTATCGCAACACACAAGTACATACAAACAAACAAGTATAATAAATAAAAAATAGTACACCAAACAATATAAATAGAGCAAAACAACATTATAAAACTACTGTACATGTTGCAAGGATCATGTGAGCGCGAAAATTGATGAAAACGGAGTTAAAACGGAGAAGTTATGGCTAAAACATGATTCCAAGGGCTTATTTGTAGAAGATTTGAAACTAGAAGGGCTCTGGGAACCAAGGGGTAAAACAAAAATAAACCTTAGATCTAGGGTTTAGATTGAAAAACAGAGGGGCTAGGGACGATGGGTTCTATTCTAGAAAAAGACAGGAGCTAAAACAGAAGAAAAGGGATCTGTTTACCATGGACCGCGGGTTGATTTCAATAAAACTTAGGGTTTCTTTTGCGAAAAGGTCTAGGGTTTGACCAGTACACGGGTTTTTACTCGGGTTAGATCTAATCTAACCTGTCGGATCGGGATCCGACGGCTACGCGGGGCTGGGGCGGCATGGGCGGGTGCTAGCGCCGGCGGCGGCGGCTCATGGCGGTGGGCGGCATGGGCGGGCGCTAGCACCGGCGGCGACGGCTCACGGCAGTGGGCGGCGTGGATTCGCCGGACTTGGCCGAAAACATCCGTCCGGGCTCGGTTTCAAGCGTGGGCTGTGCGGGGAGAACGCGGGCGCTATGGGGAATACATCTAGGGGCTCGATTTGGCAAGACTGGGGCTGGAGAGGGGCGCACAACGGTGGCGCGCGCCCGTGGAGCTTCGGTGAGGAATCGCACATGCGGGAAGGCAGGGAAGAGGAGGAAAAGGGGCCGGCGATGCTGCTTACCGCAACATGGAGCTCCTGCGGCACTTGCCCAATAGCAGAAAGTGGCGGAGCGGCGGCGCGTCGGGCAGCTGAGGTGTGGCGGCGGTGGGCTTTCGTGGCTAGGGTTTGCGAGGCGAGGGCGGTGGCTACAGGTTGAGGGGATCGACGGTGCGGGGCGGCGGCTTTATAGGGGCGGCCGAGGGGGCCTTGACGTGCGGGCCCGGGGCACCGCGAGGGCGGAGGTGGCATCGTGCCGCGGCTAGACTTGGGGTCGAGCTCAAGTTTGGCTCGAGGTTAGGGACAGACCTGACGGGCCGCTGGCGGTGAAGGAGAGAGGGAGAGAATTAAACGGACTAGGCCGCTGGGTTGGGAGAGAGGGGGCAACGTGGCTAGCGGGGCTGGGCTGCGCGGGAGAAAGGAGGGAAGAAGAGGTTGGGCCGGCTGGGCTGGGCCATGCGGGGGAGAAAAAGAAAAGAGAGAGGGGAAGAAGTGAAGGAAATGGGCCAGGCCAAAAGAGAAAGGGGGAAAAAGAAATGCATTCAAATGCATTTGAATTTGAATTTGAAATTTAAATTCAAATGGAAGACAAGCAATGAAACAATGCAATGTGGCATAAAATGCACAAGACCTATATTTCCTTATATTTCTTTTTATGGTTAAGTAAATTATTGTTAATTCACGGTAAATGTTCTAAAATCAAAAGAATGGAATAGAAACCTTATGGATCCAGAAGATAATCTAGCAAAGTTTATTTAGGTTCCTAATTTGAAAATTAGGGTGTTACAAACCTACCCCCCTTAAAAGGAATCTCGTCCTCGAGATTCGGCTGGGCTAGCAAAGAGCTGGGAAAATTCTGCCTGTAACTCGTCCTCTCATTCCCAAGTAGCCTCATCCTCTGCATGGTGACTCCATTGAACCTTACACATCCGAATCCTCTTACTCCGGGTGATTCTTTCCAATGTGTCCAGGATTTTGACTGGGTATTCTGTGTAAGTCAAATTATCCTGCACATTCAACTCCTCCAGTGGCAACTGTTCCTCTGGTACCCTCAAGCACTTTTTCAACTATGATATGTGGAACATGTTGTGCACAGCTGATAGTCGCGTAGGTAGCTCTAGCTGGTAAGCTACCTCGCATTTCCATTCTAAGATCCTGAACGGGCCAATGTAACAAAGTGACAACTTCCCTTTGACTTTGAACCTGCGCAAACCTCTAATAGGTGACACTTTCAGATACACGAATTCTCCTTCTTCAAAAGTCAACTCCCGTCGTCAAGTATCTGCGTAACTTTTCTGCCTCGACTGAGCTACTTTCAGATTCTCACAGACAACCTGCACCTGTTGTTCAGCCTCTTTAATGATCTCAGGCCCGAACAACTGACTTTCACCTGTCTCACTCCAATACAACGGAGTTCTGCACTTCCTGCCATACAATGCCTCAAACGGTGCCATCTTCAAACTGGCCTGATAACTATTATTATAAAAGAACTCTACAAACGGCAAACTCTTATCCCAGCTGCCTCCATGTTTTAGGGCACACGCCCTAAGCATATCCTCTAACACCTGATTTGTCCTTTCTGTCTGCCTATCAGTCTGTGGATGATAAGCGGAGCTGAAATTCAACTTCATGTCAATTGACTCATGCAACTTCTGTTTGACACTATCTTCTTAGGTACCCCATGCAAACACACAATTCGGGAGATATATAACTCTGCTAATCGTGCCCCTGTGTAGGTAGTCTTTACTGAAATGAAATGAGCTACCTTGGTCAAATGATCCACTATGACCCATATAGAACCATAACCATCTCATGTGCATGGCAATCCCATGATGAAATCCATACCAATTTCTTCCTATTTCCATTCTGGCACCTTCAATGGCTATAAAAAACTGGCTGGTCTCTGATGTTCTGCCTTGACTCTTTGACACACATCACACAGTGCCACATGAGCTGCAACATCACGCTTCATGCCATACCACCAATATCTCTCCTTCAAATCCTGATACATCTTTATACTACTAGGATGGATGGAATAAGCCAAGTCATGAGCTTCCTACAAAATTTTCTCACGAAGGTGATCCGCATCGGGCACACATATCCTCTTTCGGAACCACACAGTTCCATGTTCATCTTCAGCGAAGTCAGCTGCCTTGCCTGCTTCTATCATCTCTTTTATCTCCTGAATCTTAGCATCCTCAAGCTGACCCTTTCGTATCTCCTGTTCAAGAGTCGGCTCCACTTCTATAGTAATCCCTTCTGTATGAGCAATGAACCCAAGGTTGAGTTGTTCGAACTCCTTATACAATTCCCGAGGCATCTGGCTAGCCATTGTCGCATTCACATAGCTCTTGCGACTCAAGGCATCGGCAACCACATTTGCCTTCCCTGGATGATAGTGTATCTCCAGGTCATAGTCCTTGATAAGCTCTAACCATCTTCGCTGTCTTAGGTTGAGGTCATTATGAGTGAAAATGTACTTCAGACTCTTGTGGTCGGTTTATATCTGACATTTGTGAACCCTTAAATAGTGCCTCCATATCTTTAGAGCATGTACCACTGCTGCTAACTCCAGATCGTGTGTGGGATAATTCTGCTCATGTTTCCTGAACTGTCGAGATGCATATGCAATCACGTGTCCCTCTTGCATCAATACACAACCAAGACCTTGTTTAGAAGCATCATAGTAGATGTCGAAACTCTTGTGAATATCAGGCATAACCAATACTGGGGCGGTAATCAACCTTTTCCTAAACTCATCAAAACTATTCTGACATGCCTCTGACCATATAAACTTCTTTTCTTTCCCTAGTAGTGAAGTAAGGGGTTTCACTGTGTTTGAGAAGCCTCCTATAAACCTCCTATAATATCCTACGAGTCCTAAGAAACTCTGGATCTCTGACACTAGTGTTGGCGGTTCCCACTTCAACACATCTCTGACCTTCCCTAGATCCACTGCAGTACCTCCGTCTGTGATAACATGACCAAGAAACGAGACCTCACTCAACCAGAATTCACACTTGCTGAGCTTGGCATACAACTAATTTTCTCTAAGTTTCTGCAGAACAAGCCTCAAATGTTCCTCGTGTTCCTCCTCATTCTTGGAGTACACCGAAATATCATCAATGAACACCACAACGAACTTGTCAAGATACTCCATGAACACTTTATTCATCAGATACATGAAGTAAGTTGGAGCATTAGTCAACCCAAATGACATTACTGTATATTCATAAAGTCCGTATCTGGCAGTGAAAGCTATCTTGGCAATATCTGAGGGTCGTATCCTCAGCTGATGATACCCTAACCTCAAATCAATCTTAGAGAATACTTTGGTTCCCTTCAGCTAATCAAACAGGTCTTCTATACGAGGCAACGGACATTTATTCTTGAAGGTAACCTCGTTTAATGCTCTATAATCTACACATATTCTCTATGTACCATCCTTCTTTTCAACGAATATCATGGGTGCTCCACAAGGTGAAGAACTAGGACAAATGAACCGCTTATCTAGCAATTCTTTTAGCTGTTTCTTAAGTTCCTCTAATTCACCGACTGACATTCTATATGGTCTCTTAGCAATAGGTGTAGTACCAGGTAAAAGATCTATGAGGAATTCCATGTCACGTTCAGGTGGCATACCTGGAAAATCATCGGGGAAGACATCCGGTACTCACACACCACTCTAATGTCCTCAATAGATTCTGCCTTCAGCTGATTTGTTGCAGAGTCTGCTGAGGATGGAAGTGTTGCAACAAACTCAAATCGTTCACCTTCCGGGCTCGTGAGGATCACTGACCTCTTGGCACACTGAATAACTGCGTCAACCTTGCTCAGCCATCCCATCCTGAGTATGATGTCAATCCCTTTAGAATCTAGAACTATGAAGTTGACACAAAATTCCCTATCCACGATCTTGAAATTGACACCGAGACACTGATACATGGCCTTCATATTGTGGCAGAACCAATCCGCTTGAATTATTCCGGCTCAAGTGCGCTAGTCATCACTATACAGGCGATACTAACTCAACGCACTTCAAACGGAACAACCCATTGGTCTGTCGGGTCACCGCCCGATTCAACCACGGTTACACAGGATCGAGGTAGGTTTACCTCGCACGAAGGCGAGTTTACAATCACACAACAGCTCACTAGGTTTATTTCACAGAAATATTAAACATTATTACAATCTATTTCAAACTTAAAGTAAACTTATATAAACATTGTTTAAAACCACAAGCTATGCAAGCTTGTTCAGAGTCACAGTGGAAGAAATTAACACGCGACTACACACGTCGCGAAAGTTGACACCACGCTCAGCCCGAAACATGGCGTCATTCCGGAGGGTCATTGCCAGCCGGGGACGGGTCCCACTCCATGAACCAGCCAAACGGAATAGAGAATGGCCAGGCTAGACTATCTGTTTGGTTCTTATAGGCCATACCTGAAAGACAGACTAGCAAGACTGAGTATGCTAATACTTAGCAAGACTTAACTGAGATTGGGTATACTTAGCCCGAAGCTAGACCATGGAGGATTGAGAGGTTCTGGTTTTCTTTTTGCTGAAAAGCAACAAAGAGTATGATCTAACTTTCATATTTTAGCTCTCAAATTCTAGTTTCATTAACCATTCTAGGTAAGCACCTATACTTAGACAAGCAAGGTAGAGATTAGCATCCATCAAGATTATTCCAACAATAGTTACCGTTCTTACTCTATGTGGCAGAAGGAGCAAGCAGTCTCAATCTCCGCGAGAAATGGACGATTCTAAATCGAGTTTCATAAACTTGCAAGGGATCCTAACTCACACGTTCAGAAACTTAACTTTCCGAACAACCGTTCCTATCATATTCCGGGTTATGGATCAGGGCCACCACAATCGACTGTAGGACCATACGCACATCATGTGCGGGACGTACCTCTACAGCGCGACTGTATGACCATACTCCCGTCCGCTGTATGGAACGTATTCCCACACGTCGGTGCGTGTGTGCAACAGAAACCAATATATCAAGTGGTGGGGATAAGTCCATTCGCCGGGCAAATCAGGTAATAGGCTTACCACGTACCATATTTACGGCATGTGGCTAGTACTTTCAAACACTTGACCACAGCTACCACACACTGCGACCTTATCAACTTTTATCAACACAGACGGGGTAACCTTTCAAGTCATGATACTGCACATAACCTCATCCATCATCCTTATAGTGATTGCAGAATAGTAAATATTCAACTCCTATATCGCGCGAGTGACAAGAAGTCACTCGACTTCTGCCGATCCTATTAGCAGAGCATCTATTCGATAAGGACTCAGGCACAATACATAGATTCCTAAGATCTATGCATTTAGGGTTCCATTTCAACTCCTAGACTTAATGCATAATATAGATATATAAGTATAAAACTGTATAAGTGTAGTAATTTAAAAGGCAACATATCAGGTGCAAACTAGGCTGTCCGTGCAAACCCGTGCAAACCAACTAACAAAAGTCGCAATAAATTCTCAAAAAATTGTGTATATACTTCATAGCCTTCCTTACCACTATATAAAATTTCAAGTTCAAATTCATCATATGTTAGGAGATACAAAAAAGAGAAAGTTTTAAGAGTTTTCTCTTTTATTTATCTCTCAGAATTTTCTCTTTTTAGTATCTCTTAACATATGATGAATTTGAACTTGAAATTTTATACAGTGGTAGAGTAGTCTATGAAGTATATACATAATTTGTTTGAGAATTTTTTGCAACTTTTGTTAGTTGGTTTGCATGGAGTTTGCATGGATACCCTGGTTTGCACCTGATATGTTGCCAATTTAAAATACTGGGTTATGCATCGGGGCTTGCCTTCTTGAGTGGGGCTGGAGTCAGGGATGTCAAAGACTTCCAAACCTTGGTTAGGGGCTTCAGTTAAATCCTCGACGACGTTCACCTGGTCTTCAGAAAACCTTTGCTCGGGCTCCTGGATTAGCTCGTAGACTCCGTTGTCGAGTGTCGCTGACTCTACATGATATGCAATGATTTGAATTAGGTGGTTCTTTAGTTAAGAATTTAACTTCATGATAAAGTTGCAATCTAACAAATTGATAAACACAACTTCACAAAACAAGAAATTTTAATTCAAACCTACTATTTGTATCTTAATTCAATTATCATAATTAATTGGATTAATTGAATTAGGTTAACAAGTTTGACTTTTATTTTGAAATCCACAAAGGCTATGACGTTGAATTTTTGTGGGTAAGCTTACTTCTAACAGATGAGCTTACTATGAATGTTTCATAAATTTCTGAAAAGAGAAACTAAAGCAATTGAATTAAGTTCAAATTTCAAGTTTAAATTCAAACCTTTGGCAAAATAGTGCCATAAATTCTTGAAAGATTTACTATGAACTACTGAATTACAGAACATCACATGGTAAAAAGATCTAAGCATGAAAACCTTATTAACATGCTTGAATAAATTTAAACCATTTCAAGCTTGATTTGCATAAGTTTAAATTAGATTAAGCTAGGGTTCAGTACTGCAAGTGAAGTTTTTATATAAGCTTACTTACAACTTAACTAGGCTACACACCAAAAATCACAAGCAATAGAGCTAGCATGCAAAATTTACAAATAAGATACCCTTTTGCTAAACTTTAAAATAACTCAAAAAAACATTTGGTTTCGAACCAGACTCTAATAACCAAAGTTGTAGAGGTAAACTTTTGGAGTACAACAAAACTAGTTTGACAATTTTTGGATTTTTCTACAAATTCCTATAGATTTTCAAAGTTGGCTGATTTGAAATGGGGGTACTGATTTTTCACAAAAGGCCCCTGGTCAGATAGAAATCCTTGCAATTGGGTCCTTGGCTGGATTTTATAGAGAAGCCGATCAACGGTGACGAAATTCCGGCGAGGGGGCTCACCGGCGCCGAGGGGAAAGTGGGGGAAAAGGTTTAGGAGCTCACGGCGGTCACGGGGGTGGCCAGTGTTGAGGAAGAGAGGGGCTGAAACGGCGAGACGATGGCGAACAGGGGTGGGCGGCGGGGCTCCAAGGGACGACGGCGGCGTTCCGGTGGCCGGAGTGCAGGAGAGTGGTGGGGAAGTGGCTAGAAAGCTTCCATGCGATGATGTGGTGCTGGTGGTGTGCTTGGCAGGGGCTGAGAGGCGGCGGAGCGTCGGGACGACGGCGAGACTGAGCGGCGGCGGAGCTCGAGCTCACCGGCGTTGTGGTCCGGGCTGCGCGAGTGTGGGAAAGTGAAATTGGACGGGTCTGTGAGCCTCAGTGGGTTGCGCGGGTGCTATTGGGGTGTTGGATCGCGGGTGGGAGGCGGTGGAGGCGGTTGACGACGGCGGGCAGGAGCTGCGGCGGAGCTCCGGTGAGGAGTAGCGCTCGGGAAGAAGGAAGACAATGGAAATGTGAGTGCGTGAAGGCAAGAGTGAGTTCACTGGGAGCTCAGGGACGTGCTTCAAGTCGAGGAGGAGGCACGGCGAGCGAGAGCAGGTGCTGGCAAGCCGGCGGGAGGCGTGGCGCTCTCGGAAGGCCGGGCAGGCGGTGGGCGCGGCGCTGGAGGGCACGTGGCGCAGGATTAAGCGGCGCGGGGGCAGCTGGGGCTCGGGAAAACGGCCGGCGGGCGGCTGTCGGGCGCAGAGAGAAAACAGAGAGAGGGAGGGGCTGGAGGTAGACGATGAGGACTAGTCTACAATTTTCCAAAAATGCAGGGACTCCACTGTAAAGCCAAAACCACTTTCAAACCATAGATCAAATGAAAATGTGCCCAAAAGCAAAAGTGTAGAGCTTAACAAGATCTAAAACTTTGCTTTAAGGTTCAGTTTCAAAAGAGTTAAGGATTTGAATCTATTTTAAAACTTGGTAAAATTTTAAACTTCAGAGAAATCCTATTTAAAATCTACACTCCAATTGAATCCTTAGGGTAGTTTCACTTCTATCTATGGTTTAAAAGTAAGTTATTGCCTTTTTGCAAAACAACCTTCACATGTTTTGATTTTTTTCCTACCACTCACACACATTTTGCACAAAAGGACCTGAACTTTTCATACTTACAAAAATACCCTTTTCCCTTTGCATTTAAGTCTTTAAACACACATACAAGATCAAACACATAAACTTCATACTAGAATCTAGTGTGTTTTAATCCCAAGTACCATAATGTCATAGCCTTTCCCCCTAAAATGAATCTCATCCCGAGATTCCGGAACAGGATGGAATCTAACGATCAAATTTGGGAGTTGGCTTGAAGGAAGTCTGGAAAGTTATTGTGAAGATATGACACGGTTTCCCAAGTCGCTTCTTCTTCAGTGTGATGGTCCCACTGAATTTTGAACATCCTCATGGTTTCTCTTCTAGTACTTCTCTCTTTGGTGTCTAGTACTTTGATCGGATGCTCGGTATAAGATAGATCCAGTTGGATTTCACTAGATTGGGAATCGATGATCTCGGTAGGAATTTTGACGCACTTCCTAAGTTGAGATACATGGAAGATATCATGAATGGCCGCTAGTTGAGGAGGAAGTTGAAGACGATAAGCTACGGGTCCACAAACTTCGATGATTACAAAGGGTCCAATATATCGAGGAGCAAGCTTCCCTTTTATGCCAAACCCTTGAATACCTCGAGTAGGAGATACTCGAAGATATACGAAGTTTCCAACCTGGAACTGTAATGGTCGCCTTCGTATGTCAACGTAGCTTTTCTGTCGAGATTGGGCTGCTTTTAGATTATTCTAAATAGTCTTCACCTTTTTCTCTGCTTCAGTGACAAGGTCGGGTCCAAAGATTTTACGCTCGCCGGTTTGTGACCAACTCAAAGGAGTTCGGCATCGGTGACTGTATAATGCTTCAAATGGAGCCATCTTGAGACTTGTCTGATAACTATTATTGTAGGAAAATTCTGCCAGCGATAAGCATTTATCCCAATTCTTGTCGTATTGAAGTGTGCAGGCTCTAAGCATATCTTCTAGAATCTGATTTATCCTTTTCGTTTGCCCGTCTGTCTGAGGATGATATGCAGAGCTTCGGTTTAACTTAGTTCCAAGAGCATGTTGAAGTTGCTCCCAGAATTGAGTGATGAATTGCACTCCACGATCAGAAATGATCGTCTTAGGCAGTATGGAGATGAACGATTTGATCTAGATACATCTCAGCATACTTTTTGGCGTTGTAAGTAGTATGCACGGGAAGGAAATGGGCGGTCTTGGTTAATCGATCAACGATTATCCAAATAGAGTCATGCCTTTGGGAGGTGTTGGGTAAGCCAACGATGAAATCCATGCTGATATCCTCCCACTTTCAAGAGGGAATTGATAAAGGTTGAAGAATACTAGTAGTTTTTAGATGACTGGCCTTAAGCCTTTGGCAGATATCACACTCCGAGACATATCTTGCAATTTCTCGCTTCATGCGAGTCCACCAGAAGTTCTGTTTCAAATCTTGGTACATCTTGGTACTACCGGGGTGCATAGAGAATTTGGACAGATGGACCTCGTCCAATATCTTCTTACAAAGCTTATGGTCCTTGGGTACAACGACACGCTCGTTAAACCATAGAATCCCTTCGGGATCTACTTGAAAGCACTTGTACTTTTCTTCTACTTGTGCTAACTTTTGGTTGATGATTCTGATCCCTTTGTAATGCTGTTGTGCCAGGACGATGTTATCCCTAAGTGTAGCTTCAATTGAGAGATGGTTCAAGCTATCTTGAGGAATGATCTCTAGATTTAGCTTCCTCATCTCCCAACAAAGAGTCTCATTGGAAGCCTCAACTGACAAGCAAGAGCAATGTGCCTTGCGGCTAAGTGCATCCGCAACAATGTTGGCCTTGCTTGGATGATAGTGTACTTCTAGATCATAATCCTTGATAAGCTCTAGCCAACATCTTTGCCTCATATTTAGATCTGCTTGCGTGAAGATGTACTTGAGGCTTTTATGGTCAGTATAGATATGGCACTTTGTACCCATCAGATGATGTCTCCAAATCTTAAGTGCATGGATAACGGCTGCGAGTTCAAGATCATGAATAGGATAGTTCTGTTCATGAGTCCTGAGTGCTCGCGATGCATAAGCAATCACTCGGTTGTCTTGCATAAGCACACAACCAAAAATCACAAGCAATAGAGCTAGCATGCAAAAGTTACAAATAAGATACCCTTTTGCTAAACTTTAAAATAACTCAATAAAAGATTTGGTTTCGAACTAGACTCTAATAACCAAAGTTGTAGATCTAAACTTCTGGAGTACAACAAAATTGGTTTGACAATTTTTGGATGTTTCAACAAATTCATATGGATTTTCAAAGTTGGCTGATTTGAAATGGGGGGTACTGATTTTTCACAGAAAGGCCCCTGGAAAGACTGAAATCCTTGCAATTGGGTCCTTGGCTGGATTTTACAGAGAAGCCGATCGACGGCGACCAAATTCCGGTGAGGGGGCTCACCGGCGGAGAGGGGAAAGTGGGGGAAAAGGTTCAGGAGCTCACGGCGGTCACGGTGGTGGCCGGTGTTGAGGAAGAGAGGGGGTGAAATGGTGAATCGACGGCGAACAGGGGCGGGCGGCGGGGCTCCGAGGGACGGCGGTGGTGTTCTGGTGGCCGGAGTGCAGGAGAGCGCGCGGGGAAGTGGCTAGAAAGCTTCCACGCGATGATGTGGTGCTGGTGGTGTGCTTGGCAGGGGCTGACAGGCGGCGGAGCGTCGGGATGACGGCGAGACCGAGCGGCGACGGAGCTCAAGCTCACCGGCGTTGTGGTCCGGGCTGCGAGAGTGTGGGAAAGTGAAATTGGATAGGTCTGTGAGCCTCAGTGGGTTGAGCGGGTGCTATTGGAGCACTGCATCGCGGGTGGGAGGCGGCGGAGGCGGCTGACGATGGCGAGCAGGAGCTGCGGCGGAGCTCCGGCGAGGAGTAGTGCTCGAGAAGAAGGAATACAGTGGAAATGTGAGTGCGTGAAGGCAAGAGTGAGTTCACTGGGAGCTCAGGGACGTGCTTCAAGTCGAGGAGGAGGCACGGCGAGCGAGAGCAGGTGCTGGCAAGCCGGTGGGAGGCATGGCGCTCTCGGGCGTCGCCGGCGCGACGTGGAGGGGCGAGGAGGGGCCAGCGGAGGCGGGGCAGGCGGTGGGCGCGGCGCTGGAGGGCACGTGGCGCAGGATTAAGCGGCGCGGGGGTAGCTGGGGCTCGGGAAAATGGCCGGCGGGCGGCGGTCGGGCGCAGAGAGAAAACAGAGAGAGGGAGGGGCTGGAGTTAGATGATGAGGACTAGTCTGCAATTTTCCAAAAATGCAGGGACTCCACTGTAAAGCCAAAACAACTTTCAAACCATAGCTCAAATGAAAATGTGCTCGAAAGAAAAAGTGTAGAGCTTAACAAGATCTACAACTTTGCTTTAAGGTTCAGTTTCAAAAGAGTTAAGGATTTGAATCTATTATAAAACTTATCAAAATTTTAAACTTCACAAAAATCCTATTTAAAATCTACACTCCAATTGAATCCTTAGGGTAGTTTCACTTCTATATGTGGTTTAAAAGTAAGTTCTTGCCTATTTGCAAAACAACCTTCACATGTTTTGATTTTTTTCCTACCACTCACACACATTTTGCACAAAAGGATCTGAACTTTTCATACTTACAAAATACCTTTTCCCTTTGCATTTAAGTCTTTAAACACACATACAAGATCAAACACATAAACTTCATACTAGAATCTAGTGTGTTTTAATCTCAAGTACCAGAATGTCACACATATTCCCCCAGGTGAACTAACTAGCATGTGGTTTGACATAGTATGTACGAGATTGCCATGTTTCGCAACAAACTGAGCAGAAATAGGGGAACGCAATGCTCCAGAATCAAATAAAACTAATGCAGGGGCTGAGTTGACTAGGAACATACCGAACACAAGATCTTGAGCCCCCTGAGCGGTCTCCACGGCCACATGATTCACACGCCCGCGGACGTAGTTTTGCTGGCCCTTATTGTTCTGCGGCGTCTAGTTGTTGTTTCTAGGCTGTTGCTGCTGTGGGGTCTGCCTCTGTCCACTGTTGTTGAACTGGCTTGGACTATTCTAAGCGTTCCTTTTGGGACAACCGTTGGCATAGTGTCCAGTCTCACCATATCTGAGGCACGTGTTACCATCAGCGGGAACAGGGGTGTTGTTCCTCATAGGTGTTCCAGTGGGTGTGTTTTGGCGATTATGCGGGAAACTAGGGCGCTGCACTGATTAACCAGCACACTAAGCTTGCTGCTGTTGGTTCTGCTGGTTGGGGCGCTGGTATTGATTCTGCCCACAGTTGACATTCTGTCCTCCAGTGTGGAAAGGTGTTCCTTGCGGGGGGCGCGAAATAAGGGCGTGAGTTGTTACTGAACTACCCTGGCGACTCAAACTTCCTCTTTTGCTTACCCATCTCCTTGCGAGCATGCTCCACCATGATGGCATTGTCCACCATCTTCTGGAAGTTCTCATAGGTTTACACCATCACTTGATATTTGATAGGACCAATCAGACCATCCCTGAAGTGATCCTGTTTCTCTTCATCATCCGCTACTTCTGCGGGAGCATAGTGAGACAGCAGGATGAACTTGTCCCGGTACTCACTCACAAACATTTCTCCCTGTTTCAATGCAAGGAACTCTTGCTTCTTGAGCTTCATCAGACCTTTGGGTATGTGCTGCTCCCTGAGCTGCGGTGTCATGAGCTGCGGTGTAAGCATCCCACCAATCTGCCGCGGTTCCTTCCAATATGCCTGAAGCATACAGGACCTTCTCCCTCTTAGTACACTGGATGATGTTCAGCATCTTTTCCACTATCTTGATCCAGTCATCAGCTTGCAGAGGATCAGGTGAGTTAGAAAATGAAGGAGGTTTGTTGGTCATGAATTCTCTATGCCTGTCTCTAGCTGGCGATGGTGCCGGTGGTGGAGCTTGGTTCATCTAGGCCTACATGTTGGCGATAGTATTCGCCATGTTGGTTAGGAGCTGAGTCTGGGCGGCAAGAAACTGCTCCATCCCTACTGGTGGCGTCTGGTACTCTTGACTTTGCTGAGGATCGGGGTTGGTGTTGTTGCTTCTTTCATGACGTGGTACTACAGGCTGATCAACCCCTGACCCAGACCTGGTGTTCACCATCTGATCGGTTAGAAAAATAAGACTCATGAAATCAATCATGGAAAAAGGATAGGAGCAAGGATAAGATGAAGATAGTAAATAAAATAGATAACCCCAAGCTTTACTAAACTATCTATCTATATTAGAAACTTGATGTAACTGTGGTCATTGCTCCACAATTCATCGCATTCATTACAAAGATCCAACTCAAATTGTTCTTACAAAACCAAGCACACAAGCACATTAACTAAGACTAAACAAACTATAAAGACCGTTCGAACTAGCAATTACAAAAAGACTCTTAAGGACACTCCTAACTTAGACTCCTAGATCTAGCATCTCTAACGGTAGCAGGTGCGATAGCCGGGCTCTCCGTAGTGGACGCGCTTGCAGGGAGGTGATGTGATGTGACATTTCAGGTATTTGGGGAGCAAGACACACTAGGTTTAGTGTAAAGTTGTGTTTGTTTTTGATGAATGCTTTTAAAAACCTAAATAAAAGTTAAAGGGTATTTTTGTAATTACGGAAAAATTAGGGTTCTTTTGCTAAATGTGATTGAAGGTAGGGTAATTTCAAATTGTATGAAGGTTAGTATCAAAAAAGAAAGTATTTACTTTTAAACCACTGTAAGAAGTAGAATTACCCTAAGATTTCATTTGGAATGTGAATTTTAAATAGGTTTTATGTGAAATTTGATAGTTTGTCGGATTTTGAAATAGTTTGAAAACCCTAACTCTTTTGAAGCTAACCTTTAAAGCAAAGTTGTAGCTCTTTTTAAACTCTACACTTTTGCTTTTGCACATATTTTTATTTGGGCTATGGTTTGAAGGAAAATCTTACTTCACAGTGAACCCCTTGAACTTTTGAAAAATTGCGAACAAGTCCCCGTCGTCTTCCTCTCTCCCCTTCCTCTCTGTTGCTCTGCTGCACCGCCCGCTGCCCCTCACCGGCGATCTCCCACGCTGCTAGCTGCCCCTCGCCGCCCTAACCCCACCACCTGGCCCTCCAGCTTGCCCGCACGCCGCTCGCCCGACCCCCACTGGCTTTTGCCCGCCCCGCCACGTCGCGTCGCCGTCGCCCGCAGCCGCCACACGTGTCGCCGGTCGCCAGCGGCTGGTCCAGCTTGCCTGTGCCCCTTCTTGGTTCCGCAGCATGTCCAAGCGCATTTCTCGACTTCTTTTACCCTCTCACGCGCCCGCATTTCGCCCATCTGCTTCTTCTCCGCTCGACACCGCCGCCAAACCTTTGCCGCTGTCTCTGCTCACCGTCGTCAGCCACCTCCGCCGCCCCACACCAACAATCCCGTGCTCCACCAGCACCACTACATCCCACTAAAGCTCCCTGACCAGTTCTTCTCCATTCCCTCACGCTCACGCCACCAGAACGCCGCGCCGGCAGTCCTGTCCACCGCCGTCGCTCGGCCTCACCATCGTCCCGATGCTCCACCCCCTCTTGGCCCTCACCGAGCTCAACAACAGCACCACATCTACGTGTAGAAGCTTCCTGGCCACTTCTTCGCTGCTTTCCTGCACTCCGACCGCCGGAATGCCGCCGCCGCCTCGGAACCTCACCGCGCCGGCTCGGTCCTCCGTCGAACCGCCGTCTCCGAACCTTCCTTCTTCGATTCCGGCGACCCCCGAGCCGCCATGAGCTCCTGAACCTTTTTCCCCACTTCCCCCTCACCGCTGGTGAATCTCCTCGCCGGAATTTGATCGCCGCCGTGCTGTCCCTCGGTTCAAACCGACCAGGGACTCAATTGCAAGCTTTCTGTTCTTTCTAGGGTCCTCTCTGCAAAAATATCAGTACCCCCTCAATTCAAATCAGCCAGCTTTGAAAATCGATAGAAATTTGTAGAAAAATCCAAAATTTAGTTTTGTTATACTCTAGGAGTCTAGTTCTACAACTTTGTTACTAAAGTTTAGTTTGAAACTTAATATTTTAAGTTCTATTTTAAACTCTATCAAAAGTGATCTTTTAAGTATCTTTTCCATATTAGCTTTATTTCATGTAATTTTCGGTATGCAACTTGTATGTGATATGAGTGAACTTGTGTGCCAATTTGATCATCAGTACTACACTATAACTTGAACTCATTTAAATTTGTCCAAAGTAAGCTTGAAATGAAGTAAATTTATTCAAGCACGTTACTGATACTTTCATGCTTATAATTTTTTTACCATGTGTTGTCCTGATGTTGAGTAATTCATAGTAAATCTTGAATAATTTTTAGCACTGTTTAACTTAAGGTTTTTAATTTATAATTGAAATTTGAATTTAATTCAAATAACTTAGTTTCTGCTTTCAAAAATTTATGAAAAATTTGTGGCAAGCTCATCTGATAGAGGTAAACACATTTATAAAAATTCAAAGCTAGAGCCTCTGTAAATTTCAAACTAAAAATAAAACTTATTATCTTAAGTTTGAATTTGTTCATTTTTATGCTACTATTCTGTTATATTTAAAAATATGAAAAATTACTAGAAGTCTTGTATTAACTTCAGATATGTGTATTTAAATTCCTAACCTTAGTACTCCTATGCCTAAAGCTATAGAAAATTAATTATGATGCTAGTAAAGTTAATAGGTTTAATTTATAATAAGTGAATTTGAATTCTTGGGATTCAAATCCATTGTCTTGTGATGTATTGAATGTGAGTTGTTGGATTGCAACCTTATCATGAAGAAAAGTATTGACTTAATAAATCACTTAATTTAAATCATTGCATATCATGTAGAATCAACGACGCTTGAAGACGGAACTTACGAGTTGATCTAGGAACCCGAACAGGGTATATCTAAAGACCAAGTGAACGTCGCCGAAGATCTTACTGAAGCCCCGAACTAAAGTTCAGAAGTTATTGACATTCCTGATCACAGCCCCACCCAAGAAGGCAAGCCCCGGTGCATAACCCAGCTTTTCAAATTATGCACAACATTATGTTATATATCTATATTGTGCATTAAGTATTAGGAGTTGTAATGAAACCCTAGATGCATGAAACTTAGGAACCTATGTAATGTTTTTCCGAGTCTCACCAAATAGATGCTCTGCTAATAGGACCTGCAGAAGTCGAGTGATTTCCTGTCACTCGCGCGATACAGGAGTTGATTGTTTATCTTTATGCAATCACTATAAGGATAACGGACGGGGTTATGTACGATATCATGACTTGAAAGAGAACCCCGTCTATGTTGATTTAAGTTTGATAAGGTCACAGTGTGTGGTAGTGGTGGTCAAGTGTTTGAAAGTACTAGCCACATACCGTAAATATGGTACGCGGTAAGCCTAGTACCTGATTGGCCCAGCAAGTGGACTTACCCCACGACTCGAATTTTAGATTTTGTCGCACACATGCACCGACGTGTGGGAGTACGTTCTGCATAGTAGACGGGAGTACGGTCGTACAGTCGCGCTGTAGACGTACATCCTGCACAGTGAAGGTGCGTATGGTCCTGCAGTCACTTATGGTGGCTTTGTTCCACGACCCGGAATATGAGGGGAATGGTTGCCCGGAAAGTTAAGTTTCCGAGCGTGTGAGTTAGGATCCCTTGCAAGGTTATGAAATTCGATTCAGAATCATCCCTTTCTCGCAGAGATTGAGACTACTTGATACTTCTACCACATAGAGTAATAACAGTAATAGTTAATGGAATAATTTTGATGTATGCTTAATATCTACCTTGCTTGACTAGTATAGTTGCTTACTTAGAATGGTTAAAAGAAACTAGAATATGAAAGCTAATATATGAAAGTAAGGACATACTCTTTGTTGCTTTTCAGCAAAAGAAAACTAGAGCCGTTCAACCTATCATGGTCTAGTTATGGGCTAAATATACCCAAATATCGGGTAAGTCTTGCTGGGTATTAGTATACTCAGCCTTGCTAGTAATATGATTTTCAGGTATGTCGTTCGTCACTCAAGAGGATAGTCTAACTTGGCCCGGCAATGTTTCGCTTGGCTGGTTCGTGGAATGGGATCCGTCCCCGGCCGGCAATGACCCTGCGATGTAACGCCATACTTTGGTCTGAGTGTGGTGCTTACCCCTGCGACGTATGTAGTCACGTTATTTTTTCCGCTGCTAACTCTAAATACGGTCTGGTAAATTTGGAGTTTCAAATAATACTTGTATAAACTTGTATTAGCTAGGATAAAACAAAACCTCTGTGTAATAATGTTTAATTATCCTGTGGTGTAAAAGATGTGAGCTGTTGTGAGGCTGGACTCATCTTCGTACGAGGTAAACCTACATCGATCCTGTGTAACCGTGGTTGTATCGGGTGGTGACCCGACAGACCAATGAGTTGTTCCGTTTGAAGTGCGCTGAGCTTCTGTCGCCTGTTTAAGCGATGTCTAGCGCGCTTGAACCGGAATAATTCAAGCGGTTCTGCCACAGCTGGTATCAGAGCTGTAGGTTTATGCTTACAACCGGTATTAGAGAATTAAGGTATCCAGGATTGCAGCAGCTCTTAAAAATGCTTTCAGAATAAAAATTTGTTTAACGAAAGAGTTTACAAATTACGTTGGATTCGTTAAGGTTTGTGCTTAGATCGTAAAGCCCTAAGGGTTTATATGGGAGTTATCATGTGGCTACTAACATATATATAGTACTACTCTAACTTCCAACACTACATTTCTGTACGAAACTTACTTTCGAGCACAATCAACCTTACATTCTGTAATGACGCATTCGACGATGAGGTAAGAGGGTAAGGATCCTCAGCCAATTGAGAGAGTTTGGCCTTCCCGTCGGTGATGCGAACCGAACGCTGTTTCTCAAGCAGTGGCCTACTTGAGATGCTACCAATATACCAACGATAAGTTGATTATATTGGGAGTATATGGTTACGCACAGGGTATGGTGATCACTATTCATACCCCCATTTCATACGGTATCCCCGTGAATACGTTGCAGACGTAACATATGTTAACGTCGTCTGTACGGCGAGAATTGTACGGATACTGTTTCTATAGTGAACAGTAATGTTTGGAGACGCTTTCATGACGTGCTGGCATGAAAGGTTCATGATATACAACTGTGGTTTTCTATAGGTACATTAACCACGATTAATAGGTTAAGACGGACAGGATTTGTCAATTAGTTATTATAGAGAGAGAGGTATGTATTGTGCCATCGAAATTAACCACGTAAGTCCAAAGATATTTGGCACTTACTTTTTATTGTGAGGTCGAATAGTACGTGTATGCATAATACATGACCAAACAAAGTGAATCCATTGAATGTGTTGTTCTTTTGAGAACATCTAAAGTGTTGTCTATCCCCAGTGCAGTCTCAATATGATCCTTGCGACAGTCTTAGTTGAGTTCTCGGCAGGGTAGTCGCATTCCAGCCAACCCATGCATCTAACTCACCTTTATTGTCCAAGTCTATTCAACTATTTGTTGAAAACCTTCAATGTCACCATTTGAATTCTTGCTTCAGATGGCGGAATTTCCAAAGATCTTTTGGGACTACGAGGGACATGCTCATACCAATGCCTTGCGGGAGGGTTTTCCACGTCTTTTGTGGGAGTCACTTCAGTTATTTTGCTACACCGAGCCACCGCAATATGATGGAGTTGAGTATAGTGAAGAGGGTGTTTGTGACACTCAGGTAATTAGTATTGTCACACCCTAAATTTTAGTATGATATTGTGTGCAAAATATGGAGAAAGTATGTTTAAAAATTTAAATAATAAGGAAAAAAGGGTTGTTTATATAATTATGATTTAATAAAGGTCCTTTGGTGTTAAATAGATGAGAGTGGGAAGTAGAATTCAAATACATAACGGTTGTTTTGGCAAAAGTCAAAAACTTGTCTTTAAATCGCAAATGTAGGTGAAACTACACATGGGATGTAAATGTAGTGTAATTTTTAAATAGGATTTATATAAAGTTTAGAAACTTTGCTAAGTTTTATAGTATTTTCAAATCTGTTGCTCTTCTGCAAATAAACCTTAAAGCAAAGTTGTAGATTTTGAAAAACCCTACATTTTTGCTTTTGGGGCCATCTTCATTTGAGCCCTGGTTTAAAAGTTATCTGGACATTACTGTGGGATCCCTGTACTTTTGAGATTTTGCAAATCGGCCCTCATCTTCTTCCTTGGGTCCCCGATCTCCTCTGTTTCTGCCGCGCGCGCGTGATCCACCGCCGCCGGCTGCTTCCCGAGCCTACTGCAGACCTGCGCCGCCCTCCTCTCGCCCCACGTGTCGCCTTGCTGCCTCTTCCACCGCCCGCGCCGCCTCCGCTAGCCTCCCTTCATCCTGCCATGTCGGGCCGCCGGTGCCAAGCAGCCGCCACGCGCACCCGAAGGGCACGTCGGCGCCGCCCGTCGACCTGAGCCTGGCCCTGTGCCTGCTCTCCCTCTCTCTCTCTTCTACAAAGCAGTGCTCTCCTATAAGCTCGACCCGAACCCCATCTCCCCGCCTGATTTCCCCTTCCTCCTCCTCGCGACCACCAAGCCAACCACTGAGCTCCTCGCCGGGTTTCTCCGCGGCTTCTCCACCCCGCCCAAATTCCAGCCCTCCAGCGCTCCCTCACCTCCTCCGCTAGCTCCCCAACCTGCTCTGAACGAGCTTCCGGCCTTCCCTAGCCGAAATTGCCCCGACCCTGTGCCGCTCCTCGCCGGAGACGCCCGAGGACCACCTCACCGTCAACAACCCTTTTCCGCCACATCCTCGGCCAATTTGGGTACGGGAATCGCACCCTTACCTCTCCCTGGTGCTCTTGCGCACCTTGTTTGCCCATGTTCGCCGGCCCCTCGTCGGGAACGCCAGCAAGCCATCGTGGCCGCCGCCCCTCCTTGCCGCCGGCCGTGTTCCGCCCCTGCTCATCGAGCACATCCCCCCAACCAGCACCCCATGACTCGTAGATCATGCTGAGCCAGTCCATCCTCGCCAGTGACCTCGCCGCCAGTGGGAACGTGCCGGAGCAGATCGGCCGGTCGCCGTCAGGAACTGGCAGGGGCACATATGCGAATATTTTTCATGTTCAAAGGACCCATGTGCAAGAAACTAAGGACCCCCTGTAAACATTTTTGTTATTTCATGTGGGCAAGCTGCCGGCTTGTAAAATCGATAGAAAATTGTTGGAAAATCTAAAAATTGCCAAACCAGTTTTGTTGGAAACTAGAATTCAAACTCTACAACTTTTATTAATGAAGTTTGGTTTGAAACTAAATACTTTTGAATCTATTTTAAACTTAAGGTAAAAGGGGATATTATGCATAACTTCTGCATACTAGCTTATTTTCTTGTGTTTTTTGATATGTAGCTTCTTTAGGTCATGTGTAAATATTTCATGCTCAGTGCTATTTTGTAGTTTAAGTTCTTTTTAACTTGTGCAAATCAAATTTAAAAGGGTTTGAATTTAGTTAAGCATGTTCCTAAGACTTATTGGTTTAGATCTTTTTACCCTAACCTAATTTGATGATAATTAGTTTATAATTAAATTTCCAAAAATTTATAATTCTGATTGCTTGGGATTTGAATTTAAACTTGGAGTTTGAATTCAAATTCAAATATTTTAGTTTCTGTTTCCAGAAAATTATGAAAAGTTCACCATAAGCTTATTTATTAAAAATAAACTTATCCACAAAAATGCAAGGTCAGAAACCTTATAGTTTTCAAAATAAAAATCCAAATGGTCGAATTACTTCAAAGTAATTCCAATAAAATGACATAACTTAAATATAGATAGTAGTTTGAAACCCCACCCCCCCTTGTTACATGAGTTTATGTGCACTAATTTATTGGATTGCAACTTTATCGTGAAATAAAAACCTTAACTCAAGCACCATCTCACTTAAATCCTTGCATACCATGTAGAATCGACGACGCTCGACGACAGAGACTACGAGCTAGTCCTGGAACAAGACCAAGGGTTTTCTGAAGACCCAACAAACATCGCCGAGACTCTAACTGAAGTCCCGAACCAAAGTTCGGAAGTCTCTGACACTCCTGCCCTCAACCCCACTCAAGAAGGCAAGCCCCGATGCATACCCTAGTATTTCAATTCATTACCATTTTACTTATGTATTATATATCTTGCATTACGTCTAGGAGTTGAAATGAAACCCTAGTTGCATAAATCGTAGGAATCCAATGTATTGTACCCGAGTCCTTATCGCATAGACGCTCTGCTAAATAGGACCGGTAAAAGTCGAGTGATTTCCTGTCACTCGCGCGATATAAGAGTTGCATATTTACTATTCTGCAATCACTATAAGGATAATGGACAGGGTCATGTGTAGTATCATGACCTGAAGGTTTACCCTATCTATTTTGATAAAAGTTGTTAAGGTCGCAGTGTGTGGTAGTGGTGGCTAAGCGTTTGAAAGTACTAGCCACATGCCGTGAAATATGGTAAAGCGGCAAGCCTAGTAACCGATCGGCTCGGCAAGTGGACATACCTCCCACCACTTGTAATTTGGTTTTTCTCACAAACCGACATGCGGGAGTACGTTCCGCACAGCGGACAGGAGTACGGTCATGTAGTCGCGCTACAGACGTATGTCCTGCACAATTGGTGTGCGTACGGTCCTACAGTCGCTTGTGGTGGCCCTGTTCCACAACCCGGAATGAAAGGCAAACGGTTGCTTTGAAACGACCCTTTGGTGTTCCAAGTGTGTGAGTTAGGTTTCCCTTGCAAGGTTTGAAATTCGATTCAGAATCGTCCGTCTCTCGTAGAAATTGAGACTGCTTATTCCTTCTGCCACATAGAGTAAGAACTGTAACTATTGTTGGAATAATCCTGATGAATGCTAATCTCTAACTTGCATGCCTAGTGTAGGTGCTTACCTAGAATGGATAATCAAATTAGAATTTGAAAGATAAAATTTGAAAGTAGATCATACTCTTTGTTGCTTTTCAGCTGAAATGAAATCCAGAACCATTTCAGGCCTTCATGAGTCTAATTACGGGCTAAGTATACCCAATTCCGGGTAAGCCTTGCTGAGTATTAGTATACTTAGTCTTGCTAGTGAATCTTTCAGGTATAACCTTCGAGAACCCCACGGATAACCCTGCATGGCCAACTTCTGTTCCTTTTGGCTGGTCCGTGGAGTGGGATCCATCCCCGGCTGGCAGTGACCCTCCTGAGTGACACAAAGCTTTGGGCTAAGTACGGTGTCAACCTCCGCGACGTGTATAGTCGCGAACTTATTTTCTTTTCGCTGTGAACTTGGACAAGCTGTGTAGCTTGTCGTTGTAAACGCTGTTTGTATAAGTTTACATTAAATTTGAACAGGGTTTGTAATAATATTTATGTTTCTGTAAATTAAAAGTTGATGAGTTGTACTGTGATTGTAAACTCGCCTTCGTGCGAGGTAAACCTGCTTCGATCCTGTTGAACCGTGGTTGTATCGGGCGGAGACCCGACAGACCAATGGGTTGTTCCGTTTGAAGTGCGTTGAGTTATTATCGGCTGTATAGCGATGACTAGCGCACTTGAGCCGGAATAATTCAGGCGGTTCTGCCACAGCTGGTATCAGAGCTGTAGGTTTACTTTTACAACTGCAGTAGCTTTTAAAAAGTGTTTTCAAGATAAAACTTTGCTAAATAAATGAATTTACAACGTACGTTGGATCCGTTAAGGCTGTGCTTAGATCGTAAAGCCCTAGGGATTTATATGGGAAATATCAGGTGGCTACTATTATATATATATGCGTATAGATAACTCTAACTTGCAGCACTACTTTCGGTCAAAACTTAAATTCATGCACAACCCAACTATACCTTTTGTAACGACATCTTCGATGGTGAGGTAAGAAGGTAAGGATCCTCAGCTAACTGGGGAGTTAGCCTTCCCATCGGTGATGCGAACCGAACTGTGGCAGAACCGTCTGAATTATTCCGGCTCAAGTGCGCTAATGATCGCTATACAGCTGATATTAACTCAACGCACTTCAAACGGAACAATCCATTGGTCTGTCGGGTCTCCGCCCGATACAACCACGGTTCAACAGGATCGAAGCAGGTTTACCTCATAAGAAGGCGAGTTTACAATCACAGAACAGCTCATCACTTTTAATTCACAGATATTCAAATATTATTACAAACCAGGTTCAAACTTAAGTAAAACTTATACAAACCATGTTTAAACTGACAAGCCGAACAGCTTGTCCAAACTTACAGCAAAAAGAAAAGAACACGCGACTACACACGTCGTAAAAGTGGACACCGTGCTCAGCCCAAGGCCTGGTGTCACTCAGAAGGGTCACTGCCAGCCGGGGACGGATCCCACTCCACGGACCAGCCAAAAGGAACAGACGTTGGCCATGCAGGGTTGTCCATGGGATTCTCGAAGGTTATACCTGAAACAGATACAAGCAAGGCTGAGCTTTCTAATACTCAGCAAGGTTTACCCGGGTTTAGGTATACTTTAGCCCGTAACTAGACTCATGAAGGCATTGTAAAGATTCTAGGCTTATTTTCAGCTGAAAAGCAACAAAGAGTATAATCTACTTTCAAGTTTTAGCTTTCAGATTCTAGTTTGATTAGCCATTCTAGTTAAGCACCTATACTAAACAAGCAAGATAGAGATTATCATCCATCAAGATTATTCCATCAACAATTACACTTTTTACTCTATGTGGCAGAAGGAATAAGCAGTCTCAATCTTCGTGAGAAGCGGACGATTCTGAATCGAATTCAACCTTGCAAGGTAAACCTAACACACACGCTTGGAACATCCAAAGATCGTCCCGAAGCAACCGTTTGCCTCTCATTCCGAGTCGTGGATCAGGGCCACCACAAGCGACTGTAGGACCGTACGCACACCAATTGTGCAGGACATACGTCTGTAGCGCGACTACATGATCCCGTATTCCTGTCTGCCTTGCAGAATGTACTCCCGCACGTCGGTGCATGAGAAAAACCAAATTACGAGTGGTGGGAGGTATGTCCACTTGCCGAGCCGATTGGTTACTAGGCTTACCGCTTACCATATTTCGCGGCATGTGGTTAGTACTTTCAAACGCTTAGCCACCACTACTACACACTGTGACCTTATCAACTTTTATCAACACAGATGGGGTAAACTCCCAGGTCATGTTACTGCACATGACCCCGTCCATGATCCTTATAGTGATTGCAGAATAATAAACACGCAATTCCTATATCGTGTGAGTGACCAAAAATCACCCGACTTCTACCGGTCCTATTAAGCAGAGCGTCTATGCGATAAGGACTCGGGTTCAATACATTCGGTTCCTAGGGAATATGCAACTAGGGTTTCATCTCAATTCCTAGACGTAATGCATAAATAGATATAAACATTATAAGTTGCAGTGTAGATAAAGTAGGGGTTATGTCTGGGGCATGCCTTCTTGAGTGGGGTTGGGGGCAGGAGTGTCAGAGGCTTCCGAACTTTGGTTCGGGGCTTGAGTTAGATCCTCGGCGACGTTTATCGGGTCTTCAGAAAACCCTTGGTCTTGTCCCAAGACCAACTCGTAGTCTTCGTCGTCGAGCATCGTTGATTCTACATGATATGCAATTAATTTAAGTGAGATGATGTTTGAGTTTAGGATCTTCTGTCATAACAAAGTTGCAATCCAAAAAGTTAACACACATGAATTCATGAAGCAAAGGGGGTTTAGTCTTGATTTATCATCCATATTTAAGTCATGATCATAGTATTGGATTTATTGAAAACGGGAACTAGAACATTTGAATTTAAAATTCAAATTTCAAGTTTAAATTCAAAATTGAGGTAAATAGAATTATAAAGTCTTGAAAATTTAATTTATAGACTAAATATCAACACATTGGATTATGACAAAAAGATCTAACTAGTTAAGTCTAAGGAACATGCTTAGTTAATTTCAAACCATCTCAAATTTGAATTACCTAAATTCAAAAGAAGTTAAACTACAAAACAAAGCTAAGTTTGAAACTTTTACACAAGGTTACACATAGCTTATAGAAGTTATATGCTAAAATTCATATGAAACAAAGCTAATATGTAGAAGTTATACACAAAATACCTCTTAAGCTTAGATTTAAAATAGATGCAAACGTATTTAGTTTCAAACTAAACTTTATTAATAAAATTTGTAGGGTTTGAAATCTAGTTTCCAACAAAATTAGTTTTGCAATTTTTGGATTTTTCTACAGTTTTCTACGAATTTTACAATGTAGCAACATTAATCACATGAAATAACAAAACACATAGGGGGGTCCTCGGTATTTTGCATTTGGGTCCCTGGAATAAGCTTTCTTCTCACAGATGTGCCCCTGCCCGACCCCGACGGCGACCGGCCGATCGGCTCAAGCACGTTCTCGCCGGCGGGGACGGCTGACTGAGCATGACCTACGGAACCTAGGGAGTGGTTTGGGAGGGAGTGTGCTCGATGGGCGGTGGTGGGTCACAGCCGGTGACGGGAAGGTGCGGCGGCCGCGTCGGGTCTCCGGCGTTCCCGGCGAAGGGCCGTTGAACGTGAGCTAGGGAGGCGCGCACGAGCACCAGTGAGCTGCGGGGAAATAGCTTGAGTACCTGGATGGGCTGGAGATCAAGTGGAGGGTGCTGTCGACGGTGAGGTCGAGCTCAGGCGGCTCCGGTGAGAGGCGGCTCGGGGTGGGAGCAATTCCGGCGAAGGAAGGCCGGGGGCTGGATCGGATCAGGTCAGAGAGCTAGGGAAGAAGGTGGGGAAGCGGTTGGCCGAGGGAATTTGGGCGGGGTGGCGCGGTTGAGGAGAAATCCGGCGAGGAGAAGCGGCGGCGGCTCGGTGTCGCGAGGAGAAAGAAAAGGCAAAGCAGCCGGGGAGAGGGGGGGTTCGATCGGGTTTTGTAGCAGCGCACGATTTGTAGAAGAGAAGGAAAGGGAGAGAGATCACGCGGCTAGGCACAGAGCGGCGGGCGGCGCTGGCGTGCCCGACGGGGCGGCGTGGCGGCCGCTCGAAAGCGTCTACCCGACGTGGAAGAGCGAGGGACGGCCATCGAGGGTAATGCGGGCGGTGGGAGGAGGGATAGGGCGACGCGTGGAGAGAGATCAGGATGGCGCAGAGCTGCAGGTGCTCGGGGGTGGCCGGCGGCAGGAGTCACGCGCGCGCGTAGAGGAGTAGAGGAGATCGGGGGCTCGGGGAAGACGATGGAGGACCCGGTTGAAAAAAGCAGAAAATGCAGGGGCCTCACTGTAATGCACTTATAACTTTCAAAACAGAGCTCAAATGTAGATGGGCCCAAAAGCAAAAGTGCAGAGTTTTTCAAGACCTACAACCTTGCTTTAGGGTTCATCTACAGAAGAGCAACAGTTTTGAAATTAATACGAAACTTAGCTAAATTTTCAAACTTTATGTAAATCCTATAGATAAAACTACACTACACATACATCCAAACGGTGGTTTCACTTACTTTTGCGATTTAAACACAAATTTTGGACTTTTGCAAAATAACCCTCATACATTTGAATTCTACCCTCTATATTCACCCACTTAGCACAAAAGGACCCTGATTTAAATATAATTATATAAACAATCACTTTTCCTTATCATTAAAATTTTTAAACACACTTTTGCTACATTTTGTACATAACAACACACTAAAGATCTAGGGTGTGACCATGCTATTTACCTGAGTGTCACAGCCTTCCCCCCTAAAAAGAATCTCGTCCCGAGATTCCGGAATAGAAGAAATTGGATGATCAATTTCGGAGGTTGGCTTGGAAGAAGTCTGGGAAATTATGCTGAAGATAAGATTCAGTTTCCCATGTTGCTTCTTCTTCTGTATGATGGCTCCACTGAATCTTGTACATTCTGATGGTTTCTCTTCTAGTGCTCCTTTCTTTAGTGTCTAGCACTTTAAGGGGGTGTTCTGTATAGGTCAGATCAGGTTCGATTTCGATGGCTTGGGAATCGAGGGCTTCGGTAGGAATCTTAACACACTTCCTAAGTTGGGATACATGGAAGATATTATGGATGGTTGCTAATTGAGAAGGAAGTTGAAGACGGTAAGCTACGGGTCCACAGATTTCAAGGATTTCAAAGGGTCCGCTGTATCGAGGAGCAAGTTTCCCTTTTACACCGAACCTTTGAACACCTCGCGTAGGAGATACTCGAAGATACACAAAGTTTCCAACTTGAAACTGCAATGGTCTTCTTCGTATATCAGCATAGCTTTTCTGCCGAGATTGGGCTGCCTTGAGATTATCCTGTATAACTTTTACCTTATTCTCTGCTTCGATAACTAGGTCGGGTCCAAAAATTCTACGTTCGCCGGTTTGTGACCAACTCAAAGGGGTTCTGCAACGGCGACCATACAATGCTTCAAATGGGGCCATCCTGAGACTGCTTTGATAGCTGTTGTTGTATGAAAGCTCTACTAATGACAGACATTTGTCCCAGTTCTTGTTATATTGAAGGACGCAGGCTCTGAGCATATCTTCCAAAATCTAATTTACCCTTTCGGTCTGTCCATCTGTCTGAGGATGATACGCAGAGCTTCGAATTAACTTAGTTCCAAGAGCATCTTGGAGTTGCTCCTAGAACCGAGCGACGAATTGTGCTCCACGATCGGAAATGATTGTTTTAGGTATGCCATGAAGGCGAACAATCTGATCCAAGTAAATCTCGGCATACTTCTTGGCATTATATGTAGTGTGTACATGAAGGAAATGTGCAGTTTTGGTTAATCGATCAACGATTACCCAAATGGAGTCATGCTTAAGAGATGTATTGGGCAAACCAACAATAAAGTCCATACTGATATCCTCCCACTTCCAAGAGGGAATAGGTAGAGGTTGAAGAATACTAGCAGTTTTCAGATAACTGGCTTTGACTCTTTGGCAGATATCACATTCTGAGACATACTTGGCGATTTCTCGTCTCATACGAGTCGACCAAAAGTTTTGTTTTAGATCTTGGTACATCTTCGTACTGCCAGGGTGCATAGAAAATTTGGATAGGTGGGCTTCGTTCATTATCTGTCTACGGAGCTTATGGTCCTTGGGTATAACAATACGTTCGTTGAACCATAAAACTCCTTCTGGGTCTTCTCGAAAGCATTTATATTTTCCTTCCCCTTGGGTCATCTTCTATTTAATGATTCCAACTCCCTTACTGCGCTGCTAAGCTAGAACAATGTCATCCCTAAGTGTGGCTTCAACTGAGAGATGGTTCAAGTCACCTTGGGGCACGATTTCTAGATTAAGCTTTCTCATTTCCCAACAAAGAGTTTCGTTGAAAGCTTCAACAGATAAGTAAGAACAATGTGCTTTGCGACTGAGTGCATCTGCAATGACATTGGCCTTGCCTGGATGATAATGTACCTCTAGATCATAATCCTTAATCAGTTCTAGCCAGCGTCTTTGCCTCATATTCAAATCTGCTTGTGTAAAGATATATTTGAGGCTTTTGTGATCGGTGTATATATGACACTTTGTACCCATTAGATGATGTCTCCAAATTTTCAAGGCATGAATGACAGCTGCTAGTTCGAGATCATGAGTAGGGTAGTTCTATTCATGAACCCTGAGTGCTCGTGATGCATATGCAATTACTCGGTTGTCCTGCATAAGTACACAACCAAACCTGGTTCCTGATGCATCACAATAGATGTCAAAGGGTTTTGACACATCTGGTTGAGCTAAGACTGGAGCAGTAGTGAGATGATCTCTGAGGATGTGGAATGCATCATCGCATTTTTGATCCCAAGAGAATTTAACACCTTTCTTTAGTAGTTTGGTCATAGGTTTGGCTGTTCTGGAAAAGTCAGGAATAAAGCGACAATAATAGCCCGCTAGACCAAGAAAACTAGATGGTATGGCCTAGAAATTTTACTGTATCTAACCAAAACTCGCACTTGGAGAATTTGGCGTATAGGTGGTGGTCTCTTAATCGCTGAAGGATGACATGAAGATGTTTGGCATGATATTTTGGGTTTTTGGAATAGATCAAGATGTCATCAATGAAGACTACAACAAATTTGTCGAGTTCTTGCATGAAGACAGAATTCATGAGGTACATGAAATATGCTGGAGCATTGGTGAGACCAAATGACATGACTAGATATTCGTATAGACCATATCGGGTGGAGAAGGCCGTTTTTGGAATGTCACTGGGCCGAATCTTAATTTGATGATAGCCGGAACGAAGATCAATCTTAGAAAATACCTTAGCTCCGGCTAGCTGATCGAAAAGAATATCGATTCGGGGTAGGGGATACTTATTTTTGATAGTTACCGCATTGAGAGGACGATAATCAACACACAACCTTAAGCTATTGTCTTTCTTTTTCACAATCAGGGCTGGACAACCCCATGGTGATGCACTTGGACGGATGAAACCTTTGTCTAAGAGGTCTTGGAGTTGGATTTTTAACTCGGCCAACTCGTTAGGAGGCATACGATAGGATTTCTTAGAGATAGGGGCTGTGCCAGGTTGGAGTTCTATGATAAACTCGATATCTCTGTCTAGGGGCATTCCAGGCAAATCGTCTAGAAAGACATCTGGATATTCACGAACAATAGGGATATCCATTAACTTAATCCCAGATGCAGCATAGGTGCAAGAATTGAGGTACTTTGGTTGTGGAAGATAAAGAATGGTAGGCTCGTGTTCAGGTGAACCTATCTCCACAGTTCGAGAAGAGATATCTAAAGACACATGGTGCTGGGTCATCCAATTCATTCCTAAAAGAACATCCATTCCTTCTAGGTCTAACAGAAGCAAGTCTGTTTTCATCAACTGACTACCCAGCTGAAGTGGTACCTTTCTACAGATTTGATTTGATAAGGTTTTTCCACCAGGAGTTGTTATCTTATAATCTCCATTAGTAGGATAAATATCCAAGCCTATTTTAGTCCCATACTTTGCACTGACAAAGCTATGGGTGGCACCAGAGCCGAAAAGAATAATTACGGGGTGATGGTTGACAGAAAAAGTACCCGTCATTATTGGTGCCCCTTCGGGAAGCTCGGAGAGTGTGGTGAGGTTCACCCTTCCTTGGCGGACCTGGACCACTTGCCTCTTGTTATTGCCCTTGTTGGTTGGGCTAGATGTTTGCCCTTGGAAAACTTTCCTAGGTTGAGGGCAATCCTTGATGAAATGGGACGGGCTTCCGCAGTTGAAACAATGATAGTTGCTGTTTCCTTGGTTGGCTGGCGGGAAGCTCGGCCACGGACCTTATTGTGGTTGCTGTTGAATTTGTGGCGTCGGTGGTCGGTTGAATCGTGCCTGTTGGGGTGGTCTGGCTACCCATCTGCCAGGCAAATTGCCTCGAGGCGGGGCTCGAGGGGCGTTACTCGGGACCAACCGATACCTTGATGGTTGCATAGTTGCAGGCCCTGTAGGTGCCTTCCGTTTCTTTTCTGCTCTGTGGGCTGAGATACAATCTTCTTGAGTAATGGCCATGTTGACCAACTCATTAAAATTGTCGGCCCTTACCAAATTCAATCGTTCTTTAAGTTTGGTATTCAGGCCTCGGTGAAAACGATCTCTTTTGCGGGCATCACTGTCCGCATGGTATCCCGCATATTGGCACAAGTGGTTGAAAACTTGTGCGCATTGCATGACGGTGCGGGTTCCCTGAGTCAGGTTCAGAAATTCATTGAGCTTGCGCTCAATGAGTCCCTCTGGTATATGGTGCTCTCGGAAGGTGGTCCGGAACTCATCCCAGGTGACAACATGATCGGCAGGCTGCATGGCGTAAAAATGATCCCACCATAGGCGAGCTGTGCCGCGGAGTTGCTGGGCTGCAAAAAGCGCCTTGTTTTCGTCTGAACATGAAGCAGATAATAAGGCAAACTTGGACTCGATGGTTTCAAGCCAAGCGTCTGCGTCCAGAGGCTCGTGTGCCTTATGGAATAATGGAGGCTGGGTACTGAGGAAGTCTTGGTAACTGGCCGACAGGGGTTCATCTCGGCCTCGGGGTTGCTGATGGAAGTGGCCCATCTGAGCCTGTACAAGTTGGTTGAGAAGCTCTGTTTGTTGGGTCATAACCTCAGCCAAATTTGGGGGTGGGGGTGGCGGTTGCTGAGAACCACTGGCCTGATCTGCCCGAAATCCTTCCGGGGTTCCGCGAGTAGCTCCAACCATCTGAAATAAAGGAGATATCCATTATCAACCATATTCTTACTCCAATTTCAGATGATATACAATTACCAAATGGAAATGTAATTCATATGCTCCATTCAATCCACTCCGAACAGATGCAAGGACATTGAGCAGGATAACAAAACACAAGATTTAGATTGCTATATAAACACTGGTGATCCTTACATCTTACACCAACACACTTAAACCACTACAAACCTTTACCTAAGTGCCCATGCCACATATACAACAAGTGGCTCTACATCTAGATAGACTACACACTGCTTATGTTACATTTTTCTACATTAGTTACAACTAGACTATCACTCACTCAACCCCAACTAAAAGTCATCAAAGTGGCCCACTGATGACTGACAACCCGAAGAGGAATGATGGGGACTGATGACAGGATCTCCGTGCTCAGAATCAATCTCGGAGACTCCCTCAATTTCTTCAGGATCTTCTTCTTCTTTAGGTGCCAGTACTGCAGGAGGTACAGGCTGCTGTTGAAGCTCAATCAGGTGCGCATTGGCATCATCAACTTCGAGGATGAGATCATGAATCTGCTCTTGAAGAAATTCAATGATCGTGTTGCGTTGGGTGATTGTCGCATCACTCTTATTGATTTGATCTTCTCGATGATGAATAGTCTCATTTTGGGTAGCAATGATTCCATCTTTCTCAATCACCAAAGCTCGAAGTTGGTCAACTTGGGTGATATGTCTATCAGCTTCCCTATAGAGACTTCGCGCAGCATTGACCAATTGGCCCATCTCACGACGCAGTAACAATTGACAATGATACTGCACATTCATAAACCGCATCATACCTCGAAGTGCTTCTTCCGGTGGACCTTCCAGTCTATGACTCTCAGGGACTACCCTGAGATTCCATTCTGGCTCATTAGGATCTGTCATAGCAAATAAACCAATGGGCTGTCCTACGACTTCCCTGGTTGCTGCTCCTTCAATGGTGTCAACTATTCGATAGCCCATTACTTCAATTTCAATGGGTTGCCATTGGGAACGAAGAGGGTGTTGAGGAATAGTCATTCTGACTCGAGCTCGATAAATGCCCTCTTCCTAATACTCTACTGCATCATATTGTGGAGGATCTGTATAGCCAAACGACCTTAAGGATTCCCAAAGTAAACGAGGAAAACCCTCCCAATGCAGGGCATTTGTGTGGAGATGCCCTGCCGGATCCCAAAAGATGTTAGGAGGGGCTGCCATCTGCAACAAGAATGCAAATGGTGAGACTCTTTACCTTGCTGAAAAGCACAAGATAAATGGAACGAGATAATCAATTCTGATAACAGCAAAGACTGAAAATCAGATGAAAGCCTAAGGTACTTTAAGATACCCAACTTTAAAACTACCATAAGAACCCTATCAACCCATTCCAGAGACAAACAACATACCATTCATCCTTAGCAGTATTAAACATATATTACATCCTTTTGTTTGACAACAAACTATGCATGCACGTACTACTCGTCCTTACAATCAAAACACGAATATCCTCGGACTTACATGGTTAATTCCGGTGGCATACCCATACGTCTCTCACTATATAACTAATCGATAAATCCTACTCGTCCTAACCTCTTAATCGTGGTTAGTGTACCTGCAGAAGAACACATATATATATCATGAACCTTTCATGGCAGCACGACATGAAAGCGTCCGCAAACAGTACTGTTCACTATAGAAACAGCATCTGTACAATTACCGCCGTATAGACAACGTTAACATACGTTATCGAAACAACGTATTCACGGGGGTACCGCAAAACGCGGGGGTATGAACAGCGATCGCCATACCCTGCGCCGAACCATATACTCCCAATATGATCAACCTAAGTTGATATATTGGCAGCATCTCAAGTAGGCCACTGCTTGAGAAACAGCGTTGGGTTCGCATCACCGACAGGAAGGCTAACTCCCCAGTTAGCTGAGGATCCTTACCTTCTTACCTCACGATTGTAGGTGTCGTTACAAAAAGTAAGGTTGAGTTGTACATGAATTTAAATTTTGACAAAAAGTAGTGCTGCAAGTCAAAACTATCTATACATATATACATATTCTGGTAACCACCTGTAAATCCCCATATAAGTCCCTAGGGCTTTACGTTCTAGGCATCAACCTTAATGGATCCAACGTACTTTGTAAACTCATTTGTTGGCCAATTTCATCCTGAAAACACATTATAAGAGCTTTTCCAGATGTATGAGTAAACCTACAGCTCTGATACCAGCTGTGGCAGAACCGTCTGAATTATTCCGGCTCAAGTGCGCTAATGATCGCTATACAGCTGATATTAACTCAACGCACTTCAAACGGAACAATGCATTGGTCTATTGGGTCTCCGCCCGATACAACCACGGTTCAACAGGATCGAAGCAGGTTTACCTCGCACGAAGGCGAGTATACAATCACAGAACGGCTCATCACTTTTAATTCATAGATATTCAAATATTATTACAAACCAGGTTCAAACTTAAGTAAACTTATACAAACCATGTTTAAACTGACAAGCCGAACAGCTTGTCCAAACTTAAAGCGAAAAGAAAAGAACACGCGACTACACACGTCGCAAAAGTGGACACCGTGCTCAGCCCAAGGCCTGGTGTCACTCAGAAGGGTCACTGCCAGCCGGGGACGGATCCCACTCCACGGACCAGCCAAAAGGAACAGACGTTGGCCATGCAGGGTTGTCCATGGGATTCTCGAAGGTTATACCTAAAACAGATACTAGCAAGGCTGAGCTTTCTAATACTCAGCAAGGCTTACCCGGGTTTAGGTATACTTTAGCCCGTAACTAGACTCATGAAGGCATTGTAAAGATTCTGGGCTTATTTTCAGCTGAAAAGCAACAAAGAGTATAATCTACTTTGAAATTTTAGCTTTCAGATTCTAGTTTAATTAGCCATTCTAGTTAAGCACCTATACTAAACAAGCAAGATAGAGATTATCATCCATCAAGAATATTCCATCAACAATTACACTTTTTACTCTATGTGGCAGAAAGAATAAGCAGTATCAATCTTCGTGGGAAGCGGACGATTCTGAATCGAATTCAACCTTGCAAGGTAAACCTAACACACACGCTTGAAACATCCAAAGATCGTCCCGAAGCAACCGTTTGCCTCTCATTCCGGATCGTGGATCACGGCCACCACAAGCGACTGTAGGACCGTACGCACACCAATTGTGCAGGACATACGTCTGTATCGCGACTACTTGATCCCTTATTCCTGTCTGCCTTGTAGAACGTACTCCCGCATGTCGGTGCGTGAGAAAAACCAAATTACGAGTGGTGGGAGGTATGTCCACTTGCCGGGCCGATTGGTTACTAGGCTTACCGCTTACCATATTTCGCGGCATGTGGTTAGTACTTTCAAACGCTTAGCCACCACTACCACACACTGCGACCTTATCAACTTTTATCAACACAGACGGGGTAAACTCCCAGGTCATGTTACTGCACATGACCCCGTCCATGATCATTATAGTGATTGCAGAATAATAAACACGCAATTTCTATATCGCGCGAGTGACCGGAAATCACCCGACTTCTACCGGTCCTATTAAGCAGAGCGTCTATGCGATAAGGACTCGGGTTCAATACATTGGGTTCCTAGGGCATATGCAACTAGGGTTTCATCTCAATTCCTAGACATAATGCATAAATAGATATAAACATTATAAGTTGCAGTGTAGATAAAGTAGGCGTTATGTCCGGGGCTTGCCTTCTTGAGTGGGGTTGGGGGCAGGAGTGTCAGAGGCTTCCGAACTTTGGTTTGGGGCTTGAGTTAGATCCTCAGCGACGTTTATCAAGTCTTCAGAAAACCCTTGGTCTTGTCCCAAGACCAACTCGTAGTCTCAGTCGTCGAGCGTCGTTGATTCTACATGATATGCAATTAATTTAAGTGAGGTGATGTTTGAGTTTAGGATCTTCTGTCATAACAAAGTTGCAATCCAAAAAGTTAACACACATGAATTCATGAAGCAAAGGGGGTTTAGTCTTGATTTATCATCCATATTTTAGTCATGATTATAGTATTGAGTTTATTGAAAACGGGAACTAGAACATTTGAATTTAAAATTCAAATTTCAAGTTTAAATTCAAAATTGAGGTAAATAGAATTAGAAAGTCTTGAAAATTTAATTTATAGACTAAATATCAACACATTGGATTATGATAAAAAGATCTAACTAGTTAAGTCTAAGGAACATGCTTAGTTAATTTCAAACCATCTCAAATTTGAATTACCTAAATTCAAAAGAAGTTAAACTACAAAACAAAGCTAAGTTTGAAACTTTTACACAAGGTTACACATAGCTTATAGAAGTTATATGCTAAAATTCATATGAAACAAAGCTAATATGTAGAAGTTATACACAAAATACCTCTTAAGCTTAGATTTAAAATAGATGCAAAAGTATTTAGTTTCAAACTAAACTTTATTAATAAAAGTTGTAGGGTTTGAAATCTAGTTTCCAACAAAATTTGTTTTGCAATTTTTGGATTTTTCTATAGTTTTCTACGAATTTTACAAGACAGCAACATTAATCACATGAAATAACAAAACACATGGGGGGGTCCTCGGTATTTTGCATTTGGGTCCCTGGAATAAGCTTTCTTCTCACAGATGTGCCCCTGCCCGACCCCGACGGCGACCGGCCGATCGACTCAAGCACGTTCTCACCGGCGGCAAGCTTTCCGGCGGGGAGGGCTGACTGGGCATGACCTACGGAACCTAGGGAGTGGTTTGGGAGGGAGTGTGCTCGATGGGCGGCGGTGGGTCATAGCCGGCGACGGGAAGGTGCGGTGGCCGCGTCGGGTCTCCGGCGTTCCCGGCGAAGGGCCGGTGAACGTGAGCTAGGGAGGCACGCACGAGCACCAGTGAGCTGAGGGGAAACGGCTTGAGTACCTGGATGGGTTGGAGATCAAGTGGAGGGCGCTGTCGACGGTGAGGTCGAGCTCGGGCGGCTCCGGTGAGAGGCGGCTCGGGGTGGGAGCAATTTCGGCGAAGGAAGGCCAGGGGCTGGATCGGATCAGGTTGGAGAGCTAGGGAAGAAGGTGGGGAAGCGGTTGGCCGAGGGAATTTGGGCAGGGTGGCGCGGTTGAGGAGAAATCCGGCGAGGAGAAGCGGCGGCGGCTCGGTGTCGCGAGGAGAAAGAAAAGGCAAAGCAGCTGGGGAGAGGGGGGTTCGCTCGGGTTTTGTAGCAGCGCACGATTTGTAGAAGAGAAGGAAAGGGAGAGAGAGATCACGCGGCCAGGCACAGAGCGGCGGGCGGCGCCGGCGTGCCCGACGGGGCGGCCTGGCGGCCGCTCAGAAGCGTCTGCCCGACGTGGAAGAGCGAGGGACGGCCAGCGAGGGTAATGCGGGCGGTGGGAGGAGGGATAGGGCGACGCGTGGAGAGAGATCAGGATGGTGCAGAGCTGCAGGTGCTTAGGGGCGGCCGGCGGCAGGAGTCACGCACGCGCGCAGAGGAGCAGAGGAGATCGGGGGCTCGGGGAAGACGACGGAGGACCCGGTTGCAAAAAGCAGAAAACGCAGGGGCCTCACTGTAATGCACTTATAACTTTCAAACCAGAGCTCAAATATAGATAGGCCCAAAAGCAAAAGTGCAGAGTTTTTCAAGATCTACAACCTTGCTTTAGGGTTCATCTGCAGAAGAGCAACAGTTTTGAAATTAATATGAAACTGAGCTAAATTTTCAAACTTTATGTAAATCCTATAGATAAAACTACACTACACATACATCCAAAAGGTGGTTTCACTTACTTTTGCGATTTAAACACAAGTTTTGGACTTTTGCAAAATAACCCTCATACATTTGAATTCTACCCTCTATATTTACCCACTTAGCACAAAAGGACCCTGATTTAAATATAATTATATAAACAATCCCTTTTCCTTATCATTAAAATTTTTAAACACACTTTTGCTACATTTTGTACATAACAACACACTAAAGATCTAGGGTGTGACCATGCTATTTACCTGAGTGTCACACGAACGCTGTTTCTCAGGCAGTGGCCTACTTGAGATGCTGCCAATATATCAACTTAGGTTGGTTATATTGGGAGTATATGGTTCGGCGCAGGATGTGGCGATCGCTGTTCATACCCCCGCATTTTGCGGTACCCCCGTGAATACGTTGTTTTGATAACGTATGTTAACGTCGTCTGTACGGCGGTAATTGTACAGATGCTGTTTCTATAGTGAACTGTACTGTTTGGGAACGCTTTCATGTCGTGCTGCCATGAAAGGTTCAGGTTATCTATATGTGGTGTTTTGCAGGTACACTAACCACGATTAAGAGGTTAGGACGGATAGGACCTATCGACTGCTTATTAGTGAGAGACATATGGGTAATGCCACCAAAATTAACCGCGTAAGTCTGAAGATATTCGGCAGTTGTTTTTTGTTGTGAGGACGAATAGTACGTGCATGCATAATCCATCATCAAATAAACGAATGCAATGTATGTTTGGTTGTATTAAGGACGAATAGCGTGTTGCTTATCTCTAGAATGGGTTAATAGGATTTTTGTGATAGCTCTAAGTTAAGTACCTTAAGCATCCATCTGATTTCCAGTCTTTGCTGTTATCAGAATTGATTATCTCATTCCATTTACCTTGTGAGTTCTCAGCAGGGTAAATAAGTCTCACCATTTGCATTCTTGTTGCAGATGGCAGCCCCTTCCAACGTCTTTTGGGATCCTGCAGGGCATCTCCACACTAATGCCTTGCACTGGGAGGGTTTTTCTCATCTTCTTTGGGAATCACTAAGCTCGTTCCTTTATACTGAGCCCCCACAGTATGATGCAGTGGAATATCAGGAAGAGGGTGTTCGTCGATGTCGAGTCAGAATGACTATTCCTCAACATCCCTTCCGCTCCCAATGGCAACCTATCGAAGTTGACGTGGTAGGTTATCGTATAGTTGATACGATTGAGGGAGCAGCTCTGGAAGCCATCTACCTCTTCTGCAACTAGCATCCAAAAGAAGTTGCAGGACAGCCTATCGGTTTATTCCCTGCAACAGATCCCAATGATCCTGAGTGGAATCTTAAGGTAGTCCCTGAAAGTCACGGGTTGGAAGGCTCAACGGAAGAAGCGCTTCAGGGTACTATGCGGTTCATGAATGTTCAGCATCATTATCAACTTCTGCTACGTCGCAGTATGGGTCAGTTGATCAATATCGCACAAGGTCACTTCAGGAATACTTACCGACAAGTCACTCAGATTGCGCAGCTTCAAGCCTTGGTGACAGAGAAAGATGAAATCATCGCTGCCCGAGAGGAGACTATTCATCATCGGGAAGATCAAATCAACGAAAGTGACGCAATGATCACCCAACGCAACACGATCATTGAGTTCCTCCAGGAACAAATACACGACCTCATCCTCGAGGTTGATGATGCCCAAGCCCAAATCAATGAACTCCAACAGCAGCCAGCACCTCCTGCTGTACCAGTACCCGAAGCTGAAGAAGAAGATCCAGAGGAAATTGAGGGAGTTTCAGACCTCGATTCTGAGCACGGAGATCCTGTTCTTAGTCCCCATCATTCTTCTTCGGGCAGTCAGTCATCCGTGGGCAACTTTGATGACTATTAGTTTCGTTTGAGTTGGTGACATCCTAGCTATAATTAGTGTAGAAAGATGTGATATAGATAGTGCGTAGTCTACTTAGATCTAGAGCCACTTGATGTGTTATATGTGGCATGTGTACTTATGAAATGGCTTGTAGTAGTTAAAGTGCCCTGATGTAAGATGTAAGGACCACCAATGTTTGTGTAGTAATCCAAACCCCGTGTTCTACTATCTCACTTAATCTCCTTGCATCTGAAATGAGTCGATTGAATGGACCATATGAATTACATTCCTGTTTGGTAATTGTATACCATATGAAATTGGAGTAAGGATATGATTGATAATGGATATCTCCTTTGTTTCAGATTGTTGGAGCTACTCGCGGAACCCCGGAAGGTTTTTGGGCAGATCAGGCCAGCGGTTCTCAGCAACCGCCACCGCCACCTCCAAATCTGGCCGAGGTCATGGCCCGACAAACAGAACTCCTCAATCAGCTTGTGCAGGCTCAAATGGGCCAATTCCATCATCACTCCCGAGGCCAAGATGAACCTCTATCGGCCAGTTATCAAGACTTCCTCAGTACCCAGCCTCCACTGTTCCATAAGGCGGACGAGCCTCTTGACGCTGACGCTTGGCTCCGCACCATTGACTCCAAGTTCGCCTTATTGCCTGCCCCATGTTCAGATGAGAACAAGGCACTCTTTGCAGCCCAACAACTTCGTGGCACTGCCTGCATCTGGTGGGATCATTATCATGCCATGCAGCTTGCCGGTCATGTCGTCACTTGGGACGAGTTTTGGACCGCTTTTCAGGCGCACCACATCCCCGAAGGACTCATTGAGCGAAAGCTCAATGAATTTCTGAATTTGACTCAGGGAACCCGCACCGTCCTGCAATATGCACAAGTCTTTAACCACTTGTGCCAGTACGCGGGATACCATGCGGACAATGATGCTCGGAAACGAGATCGTTTTCGCTGAGGCCTGAACACCAAACTTAAAGAACGACTGAATTTGGTAAAGGCCGAGAATTTCAATATGGCCATTACTCGGGAAGACTGCATCTCAGCCCATAGAGTAGAAAAGAAAAGGAAGACACCCATAGGGCCTTCAGTTACGCAACCGTCAAGGTATCGGTTGGTTCCGAGCACCGCTCCCCGAGCACCGCCTCGAAGTAACATGCCTGGCAGATGGGTAGCTAGACCACCCAGCAGGCACGATTCAATCGACCACCGACACCACAACCTTTGCAGCAACAACAACAGGGTCCACGGCTGAGTTTTCCGCCTGTTAACCAAGGAAACAACAACTATCGTTGTTTCAACTGCGGAAGCCCGTCCCACTTTATCAAGGATTGCCCTCAACCTAGGAGATCCTTCCAAGGGCAAACATCCAACCCAATCAGCAAGGGCAAGGGCAAGAAGCAAGTGGTTCAGGTCCGCCAGGGAAGGATGAACCTCACCACTCTCTCCGAACTCCCCGAGGGGACACCAATAATGACGGGTACTTTTTCTATCAACCATCACCCCGTAATTGTTCTTTTTGACTCTGGTGCCACCCATAGCTTTGTCAGTGCAAAGTATGGGACTAAAATAGGCTTGGATATCTATCCTACTAATGGAGGTTATAAGATAACAACTCCTAGTGGAAAAATCTTATCAAATCAAATCTGTAGGAAGGTACCACTTCAGCTGGGTAGTCAATTGATAAAAACAGATTTGCTTCTACTAGACCTAAAAGGAATGGACGTTCTTTTAGGTATGAATTGGATGACCCAGCATCAAGTGTCATTAGATATCTCTTCCCGAACCATGGAGATAGATTCACCTAAGTATGAACCTACCATTCTCTATCTTCCACAACGGGAGTACATTAACTCTTGCACCTATGCTGCAACCGGGATCAAGTTAAAGGATATCCCTATCGTCTGTGAATACCCAAATGTCTTTCCAGACGATTTGCCTGAAATGCCCCCAGATCGAGATGTTGAATTTATCATAGAACTTCAGCCCCCATCTCTAAGAGATCTTATAGTATGTCTCCTAACGAGTTAGCCGAGTTAAAAATCCAACTTCAAGACCTCCTTGATAAGGGTTTCATTCGTCCGAGTGCATCACCATGGGGTTGTCCAGCCTTATTCATGAAAAAGAAAGACAATAGCCTTAGGCTATGTGTAGATTATCGTCCTCTCAATGCGGTGACTATCAAAAACAAGTATCCCCTACCCCGCATTGATATTCTTTTTGATCAATTAGCCGGAGCTAAAGTATTCTCAAAAATTGATCTTCGTTCCGGCTATCATCAAATTAAAATCCGGCCAAGTGACATTCCAAAAACGGCCTTCTCCACTCGATATGGTCTATATGAATACCTAGTCATGTCATTTGGTCTTACCAATGCTCCAGCATATTTCATGTATCTCATGAATTCCGTCTTCATGCAAGAACTCGACAAATTTGTTGTGGTCTTTATTGATGACATTCTGATCTACTCTAAAAATCCAGAAGATCATGCAAAACATCTTCATGTTATTCTTCAGCGATTAAGAGACCACCACTTGTACGCCAAATTTTCCAAATGCGAGTTCTGGTTAGATACTGTGAAATTTTTGGGCCATACTATTTCCGGCGATGGTATATCCGTTGATCCCAGTAAAATACAAGAAGTGATGATTGGAAACCTCCCACATCAGTCCATCAGATCTGTAGTTTTCTTGGTCTAGCTGGCTATTATCGCCATTTCATTCCTGACTTTTCCAGAATAGCCAAACCTATGACTGAACTACTAAAGAAAGGTGTTAAATTCTCTTGGAATAAAAAATGCGAAGATGCATTTCACACTCTCAGAGACCATCTTACAACTGCTCCAGTCTTAGCTCAACTAGATGTGTCAAAACCCTTCGACATCTATTTTGATGCTTCAGGAACCGGACTTGGTTGTGTGCTTATGCAGGACAACCGAGTAATTGCATATGCATCACGAGCACTCAGGGTTCATGAACAAAACTACCCTACCCATGATCTTAAACTCACAACTGTCATCTATGCACTCAAAATCTGGAGACATCATCTGGTGGGTACCAAGTGCCATATCTATACTGACCACAAAAGCCTCAAGTACATCTTCACACAGGCAGACTTGAATATGAGGCAAAGACGCTTGCTAGAACTTATCAAGGACTATGATTTGGAAGTACACTATCATCCAGGTAAGTCCAATGTCGTTGTGGATGCACTCAGTCGCAAGGCACATTGCTCTTGTTTATCTGTAGAAGCTTTCAACGAGACTCTATGTTGGGAAATGAGAAAGCTTAATCTAGAAATCATTCTCCAAGGTGACTTGAACCATCTCTCAGTTGAAGCCACACTTAGAGATAGTATTGTTCTAGCTCAACAGCGCAATAAAGGAGTCAAAATTATTAAGCAGAAGATAACACACGGAGAAGGAAAGTATAAGTGCTTCCGAGTAGATCCAGAAGGAGTTTTATGGTTTAACGAACGTATCGTTGTACCTAAGGACCATAAGCTCTGTAAATAGATATTGGATGAAGCCCACCTGTCCAAATTCTCTATGCACCCTGGCAGTACGAAGATGTACCAGGATCTGAAATAAAACCTCTGGTGAACTCGTATGAAACGAGAAATTGGCAAGTATGTCTTAGAATGTGATATCTGTCAAAGAGTCAAAGCCAGTCATTTGAAAACTGCTGGTATTCTTCAACCTCTATCTATTTCCTCTTGGAAGTGGGAGGATATCAATATGGACTTTATTGTTGGCTTACCCAACACTTCTCTAAGGCATGATTCCATTTGGGTAATCGTTGATCGATTGACCAAGACTGCACATTTCCTTCCCGTGCATACTAGATATAATGCCAAGAAGTATGCGGAAATTTATCTAGATCAAATCGTTTGTCTTCATGGAATACCTAAGACAATCATTTCTAATTGCGAAGCACAATTTGTTGCTAGGTTCTAGGAGCAACTTCAACATGCTCTTGGAACTAAGTTAATTCGAAGCTCCGCATACCACCCTCAAACAGATGGACAGGCTGAGAGAGTAAATCAGATTTTGGAAGATATGCTTAGAGCCTGTGTCCTTCAGTATGACAAGAATTGGGACAAATGCTTGCCACTGGCAGAGTTCTCTTACAACAACAGCTATCAAACCAGTCTCAAAATAGCCCCGTTCGAAGCATTATACGGTCGCCGATGTCAAACTCCTTTGAGTTGGTCACAAACCGGCGAGCGTAAAATCTTTGGATCGGACCTTGTCACTGAAGCAGAGGATAAAGTGAAGACTATACAGACTAATCTGAAAGCAGCCCAATCTCGACAGAAAAGCTACGCTGACATGCGAAGAAGAACATTACAGTTTCAAGTCGGAGACTTGGTCTATCTTCGAGTATCTCCTACCTGAGGTGTTCAAAGATTTGGCGTAAAAGGGAAACTCGCTCCTCGATACATCGGACCCTTTGAAATCCTTGAAATCTGTGGACCCGTAGCTTACCATCTTCAACTTCCTCTTCAATTAGCGGCCATCCATAACATCTTCCATGTGTCTCAACTTAGGAAATGCGTCAAAATTCCTACCGAGATCATCGATTCCCAAACCATCAAAATCAAACCTGATCTAACCTATACCGAACATCCAATTAGAGTATTCGACACCAAAGAAAGAAGCACTAGAAGAGAAACCATTAGGATGTTCAAGATTCAGTAGAACCATCATACGGAAGAAGAAGCAACATGGGAAACTGAATCTTATCTTCAACATAATTTCTCAGACTTCTTTCAAGCCAACCTCCAAACTTGATCAATAAATTCCATCTTGATCCAGAATCTCGGGACGAGATTCTTTTTAGGGGGAAGGCTGTGTCACTCAGGTAATTAGTATTGTCACACCCTAAATTTTAATATGATGTTGTGTGCAAAATATGGAGAAAGTATGTTTAAAAATTTAAATAATAAGGAAAAAAGGGTTGTTTATATAATTATGATTTAATGAGAGTGGGAAGTAGAATTCAAATACATAAAGGTTGTTTTGGCAAAAGTCAAAAACTTGTGTTTAAATCGCAAATGTAGGTGAAACTACACATGGGATGTAAATGTAGTGTAATTTTTAAATAGGATTTATATAAAGTTTAGAAACTTTGCTAAGTTTTATAGTAGTTTCAAATCTGCTGCTCTTCTATAAATAAACCTTAAAGCAAAGTTGTAGATTTTGAAAAACCCTACATTTTTGCTTTTGGGGCCATCTTCATTTGAGCTCTGGTTTAAATGTTATCAGGACATTACTGTGGGATCCCTGTACTTTTGGGATTTTGCAAATCGGCCCTCATCTTCTTCCTCGGGTCCCCGATCTCCTCTGTCTCTGCCTCGCGCGCGTGATCCACCACCGCTGGCCGCTTCCCAAGCCTGCTGCAGACCTGCGCCGCCCTCCTCTTGCCCCACGTGTCGCCTTGCTGCCTCTCCCACCGCCCGCGCCGCTTCCGCTGGCCTCCCTTCGTCCTGCCACGTCGGGCCGCCGGTGCCGAGCGGCCGCCACGCGCACCCGAAGGGCATGTCAGCGCCGCTCGTCGACCTGAGCCCAGCTCTCTGCCTGCTCTCCCTCTCCCTCTCTTTCTACAGAGCAGTGCTCTCCTATAAGCTCAACCCGAACCCCATCTCCCCGCCTGATTTCCACTTCCTCCTCCTCGCGACCACCGAGCCAACCACCGAGCTCCTCGCCGGGTTTCTCCGCGGCTGCTCCACCCTGCCCAAATCCCAGCCCTCCAGCGCTCCCTCACCTCCTCCGCTAGCTCCCCGACCTGCTCTGGTCGAGCTTCCGGCCTTCCCTAGCCGGAATTGCCTCGACCCCATGACCCGTAGATCGTGCCGAGCCAGACCATCCTCGCTGGTGACCTCGCCGCCGGTGGGAACGTGCCGGAGCAGATCAGTCGGTCACCGTCAGGAACTGGCAGGGGCACATATGTGAATATTTTTCATGTTCTAAGGACCCATGTGCAAGAAACTAAGGACCCCCCTGTAAACGTTTTTGTTATTTCATGTGGGCAAGCTGCCGGCTTGTAAAATTGATAGAAAATTGTAGGAAAATCTAAAAATTGCCAAACCAGCTTTGTTGGAAACTAGAATTCAAACTCTACAACTTTTATTAATGAAGTTTGGTTTGAAACTAAATACTTTTGAATCTATTTTAAACTTAAGGTAAAAGGGGATATTATGCATAACTTCTGCATACTAGCTTATTTTCTTGTGATTTTTGATATGTAGCTTTTTTAGGTCATGTGTGAGCTAGTGTAAAAATTTCATGCTCAGTGCTATTTTGTAGTTTAAGTTCTTTTAAACTTGTGCAAATCAAATTTAAAAGGGTTTGAATTTAGTTAAGCATGTTCCTAAGACTTATTGGTTTAGATCTTTTTACCCTAACCTAATTTGATGATAATTAGTTTATAATCAAATTTCCAAAAATTTATAATTCTGATTGCTTGGGATTTGAATTTAAACTTGGAGTTTGAATTCAAATTTAAATATTTTAGTTTCTATTTCCAGAAAATTATGAAAAGTTCACCATAAGCTTATTTATTAAAAATAAACTTATCCACAAAAATGCAAGGTTAGAAACCTTATAGTTTTCAAAATAAAAATCCAACTGGTCGAATTACTTCAAAGTAATTCCAATAAAATGACATAACTTAAATATAGATAGTAGTTTGAAACCCCACCCCCTTGTTACATGAGTTTATGTGCACTAATTTATTGGATTGCAACTTTATCGTAAAATAAAAACCTTAACTCAAGCACCATCTCACTTAAATCCTTGCATACCATGTAGAATCGACGACGCTCGACGATGGAGACTACGAGCTAGTCCTGGAACACGACCAAGGGTTTTCTGAAGACCCAACAAACGTCGCCGAGACTCTAACTGAAGTCCCGAACCAAAGTTTGGAAGTCTCTGACCCTCCTGCCCTCAACCCCACTCAAGAAGGCAAGCCCCGATGCATACCCTAGTATTTCAATTCATTACCATTTTACTTATGTATTATAAATCTTGCATTACGTCTAGGAGTTGAAATGAAACCCTAGTTGCATAAATCCTAGGAATCCAATGTATTGTACCCGAGTCCTTATCGTATAGACGCTCTCCTAAATAGGACCGGTAAAAGTCGAGTGATTTCCTGTCACTCGCGCGATATAGGAGTTGCATGTTTACTATTCTGCAATCACTATAAGGATAATGAACAGGGTCATGTGCAGTATCAGGACCTGAAGGTTTACCCTGTCTATTTTGATAAAAGTTGTTAAGGTCGCAGTGTGTGGTAGTGGTGGCTCAGCGTTTGAAAGTACTAGCCACATGCCGCGAAATATGGTAAAGCGGCAAGCCTAATAACCGATTGGCCCGGCAAGTGGACATACCTCCCACCACTCGTAATTTGGTTTTTTTCACGCACCGATGTGCGGGAGTACGTTTCGCACAGCGGACAGGAGTACGGTCATGTAGTCGCGCTACAGACGTATGTCCTGCACAATTGGTGTGCGTACGGTCCTACAGTCGCTTGTGGTGGCCCTGTTCCACAACCCGGAATGAAAGGCAAACGGTTGCTTTGGAATGCCGTTTGGTGTTCCAAGCGTGTGAGTTAGGTTTGCCTTGCAAGGTTTGAAATTCGATTCAGAATTGTCCGTCTCTCGTGGAAATTGAGACTGCTTATTCCTTCTGCCACATAGAGTAAGAACTGTAACTATTGATGGAATAATCCTGATGAATGCTAATCTCTACCTTGCTTGCCTAGTGTAGGTGCTTACCTAGAATGGATAATCAAATTAGAATTTGAAAGCTAAAATTTGAAAGTAGATCATACTATTTGTTGCTTTTCAGCTGAAATGAAACCCAGAACCATTTCAGGCCTTCATGAGTCTAATTACGGGCTAAGTATACCCAATTCCGGGTAAACCTTGCTGAGTATTAGTATACTCAGTCTTGCTAGTGAATCTTTCAGGTATAACCTTCGAGAACCCCATGGATGGCCAACTTCTGTTCCTTTTGGCTGGTCCGTGGAGTGGGATCCGTCCCCGGCTGGCAGTGACCCTCCTGAGTGACACCAAGCTTTGGGCTAAGCACAGTGTCAACCTCCGCGACGGGTATAGTCGCGAACTTATTTTCTTTCCGCTGTGAACTTGGACAAGATGTGTAGCTTGTCGTTGTAAACGCTGTTTGTATAAGTTTACATTAAATTTGAACAGGGTTTGTAATAATATTTATGTTTCTGTAAATTAAAAGTTGATGGGCTGTACTGTGATTGTAAACTCGTCTTCGTGCGAGGTAAACCTGCTTCGATCCTGTTGAACCGTGGTTGTATCGGGCAGAGACCCGACAAACCAATGGGTTGTTCCGTTTGAAGTGCGTTGAGTTATTATCGGCTGTATAGCGATGACTAGCGCACTTGAGCCGGAACAATTTAGACGGTTCTGCCACAGTGTTCCTCGGTGCAAAGTGAAGATGACTATCCCTCAACATCCTTTTTATTCTCTGTGGCAGCCCATCGAGATTAATGTGGTTGGTTTTTGCCTCGTTGACACTATAGAAGCAGCAGCCCTTAAAGCTATCAACAATTTCTACGACCAACACTCAGAAGAAGTTGCCGCGTATCCTATTAGCCTATTCCCTGCTGTGGATTCTCGTGACCCCGAGTGGGTTTTCCAGGTATCACATTGTGGCCATTTGCTAGGAGATCTGGCCGAAGAGACGTTATGTACTATTATCAGATTCATGAATGCATAGCACCACTATCAGATACTTCAGCACGCGGTATGAACCAACTGACCAGCATAGCTCAAAGTCATCACAGAAATATTGACCAACAGGTTACTCAAATTGAAGAGCTCCAGGCCACGATCACTGCTAAAGATGAGGTTATCACACACAGAGATGAAACCATCACTCACCGAGAGGATCAGATTCTCGAGAGTGATACCGTGATTATCCAGCACAACACCATTATTGAGTTCCTCCAGGAGCAAGTTCACGACCTCACCCTTGAGCTGAACGACGCCATCGCCCACATCAATGTACTCCATGAGCAGCCAGCACCTCCTGATGTACCTGAGGAGCCTGAAAGTGAAGATGAAGAAGAAGACCCGGAAGAGATTGAGGGAGTTTCTGATCTTGATTCCGAGCATGGAGATCTCGAACCTAATCCTCAGCCCAATCGTTCTTCTTCTGGCAGCTAGTCGTCTGTGGGCAACCTTGATAATTTCTAGCCTTTTTCAAATCATCGATCTTCTAGATGCACTCAGTGTAGTATAGTGTGACATAGGGAGTGAGCAATCTAGTTTGACCTAAGGGCCACTTGTTGTATGATATGTGGCATGTGTAGGGATGGCTTGGTTATAATTAGAAGACTACCGAGATGTAACATAATGATAACCAGTTATGATCCACAACCCGAGTTCCTGTCCGGTTATCTTTTGAGCTATCAATCTGTTGCACTATCTCCATATATTTTATTTTTGTGTGGTATATTTCTAAAAATGGAAGCAAGTATTAGTGATCTCTAATGGATATCTTCCATTCTTCAGATGGTTGGCGCTACGCGTGGAACCCATGAAGGTTTCAGGCCGGACCTGGCTAGCGGTTCCCAACAAACACCCCCAACACCACCAAATCTAGTAGAAGTGATGGCACGGCAGACTGAACTACTTAATCAGCTAGTGCAGGCACAGATGAACCAATACCATCACCAGCATCGAGGTCGGGATGAACCTCCATCTGCTGGTTATCAAGACTTCTTCAACACACAGCCTCCACTTTTCCACAAGACTGAAGAACCTCTCGACGCGGATGCATGGCTCTGCACTATTGAGTCCAAGTTTGCACTACTATCTGCATCATGTTCAGAAGCAAATAAGGCACTTTTTGCAGCACAACAGCTTCGAGGCACTGCTCGCATTTGGTGGGATCATTACTATGCCATGCAACTAGAAGGGCATGTAGTCACGTGGGAAGAATTTCAGACCACCTTTAGGGCGCATCATATTCCTAAAGGAATTATTGAGCGGAAGCTCAATGAATTCTTAGCTCTTACCCAGGGAACCCGCACCGTAATGCAGTACGCACAGGCTTTCAATCATCTGTGTCAGTATGCGGGTTATCATGCAAACACCGATGCCAAGAAGCGAGATCGTTTCTGTCGTGGCCTAAACACCAAGCTCAAGGAACGACTGAATCTTGTTAAGACAGACACCTTCAATGAGCTGGTCAACATGGCCATTACTCAAGAAGATTGCATTTTAGCCCGCCGGGCTGAGAAGAAATGAAAGATACCCACTGGACCCTCGAGTGTTCAACCCCCGAGGTATCGGTTAGTCTAGAATACAACTATACGAGCCCCGCCCAGAAATAATCCATCAGGAAGATGGGTCGCCAGACCTCCTCTACAGCCTAGATTCAACCGGCTGCCTGTACCGCAACCTCAGCAACAGTGCATTCCAAGGCCGAACTTACCGCAGTTCAGCCAGGGAAACAACAACAATCGTTGTTTCAATTGCGGCACCTCATCGTATTTCATCAGGTTGCTGGCGTTCTTCAACCTTTACCCATTCCTTCTTGGAAGTGGGAAGATATCAGTATGGATTTTATTGTTGGTTTACCCAACACTTCCCAAAGGCATGGTTCTATATGGGTAATAGTTGATCGATTAACCAAAACTGCCCATTTCCTTCCCATGCATACTACTTACAATGCTAAAAAGTATGCTGAGATCTATCTAGACCAAATCGTTCGTCTCCATGGAGTACCTAAGACGATCATTTCCGATCGTGGAGCACAATTCATTGCTCGTTTCTGGTAGCAACTTCAACATTCTTTTGGGACCAAGTTAATTCAAAGTTCCGCATATCATCCGCAGACTGACGGACAAACAGAAAGAGTAAATCAAATCCTAGAATATATGCTTAGAGCCTGTGTAATCCAGTATGACAAGAATTGGGACAAATGCTTATCTTTGGCTAAATTTTCCTACAATAACAGTTATCAGTCGAGTCTTAAGATGGCTCCATTTGAAGCATTATACGGTCACCGATGCCGAACTCCTTTGAGTTGGTCTCAAACCGGCGAACGTAAAATCTTTGGACCCGATCTTGTTACTGAAGCAGAAGAAAAAGTGAAGATCATCCAAAGTAATCTAAAGGCAGCCTAATCTCGACAAAAGAGCTACGCGAACAAACAAAAGAAACCATTACAGTTTGAAGTTGGTGATTTCGTATATCTCAGAGTATCTCCTACCAGAGGTATTCAACGGTTCGGCATAAAAGGAAAACTCGCTCCTCGATATGTTGGACCTTTTGAAATTCTCGAAGTCTGTGGACCCATAGCTTATCGCCTTCAACTTCCTCCTCAACTAGCAGCCGTTCATAATGTCTTCCATGTGTCTCAACTTAGGAGGTGTATCAAAAACCCTACCGAGATCATTGATTTACAAGCCATCGAAATTGAATCAGATCTATCTTATACTGAGCATCCAATCAGAATACTGGATACCAAGGAAAGAAGCACAAGAAGAGAGACCGTCAAGATGTTTAAAATTCAGTGGAACCATCACACCGAAGAAGAAGCGACTTGGGAAACCGAGTCATATCTTCAACACAATTTTCCAGACTTTCTGAAAGCCAATCCACATATCTAATCTTCCGATTCCATCCTGTTCCAGAATCTCGGGATGAGATTCTTTCTAGAGGGGAAGGCTGTGACAGTTTAGGTATTTGGGGAGCAAGAAACACTAGGTTTAGTGTAAAGTTGTGTTTGTTTTTGATGAATGCTTTTAAAAACCTAAATACAAGTTAAAGGGTATTTTTGTAATTATGGAAAAATTAGGGTTCTTTTGCTAAATGTGATTGAAGGTAGGGTAATTTCAAATTGTATGAAGGTTAGTTTTGAAAAAGAAAGTATTTACTTGTAAACCACTGTAAGAAGTAGAATTACCCTAAGGTTTCATTTGGAATGTGAATTTTAAATAGGTTTTATGTGAAATTTGATAGTTTGTCGGATTTTGAAATAGTTTGAAAACCCTAACTCTTTTGAAGCTGACATTTAAAGCAAAGTTGTAGTTCTTTTTAGACTCTACACTTTTGCTTCTGGACATATTTTCATTTGGGCTTTTGTTTGAAAGAAAATCTTACTTCATAGTGAACCCCTTGAACTTTTAAAAAATTGCGAACAAGTCCCCGTCATCTTCCTCTCTCCCCTTCCTCTCTGTTGCTCTGCTGCACCGCCCGCCGCCCCTCGCAGGCGATCTCCCATGCTGCCAGCTGCCCCTCGCCGCCCTAACCCCACCACCTGGCCCTCCAGCTTGCCCGCACGCCGCTCGCCCGATCCCCGCTGGCTTTTCCCCGCCCCGCCATGTTGCGCCGCCGTCGCCCGCAGCCGCCACGCGTGCCGCCGGCCACCAACAGCTGCTCCAGCTCGCCTGTGCCCCTTCTTGGTTCCACAGCATGTCCAGGCGCATTTCTCGACTTCTTTTACCCTCTCACACGGCCGCATTTCGCCCCTTTGCTTCTTCTCCGCTCGGCACCACCGCCAAACCTCCACCACCGTCTCTGCTCACCGTCGTCAGCCAACTCCGCCGCGCCACACCCGCAATGCCGTGCTCCACCGGCACCACTAAATCCCACTAAAGCTCCCTGACCAGTTCTTCTCCATTCCCTCGTGCTCACGCCACTAGAACGCCGCGCCGGCAGTCCTGTCCACTGCCGTCGCTCGGCCTCGCCGACGTCCCGGCGCTCCACCCCCTCTTGGCCCTCACCGAGCTCACCACCAGCACCACATCTACGTGTAGAAGCTTCCTGGCTACTTCTTTGCCGCTTTCCCGCATTTCGACCATCGGAACAACGCCGCCGCCTCAAAACCTCGCCGCGCTGGCTCGGTCCTCCGTCGAACCGCCGTCTCCGAACCTTCCTTCTTCAATTCCGGCCACCCTCGAGCCCGCCGTGAGGTACTGAACCTTTCCCCCCACTTCCCCCTCACCGCTGGTGAACCTCCTCGCCAGAATTTGATCGCCGCCATGCTGTCCCTCGGTTCAAACCGACCAGGGACTCAATTGCAAGCTTTTTGTTCTTTCTAGGGTCCTCTCTGCAAAAATATCAGTACCCCCTCAATTCAAATCAGCTAGCTTTGAAAATCAATAGAACTTTGTAGAAAAATCCAAAAATTATCAAACTAGTTCTGTTATACTCTAGGAGTCTAGTTCTACAACTTTTGTTACTAAAGTTTAGTTTGAAACTTAATATTTTAAACTCTATCAAAGGTGAATCTTTTAAGTATCTTTTACATATTAGCTTTATTTCATGTAATTTTTGGTATGCAACTTGTATGTGATATGAGTGAACTTGTGTGAAAATTTCATCATTAGTACTGCACTATAACTTGAACTCATTTATATTTGTGCAAAGTAAGCTTGAAATGAAGTAAATTTATTCAAGCATATTGCTGATACTTTCATGCTTAGATTTTTTTAACCATGTGTTGTTCTGATGTTGAGTAATTCATAGTAAATCTTGAATAATTTTTAGCACTATTTAACTTAAGGTTTTTAATTTAAACTTGAAATTTAAATTTAATTCAAATAACTTAGTTTCTGCTTTCAAAAATTTATGAAAAATTTATGGCAAGCTCATCTGATAGAGGTAAACACACTTATAAAAATTCAAAGCTAGAGCCTCTGTAAATTTCAAACTAAAAATAAAAATTCTTATCTTAATTTTGAATTTGTTCATTTTTATGCTACTGTTCTGTTAGATTTAAAAATATAAAAAATTAACAGAAGTCTTGTATTAACTTCAGATATGTGTAGTTAAATTCCTAACCTTAGTACTCCTATGCCTAAAGCTCTAGAAAATTAATTATGATGCTAGTAAAGTTAATAGGTTTAATTTATAATAAGTAAATTTGAATTCTTGGAATTCAAATCCATTGTCTTGTGATGTATTGAATGTGAGTTGTTGGATTGCAACCTTATCATGAAGGAAAGTATTGACTTAATAAATCACTTAATTTAAATCATTGCATATCATGTAGAATCGACGACGCTTGAAGACGGAACTTACGAGTTGATCCAGGAACCCGAACAGGGTATATCTGAAGACCAAGTGAACGTCGCCGAAGATCTTACTGAAGCTCCGAACCAAAGTTCGGAAGTTATTGACATTCCTGACCCCTGCCCCACCCAAGAAGGCAAGCCCCGGTGCATAACCCAGCTTTTCAAATTATTGTGCATTAAGTTTTAGGAGTTGTAATGATACCCTAGATGCATGAAACTTAGGAACCTATGTAATGTTTTTTCAAGTCTCACCGAATAGATGCTGTGCTAATAGGACCGGCAGAAGTTGAGTGATTTCCTATCACTCGCGCGATATAGTAGTTGATTGTTTATCTTTCTACAATCACTATAAGGATAACGGATGGGGTTATGTACTATATCATGACTTGAAAGAGAACCCCCTCTATGTTGATTTTAGTTTGATAAGGTCATAGTGTGTGGTAGTGGTGGTCAAGTGTTTGAAAGTACTAGCCACATACCGTAAATATGGTACGCGGTAAGCCTAGTACCTGATTGGCCCGGCAAGTGGACCTACCCCACCACTTGAATTTTGGTTTTTGTCTCACACACGCACCAACATGTGGGAGTACGTTCTGCATAGCAGACGGGAGTACGGTCGTACAGTCACGCTGTAGACGTACGTCCTGCACAGTGAACGTGCGTATGGTCCTGCAGTCGCTTGTGGTTGCCCTGTTCCACAACCCGGAATATGAGGGGAATGGTTGCCCGGAAAGTTAAGTTTCCGAGCGTGTGAGTTAGGATCCCTTGCGAGGTTATGAAATTCGATTAAGAATCGTCCGTTTCTCGCAGAGATTGAGACTACTTGATACTTCTGCCACATAGAGTAATAACAGTAATAGTTAATGGAATAATTTTGATGTATGCTTAATATCTACCTTGCTTGACTAGTATAGGTGCTTACTTAGAATGGTTAAAAGAAACTAGAATCTGAAAGCTAATATATGAAAGTAAGGACATACTCTTTGTTGCTTTTCAGCAAAAGAAAACTAGAGCCGTTCAACCTATCATGGTCTAGTTATGGGCTAAATATACCCAAATATCGGGTAAGCCTTACTGAGTATTAGTATACTCAGCCTTGCTAGTAATATGATTTTCAGGTATGTCGTTCGTGACTCAAGAGGATAGTCTAACTTGGCCCGGCAATGTTCCGCTTGGCTGGTCCGTGGAATGGGATCCGTCCCCGGCCGGCAATGACCCTGCGATGTAACGCCATACTTTGGGCTGAGTGTGGTGCTTACCCCTGCGACGTATGTAGTCGCGTTGTTTTTTCCTCTTCTAACTCTGAATACGGTCTGGTAAACTTGGAGTTTCAAATAATACTTGTATAAATTTGTATTAGCTAGGATAAAACAAAACCTCTATGTAATAATGTTTAATTATCCTGTGGTGTAAAAGATGCGAGCTGTTGTGAGGCTGGAATCATCTTCGTACGAGGTAAACCTACATCGATCCTGTGTAACCGTGGTTGTATCGAGCGGTGACCCGATAGACCAATGAGTTGTTCCATTTGAAGTGCGCTGAGCTTCTGTCGCTTGTTTAAGTGATGTCTAGCGCGCTTGAACCGGAATAATTCAAGTGGTTCTGCTACAGGTGACTCTGGCACGTAGTCGATGGACTCGTCACTGTCGTACTCTGGGGGTCTTCCTGCCCTGAGCGTCTTCCTCAGCTTCCTCTTAACCTCCTGGATCTCTGCTCCGGTAGCATCCAAGTCAGTGCTGAGAGCAGCGACCAACTCCTGTGTGGTGTCCATGAGCAAACTTCCTTCCCCAAGGGGTGGAATAGGAATCTGGGCACTTGTGTCACCCTTCCTGCGGCGTGGGAACTGCTGAAACTCGGTGCCCTGGAGCTCATCCGATAAGCACGGCAGAGATAGTAGAGAGCTCTCCTAGCAGCTTCACTGGTCCCTGCGTCCAAAGTCCTCCTGGGCACGTCATCAAAAGTGCTTGTAGTACTCCATCCGGCTATCATAGCTCTCATCTGGAACACTGATCACTACTGCCACTAACCACTCCTCCTCCTGCTGAGCATTCTTGAACAAGGAAGCTTCATAGCGTGGCATTAGTGGAAAGCCGATTCTCTGCATGGCCCTCCATAGAAGTGCTGGGAATGGACCTTCAGCAAAGTCTAGGTGATGTAGTTGCTTCTCATAATGAGGCTCTGGTGGCAGTACGTCTGCTGCGGCTGTTGGCTCTGGATCATCATCTGGGTCATCATCACCGCCATCTGGTGCAGCTGGGTCATCACCATCATCTTCTGCATCGTCTCCTCCTACAGCATCCCCCTCAACGCTGTCTCCTGCAGCGTCTAGGTGGTCCTCAGGCAGCTCCATGGGCTCCTCCTCAGTGTCGGTGTCCACCTAGCCTCCTCAGTAGTAGCCGTAGTAGTAGTCATCATCGTCGTTATCGACCTCCACGAACATGGGGGCGTCCTCTGGCTGCACGGGCTCCTCCTGCTCGGGCACCTCCTGAGGATGCTGGATCTGACCAAGCGGTCCACGCGTGCTCTTACAGGCGGTCTCCCTGGTTTTGACCATCTGTAGCAAAACGAGGGCAGTACAAGATAGAGGATATTTAGAAAAAAATGCAATGGGTGACCTTAAAGCAAGAAGGAGTTTGAAAAATAGCAATACACTTGTGAGGCAAGCATAAAGTCAAAGATGAGATAATAGTGATATAATCAAGAAATAAGCAATTTTCAAAAGCAAGCAAGCAGAAGCTAGGTTACTAAGCAAGATAAGCTTTAAAATTCAACCATTACTAATTAGGCTAACATCCTACAGTCAACACTGCTCTGATAGCACTTCTGTCACACCCAGTTTTGAAAAAGGAACCGAATGCATGTTATATGTGTCCAAGGATCAAGTTCCATGCATATGATAAACGGTACAAGTGTATATCCGAAATAATAGCATAACAAAAGAGAGTATTATAGTACTTTATTACAGGACTGAAAGTCTTAATCTTAAGTGAATAAATAAATATTTATAACTAGCAGCGAACTTCAACTTCACAGGCAGATGACTGGGAGACATACGCCTAGAATTCCTCAAAATCTTCAAGGAACTCCGGACAATTATCTTGTTCTAAGAAGCATTGGTTTTAATAAAGAAAGAGTGAGTACACTTATGGTTGATACTCAGCAAGTGGAGTAAAGTATATGACATGCAAGACCACAAAAAAGGAATACCTGACATGGTTTGACTGCGATAAGCATTTTTAGTTGACCAAGTTTTATTTAGCAAGCATTAACTAAATGCAAGTATATACCAACTCTTAAATAAATAAAAGAGATAAGAACAACAACATAAATAAATAACATTAATTTAGATCATCTTTAAGTTCAATTATCATGTGAGGGTCCAAGCCGCTCTTAACCGTTAGCATGGCTGATATATCAGCTTTCACTCTGCAGAAGTTATACACTTTACCCACAACTCGTGTTTCCCTTGATGCCCGGGTTTGCAAAACCTTTAAACACTTCCGAGGTGAGTGGCAGGAATTTACTACGAGGCCTTTATAAAGATTCGCTAACTTTTGACAATCCGCTAAGGTTTCAAGTCAAAGCGGTCATAACTCTCCCTAATAAGGAAGTGCCTTAGGCGAGGACCACATATCATAAAGCCTCAAGAGGACCGAACTATACCCTGACAATGCAACCCCTCTTGCCCTTTCGGCAAGATTATCATAAGTTAAAGTTTCTAATTAATTAGCCAAGACCAGAGCCATGTAGTATTCTGGTTGCACTATTTTTCTGGATAGTTCTCCATGTTCCAATTAATGCAATAATCTTAAAGTTATTACCATGAAAGTATTCCAGAACATGAAGTAAAACAAGTGTAGCACGATTTCCAGGTTATCCAACCAAAGCCTAAGTAAAAGCAACTAGCGTAGCTACAATATAAATATAATAGCCCAGGTTTAATCAAGGAAGTCCAAAAGAACTAGGCATATTCTTAGTTTGGGATCCATCATATTATAGGCACATGCATGCATATAAAGTAAATACGTGTATTTATAAGTTATTAGGACCAGAATATAATTAAGGACCACTTGCCTTCTTCAATGTACTGCTCCTGCTCAAGGACGTCTTCAAAGCCTTGTTCTTGCGGACCCTCGAACTGCACACCATCTATCGCAACACACAAGTACATACAAACAAATAAGTACAATAAATAAGAAACAGTACACCAAATAATATAAACAGAGCAAAACAATGATATAAAACTACTGTACGCGTTGCAAGGATCACGTGAGCGCGAGAATCGATGAAAACGGAGTTAAAACGGAGAAGTTATGGCTAAAACATGATTCCAGGGGCTTATTTGTAGAAGATTTGAAACTAGAAGGGCTTTGGGAACCGAGGGGTAAAATATCAATAAACCTTAGATCTAGGGTTTAGATTGAAAAACAGAGCGGCTAGGGATGGCGGGTTCTATTTTAGAAAAAGATAGGGGTTAAAATAGAAGAAAAAGGATCTATTTGCGAATACTTTTGAAGTGCCATGGACCGCAGGTTGATTTCAACAAAACTCAGGGTTTCTATTGCGAAAAGGCCTAGGTTTGACCGGTACGTGGGTTTTGACTCTGGTTAGATTAGATCTAACCCGTCGGATCGGGATCCAACGGCTGCACAGGGCTCGGGCGGCACGGGCGGCGGCGCTAGCACCGGCGGCGATGGCTCACGGCGGTGGGCGGCGGCGGATTCGCCGGACTTGGCCAAAAACGGCTGTCTGGGCTCAGTTTCAAGCGCCGGCTACACAGGGAGAACGCGGACGCTACAGGGAATGCATCTAGGGGCTCGGTTTGGTGAGACGGGGCTGAATAGGGGCGCACGGTGGCGGCACATGGCCGTGGAGCTTCAGCGAGGAATCGCGTGTGCGGGAAGGCGGGGAAGAGGGGGAAAAGGGCCCGGCGAAGCTCCTTACCGCAACGTGGAGATCCTGGGGCACTTGCTCAACAGCGAAAAGTGGTGGAGCGGCGGCGGCGGGCTTGCGTGGCTAGGGTTTGCGAGGCGAGGGCGGCGGCAGCGGGATGAGGGGATCGAGGGCGTGGGGCTGCGGCTTTATAGGGGCGGCCAAGAGGGCCTCGATGTGCGGGCCAAAGGCGCCGCATGGGTGGAGGCGGCGTCGTGCCGAGGCTGTGTGACAGTTCATGTGTCTGTAAGATAGGCTTATAATTTGATAGTGTGAAGTGTATGCTTGTTAGTGTAAAACTTTTGTGTGAAACTTTTAAAAATTTAAAGTGCAAGTAAAAAGGGTATTTATGTAATTTTATAAAAGAACAAGCCCTTTTATGCAAAATAGGTGATTTACAAAAGTACCTTTCCAAAATTACTAGAGGCCAAAGGGTAATAATGTAAGAAATCATGACTTACATAGCAACCTGTAAATAGGTCCCAAGGTTATGTGTAATTTACACTAACAATGACAAAGAATTTATAAAACTCAAATTTAGTCCAAGTCTTAAAATAAAACCTCATATTTTAAGTTTTGGAGTACAAACCCTAAAATAAAGTTGTAGAGTTTGAAAAGTTGTACAACTTCCATTTTGGCCACATTTTTGTTTGAGCTTTAGAACAGTGGTTAAATTCTTCTTTACCAAAGGGTCTCTGCAATTTTCTAAAATTACAAACAAGTCCTCGGGAAATTCCCTTTCTCTTCCTCCTCTGGCGCTGCTCTGCTTCTCTGCACTGCGGTTCACCGCTGTTCCCCGTCCTCGCCACCTCCTGCTGCAAACAAAATCCACGCGTCTTCCTCAGCAGGCAATAGCAGCTCACGGCAGCAGCACTAGCAAATCCTCTTTTCCCCTCCTCCAACCTTATCTCCTCCCTCTGTTCTCCCTTCCGTTGAACCCCTCCTCCACTCACTGGCGCGGGATCCAGCAGCCAAGGGCCCGAGCAGCAGGACGAGCGCGCGGCACTAGCGGGTGCTAGCGCGCAGGCGCACGCGCGGTGCAGTGCGCGGCTGGAGGCGGGCCCAGGCGGGGTGAGCGGCGCGGCTCGGGTCGAGCACGCGGGCGAGCGGGCCCAGCAGCGGCAGGCGGCCGCGGCTCAGCCGGTGCGCGAGCTGGCACGCGCGCGCGGCAGCAGGTGCTGGCGGCGGCTGGCGCGAGGGACGGGCGAGCGCGAGCGGGCGTTGCGCCAGGCGGAGGCGTGGAGGCGCGCGGGGCACAAGCGCTGGGCGGCCAGGCGCACGGACGGCAGCGGTTTGGCGCAGTGGTGGATGGCGCGAGCTGAGCAGGCGGGCGGCCCCGAGCGGAACCCGGTGGACGCGTGGCACAGGCGTGCGGAAGATTGCGGCCGGAGCAGCTCGCGTCCCTGAGCTCCATTTTCCCCCAAGCGTTTCCTCTGTTCCAATTGCAGATGAAGGACCTCGTGCGACAATTGGAACAAGCTCAGGGGGTTTTCTGCAAAGTCTAGACTCATGAGAACAGTGTTGTTTGAGGACCTCTGGGTAAGAGTTTATGTTATTTCATGTGAGCTGTGTTGCTGACTTGTAAATTCAATAGAAAATTATAGGAAATTCCAAAAATTGCAAAACCAGTTTTGTTGGAAACTAGATTTTGAGCTCTACAACTTCTATTAAGTAAGTTTGATATGAAACTAAATATTTTTGAATCTATGTTAAATCCAAGATAAGAGAGTGTAATATTCATAGCTCCTACATGTTAACTTTGTAGATCATGATTTTTGGTATACCATTTTTATAGATTAAGTATGAATCGATGTGGAATTTTCAAACCTAATTTTATTTTGTAACTTAAATTCTTTTAAGTTAATCAATTCAATTTGTTTTATAGAAGAAATAGCTAAGCATATCCATTTAAAGTTATATTTAGTCATGTGTGCTTGTTATTGCAATATATTTCTTGTGCCGCGTGTTCGAATCTTAATTAGACTTGTTGTGCAACTTTAAAATATAAGAGAGGTCTAATTCGAACGTGAAATGTTTGAATTATATTTAGCCTACTATTTGTGTGACGCTAAACTTAATTAGCTATTGGTAGCCAAAGTCCTTGCCATAGATTGACTAAAGATAAATTGTGCACCATGCCTGATATACTTGCTGCCCCTATGGCAGACTTTTTGTGATGATTGATTAACCCTTATTCATATGGATGCTCATACCTTTGCTTTGGTCTTGATTACAATCTTGTTAGAGCCCCTTCCTATGTAAAGGTCCTAGTCTACCTTGTGTATCGACTACTTAGTTGATACACCCTTGCAACTATGCTTAGCAATCGGCTACTAGTTCAGCCGATTTCCGATAGGCGTGAGTCCATCGGCCATGAGCCTTTTGACTTCTTCCCTTTTGGCAAAAGCCCCTTGGCCCGATGTTAACCACCCTATCGGTCCGATCCGATGTTAGTGCCCTAACCGACCTGGCCCGATCTAGACAATCGCATCGGCTATGCGTCAATCGGTTGTTTTGCTGATATAATCGAGCCAATCGAACACTAATTACTTAGGTTAACACTCCAGTCAAGAATCGGATAGGCACATCCAAAAAGAGAACGTATCTATCGGCTAAGTCCAGCCAGTACAGAGTAGGGAATTGGCTACACGGCCGATATGCACGAGCTCTACGGTAGAACACTGAGAGTGAAAATCGGCTGGATATGTTGATGCACAGCTCGGCCGATGTTCACACTCTCGACTAGTTTACTAGTGCACAATTGGATAGTTTCATGCTACACGAGTTGAGTAGTTGTTGCACAATCGGCTACTTCCAATATTGAATAGTTACATACCCTGATCGGCTAGCGTGCCGATGTTCACAAAACGACTAGTTAGCTAAAAACACAAATCGGCTATGCCGATGCGCACCGTGATCAACTAGCCATCCGATTTAGATAAAGTATCGGCTGCACATAGTCGATATATCGGTGATGCACACCCGATCTTAGAGTTCTATTATCCACTGATCTAAGCCGATTCCAGTTGTTTCCCATAGCAGTCAAATATGGCCGGTCAATCCTTAGTTTTCCCATCCTTATCCACACACTGTTATCAGCCGATTTATCGGCTGAGGGATCGGCTATATGCTTACCAGTTACATACCCTCAACCACATCCTCTTTAGCTAAGTCCGCACTTATGATCTCACCAACCTATTTTGATATTAGTGTTCTGTTACATCTAATTCTTGAAATAGGTCTAACTTAGATAACTCTATCGGCTGTACGGCACTCAATTGTTGTGTTGACATAATCCAGCCGATGCAACCACACCTAGTTACCTAGAATAACACTTAAGCACATCTCATTTAAGACACAACTGCTTTAGGAAACACCCCTTTTGCTAAAGTAATTGATGTTTTCATCGATCAATTAGGTAACCGATGCACCTATCCATCAGCTACACAGGCCAAGGTATACAACTCTAGATCAGTAAGATAGCACAGTAGACACACCTCTGTTAGACACGATCAAAACACATCAATCGGCTAAACCTGATGCATCCTCATCGGTTAAGGCCAAGACCTATACACCAACCAATTAGATAACCAAACATGCTACCTAATGAAGTTAGTATAGATGTTTAGGGTAACCCACCCTGTTGCTTAAGGTAACTAGTTAGTTTGGTTGATACCCGATAAATGACTGCCCAGTACAGGGTAGTTAGGTTGTTTGTCGAAATGTAATGTTCCTTTATTTGGATTGCAACTTTATCGTGAATTGAAATAAAAGTGTATGCATCCATTAAACTTCATCTTGCGTATCATGTAGACTCGACCACTCTCGTTGACGGGGATTATCAGCTGATTCCGGAACAAGAAGGAGATTATTCTGAAGACCCCGGGAATCATGTCACAGATTTCTCTGAAGCCCCGAACCAAGGTTCGGAAGAAATTAATTTGACTAACCCCAACCCCACCAGCGAAGGCAAGCCCCGGACATAACCCTTACTTAAATTACACTGCAAACTATACTATTTATCTATATCTTTATGCATTAAGTTCTTAGGAGTTGTCTGGAAACCTTAGTTGCATAATTCCAGGAACCGATGTACTGAACACTAGAACTGAGTTCGAATAGCTGCTCTGCTAATAGGACCGGTAGAAGTCGAGTGATTTCCTGTCACTCGCGCGACATAGGAATTGTAATGTTTACAATCCTGGTATCACTATAAGGATGACGGACGGGAGTTTTGTAAGGTATCATGGTTGAGATGATACCCCGTCTGTGTTGTTGAACTGGATAAGGCCGCAGTGTGTGGTAGCGGTGGTTAAGCGTTTGAAAGTACTAGCCACATGCCGTGAAATATGGTAAGCGGTAAGCCTAGTAACCAATCGGCCCGAGGAGTGGACATACCCCCCACCACATGTATTTGCTTCTTTTGGTTACTTAGTTCGACGTGCAGGAATACGTGTTGCTGGGCAACCAAGAGTACGGGTTTTGTAGTCGCGCTACAGACGTACGTCCTGCACTTTGGAAGTGCGTATGGTCCTGCAGTCGCTTCTGGTGGATCTGATCCACGAGTCGGAATGAAAGGTAAACGGTTGCTTCGGAACGACCCTGTGGTGTTCCAAACGTGTGAGTTAGGTTTACCTTGCAAGTTTGAATCTCGATTCAGGAATCGTCCGCCTCTCACGATGAATGAGACTGCTTACCCCCTTTACCACATAGAGTAACAAGAGCAACTTTGTGAATATCAAAGATGATGCTTGAATAAAGATTCTACCATGCTTGATTAGTTATAGGTGCTTACCTAGAAAGGATAATCAACTAGAATCTGAAAGCTAAAATTTGAAATAAGGATCTACTCTTTGTTGCTTTTCAGCTAAAACTAAACCCAGAACCATCATAAGCCTTCATAAGTCTAGTTACATGGCTAAGTATACCATGAGACAGGTAAGCCTTGCTGAGTATTAGTATACTCAGCCTTGCTAGTTATATGTTTTTCAGGTAATGCCTTTGAAGACTCTACTCTTTCCCTGTCTTGGCCCTGTGCTCTTCCAGAAGGTTGGTTCGTGGAATGGGATCCGTCCCCGGCCAACACTGATGATACCGAGTGATGTCGTGCCCGGGCTTAGCATGACATCCGTCTCAACGACGCGTTGTGAATCGTCACGTATGTTTTCCGCTGCTAAAAACCATAACTTTATCGGTTTGTAATAATTTCTCTAAGTTTGAAACTTCGTATTTCTTTAGAAACTCTTGTAATGTAATTCTCCATGATGTAAAATGTGATGGTGACTGTATCTCTGGACTCACCTTCATGTGAGGTAACCTTATTGATCCTGTGTATCGGTGGTTTATCGGGACGTTACCCGACAGGCCAAGGGATTATACCGTTTGAAGCACATTTGAGCCCTCAGGAATGGACTCGCGTACTTGAGCCGGTATAATTCAGGTTGGTTCTACCACAGCTGGTATCAGAGCTATAAGGTTACCCTGGAGATACATTTTACCTTAAAAATGCTTTCAGTATAAAAGTTTGACCAACCAAATGTTTGGGCAAAACTACGTTGGTTTCGTTAAGGATCGTGCTTAGTACGTAAAGCCCTAGGGTAATGTTTAATAAGGGAATTAGAGGTGGCTATAATATATATATATATAACTCTAACTCCCAGCATTACTTTTCTGTTAAAACTTAAATTTATGTACAACCCCAACTTTACATTCTGTAACGACACCTTCGACGATGAGGTAAGAAGGTAAGGATCCTCAGCCAACTGAGGGAGCTTGGCCTTCCCGTCGGTGATGCGAACCGAACGCTGTTTCTCAAGCAGTGGCTTACTTGAGATGCTGCCAATGTACCAACTTCGGTTGACTACATTGGGAGTATATAGTTAGGTAAGGGGGTATGAACAGCAACATCCCCGCATTTTGCGGTACCCCCGTGAATACGTTGTTTCGATAACGTATGTTAACGTCGTCTGTACGGCGGTAATTGTACAGATGCTGTTTCTATAGTGAACAGTAATGTCTGGGAACGCTTTCATGACATGCTGGCATGAAAGGTTCGTTGGATATATATATATTGTGGTTTTCTGCAGGTACACTAACCACGATTACGAAACTAGGACGGATAGGGCTTATCGACTAGTTAATAGTGAGAGACATATTTATATGATGCCACCGTACTTAACCACGTAAGACCAAGATTACTTGGCAGTTATTTTTATTTGTGAGAACGTGTAGAACGTGCATGCATCATAACATCTTGGATTGACCTGATTGCCTTGTTTGTTACGTTGATGTACTGAAACATGTGCTTGTATCTGAATGCCTGCCTAGACTTTGTGTTGTAAGAGTTAACGTAATATGCTAGGCTAACTTAGAGTTAAGACAGTCTTTTGTGAATCAAGTGGATTGGGTTATGTTTGAACCCTATCACCGATTTTAGCTTGACAGCCAAATCAAATCCTTGATTTTGCTTTAAATCTGTTTCGGCAGAACCATTGAACTTCTCCTTTGATGATTAACCCTTGATGATTATCATCAAACCCTTTAATCCATCATCTAGTGATCTATCTATCCTCTCTTAGTGTTGTACCTTATATCATTGGCTATTCTGGTTACAACATCTGAAATTTGCACCTTCAATTTCTGCTCAGATGATTTTTGACAAATTAAAAAGATGTATGACAATAATTACTTTGTGCATACAATTCTCCCGGCAAAAGTCATGCATCATAACATATACCATTTTTGGTCAAGTGCATGGTGTTGCATTGTCATCGGAAATCTGGAGATTGACTAACGGGTGTACCTTCAGTACAACTTTGGGTTGTCTTAGGTTTCCTAAGTCTATCTTGTTGCTGTTAGCACTGTAGAGTTGTCATTCCTATTTGGTGGTGGTGATTAATCACATGACCATGATGCCGTGTCAGAACCTAAGGCCTCATGTGCGCTGCAGCCACATGACTGAGCCATTAGGAGCGCACTGGTGACTAGGTCTATGTGACGTAACTCCACTGCAATCTCTTCTTATGCAACCTTACTAGTGTCCTAACTTCTAATCTTTGTCTAAGGATATAGGACTAACCAGGTGTTAGTTACGAGCGAACGGTTGCAAGGTGCGAGTCATGTGCGTCACTAACTCATGCGGGTATGCATCATGTTTTATGCATTTCCTATGTGCATACATTGCAAGCGTCGTTATTCTTGCATCATGGTGTATGCATCATTTGGTTAGCATCATGGTAATTGCATTATATCATATGCACCATTTCAGTAGTACATGGAATCCTCTATTCTCATGTTGCACCATCATTGCAATCAGACATCTCAGCAGTGCATCACATTCATGGTTATATATCAAGCATTGCACATTGAATTGGAGCATTTTGTTATTATCTCTTGATTGCATCGGTATAAATAGGCATGTTTTGCAATCAACCTCATCTAAAACATTCAGATAATAAACTCTGAGCAAGAATGTTTCAAACATCACTTATCAATCTCTCAAAGTATCCTCACTTGCTATCCATAAATCTTGTGATGAATGTCGCCGACATTTATCGTCCCCATGTTGTAATCTCAACTCTATGAGAACTTGATTACCTTTCATTATCTTTTCTCGTTAAACTTATCTATGTACAATCTATCCATGCTTTTGTTATACTTATCTCATCATACTCCAACGGCTTTTACCATCGACATCAACCTTCTCTAGTGTGAGTGTTTCCTGCTACTTTTGATGGGTGATTTGCTTCTCTTCTATTAAGAGTCTTCCGTCCTGAATCTCGGGATGAGATTCTTTTTAGGGGGGAAGGCTGTGACAGTTCATATGTCTGTAAGATAGGCTTATAATTTGATAGTGTGAAGTGTATGCTTGTTAGTGTAAAACTTTTGTGTGAAACTTTTAAAAATTTAAAGTGCAAGTAAAAAGGGTATTTATGTAATTTTATAAAAGAACAAGCCCTTTTATGCAAAATAGGTGATTTACAAAAGTACCTTTCCAAAATTACTAGAGGCCAAAGGGTAATAATGTAAGAAATCATGACTTACATAGCAACCTGTAAATAGGTCCCAAGGTTATGTGTAATTTACACTAACAATGACAAAGAAATTATAAAACTCAAATTTAGTCCAAGTCTTAAAATAAAACCCCATATTTTAAGTTTTGGAGTTCAAACCCTAAAACAAAGTTGTAGAGTTTGAAAAGTTGTACAACTTTTATTTTGGCCACATTTTTGTTTGAGCTTTAGAACAGTGGTTAAATTCTTCTTTACCAAAGGGTCTCTGCAATTTTCTAAAATTACAAACAAGTCCTCGGGAAATTCCCTTTCTCTTCCTCCTCTGGCGCTGCTCTGCTTCTCTGCACTGCGGTTCACCACTGTTCCCCGTCCTCACCACCTCCTGCTGCAAACAAAATCCACGCGTCTTCCTCAGCAGGCAAAAGCAGCTCACGGCAGCAGCACTAGCAAATCCTCTTTTCCCCTCCTCCAACCTTATCTCCTCCCTCTGTTCTCCCTTCCGTTGAACCCCTCCTCCACTCACTGGCGCGGGATCCAGCAGCCAAGGGCCCGAGCAGCAGGACGAGCGCGCGGCACTAGCGGGTGCTAGCGCGCAGGCGCACGCGCGGTGCAGTGCGCGGCTGGAGGCGGGCCCAGGCGGGGTGAGCGGCGCGGCTCGGGTCGAGCACGCGGGCGAGCGGGCCCAGCAGCGGCAGGCGGCCGCGGCTCAGCCGGTGCGCGAGCTGGCACGCGCGTGCGGCAGCAGGTGCTGGCGGCGGCTGGCGCGAGGGACGGGCGAGCGCGAGCGGGCGTTGCGCCAGGCGGAGGCGTGGAGGCGCGCGGGGCACAAGCGCTGGGCGGCCAGGCGCACGGACGGCAGCGGTTTGGCGCAGTGGTGGATGGCGCGAGCTGAGCAGGCGGGCGGCCCCGAGCGGAACCCGGTGGACGCGTGGCACAGGCGTGCGGAAGATTGCGGCCGGAGCAGCTCGCGTCCCTGAGCTCCATTTTCCCCCAAGCGTTTCCTCTGTTCCAATTGCAGATGAAGGACCTCGTGCGACAATTGGAACAAGCTCAGGGGGTTTTCTGCGAAGTCTAGACTCATGAGAACAGTGTTGTTTGAGGACCTCTGGGTAAGAGTTTATGTTATTTCATGTGAGCTGTGTTGCTGACTTGTAAATTCAATAGAAAATTATAGGAAATTCCAAAAATTGCAAAACCAGTTTTGTTGGAAACTAGATTTTGAGCTCTACAACTTCTATTAAGTAAGTTTGATATGAAACTAAATATTTTTGAATCTATGTTAAATCCAAGATAAGAGAGTGTAATATTCATAGCTCCTACATGTTAACTTTGTAGATCATGATTTTTGGTATACCATTTTTATAGATTAAGTATGAATCGATGTGGAATTTTCAAACCTAATTTTATTTTGTAACTTAAATTCTTTTAAGTTAATCAATTCAATTTGTTTTATAGAAGAAATAGCTAAGCATATCCATTTAAAGTTATATTTAGTCATGTGTGCTTGTTATTGCAATATATTTCTTGTGCCGCGTGTTCGAATCTTAATTAGACTTGTTGTGCAACTTTAAAATATAAGAGAGGTCTAATTCGAACGTGAAATGTTTGAATTATATTTAGCCTACTATTTGTGTGACGCTAAACTTAATTAGCTATTGGTAGCCAAAGTCCTTGCCATAGATTGACTAAAGATAAATTGTGCACCATGCCTGATATACTTGCTGCCCCTATGGCAGACTTTTTGTGATGATTGATTAACCCTTATTCATATGGATGCTCATACCTTTGCTTTGGTCTTGATTACAATCTTGTCAGAGCCCCTTCCTATGTAAAGGTCCTAGTCTACCTTGTGTATCGACTACTTAGTTGATACACCCTTGCAACTATGCTTAGCAATCGGCTACTAGTTCAGCCGATTTCCGATAGGCGTGAGTCCATCGGCCATGAGCCTTTTGACTTCTTCCCTTTTGGCAAAAGCCCCTTGGCCCGATGTTAACCACCCTATCGGTCCGATCCGATGTTAGTGCCCTAACCGACCTGGCCCGATCTAGACAATCGCATCGGCTATGCGTCAATCGGTTGTTTTGCTGATATAATCGAGCCGATCGAACACTAATTACTTAGGTTAACACTCCAGTCAAGAATCGGATAGGCACATCCAAAAAGAGAACGTATCTATCGGCTAAGTCCAGCCAGTACAGAGTAGGGAATTGGCTACACGGCCGATATGCACGAGCTCTACGGTAGAACACTGAGAGTGAAAATCGGCTGGATATGTTGATGCACAGCTCGGCCGATGTTCACACTCTCGACTAGTTTACTAGTGCACAATTGGATAGTTTCATGCTACACGAGTTGAGTAGTTGTTGCACAATCGGCTACTTCCAATATTGAATAGTTACATACCCTGATCGGCTAGCGTGCCGATGTTCACAAAACGACTAGTTAGCTAAAAACACAAATTGGCTATGCCGATGCGCACCGTGATCAACTAGCCATCTGATTTAGATAAAGTATCGGCTGCACATAGTCGATATATCGGTGATGCACACCTGATCTTAGAGTTCTATTATCCACTGATCTAAGCCGATTCCAGTTGTTTCCCGTAGCAGTCAAATATGGCCGGTCAATCCTTAGTTTTCCCATCCTTATCCACACACTGTTATCAGCCGATTTATCGGCTGAGGGATCGGCTATATGCTTACCAGTTACATACCCTCAACCACATCCTCTTTAGCTAAGTCCGCACTTATGATCTCACCAACCTATTTTGATATTAGTGTTCTGTTACACCTAATTCTTGAAATAGGTCTAACTTAGATAACTCTATCGGTTGTACGGCACTCAATTGTTGTGTTGACGTAATCCAGCTGATGCAACCACACCTAGTTACCTAGAATAACACTTAAGCACATCTCAGTTAAGACACAACTGCTTTAGGAAACACCCCTTTTGCTAAAGTAATTGATGTTTTCATCGATCAATTAGGAAACCGATGCACCTATCCATCGGCTACACAGGCCAAGGTATACAACTCTAGATAACCAAAGCACATCAATCGGCTAAACCTGATGCATCCTCATCGGTTAAGGCCAAGACCTATACACCAACCAATTAGATAACCAAACATGCTACCTAATGAAATTAGTATAGATGTTTAGGGTAACCCACCCTGTTGTTTAAGGTAACTAGTTAGTTTGGTTGATACCCGATAAATGACTGCCCAGTATAGGGTAGTTAGGTTGTTTGTCGAAATGTAATGTTCCTTTATTTGGATTGCAACTTTATCGTGAATTGAAATAAAAGTGTATGCATCCATTAAACTTCATCTTGCATATCATGTAGACTCGACCACTCTCGCTGACGGGGATTATCAGCTGATTCCGGAACAAGAAGGAGGTTATTCTGAAGACCCCGGGAATCTCGTCACAGATTTCTCTGAAGCCCCGAACCAAGGTTCGGAAGAAATTAATTTGACTAACCCCAACCCCACCAGCGAAGGCAAGCCCCGGACATAACCCTTACTTAAATTACACTGCAAACTATACTATTTATCTATATCTTTATGCATTAAGTTCTTAGGAGTTGTCTGGAAACCTTAGTTGCATAATTCCAGGAACCGATGTACTGAACACTAGAACTGAGTTCGAATAGCTGCTCTGCTAATAGGACCGGTAGAAGTCGAGTGATTTCCTGTCACTCGCGCGACATAGGAATTGTAATGTTTACAATCCTGGTATCACTATAAGGATGACGGACGGGAGTTTTGTAAGGTATCATGGTTGAGATGATACCCCGTCTGTGTTGTTGAACTGGATAAGGCCGCAGTGTGTGGTAGCGGTGGTTAAGCGTTTGAAAGTACTAGCCACATGCCGTGAAATATGGTAAGCATGACATCCGTCTCAACGACGCGTTGTGAATCGTCACGTATGTTTTCCGCTGCTAAAAACCATAACTTTATCGGTTTGTAATAATTTCTCTAAGTTTGAAACTTCGTATTTCTTTAGAAACTCTTGTAATGTAATTCTCCATGATGTAAAATATGATGGTGACTGTATCTCTGGACTCACCTTCGTGTGAGGTAACCTTATTGATCCTGTGTATCGGTGGTTTATCGGGACGTTACCTGACAGGCCAAGGGATTATACCGTTTGAAGCACGTTGGAGCCCTCAGGAATAGACTCGCGTACTTGAGCCGGTATAATTCAGGTTGGTTCTGCCACAGGCTGGACTCGGGGTCGAGCCCGAATCGAGCTCGAGGTCGGGACGGACCCAACGGGAGGGGCCCACCTGATAGTGCGGGAGAGAGGGAGAGAGGGAAACGTACTGGGCCGCTGGACGGAGAGAGAGGGGGCAACGCGGCTAGCGGGGCTGGGCTGCGCGGGAGAAAGGAGGGGAGAAGAGATTGGGCAGGCTTGGTTGGGCCTTGTGGGGGAGAAAAAGAAAAGAGAGAGGGGAGGAAGATAAGGAAATGGGCCGGGCCAAAAGAGAAAGAGAGGAGAAAAAGAAATACATTCAAATGCATTTGAATTTGAATTTGAAATTTAAATTCAAATGGAAGACAAGCAATGGAACAATGCAATGCAGCATGAAATGCACAAGACCTATATTTCCTTATATTTCTTTTTATGGTTAAGTAAATTATTGTTAATTCATGGTAAATGTTCTAAAATCAAAAGAATTGAATAAGAATCTTATGGATCCTGAAGATAATCTAGTAAAGTTTATTTAGGTTCCTAATTTGAAAATTAGGGTGTTATAGTAAGTCATCTGACCCATCCATTTTAAGAGTTGTCATTCCTTAGTAGTCGTAGTCGTAGTCGTAGTCATAGTCATAGTCGTAGTAGTAGTAGTCATAGTCGCTTCAGCTTTACTACTACTACTACTATTGAATCGAAGTTTGCCCTTCTTACTATACCATGTGCGGACTCGAGTAAAGCTCACTTCACCGCCCAGCAACTTCGTGGTGCCGCCCGCATTTGGTGGGATAACCATTGTGCCATGCAACCCGATGGCCATGTTATCTCCTGGGAGGAATTTTGGACTGCCTTCAGGGCACACCATATTCCTGAAGGACTAATGGAGTGGAATCTAAATGAATTCCTGGCACTCACCCAAGGCACCCGTACGGTACTGTAGTATGCACAGGCTTTTAATCATCTGTGCCAATATGCAGGATATCACGCTGACAGTGATGCCAAGAAACAGGATCATTTCCGTCGTGGCCTCAGCACCAAGCTCAAGGAACGCCTAAACCTTGTTAAGGCTAATATTTTCAGTGAGCTGGTTAATATGGCCCTAACCCAGGAGGATTGTATCACAGCACATCGTGCCGAGAAGAAATGGAAAACCCCCACAGGACCCTCGAGTGCTCAGTCACCGAGGTATCGTGTTGTTCCCAATGCGCAGTTCAGAGCGTCATAGCGGAATGCTCCACCTGGCAGATTCATTTTCCGCCTGCCTCAACAGCAAGGAGGGTATAGACCTCCCGTGCCTCCGCAACAGCTACAACAGTTAGACCCTAGGCCAAATGTTCAACAATTTCAACAAGGAAGTAGCACTTACCACTGTTTCAACTGCGGGAGTGCGGATCACTTCATCAGAGATTGTCCTCGGCCCAGGAAGCCTTTTCAAGGGCAAGGCCTTAATCAGAACAATCAGGGTAAGGGCAAGAAGAGAATAATGCAAGTCCGGCAAGGGCGAGTCAACTTCACCACCCTTGCAGAACTTCCAGAAGGAGCCCCCATAATGATGGGTACATTTTCTACCGATTACAAACCCGTTATTATCTTATTTGATTCCAGTGCAACTCATAGCTTCATTAGTGACAAATGTGTTGCCCGAGTGGGACTTGATTCTTGTCAAGCCAAGGGGTCGTACATGATCTCTACCCGTAGGGGAAAGATTGGTTCCAATCAACTGTTTAGATGTGTGCCAATATAGTTGGGCAGTAAGGTAGTAAAAAAACTGATTTGGTTTTGCTTCCTTTAGAGGTGTGGCAGAACCAACCTGAATTACACCGGCTTAAGTACGCAAGTCCTCTCTCAAGGGCTCCAACATGCTTCAAACGGTGTAACCCCTTGGCCTGTCGGGTAATGTCCCGATAAACCACCGAATGCAGGATCAAACAAGGTACCTCACACGAAAGCGAGTCCAGAGATACAAATGCCAACCATTTTTACATCACAGATATAATATAAAATGGTATACATCCATAGTATAAAAACCTAGCTAGTACGAATTTATACAAACTATATAAAGTTAGAGTATCTGCAGCGGAAAGACAAAATGCGACACTACCAGACGTTGCGGAACAGATGTTGAACTAAGCCCAAGCTCAACATCACTCGGAGGGACCTGTGTTGGCCGGGGACGGATCCCACTCCACGGACCAACCATCGGGAAGAGCATAAGGCCAGGGTTGCAGGTAGAGCAGAGTCCTCAGGGAGATTACCTGGACAAAATTTACATTGCAAGACTGAGTATTCTAATAGTCAGCAAGGCTTACCCGTTTCATGGTATACTTAGCCCTGTAACTAGACTATGAAGGTTCATAATGGTTCTGGGTTTAATTTCAGCTGAAAAGCAACAAAGAGTGGATCCTTAATTTTAAATTTTAGCTTTTAGGTTCTAGTGGATTATTTATTCTAAGTAAGCAACTATAGCTACTCAAACATGGTAGAACTTTCTCAACAAACATCATCTTTCATCATCATCAAGTTGCTCTTATTACTCTATGTGGCAAAGGGATCAAGCAGTCTCAATCTCCGCGAGAAACGGACGATTCCTGAAATGAATTTCAACCTTGCAAGGGTAAACCTAACTCACACGCTTGGAACATCCAGAGATCGTTCCGAATCAACCGTTTGCCTTTCATTCCGACTCGTGGATCAGATCCACCACAAGCGACTGTAGGACCATACGCACATCCAATGTGCAGGACGTATGTCTGTAGCGCGACTACATGACCATACTCCTGTCTGCCTATGCGAAACGTACGCCTACAGTGTGCGTGACTGTTGGACGTACTCACATCCGCTGCGGAACGTACTCCGGCACGTCGGTGCATGTGCGAAAAACCAAATTACGAGTGGTGGGAGGTATGTCCACTCCTCGGGCCGATTGGTTACTAGGCTTACCGCTTACCATATTTCGCGGCATGTGGCTAGTACTTTCAAACGCTTAACCGCCGCTACCACACACTGCGACCTTAGCCAAATTTATCAACACAGACGGGGTATCATCTCAACCATGATACTTCACATAAATCCCGTCCGTCACCCTTGTAGTGATTGCAGGGATGTAGACATTGCAACTCCTATATCGCGCGAGTGACAGGAAATCACCCGACTTCTACCGGTCCTATTAGCAGAGCATCTATGCGATAAGGACTCAGGCACAATACATAGGTTCCTAGTATCAATGCTTCTAAGGTTCCATTTCAATTCCTAGACTTAATGCAAGATATAATATATAAGTATAAAATTGTAGTAAATTGAAATACTGGGTCATGCACCTGGACTTGCCTTTACTGGTGGGGCTGGAGTCAGGGATGTTAGTATTATTATCCTCCGAAGTTTGGTTTGGGGCTTCAGATAATCCCTTGGTGACGTTCACTTGGTCTTCAGAAACATCCTCTGCAGACTCCTGGGAGATCTCAAGAGCACAACATAAAACTTGTAGATTTTGGACTTAAGGATTAAAAAAAACTAGTTTTGGATTTTTACCATTTTTCTATTATTTACTAAGCATTTTCAAAATTTGCAACCACTTAAACTAACATTTAAATTAGAGCAAAAACTATCTAGAAATTGAAGATCAACATGTAAGGAAAGTTGCAGGTCTTAGAACAAGGAATCCAACAAATTTTAGTTTGTAGTTTTCTGATTTTTCTATGATTTATAACTGAATTTACAAATTCGCTGTTTTTGAAAATGAAAAGGAAAAAGGACTTTGCATATAGGTCCCTGGAAACTTGCACCGGGGAACCTGGAAAGAATTAGGGGCTCGCAATTGGGCCCTTGGCCGGATTTGGGGACAGAGGAGGCGGCGGTGGCCGTGTTTCCAGCGACGGCGGTCGCCGGCGGCGAGGGGCTAGGGGTGGAGGAGCATAAGGAAGTGGAGATGGACCTCGGGCAACGTTCGGGTGAAGCTGGGGTGGTCGGAGGCGGGCTGGCCACGGAGCTCTGCTCCAGGTGGCGGCGGCGGGTGGCGGCGGTGGTGCTCTAGCAGTCGAGAGCGGCGGGAAAGGGATCGGGGAGCTTCAATGCGCCGTGGGGAAGCTAGCAGTGGGGTCGATTGGAGCTAAGGAAGGTCAGGTAGGGGTGCTCCACGGCGAGCAGCGGCGGCGGCGGCCATGGCACACGGTGGCATCACTAGCGTGCGGGCAGGGGCTCGGCTTGGCTCTAGGAGAAGCGGAGCAAGTGTGGGGCGAGGCGAGGCAGCCTGGAACACAAAGAATCATAGCGGGGCGGTGGAGGATGGCCGGAGAGGTACTCCCCACGGTGACCCAAGGCGGCGGAAGGGTCACGGATGGCGAGGGGAGGGGCTTCGGCAGAAATTGGATGGCGGTTAGGGATGGGTGAGCATGAGTAGATGATGGGGAAGCTCGCTAGGGGGTCGGTGGGGGCAACAGGCGATCGACGGCGGCGACCCACAGCGAGCCGAGCTCGCCGGAGCAGAACAACAGGAGCGGCGGGTGGCGGTCCGCGTTCAAGGGGCGTTGGGTAGGAGGGAGAAGAAGGGAAATGGAACGGCACGGGTTGGACAAGCTCGTGGATAGGAGGATGGAAGCTAAGAGGAAGCACTTGGCTTGTGCCATGGTGGCGGCGAGCTGTCGGCCGGGCAGGGCACGGCCGAGCCGCAAGACCGCGTGGCGGCCGCGAAGGAAACTAGAGGGGAGAGGCTAAGGCGGTGACCTAGTGCCGGGGCGACACGTGGAACTACGGAGAGGCTTGGCATAGGCGAGGTAGAGCGGCGGCACGGCGGTGGCAGGGGCGGCGCTGAGCCCGCAGAGAAGAAGCAGAGGAAGAAAAGGGGAATGAATCCAGGGACTGGTTTGTAAAATACAGAAATTCTAGGGGCTTATCGGTAAACCATAATTTTTCATAAATCTAGGGCTCAAATGAGAAAATGGTAAAAACAAAAGTTGCAGTACTTTTCAAAAGCTACAACTTTTCTTTAAGGTTTAAATTCAAAAACTCAAAGTATCAGGTGTTATTTTGAACCTTGGACTAAATTTAAAACTATAAAGTTTTCTTATCCTCATGAGTGTTAAATTCATAAAGTTCAGGACCTATTTGCAAGTTTTCATATAATGTCATGATGACTTACATTATTACACTTTAACCCCTAGTAACTTTGAAAGTTACTTTTGTAATTCAAATACTTGCTTAAAAGAGCTCATACTTTTGAATAATTACACCTAGGTCCTTATTTTCACAAACTTCACTCAATTTCACACAAATCAACACATACATTTCAAATGAAACTTTTGGGTAAATACACATTTTTTTACAGGGGGTAAGGTAAGAAAAATATGTTTGCAAAACCACCCTTCACCTGTTTTGAAGTTACCCCCCATCCAAATACATTTTGCAAAAACAACCCTAGTTTTTCCGTAATTATAAAAATACCCCTTATATTTGCATTTAAGTTTTTAAAAGCTTCACATAAACACACATAAGCTTTAAACTAACAAGCACATACTTCACACTAACAAATACTGTGCCTAGCTTACAAGTACTGGAACTGTCACAAGAGGGTATGGATATCATACTTGGGATGGATTGGATGACAAAACATAAGGTCTTATTAGATATCTCTTCTCGAGTTATTGAGATTGACTCACCATATGACGGAGCCACTATCCTCTATCTACCCCAATAAGAGTACTTCAACTCTCGTGTGTATGCAACCACAAACATCAAATTAGAAGACATTCCTATAGTCTGTAAGTACCCCGATGTCTTTCCAGACGATTTGCCTAGGATGCCACTAGATCGGAACATCGAGTTCATTATTGAGCTCCAACCTGGCATAGCTCCTATTTCCAAAAGGCCGTATCATATGCCGCCTAATGAATTGGCTGAGCTAAAAGTGCAACTTCAAGATCCTCTTGATAAAGATTTTATACGCCCAAGTGCTTACCTTGGGGATGCCCCGCTCTCTTTGTAAAGAAAAAGGACAATAGCTTAAGGTTATGTGTCCATTATCGTCCACTCAATGCGGTCACTATCAAAAATAAATACCCTCTTCCCCGCAATGATGTCTTGTTTGACCAACTAGCTAGAGCTGAAATCTTCTCTAAGATTGATCTACGCTCTGGTTATCATCAGATCAAAATCAAACCTAGTGATATTCCAAAAATGGCTTTCTCGACCAGATATGGACTTCATGAATATCTAGTTATATCTTTTGGACTCACGAATGCACCGGCATACTTCATGTATCTTATGAATTCAGTCTTCATGCCGGAGCTTGATAAATTTGTTGTGGTTTTCATCAATGATATTCTGATATACTCTAAGACTGAAGAAGATCATGCCGATCATATACGTGTCATTCTTCAACAACTATGTGATCACCGTCTTTATGCCAAATTCTCTAAATGCGAGTTCTGGCTCGACAGTGTGAAATTTCTGGGGCATACCATCTCCAATGAAGGCATATCAATTAATCCCACTAAAATTCAAGAAGTTATGGATTGGAAGCCTCTAACTTCAGTTCATCAAATTCATAGTTTCCTTGGATTAGCAGGATATTATCGTCGATTCATCCCAGACTTCTCCAAGATAGCCAAGCCCATGACTGAGCTACTTAAGAAGGAGCTTAAATTCCATTGGAATGATAAGTGTGAAGAAGCATTTCATACACTGAGAAAGCTTCTAACCACTGCTCCAGTATTAGCTCAGCCAGATAGTACCAAGCCTTTTGATGTCTATTGTGATGCTTCCGGAACCGGACTTGGTTGTGTGCTTATGCAAAACAACCGGGTTATTGCTTATGCTTCCAGAACACTTCGGAATCATGAACAAAATTATCCAACCCATGATCTTGAGTTAGCAGCTGTTATTCATGCTCTCAAGATTTGGAGACATCATCTTATGGGCGTCAAGTGTAATATTTACACTGACCATAAGAGCCTCAAATATATCATCACTCAAGCTGACTTAAATATGAGGCAAAGGTGTTGGTTAGAACTGATTAAGGACTACGATCTTAAAGTACACTACCATCCCGGCAAGGCCAATGTGGTTGCGGATGCACTTAGCCGCAAGGCACATTGTCATTGCTTATCCGTAGAAATCTTCAGTGAAACTCTTTGTATCAGCTGAGGAAACTCAATCTGGAAATTATTCCTCAAGGTAGCCTAAATCTCATATCTATCGAATCTACTCTTCAAGATAATAATATCATGTCGCAATTACATGATGAAGGTATCAAAATTATCAAACAGAAACTATCTCAAGGAGAAGCAAAATATAGGTGTTTCCACACGGATCATCAAGGAGTTCTATGGTTCAACAATCGAATTGTTGTACCTAAGAATCATCAACTACGTAAACAAATCCTTGATGAAGCACATCTGTCTGAGTTTTCTATTCATCCTGGTAGTACTAAAATGTACCAAGACCTTAGGCAAAACTTTTGGTGGACCAGGATGAAAAGGGAAATTGCCAAATATGTGTCCGAATGTGATACCTATCAGAGAGTTAAAGCCAGTCATCTGAAGGTATCCGGTACACTCCAACCCTGCCTATTCCCTCATGGAAATGGGAAGACATCAGTATGAATTTCATCGTTGGTCTTCCCAACACATCTCAGAAACATGATTCCATCTGGGTAATCATTGATAGACTCACCAAAGTAGCACATTTTCTTCCCATGCATACAACTTATACTGCTAAGAAGTATGCCGAAATCTATCTGGAATAGATCATTCGACTACATGGTGTCCCTAAAACAATCATTTCTGATCGAGGGGCACAATTCATTGCACGTTTCTGGGAGCAATTGCAATCTTCTCTTGGAACCAAGCTGATTCGAAGCTCTACATACCATCCACAAACTGATGGATAGGCTGAGCGAGTTAATCAGATCCTTGAAGACATGCTCCGAGCTTGTATCGTTCACTATGGTACAAACTGGGATAAATGTCTAGCCTTGGCCGAATTTTCTTATAGCAACAGCTATCAGTCCAGTCTTCAAATGGCCCCATTTGAGGCATTGTACGGTCGAAGATGTCGAACTCCTTTGAGTTGGTCTGAGACCGGTGAACGCCAAATCTTCGGACCAGACTTAGTTACCGAAGCTGAAGATAAAGTTAAACTTATCCAAGCAAACCTTAAGGCGGCCCAGTCTAGACAGAAAAGTTATGCAGACCAAAGAAGAAAACCATTACAATTCCAAGTAGGAGATTATGTCTATCTTCGAGTATCTCCTACTAAGGGTGTTCAACGTTTCGGCCTAAAGGGAAAGTTAGCACCCCGATATGTCGGACCTTTTGAGATCACCGAAACCTGTGGCCCAGTGGCTTATAGACTTCATCTTCCTTCTTAGTTGGCCGCCAGTCATGATGTCTTTCATATATCTCAACTCAAGAAATGCATCAAAGTGCCTACTGAGATCATTGAACAACAAGCCATCGAGATCGAGCCTGATCTATCTTATGTCGAACAACCCCCTTCAAATTCTAGATACCAAAGAGAGAGTCACTGGAAGAAAGAAGCTTAAGATGTATAAGATCTTATGGGACCACCATACCATTGATGAAGCCACCTGGGAAATTGAAGATTATCTTCAAAAAAAATTTCCCGAATTCCTTAAGAATCCTAAGGTAACTATATTCCAATGTATCATTCCTGTAATCTCGGGACGAGATTCCTTTTTGGGAGGGAAGGTTGTGACACCCTAGGTGTTAAAATAGTAAAATATTAGGAAAGGAGGTGAAATGTATATATTGAAATGTGTGAAATTGAGTGCATGTGTGGAAATAAGGACCTAGGTGTAATTTTTCAAAAAATATGAGTCCTTTTATGCAAAATATGTGAATTACAAATGTAACTTTCAATTTTGACTAGGGGTCAAAGTGAAAAATTGTTAGTCATCATTACATTACGTGAAACTTGCAATTCAGTCCAAAAATACATGGAATTTACCATAGTAAGGACAAAAACTTTAAAAAGTTTGAATTAAGTCCATAGTTCAAAAATAAAGCTCTATCCCTTGAGTTTTTGGTTTTGAACCCTAAATAAAAGCTGTAGTGTTTGAAACGTTCTACAACTTTTGTTTTTATTATTTTCTCATTTGAGGTATAAAACAGTGAGAAATCTTGACTTTACATCGAGGTCCCTGGAGTTTCTGGAGTTTACATCTCAGCCCCTGGTGCCCCCTCCCCCTTTCTTCTTCCTCTGCCCCCTCTGCCGCGCAGCAGCGCCGCCGCAGGCTGTCGTGCCGCGCCTCCCGAGGCCTTCCCCTGCCTCTCCTGGCCTCCACGCGTCGCCCTCGAGCTCGCCCACCGCCTTAGCATTCCCCCGCTGGCCTTCCCCGAGCGTGACACGCTGCTCTGCCGCCCGCTTCAGCTGCCCCTCCTCTGCCGCCGCAGGCTGCCGCCGCTCATCGCTGCTGCCGCTCTGTCGGTGCCACCTCCTGCTCTGGCAGCTCCCATGCACCGCCCGCAGGCCGGCCGCCGCCCTATTTCCCTTCCTCTAGCCCTCTTCCGTGCGCTCCACGTCGCCCCGCCTCTGCCCGAGCTCTGCCCGGCCGCCACCTCGCTACCGTCGTGGCTAGTGCCCGTGCGTGCCTCCCCTGCCCTTCTTGCTGGTCTAAGATGTTCAGTGGTTCCCCCTCCCTCCATTTCGCTCTCTCTTGCACTCGCATTTCACACCGAGCTTCGAAATCCACCGTCGCCATTCGAGTTCTTCTCCGGCGACCTCTCTGCTCACCGTGGGCAGACCACCACAGCCTCTCCCGATCCACGACAGCCCCTCCTCTAGCTTCGCCATGATCCCGTGAAGCTCACCGCCCTTCACTCGACTACTTTTGAGCTCCAATTTGGCCTTCCCGACGCTCGCCGATGTTCTTCTCCTCCGCCGTCGTCACGGTCACCGTTAGTCATCTCCTTCCCGTAGCTGCTAGCCTCAATTGAATGCAGCAGTGCATCACCCGTGGCTCATCGATGCTCATGCGTAGGACCTTCGCCAACATTGATCACTGGAGCATCACCGTCGCCATCGACCTCTTCGCCGCCGCCTCAGTCTGTCGTGGGGACTCATCTTTCCGACCAGTTCAACCCTCATCAAGGTTATCAATCGAACCGCCTTGTTCCCCTCGAGCTTCTTCCCAACCTCCGATCCGCCGCCGGTGAGCCGCCACGCCGGAACACCGTCGCCATAGATGAGCTCTATCGCCGCCGCTTCGGGTCGCCGTCATTCCACCCCTCCGGTTGACCCCGACCACCACATCACCCCCAGCGAGGACCGCCCTAGTCCCCTGATCCTCCCTGGCCGGTTCCCCCTCGCCGTCGGCGACCACCGTCGCCGGAATTTGGCCGGCGAGTTTCGGCTTCTCTGTCCCGATGAGCCAAGGACCCAATTGCTTTGATCTAAATCTTTCTAAGGGTCTAACTGCAAGATTTCAGTCCCTCCCTTCCAATTCAAACCAGTGATCTTTAGATATTTGTAGAAATTCGTAGGAAATTCAGAAAAATATCGAACAAGTTTTGCTTGAATTCTTGAAGTAAACTCTACAACTTTTATGTAAAAACCTTGAGCTGGATAAGTGGATATTTTGAATTAGAATAAATACTAGGAAATGGGTGTATTAATTAGATCTCTTGATCCATAGCTGTGCTGATGCTGAAATTTGGAACATAGGATATGTGTCTCATGTATAGTTCTATATAAAATTTGTAGACTCAGAATTGTTTCCTAAATATGATGTTCAAGTATCTTTGTTTCAAATTGATGAAAGCTTTAAGATTTATTCTAGAGTGAATCTGTTTGTATTTGTAGGTGAAAATTTTACTTTAACCTTCTTTCAACATGTATATCCATGATAAAATTTTGAACATCAGTAGCATAGAGTAGCTTAAGTTATGAATTTAGGCTTAGATTCAAAGATAATTCATGAATAATAGTTCTGATTTATGAAATTTATGAAATTAAATTAGAGTGTTACTTTTGAGTAGTGTAATATGTTTACAAAATTTCAACACAAGATCTAGTATAGAACTTCTGATATAAATAAATTAGGATCTTTTCCAATACTACTTAATGTAATTAGCTTAATTATTTAGAGTAACTCCACATGTCGTTTAATGAAGTTGGGTAATATAAGTTAATACTCTATAAATGACTGCCCATAGAAAAGGTTAATTAACTTATTGGATTGCAACTTTATCGTGAAGTAAAGTTCTTAAATCAATGACCATTCCTTCAAATCACTGCATATCATGTAGATTCGACTACACTCACCGATGGAACCTACGAGTTGATTCCGGAACCCGACCAGGGCATTTCGGAAGACCAAGTGAACATGGCCGAGGGATTAACTGAAGTCCCAAACCAAAGTTCGGAAGTTTTTGACATCCCTGACCCTAGCCCCACCAAAGAAGGCAAGCCCCGGACATGAACCGCTATTTTTACTACACTGCAATTTATATATCTATGTATATCTACTTGTGCATCTAAGTTTTTAGGATTTGTATTGAAACCTTAGTTGCATATTCCTAGGAACCTATGAATTGAACACTAGAACCTGAGTCCGACTAGTTGCTAAACTAATAGGACCGGTAGAAGTCGAGTGATTCTCGATCACTCGCGAGCTCATAGGAGTTGCAATGCTTACATTCCTGCAACCACTATAAGTATGATGGATGGGGTTGTGATTATGATTCATGACTTTGGCAAAAAAACCTTGTCTGTGTTGATGAAAATTTGATAAGGTCGCAGTGTGTGGTAGCGGTGGTTAAGCATTTGAAAGTACTAGCCACATGCTGCGAAATATGGTAAGCGGTAAGCCGTAACCGATCGGCCCGAGGAGTGGACATACCCCCCACCACTCGTAATTTGGTTTTTCGCACACGCACTGGCGTGCGGGAGTACATTCCGCAGCGGATGAGAGTACGTCCTACAGTCACGCACACTGTAGGAGTACGTTTCGCACCGCGGATAGGAGTACGGTCATGTAGTCGCGCTACAGGCGTACGTCCTGCACATTGGATGTGCGTATGGTCCTACAGTCGCTTGTGGTGGCACTGATACACGAGTCGGAATGAAAGGCAAACGGTTGCTTCAGAACAATCATTGGATGTTCCAAGCGTGTGAGTTAGGTTTACCCTTGCAAGGTTATGAAATTCGATTAAGAATCGTCCGTTTCTCACGGAGATTGAGATTGCTTGATCCCTTTGCCACATAGAGTAAGAAGAGCAACCTGATGATGATCAAAGTTGATGTTTGCTTAAAAAGTTCTACCATGTTTGAAGTAGCTATAGTTGCTTACTTAGAATGGATAATCAACTAGAACCTGAAAGCTAAAAGTTGAAATTAAGGATCTACTCTTTGTTGCTTTTCAGCTGAAACTATACCCAGAACCACTACAAACCCCATAGTCTAGTTACATGGCTAAGTATACCATGAAACGGATAAGTCTTGCTAAGTATTAGAATACTCAGCCTTGCAATATAACTTTTGTTCCACGTAATTCCCCTGAGGACTCTGCTCTACCTGTACCATGGCCCTATGCACTTTCCGATGGTTGGACCATGGAGTGGGATCCGTCCCCGGCCAACACAGGACCCTCCGAGTGATATTGAGCTTGGGCTTAGCTCAATATCCATTTCACGACGTCTAGTAGTGGTGCATTTTAAATTCCACCGCAGATACTCAAACTTTGAACAGTTTGTATAAATTCATACTAGTTAGGTTCGCTACAATATATGTTTGAATACTAATGTAATATTATGCCTGTGATGTAAAATTTGTCAGCGCTTGTATCTCTGAACTTGCATTCGTGCGAGGTACCTTGTTTTGATCCTGAGTTAGGTGGTTTTATTGGGACTTTACCCAACAGACCATAGGGTTACACCGTTTGAATTGCAGTTGAGCCTTTAATACCTTTCGAGAAAGGATCAGCGCACTTGAGCCGGTGTAATTCAGGTTGGTTCTGCCATAGGGAGAGGATACAAGAACCTTATCACCCTTGATCTATTGGATGATCCTCTCCTCTCGGCTGACAACATGAGGTATTTCCAGAAGATCTCCAAGGAGATGTACAAATTTACCTTGGTTAGGCATGACTACTCTTCTGCCATTATGCTTTGTCGAGTTGCTTGTCTTATCAGTCTGCCCCCTTACACAGGATTTGGCCAAACGCTCTCAAGAAAAATCTGAGAAGCTGAAGGCAGTCGAGAGTGGCCTCCGAGAGCTCCAAGCGAAGGATCAACGCATATCAGAAGAACACCGAAAGAACATCTATCTTCAGAGAGATCTCGACAAGCTAAAGCAGGAGCGGACACGAGAAACATAGCTTCTTAAGAACGATCTCCGCAATCTTGAGAAGTCCAACTCCGAGCTCCAAGAACAGCTTAAGGAGCAGAAAAAGGCGCACCAAGGAAAGTCCTTTCCTCGACTCGAGTACTTTCTCTTAGCGTTTTGCCTTGTGTTCTGAAAAATTGTCTTCACCACAGAGCTTAGGAAACTTTTAGCATATAAAGAAGAGTTACTTACTGATGTGAAGAATATGCTGTATCACCGTACAGATGACGTCGAGAGGCTGCAGAAGGTGATCGCCGATACTGAACAACAGTTCGTCGACTGCCTTCAGCAGATCAAGACGCTAGGCGAAGAAAAGGAACAGCGCCAGAAGGAGCTGGAGGACCTAAGGGTGGCCGCCCAACAGCTGGTTGAAATGGTGGATCCGTAGGATGGCGGCGAAGCAGATGGGTGATCCCTGTTGGAGCGACTCTGCGGGGCTCCACAGAAAGTCCTCAGCTTCATCGCCGAGGCTCCCACCACATGTGTTAGCCACGCCTTAGGTCTCGTGAAATCATTTTGGCCTAAGGCTCGAATAGAGGTACTCGCACAGGGTGCAGTTGCTGACTGCTCTGAAGAGCAAATCAATGAGTACCTTCTAGAGGCTAGGCCTGTAGCTAAAAAAATAGTAGAGAATGTAATACAGGATTGAGATATTGTAAAGAAAAGTACTCTTCTCCTTGTAATATATCTGTCAATGTTGTCCATACAATCATCGCCTTATGATTTTTGGATTGCCATCTGCGTTCATAGACCAAGTAGTAGACACTACCCCGGATGCAACGACACTGGAGTTAGTCGATATAGCTCCTCATGTGAGCCCGTCCAACAAGTTAGATAGAATCCGATCAAGCGGATCTAACCTGTTAGGAAAAACGTGATCATCATCGCAATGACTGTCATGCTCATGGCAAGAAGTCAAAACTACCCCGGGTGCAGCGACTCTAGGAGTAGTCGATATAGCTCCTCATGTGAGCCCGTCCAACAAGTTAGATAGAATCCGATCGAGCGGATCTAACCTGTTAGGAAAAACGCGATCATCATCGCAACGACTGTCATGCTCATGGCAAGAAGTTGAAACTACCCCGAGTGCAGCGACTCTGGGAGTAGTCGATATAGCTCCTCATGTGAGCCCGTCAAACAAGTTAGATTGAGTCCGATCGAGCGGATCTAACCTATTTGGAAAAACGCGATCATCATCGTGACGACAGCTATGCTCATGGCAAGAAGTCGATTCATATAAATCATGAACGTGGCTATAGCCTCCGTATTTTAATAGAAAATTTACATTCCAGATTCTGTGACACATAGCCTCCAAATTGAATTGGAAGAAAACTGCCTTGGCGCTCGAAGAACAGCTATCTCTGCGTGTCTTCTTATGGGTAAAACTTAAGTAGGTTCTGTACGTTCTAGGAAATTGGGACGTCTTGGCCCTCGGGGTATTGTAGTCGATAAGACCACAGTCTTGTAATCTGCTTGACGATGAACGATCCTTCCCACCTCGAATTGAGCTTGTGTAAGCCAGATTCGTCTTGAATGCGGCGTAGGACCGAATTGCCTATACTGAACGACCGTTCTTTGACGTTGCGGACGTGATATCATCGGATTCCCTGTAGGTATCATGCTGACTGAACAAGAGCAATACAGCGAGCCTCTTCGACAGAGTCAAGCTCTAGCTGCCTTGCTTCGTCCGCCTCGCCTTCATTGTACATTTCAACCCTTGGGTATTTCCACATGATGTCAGCCGGTAAGATTACTTCGGAGCCGTAGACAAGAAAGAACGGTGTTTGTCCTGTGGCTTTGGATGGCTGAGTCCTGAGCCCCCAGACAACTGTGGCAACTCGTGTATCCACTTTTCTCCTTTCTTGCTGTTTTCATCATAGAGTCTTTTCTTGAGGCCCTCGATTATCATGCCGTTCGCCCTCTCAACTTGACCATTGGCCCTTGGGTGTGCAACGGAGACGTATTTGACTTTGATGCATGCATTTTCATAGAACTCCTAGAACTGGCTAGCCGTGAAATTTGATCCCAGGTCCGTGATGATAGTGTTCGGGAAGCCGAAGCGATGCAGGATGTCAAAGATGAAATCAACGACTCTGTCTGGTGTGAGTTTGGTTATCGGCTTGTACTCGATCCACTTGGTAAACTTGTCGATTGCTACCAATACGTGGGTGAAACCACCTGGCGCTGTTGTAAATGGCCCAATCATATCAAGGCTCCAATAGGCAAATGGCCAGGATGGCGGTATGGTGATAAGATTGTGGGCTGGGACATGAGATTGCTTGCCAAAGAATTGGCAGTTTTGGCATCTCCGCACCAGATCCTTAGCATCTGACACTGCAGTGGGCCACCAAAAACTAGCTCTGTATGCTTTCCCAACTAGGGTTCTTGAAGCTGCGTGGTTACCGCATACACCCTTATGTATCTCCCGCAGTATGTCGTAGCCGTCTTCTCCCATGGCGCATTTCATCAGTACACTTGATCGTGCGCCACGCCATAGAGTTTATTGTCGACTAGGACAAAACCTTTGCTTCTGCGCATGACACGAGCTGCCGCTACGCTTCTTGCGTCCATCCCCACTGGTAGTCTTTGGTCCCGGATGAAGTCAATATAAGTTTCTCTCCAGTCCTCTTCGAGCATCATAACCTCCCGATCAGGCTTTTGAAGGCCGAAATCAATGGTTATCTGAGGTGAGGACTTGATGGATGGCTGCTTCAGCTCCTGGACAAAAACTCCAGCTGGAACTTGCGCACGGGTGGATCCCAGCTTGGATAGTATATCTGCACTGACATTGTGTTCCCATATCACGTGATGAATCTCCAGTCCGAAAAATTTATTTTCCAGCTTGCGCACATCTTGTACGTAGGCATCCATTGTCTCCTTGTTGTAGTCCCACTCTTTGTTGACTTGCTGAACAACCAAAAGTGAATCGCCATATACAAGTAGTCGCTTGATGCCAAGTAATATTGCCAAACGTAGCCCGTGAAGCAAGGCTTCATACTCGGCTTCATTATTGGATACCTCCCAAAGGATCTGGAGGACATACTTCAGTTGTTCGCCTTTCGGGGAAATAAATAGGACTCCAGCACCGCCGCCATCGAGCTTAAGAGATCCATCGAAATACATGGTCCAATGCTCTCGCTTGTCGACTGAAGTTGGAATTTGGTTCTCTCTCCACTCAGCCATAAAATCGACTAGAGCTTGAGACTTATGTGGCAGAACCGCCTGAATTATTCCAGCTCAAGTGCGCTAGTCATCGCTAAGTAGCCGATACAAACTCAACGCACTTCAAACAGAACAACCCATTGGTCTGTCAGGTCTCCGCCTGATACAACCACGGTTCAACAGGATCGAAGCAGGTTTACCTCGCACGAAGGCAAGTTTACAATCACAGCACAGCTCATCAACTTTTAATTTACAGAAACGCAAACAGTATTACAAACCTTTTTCAAACTTAATGTAAACTTATACAAACAGTGTTTAACACGAGAAGCTACTCATGCTTATCCAGGTTTACAGCGGAAGTAAAATTAACACGCGACTACATTCGTCGAGGAGGTGAACTCCATACTCAGCCCGAAGTATGGAGTCATTCAGGAGGGTAACTGCCAGCTGGGGACGAATCCCATTCCACAGACCAGCCTTACGGAACCGAAGTTGGCCAAGCAGCGCTATCCGTGGGGTTCTCGAAGGTCATACTTGAAAAGTTCACTAGCAAGACTGAGTATGCTAATACTCAGCAAGATTTAACCGGGGTCGGGTATACTTAGCCCGTATTTAGACTCATGAAGGCTTGAAATGGTTCTGGGTTAAATTTTCAGCTGAAAAGCAACAAAGAGTATGATCTATTTTCAAATTTTAGCTTTCAAATTCTACTTGACTAGCCATTCTAGGTAAGCACCTACACTAGGCAAGCAAGGTAGAGATTAGCATTTATCAGGATTATTCCATCAATAGTTACAGTTCTTACTCTATGTGGCAAAAGGAATAAGCAATCTCAATCTCCACGAGAAACGGACGATTCTGAATCGAATTTCACCCTTGCAAGGTAAACCTAACACACACGCTTGGAACATCCAAAGATCGTTCTGAAGCAACCGTTTCCCTCATATTCCGGGTTATGGATCAGGGCCACCACAAGCGACTGCAGGACCGTACGCACACCAATTGTGCAGGACATACGTCTGTAGCGCGACTACATGACCGTATTCCCGTCTGCTTTGCAGAACGTACTCCCACACGTTGGTGCGTGTAAACATAAAATAAAAGTCGAGTGGTGGAGACATGTCCATTTGTCGGGCCAATCAGGTACTAGGCTTACCGCTTTACCATATTTCACGGTATGTGGCTAGTACTTTCAAACGCTTAGCCACCACTACCACACACTGCGACCTTATCAACTTTTATCGACACAGACGAGGTAAACCTCCAAGTCATCATATTACTCATGACCCCGTCCATGATCCTTATAGTGATTGCTGAATAGTAAACATTCAACGCCTATATCGCGCGAGTGACAGGAAATCACTCGACTTCTGCCGGTCCTATTAGCAGAGCATCTATGTGATAAGGACTCAGGCACAATACATTGGTTCCTAGTATCAATGCATCTAGGGTTCCATTTCAACTCCTAGACTTAATGCAGATATAAGATATGAGTATAACATTGCATAATGTAGTAATTGGAATTACTAGGTTATGCACCGGGGCTTGCCTTCTTGAGTGGGGTTGGGGGCAGGATTGTCACAGACTTCCGAACTTTGGTTCGGGGCTTCAGTTAATATCTCGGCGACGTTCGCAGGTTCTTCAGAAAATCCAAGCTCAGGTTCCTGAACCAGCTCGTAGATTCCATCGTCGAGTGTTGCTGACTCTACATGACATGCAATGATTTAAGTGACATGGTGCTTGAGTCAAAGATTTTATTTCACGATAAAGTTGCAATCCAATAAGTTAATGAACATAAACTCATGTAGCAAAAGGGGGGGTGGGGTTTCAAACTACCATTTATACTTAGGTTATGTCATTTTAATGGAATTACTTTGAAGTAATTCGACCAGTTTGATTTTTATTTTGAAAACCATAAAGATTCTGTTCTTGAATTTTTGTGGATAAGTTTATTTTCAATAAATAAGGTTATTGTGGATTTCCTATAATTTTCTGGAAACAGAGACTAAAATATTTGAATTTGAATTCAAACTCCAAGTTTAAATTCAAATCCCAAGCAATCAGAATTATAAATTTTTGGAAATTTAATTATGAACTAATTATCATCAAATTAGGTTAGGGTAAAAAGATCTAAATAAATAAGTCTTAGGAACATGCTTAACTAAATTCAAATAAATAAGTCTTAGGAACATGCTTAACTAAATTCAAACTCTTTTAAATTTGATTTGCACAAGTTCAAAAGAACTTAAACTACAAAATAGCACTAAGCATGAAATTTTTACACTAGTTCAAACATGACCTAAAGAAGCTACATACCAAAAATCACAAGAAAATAAGCTAGTATGCAGAAGTTATGCATAATATACCCTTTTACCTTAAGTTTAGAATAGACTCAAAAGTATTTAGTTTCAAACCAAACTTCATTAATAAACATTGTAGAGTTTGAATTCTAGTTTCCAACAAAATTGGTTTGGCCATTTTTGGATTTTCCTACAATTTTCTATCGATTTTACAAGCCGTCAGCTTGCCCACATGAAATAACAAAAATGTTTACGGGGGGGTCCTTAGTTTCTTGCACATGGGTCCTAAGAACAGGAAAAAAATTCGCATATGTGCCCCTGCCAGCTCCCGATGGTGACCGGCCGATCTGCTCCGGCACGTTCCCACCGGCGGCGAGGTCACCGGCGAGGATGGATTCGCTCAGTACGATCTACGGGACATGGGGTGCTGGTTGGGGGGAAATGTGCTCGATGAGCAGGGACGGAATACGGCCGGCGGCGACGAGGGGCGGCGCCCGCGACGGCGTGCTGGCGTTCCCGGCGAGGGGCCAACGAACACGGGCAAACAAGGCACGCAAGAGCACCGGGGAGAGGTAAGGGTGCTATTCCCGTACCCAAATTGGCCGAGGATGTGGTGGAAGAGGGTTGTCGACGGTGAGGCGGTTCTCGGGAGCGCTGGAGGGCTTGAATTTGGGCAGGGTGGAGCAGCCGCGGAGAAACCCGGCGAGGAGCTCGGTGGTTGGCTCGATGGTTGCAAGGAGGAGGAAGGGAAATCAGGCGAGGAGATGGGGTTCGGGTTGAGCTTTATAGGAAAGCACTGCTCTGTAGAAGAGAGGGAGAGGGAGAGCAGGCACAGGGCTGGGCTCAGGTCGATGGCCGGCGTCGACGTGCCCTTCGGGTGCGTGGCGGCCGCTCGGCACCGGCGGCCCGACGTGGCAGGACGAAGGGAGGCCAGCAGAGGCGGCGCGGGCGGTGGGAGGGGCAGCAAGGCGACACGTGGGGCGAGAGGAGGGCAGCGCAGGTCTGCAGCAGGCTCGGGAAGCGGCCGGCGGCGGTGGATCACGCGCGCGCGGCAGAGACAGAGGAGATCGGGGACCCGAGGAAGAAGATGAGGACCGATTTGCAAAATCTCAAAAGTGCAGGGATCCCATAGTAATGTCCTGATAACTTTTAAACCAGGGCTCAAATGAAGATGGGCCCAAAAGCAAAAATGTAGGGTTTTTTAAAATCTACAACTTTGCTTTAAGGTTTATTTGCAGAAGAGCAACAGATTTGAATCTGCTATAAAACTTAGCAAAGTTTCTAAACTTTATATAAATCCTATTTAAAAATTACACTACATTTACATCCCATGTGTAGTTTCACCTATATTTGCGATTTAAACACAAGTTCTTGATTTTTCAAAACAACCCTTATACATTTAAATTCTACCTCCCATTCTCACCCTTTTAACACTAAAGGACCTTTATTAATTTATAATTATTTAAACAACCCTTTTTCCTTAGCATTTAAATTTTTAAACACACTTTTACCACATTTTGCACACAACTTCGTACTAAAATTTAAGGTGTGACAATACTAAGTACCTGAGTGTCACAGCCTTCCCCCCTAAAAAGAATCTCGTCCCGAGATTCCGGAATAAGATGGAGTTGGACGATCAAGTTTGGAGGTTGGCTTGGAGGAAGTCTGGGAAATTTCGTTGAAGATAAGATTCGGTTTCCCACGTGGCTTCTTCTTCAGTGTGATGATTCCACTGAATCTTGTACATCTTGATAGTTTCTCTTCTAGTGCTTCTCTCTTTGGTGTCTAGCACTCTGAGTGGATGTTCTGCATAGGTTAGATCCGGATCGATTTCGATGGCTTGGGAATCGATGATCTCGGTAGGAACTTTGACGCATTTCCTAAATTGAGATACATGGAAGATGTCGTGGATGGCCGCTAGTTGAGGAGGAAGTTGAAGACGGTAAGCTACGGGTCCACAGATTTCAAGGATTTCAAAGGGTCCGATGTATCGAGGAGCAAGTTTCCCTTTTACACCAAACCTTTGAACACCTCGGGTAGGAGATACTCGAAGATATACGAAGTCTCCGACTTGAAACTGTAATGGTCTTCTTCGTATATCAGCGTAGCTTTTCTGCTGAGATTGAGCTACCTTTAGATTAGTCTGTATAGTCTTCACCTTATCCTCTGCTTCAATGACTAGGTCAGGTCCAAAGATCTTACGTTCGCCGGTTTGTGACCAACTTAAGGGAGTTCGGCATCAGCGACCGTACAATGCTTCAAACAGAGCCATCTTAACGCTTGCCTGATAACTATTGTTGTAAGAGAATTCTGCCAGCGACAAACATTTGTCCCAGTTTTGTTATATTGAAGTACACAGGCTCTGAGCATATCTTCCAAAATCTAATTTATCCTTTCAGTTTGTCCGTCTGTCTGAGGATGATACGCGGAGCTTCGAATTAACTTAGTTCCAAGAGCACGTTGCAGTTGCTCCCAGAACCGAGCAATAAACTATGCTCCACGATCAGAAATGATCATCTTGGGTACTCCATGAAGATGAACGATTTGATCTAGATAGATCTCGGCATACTTTTTGGCATTATACGTAGTATGCACGGGAAGGAAATGTGCAGCCTTGGTCAAGCGATCAACGATTATCCAAATGGAGTCATGCCTCAGAGAACTGTTGGGCAAGCCAACAATAAAGTCCATATTGATATCCTCCCACATCCAAAAGGGAATAGATAGAGGTTGAAGGATACCAGCAGTTTTTATATGACTGGCTTTGACTCTTTGGCAGATATCACATTCTGAGACATACTTGGCAATTTCTCGCTTCATACGAGTCCACCAGAAGTTTTGTTGCAGATCCTGGTACATCTTCGTACTGCCAGGGTGCATAGAGAATTTGGATAGGTGGGCCTCGTCCAATATCTGTTTTCGGAGCTTATTGTCCTTGGGTACAACGATATGTTCGTTGAACCATAAAACTCCTTCTTGATCTACTCGGAAGCACTTATACTTCCCTTCTCCCTGTGTTATCTTCTGCTTAATGATTCTGACCCCTTTATTGCGCTGTTGAGCTAGAACAATGCTATCCCTAAGCGTGGCTTTAACTGAGAGATGGTTCAAGTCACCTTGGGGAATGATTTCTAGACTAAGCTTTCTCATCTCCCAACACAAAGTCTCGTTGAAAGCTTCTACAAATAGACAGGAACAATGTGCCTTGCGACTGAGTGCATCCGCAATGACATTGGCCTTGCCTGGATGATAATGTACTTCCAAGTCATAGTCTTTGATAAGTTCTAGCCAGCGCCTTTGCCTCATATTCAGATCTGCTTGTGTAAAGATGTACTTGAGGCTTTTGTGGTCAGTATATATATGACACTTCGTACCCATTAGATGATGTCTCCAGATCTTTAGGGCATGAATAACCGTTGCGAGCTCAAGATCATGTGTAGGGTAGTTCTGTTCATGTACCCTAAGTGCTCGTGATGCATATGCAATTACTTGGTTGTCCTGCATAAGTACACAACCAAGTCCGGTTCTTGAAGCATCACAATAGATGTCGAAAGGTTTTGACACATCCGGTTGAGCTAGGACTGGAGCAGTTGTAAGATGGTCTCTGAGAGTGTGGAATGCACCTTCGCATTTTTGATCCCAAGAGAATTTAACACCTTTCTTTAATAGTTCGGTCATAGGTTTGGCTATTCTGGAGAAGTCGGGAATGAAGCGACGATAATAGCCAGCTAGACCAAGAAAACTACAGATCTGATGGACTGACGATGGAGGTTTCCAATCCATCACTTCTTGTACTTTACTGGGGTCAACGGATATACCATCACCGGAGATAGTATAGCCTAGAAATTTAACGGTATCTAACCAGAACTCACACTTGGAAAATTTAGCGTACAAGTGGTGGTCTCTTAATCGCTGAAGAATAACATGAAGATGTTTTGCATGATCTTCTGGATTTTTAGAGTAGATCAGAATGTCATCAATAAAGACGACAACAAATTTGTCGAGTTCTTGCATGAAGACGGAATTCATGAGATACATGAAATAGGCTGGAGCATTGATGAGGCCAAACGACATGACTAGGTATTCATAGAGTCCATATCTAGTGGAAAAGCCTGTTTTTGGAATGTCACTTGGCCGAATCTTAATTTGATGATAGCCGGAACGAAGATCAATTTTTGAGAATACTTTAGCTCCGGCTAGCTGATCGAAGAGAATATCAATGCGAGGTAGAGGATACTTATTTTTGATAGTCACCGCATTGAGGGGGCGATAGTCTACACATAGCCTTAAGCTATTATCTTTCTTTTTCACGAATAAGGCTGGACAACCCCATGGTGATGCACTCGGACGAATGAAACCCTTATCAAGGAGGTCTTGGAGTTGGATTTTTAACTTGGCAAGCTCATTAGGTGGCATATGATAGGGTCTCTTAGAGATAGGGGCTGTGCCGGGCTGCAGTTCTATGATAAATTCGATATCCCGGTCTGGGGGCATTCCAGGCAAATCATCTGGAAAGATGTCTGGGTATTCACAAACGATAGAGATATCCTTTAACTTGATCCCTGTTGCAGCATAAGTGCAAGAATTGATGTACTCCCGTTGTGGAAGATAGAGAATGGTAGGTTCATGCTCGAGTGAATTTATCTCCACAGTGCGGGAGGAGATATCTAAGGACACGTGGTGCTAGGTCATCCAATTCATACCTAAAAGAACATCCATTCCTTCTAGGTCTAGTAATAGTAAATCTATCCTCACTAGATTTCTACCCATCTGAATAGGCACACTCCTGCAAACTTGGCTTGAGGAACTTTTACCGCCAGGAGTTGCTATCATATAGGTCCCACTAGTAGGATAAAATTCCAAGCCTACTTTAGTCCCACATTTTGCACTGATAAAACTATGGGTGGCACCAGAATCAAAAAGCACAATCACGGGTTGATGGTTGATAGAGAAAGTACCCGTCATTATTGGTGTCCCCTCGGGGAGTTCGGAGAGAGTGGTGAGGTTCACCCTTACCGGGCGGACCTGGACCACTTGCTTCTTGCCCTTGTCCTTGCTGGTTGGATTGGATGTTTGCCCTTGGAAGGATCTTCTAGGTTGAGGGCAATCCTTGATGAAGTGGGACGGGCTTCCGCAGTTGAAACAACGATAGTTGTTGTTTCCTTGGTTGGCTGGAGGAAAACTCGGCCGTGGACCCTGTTGTTGTTGCTGCTGGGGTTGTGGTGTCAGTGGTCGGTTGAATCGTGCCTGCTGGGGTGGTCTGGCTACCCATCTGCCAGGCAAGTTACTTCAAGGCGGTGCTCGGGTAGCAACGTTCTGAACCAACTGATACCTTGACGGTTGTGTAGTTGAAGGCCCTGTGGGTGTCTTCCTTTTCTTTTCTGCTCTGTGGGCTGAGATGCAGTCTTCTTGAGTGATGGCCATGTTGACCAATTCATTGAAATTATCGGCCCTTACCAAATTCAGTCGTTCTTTAAGTTTGGTGTTCAGGCCTCAGCGAAAACGATCTCGTTTGCGGGCATCATTGTCTGCATGGTATCCCGCGTACTGGCACAAGTGGTTGAAGACTTGTGCATATTGCATGACGGTGCGGGTTCCTTGAGTCAGGTTCAGAAATTCATTGAGCTTTCGCTCAATGAGTCCTTCGGGTATGTGGTGTGCTCGAAACGCGGTCCGAAACTCGTCCCAAGTGATGACATGATTGGCAGGCTGTATAGCATGATAGTGATCCCACCATAGGCGAGCTGTGCCACGGAGTTGTTGGGCTGCAAAAAGTGCCTGGTTCTCATCCGAACATGGGGCAGACAATAAGGCGAACTTGGACTCGATGGTGCGGAGCCAAGCGTCGGCGTCAAGGGGCTCATCCGCCTTATGGAATAGTGGAGGCTGGGTACTGAGGAAGTCTTGATAACTGGCCGATAGGGGTTAAACTCGGCCTCGGGATTGATGATGGAAGTGGCCCATCTGAGCCTGCACAAGCTGGTTGAGGAGTTCTGTTTGTCGGGCTATGACCTCGGCCAGATTTGGAGGTGGCAGTGGCGGTTGCTGGGAACCGCTAGCCTGATCTGCCCGGAAACCTTCCAGGGTTCCTCGAGTAGCTCCAACCATCTGAAACAGAGCAGATATCCATTATCAATCATATCCTTACTCCTAATTTCATATGATATACAGTTGCCATACAGGAACGTAATTCATATGCTCCATTCAATCCACTCATTTCAGATGCAAGGATATTGAGCAAGATAGTAAAACACGAGGTTTAGATTACTACACAAACACTGGTGGTCCTTACATCTTACATCAGGGCGCTTTGACTACTACAAGCCATTCCATAAGTACACATGCCACATATAATACAACAAGTGGCTCTAGATCTAGGTAGACTACTCACTACCCATGTCACGCTTTCTACACTAATTACAACTAGGATGTCACCAACTCGAATGAAACTAAAAGTCATCAAAGTTGCCCACGGAGGACTGACTACCTGAAAAGAAGAATGATAGGGACTAAGAACAGGATCTCCATGCTCAGAGTCAATCCCGGAGATTCCTTTGATTTCTTCAGGATCTTCTTCTGCTTCTCCGGGTGCTGGTACAGCAGGAGGTGCTGGCTACTATTGGAGCTCATTGATTTGAGCATGGGCATCATCAACCTCCAGGATGAGGTCGTGGATCTGTTCCTGGAGAAACTCAATGATCATGTTGCGTTGGGTGATCGTCGCATCACTCTCATTGATCTAGTCTTCGCAGTGAAGAATAGTCTCCTCTCGTGCAGCGATGATTTCATCCTTCTCTATCACCAGGGCTTGAAGCTGCTCAATCTGGGTAACTTGTCTATCAGCATTCCTAAAGTGACCCTGCATGATACTGGTCAACTAACCCATACCACGGCGTAGTAGAAGTTGATAGTGATGCTGAACGTTCATGAATCTGGTAACACCTTGAAGCGCTTCTTCTGCTAAGCCTTCCAACCTGTGACTTTCCGGGACTACCCTGAGATTCCACTCAGGATCGTTGGGATCGGTTGTAGAGAATAGACCGATAGGCTGTCCTACAACATTCATTGGGTGCTGTTTGCAGAAGAGGTAGATGGCTTCAAGAGTGGCTTCCTCAATAGTGTCAACTATACGATAACCCACCACATCAACTTCGATGGGCTGTCATTGGGAGCGGAAGGGATGTTGAGGTATAACCATTCTGACTCGACATCGTCGTACACCTTCTTCCTGATATTCCACTGCGTCATATTGTGGAGGCTCAGTGTAAAAGAACGATCTTAGTGATTCCCAGAGAAGATGAGGGAAACCCTCCCAATGCAAGGCATTAGTGTGGAGATGCCCTGCAGGATCCCAAAAGACATTGGAAGGGGCTGCCATCTGCAACAAGAATGCAAATTGTGAGATATATTTACCCTGCTGAGAACTCACAAGGTAAATGAAACGAGACAAACGATTCTAATAAAGGCAGAAACTAGAATCAGATGGATACTTAAGGTACTCAACTACACTACCACAAAAATCCTATTACTCCATACTAAAGATTGACAACACTTTACCTATCCTTAAGGAGCAATACATTTAAACATTCATTTGTTGGAGGATGGATTATGCATGCGCGTACTATTCGACCTCATAACCAAGAACAACTGCTGAATATCTCCGGGCTTACGCGGTTAATTTCGGTGGCATAACATATACGTCTCTCACTTAATAACTAGTCGATAAATCCTATCCGTCTTAACCTATAAATCGTGGTTAGTGTACCTGCAGAAAACCACATATATATATATCATGAACCTTTCATGGCAGCATGACATGAAAGCGTCCCCAAACAGTACTGTTCACTATAGAAACAGCATCTGTACAATTACCGCCGTACAGACAACGTTAGCATACTCCGTGAAAACAACGTATTCACGGGGGTACCGCAACATGCGGGGGTATGATCAGCGATCGGCATACCCTGCGTGGAACCATATACTCCCAATATAACCAACCTAAGTTGATATATTGGCAGCATCTCAAGTAGGCCACTGCTTGAGAAACAGCGTTCGGTTCGCATCACCGACGGGAAGGCTAACTCCCCACTTAGCTGAGGATCCTTACCTTCTTACCTTACCACCGAAGGTGTTGTTACAAAAAGTAAAGTTGGGTTGTGCATGAATTTAAATTTTGACCGAAAATAGTACTGCAGGTTAGAACTATCTATACATATATATATATATATATATATACTAGCAGCCACCTGATATTTCCCATATACATCCCTAGGGCTTTGCGTTCTAAGCACCAACCTTAACGTGTCCAAAGTACTTTGTAAATTCATTTGTTAAGCAAGTTTTATCCTAAAAACACTTTTTAAAAGTTGCTGCAGATGTAAAAGTAAACATACAGCTCTGATACCAGCTGTGGCAGAACCGTCTGAATTATTCTGGCTCAAGTGCGCTCGTCATCGCTAACTAGCCGATACTAACTCAACACACTTCAAACGGAACAACCCATTGGTCTGTCGGGTCTCCGCCCGATACAACCACGGTTCAATAGGATCGAAGCAGGTTTACCTCGCACGAAGGCGAGTTTTACAATCACAGCACAGCTCATCAACTTTTAATTTACAGAAACGCAAACAGTATTACAAACCTTTTTCAAACTTAATGTAAACTTATACAAACAGTGTTTAACACGAGAAGCTACTCATCGTTGTCCAGGTTTACAGCGGAAGTAAAATTAACACGCGACTACATTCATCGCGGAGGTGAACTCCATACTCAGCCCGAAGTATAGAGTCATTCAGGAGGGTCACTGCCAGCCGGGGACAGATCCCATTCCACGGACCAGCCATACGGAACCGAAGTTGGCCAAGCAGCGCTATCCGTGGGGTTCTCGAAGGTCATACTTGAAAAGTTCACTAGCAAGACTGAGTATGCTAATACTCAGCAAGATTTAACCGGGGTCGGGTATACTTAGCCCGTATTTAGACTCATGAAGGCTTGAAATGGTTCTGGGTTAAATTTTTAGCTGAAAAGCAACAAAGAGTATGATCTATTTTCAAATTTTAGCTTTCAAATTCTACTTGACTAGCCATGCTAGGTAAGCACCTACACTAGGCAAGCAAGGTAGAGATTAGCATTCATCAGGATTAGCATTCAACTTTTATCAACACAGACGAGGTAAACCTCCAAGTCATGATATTACTCATGACCCCGTCCATGATCCTTATAGTGATTGCTAAATAGTAAACATTCAACGCCTATATCGCGCGAGTGACAGGAAATCACTCGACTTCTGCCGGTCCTATTAGCAGAGCATTTATGCGATAAGGACTCAAGCACAATACATTGGTTCCTAGTATCAATGCATATAGGGTTCCATTTCAACTCCTAGACTTAATGCAGATATAAGATATGAGTATAACATTGCATAATGTAGTAATTGGAATTACTAGGTTATGCATCGGGGCTTGCCTTCTTGAGTGGGGTTGGGGGTAGGAATGTCAGAGACTCCCGAACTTTGGTTCGGGGCTTCAGTTAATATCTCGGCGACGTTCGCAGGTTCTTCAGAAAATCCAAGCTCGGGTTCTTGAACCAGCTCGTAGATTCCGTCGTCGAGTGTTGCTGACTCTACATGACATGCAATGATTTAAGTGAGATGGTGCTTGAGTTAAAGATTTTATTTCACGATAAAGTTGCAATCCAATAAGTTAATGAACATAAACTCATGTAGCAAAAGGGGGGTGGGGTTTCAAACTACCATTTATACTTAGGTTATGTCATTTTAATGGAATTACTTTGAAGTAATTCGACTAGTTTGATTTTTATTTTGAAAACCATAAAGATTCTATCCTTTAATTTTTGTGGATAAGTTTATTTTCAATAAATAAGCTTATTGTGAATTTCCTATAATTTTCTGGAAACAGAGACTAAAACATTTGAATTTGAATTCAAACTCCAAGTTTAAATTCAAATCCCAAGCAATCAGAATTATAAATTTTTGGAAATTTAATTATGAACTAATTATCATCAAATTAGGTTAGGGTAAAAAGATCTAAATAAATAAGTCTTAGGAACATGCTTAACTAAATTCAAACTCTTTTAAATTTGATTTGCGCAAGTTCAAAAGAACTTAAACTACAAAATAGCACTGAGCATGAAATTTTTACACTAGTTCACACATGACTAAAGAAGCTATATACCAAAAATCACAAGAAAATAAGCTAGTATGCAGAAGTTATGCATAATATACCCTTTTACCTTAAGTTTAGAATAGACTCAAAAGTATTTAGTTTCAAACCAAACTTCATTAATAAAAGTTGTAGAGTTTGAATTCTAGTTTCCAACAAAACTAGTTTGGCCATTTTTGGATTTTCCTACAATTTTCTATCGATTTTACAAGCCGTCAGCTTGCCCACCTGAAATAACAAAAACGTTTAGGGGGGGGGGTCCTTAGTTTCTTGCACATGGGTCCTAAGAACAGGAAAAAATTTCGCATATGTGCCCCTGCCAGCTCCCGATGGCGACCGGCCGATCTGCTCCGGCACGTTCCCACCGGCGGCGAGGTCATCGGCGAGGATGGATTGGCTCAGTACGATCTACGGGACATGGGGTGCTGGTTGGGGGGCAATGTGCTCGATGAGCAGGGACGGAACACGGCCGGCGGCGAGGAGGGGCGGCGGCCGCGATGGCGTGCTAGCGTTCCCGGCGAGGGGCCGGCGAACACGGGCAAACAAGGCACGCAAGAGCACCGGGGAGAGGTAAGGGTGCGATTGCCGTACCCAAATTGGCCGAGGATGTGGCGGAAGAGGGTTGTCGACGGTGAGGCGGTTCTCGGGCGTCTCCGGCGAGGAACGGCATGGGGTCGGGGCAATTCCAGCTAGGGAAGGCCGGAAGCTCGACCAGAGCAGGTTGGGGAGCTAGCGGAGGAGGTGATGGAGCGCTGGAGGGCTGAAATTTGGGCAGGGTGGAGCAGGCGCGGAGAAACCCGGCGAGGAGCTCGGTGGTTGGCTCGGTGGTCGCGAGGAGGAGGAAGGGAAATCAGGCGAGGAGATGGGGTTCGGGTTGAGCTTTATAGGAGAGCACTACTCTGTAGAAGAGAGGGAGAGGGAGAGCAGGCACAGGGCCGGGCTCAGGTCGACGGCCGGCGCCGACGTGCCCTTCGGGTGCATGGCGGCCGCTCGGCACCGGCGGCCCGACGTGGCAGGACGAAGGGAGGCCAGCAGAGGCGGCGCGGGCGGTGGGAGGGGAGGAGGGCGGCGCAGGTCTGCAGCAGGCTCGGGAAGCGGCCGGCGATGGTGGATCACGCGCGCGCGGCAGAGACAGAGGAGATCGGGGACCCGAGGAAGAAGACGAGGACCGATTTGCAAAATCTCAAAAGTGCAGGGATCCCACAGTAATGTCCTGATAACTTTTAAACCAGGGCTCAAATGAAGATGGGCCCAAAAGCTAAAATGTAGGGTTTTTCAAAATCTACAACTTTGCTTTAAGGTTTATTAGCAGAAGAGCAATAGATTTGAAACTACTATAAAACTTAGCAAAGTTTCTAAACTTTATATAAATCCTATTTAAAAATTACACTACATTTACATCCCATGTGTAGTTTCACCTATATTTGCGATTTAAACACAAGTTCTTGATTTTTCAAAACAACCCTTATACATTTAAATTCTACCTCCCATTCTCACCCTTTTAACACTAAAGGACCTTTATTAATTTATAATTATTTAAACAACCTTTTTCCTTAGCATTTAAATTTTTAAACACACTTTTACCACATTTTGCACACAACTTCGTACTAAAATTTAAGGTGTGACAATGCTAAGTACCTGAGTGTCACAACTTAATTGCAGTGCGTGGCTTGAAGTCGATTGACAGAGCCCCCAGTTCCACTGCCCACTTTGATATACGTCGCGTGGCGTCCTGATTGTGTAGAATATCCGCCAATGAAAAATCCATAATCACAGTGATCTTGTACTCGTCGAAAAAATGGCGCAGCTTTCTTGATGTATTCAGTATTGCATATAAAAGTTTCTTAACTGTCGAGTATCGTACCTTAGATTCGGAGAGTACCTCACTGATGAAGTACACATGCCTCTGCACTCCAAATGCATGGCCCTCCTCGCTGCGCTCGACTACAATGGCACTGCTGACGACATGAGTTGTCGCTGCAATATAGAGTAGTAGATCTTCTCCTGGCAGTGGTGCTGTAAGGATCGGAGGTGACTGTCGGTGTTGTTTCAGGTCCTGCAGGGCCCGCTCAGCCTCCTCCGTCCACTGGAACTTGTCTTGGCATTTCAGGAGTTTGAAGAAGGGTAGTCCTCTCTCCCCGAGTCGGGAAATGAACCTGTTCAGGGCTGCCATACATCCTGTTAGCTTCTGCACATCCTTGATTGTGGTCGGAGCCTCTATGTCCGTGATGGCCATGATCTTCACATGATTGGCTTCAATTCCTGGGTTGCTGATGATGAACCCAAGCAATTTTCCTGATGCTACTCCGAAAACACACTTTGTTGGGTTGAGCTTCCACCAAAACTTGTGTAAGCTGCTGAACATCTCTTCCAAGTCTGCAATCAGATCGTCGGGATTCCTAGTCTTGATGACCACGTCATCCACGTAGGCCTCAACATTCCGATGCAGCTGATCTGCGAAGCACATCTGGATTGCGCGTTGATAGGTTGCTCCTGCGTTTTTCAACCTGAAAGACATAGTTTTGTAGGCCTATGTCCCGAACAGGGTGATAAACGCGATCTTTATTGATCTTCCTCCTTGAGCGCGATCTGGTGGTACCCCAAATAGTAGTCAAGGAAGCAGAGGAGTACACAACCCACCGTCGAGTCGACAACTTGATCAATGCGCGGTAACCCGAAGTGATCCTTTGGGCAATGCTTATTGAGATCGGTGTAGTCAACACACATTCTCTATTCATTGTTCTTTTTCTTCACGAGGACGGGATTAGCTACCCACTCTGGATGGATTACTTCTTTAATAAAGCCAGTTGTGAGGAGTTTAGCTATTTCCCTTTTGTTGCCTCTCGTTTGTCTTGAGCAAACCTTCGAAGGCGTTGCTTTTTGGGCACAGCCTGTGCGTGTACATTTAGACTATGCTCGATCAGTTCCCTAGGCACCCCTGGCATATCCGCTAGTTTCCATGCGAATATGTCTCGGTTAGCCCAAAGGAAACTGACGAGCGCGAGTTCCTATTTCTCATCTAAGCCTGCACCGATGACAGCAGTCTTAGATGAGTCGCCCTCCTGGAGCTGAATCGTCTTGAGGGCCACATCGCCGGTCAACTGGATGCTCGACTTGCTGGCCTTCCTCATAGGGATTTCCAGCCTGGCTTGGGAGAGTTGTTGCGCGGCTGTGAGTACTTCTCCTGAAGCATCTAGCACACGCGTAGTCGAAGCATACTGGATAGCCTCCTGGTTGCAGTCATATGACTTCTTCAAGTCGCCTCAGAGAGTGAGTACCAGTCTGCCCAATATGGCATGATATGAAGATTCGAAGTTGGCAGCTTCGAATTTGATAAAATCGGTGCGGTAGTTCTTCCTTGTGCCAAAGGTGAATGGAAGGACCACCGTGCCAAGTGGATGCACTGCATTGCCTGGGACAATGCCGTAGAAGGGAGACTTGCTTGGGATGAGCATGTCCGTTAAGTCCAAGCCCATCTTTCTCAAAGTGCTGGCGAAGATAAGGTTGAGACCACTTCCGCTGTCGATGAGTACCCTGGTGAGCTTGACTTCTGCCACCACTGGGTCCAGGACCAGGGGGAATTTGATGGGCTCCGAGAAACTGGTCCACTGATCATCTCGTGAAAATGAGATGGGGACCTCCGACCACCGGAGTGGTCGTGGTACCGCCGGCTCGACGGACATGATCTCTTTGAGAAGCAGTTTCTATTCCCTCCTGGAACTGATCTCTTCATCACCTCCGAAGATGATGTTGATGGTTTCTGAGGCATCTTGGAACTTCGTGTCGTGCGATTTGTCCCCTTGGTCGTCCTCTTCGGGCTCTTTATCCGCTAGCTTGTTCTTCTTGTTGCTGCTAGGATTGCTGAATGTCCTCTTGAGGTGGTAGCAATCAATTGCCGCATAATTGGCACCTGGATGCCATGGGCACTTCTTCTGCAAGAGTTTTTCAAACTCCTCCTGCGTCGTTGTCTTCCTGCCTCGCGAAGGACGATCCACAGCCATGATGAGGTCGTCTGGCTTGCGCTTTCGGGATGGACCCGAGTAGTCCCACTGGCTCTTGTCGGTACGGTTGTCACTTGTGCGTCTTAGGTTGTTGTCATTGCGCCTCGGGAACCGCTCTCGCATCTTTTCCTCTTGCTCGAACCAATCGTGCATCAGGTCATGAAGTCCTGCAACAGTTTTTGGTCTGTTTCGTCCAAAGTCTCTACAGATGCCTAGGTCGGTGATGCCATGGTAGAAGCAGTCGATAATGTCCTCCTCCGAGATGTTCGCAATGGTGGCTCGCACGTCAAAGAAATGGCGTGTGTATGACCGTAGGAGCTCGTTGCGTTCCTGTTTACATTGAGCAAGGTCATGACGAGTACCTGCGCGGGTGATTGCCCCCTGAAAGTTGTCGATGAAGACTTTCTTGAGCCGCTTCCAGGAGTAGATCGAGTTGTTACTAAGGCTCTCCGGCCATATGAGCAGCGCAGGATCCAAAGCCATCGGGAAGTAGACAACCTTGGTGATGTTGGAGCCTCTTGCGACTTCTATGGCGGTGGAGTAACATTGTAGCCATTGCTAAGGAGCTTGTTTGCCATCATACTTGGTGATCCCAATCGGCTTGAAGCCCTCAGGGTACTTGTAACTATTGAATCGTGCTGTGAATGCTGGAAAGCGATCACTGCAGTCAGTACCCTCTGGATCGGCTACTTCACGCTCCCTGCGCCTGGAATCAATTATGGACCATGCATCGCGTCCTTCATTGATTCTCTGGCGCAGATCTTCTGGAGGATTCTGATGATTGGGCTCTCGCGGGTTGCCTCCTGGAGGTGGCAGCTGCCTCCCTCCAGTGGCCTGACTCCCACAAGCATTGTCATTGTTATTGCTTCGCTGAGGTCGAGGGCGGCCGCCTGCCGTTCGACTATTAGGCTGGCTGCGGCTTTTGCCCACGTGTTCTTCTCCGATGGCGGACGCTGAGTTCTATTGATCGAGCTGAATCCATGCCCTCTGCGCATAGCAAAGTGCTTGGCACAAGTTAGGATCATTGCTATGTTCGAGTACGGCAGTTACCCTGGCGATGTTAGCCACGGGGGTTCTAAAGCCCCGCTCGCTCACAGCGGTGAATACGGCGTCTAGCTCACGATGCATAGATCGCATGCGCTCGTTGACCCTCCTTCGCTGGACTATGAAGGCTCTGTTCCTGGCCCTTCGTGCCTCATGCACAGTGTCGTTTTCGTCACCGGCGTTGGCTGTGGCCTCGTCTTCGGATATCATGGCAAGTGCTTCGTTGGGCGAGATGCCATCATCCTCGCCTTCTTCTGCCATCAGCACTTGGTGTGATATGAGCTCGTCAGAGCTCGCTTTGACTAGCTCGGTCGATTCTTCTGCCATAGTGGCTAATGGCTTGCCCTCCTGAAAAGGCAAGGGCTCGAGATGTGCCACGAGTCGGTCTTCGTCTTCGAGTAGATAGGAGAGTTTCATGCCTTTCCAATGCACAAAATGGCCTTCTGGAGTGGACGTGATCATCATACCATTGTCACCAAGGCAACCCGCAGCCCCCCGACGTGCGGTGGCTTCGGGTTTTCCGATTCAGAGTAAATAGTCCAAGTCCTTTTCCAATGCGGAGAGGGACTCGGAATTGTTGGCCTCCTGAAGTTCAGTGGCTGAATTGTGTAGACCAAGTCATGATCGGCTACGCAAGTCCTCAGATTGGAATGAGTTCGATCCGAGCGAGGTTGTTGCAGCGCGGGGCAGAGTCGTGTTGAAAACGGACTCCTCCTCGGCCTTCCTGGCAGAGCCATGGGTCGACAAGTCATCAAGATTGTCAACGAACTCGTCAAGCTCGCTATCAAAACTTGCTGCAAGAGACTTCGGCTTCATGACGTCGATGGTGAATCGACGAAAATCGCCCGCGCCATCTGCGATGCAGACCCACGAGCCAAAAATGAACGTCGTGCCCTAGGGGAGCACGACACTGGTGAACTTGAACGATGCCATCGAGTTCGCCCGTGGATCTTCGATGCGCACCCCTACCTGGCACGCTAGATGTTGGTGTTTTACCGCCTGCCCACCGAGGGGTATACCCAAGGTGGTAAATTTTAGGTAGGGTGACGCCGAGATTAGAAACTCGAAGGTGCAAGCAACACAAGGTTTAGACAGGTTCAGGCCGTGATGTGCGTAATACCCTACGTCCTGTATGGTGGTTTGTATTGCCTTGGGTGTTGATGTTGTGTTTTGAGGGGGTCCCTGCCCGCCCTTATATATCCGGGAGGACAGGGTTACATGAATCCTAATCCGACACTAGTCTAGAAATCGTACTCAAGCACAACTCGAGTAGCTCCCTTCTGTATCGTCTAGTTCTACTTCGCATGCGAGTAGAGTACAACATAGATAAGGTATAGGACATGTCCTATCCCCTATTCCTGTATGAACTACGTTATATACACAGTCCCGTAGTCTCGGATCTGACAACCACTAATGTTGTACACCCAGCCGCCAGGCTCTCAGTATTAGCTGGGTGGTCCCCAGTCCTAGACATCAGCTCTACAGCCGATGGCTTAGTATCAACAGCAGATCGGTGGCTATCAGCAAGGTGTATCGGCTCTTCAACTGATGGCAAATTCCGTGATGCAACAAGGGGGCTACCAACCACAAGCACCAGTTCATCAACCTATGACCCATCAACTTCAGCACCCGGTGCAGCAACCACAACTAACCGTTCAGCAAAAGAACGACGGCTTCCAAAACATTGATTGGGCTAGCCAGATAGCCGATGTAATGAGAAATCGGTTCGGCTTGAAACTGAAGAAACCAACATACATGTATCGGAGGCCATATCCTGAGGCTTATGATCAGATTGCCATGCCCCACCAATATAGAGTACCAAATTTTACCAAATTCTCTGCACAAGATAACATCACAACTGTCGAACATATTAGTCGATTCTTAGTCCAATGTGGAGAAGCTCCCGGTAGTGATGCTTTGAAGATTTGTTTGTTCTCATTGTCTTTGTCTGGATCGGCTTTGGCTTGGTTCTCTTCATTGCCAGCCAACTCCATCGTCACATGGGCCGACCTAGAAAAGTAGTTCCAAAAGTATTTCTTTGCGGGGTTTCATGAGATGAAGCTTACCAAGAGATAGTGTCTTGATGATCATGGCTGATAGCCAATCGGTAGAGACAGGCGCGAGGAGAGATGTGTTACTGTTCATAATCAGTTGGGATGTAAGGTCAGCATACATGATCAGCTGGAAGATATGGCTAACGATCGGGTACCAGATGAAGAACCTTTGAACCGTGAAATTGAATATCAGCGCATCTATCGTTACAATCCTGAGATTTATCCCCAATGGTGCCCCGGAGGGTTGACTAAGTCTCAAAAAAGAAGGGTTCAGAGATTGTTCCACAGGGAGCAAGAGGAAGAACGTACTCAAGAAAAGAAACAAGTAAGGTCCCAAGTGTGGCGCATCAAGCAAAAGGCTGATGAAACTGCTCCATCAGCATCGGTTAATATGGTCTTCATCTTGCCAATGGAGTTCAAGGCTCCAACCAGTGATGAAGAAGCAGAGGAGCAGGCAATGGCCCAACTAACTCTAGATCCGACGCCGGCTACGTTCGACAAGCCGGAGGAAAAGGAGCGTCGACACCTGAGGCCCTTGTACATCAAGGGACACGTGGATGGCCGGCCGATGACCAAGATGCTAGTCGAGGGAGGGGCCGCCATCAATGTGATGCCATATACCACAAATCGAAAGCTGGAAAAAGGCGAAGAGGATCTGATCAAGACTGACATGATGCTCAAGGATTTCGAAGGAAAAGCCTCGCCAGCTTGGGGCCAATCAACGTTGAATTGATGATCGGAAGTAAGACTCTCCCAACTACCTTCTTCGTCATTAATGGCAAGGGTTCATATAATTTGCTCTTGGGTCGGGATTGGATCCATGCCAAATGTTGTATTCTGTCTACCATGCATCAATGTCTTATCCAATGGTCGGAGGATACTGTTGAGATCATCTATGCCTATTCGTCACTCAGTGTTGCGACAGCCGATCCTCAGGTTTGGGGGTATGATGGCGTGGAGTGCATATCGGACAAGGTTTGGGAAAGTAATTTCCTGAAGATGTTCAATTTCAGGTTGAAGCCGATCCAAGAAATCGGTTCTCAAGAATCGTCCTAATGGATGATTTCCTGCTAGATGATGAAGGCAAGCTGGGGCACGGATTTACATCGGCCGATGAGCTGGAAACAAGTTGATATTGGAGATGGAGATAGACCTAGGCCGACGTTTATCAGTGCTAAGTTAGATCCTGTATGTAAACAATTATTGGTAGATCTGTTAAAAGGATTCAAAGATAGTTTCGCTTGGGAATATTAAGAAATGCCTGGATTAGACCGATCGATTGTTGAACATCGGTTACCGATTAAGCCAGGGTATTGGCCGTATCAGTAGGGTGTTAGGCGATGTAAACTAGAGTTGTTGCATGATATTAAGGCCGAGATCACTAGGTTAATTGAAGCCAAGTTTATTCATCAATGCCGATATGCTGAGTGGATCTCTAATGTAGTTCCTACGTATAAGAAGAATGGCAAACTTCGAGTCTGCATTGACTTCAGTAACTTGAACAAGGCTACACTCATGGATGGCTATCCAATGCTAGTGGCCGATTTGCTGGTAGATGCTGCTTCAGGACATAAAATCATTAGCTTTATGGATGGCAATTCAGGATATAACTAGATCTTTATGGCGGAAGAGGATATTCCGAAGACAGCGTTTAGATGCCCCGGACACGTTGGTTTGTATGAGTGGGTTGTCATGACTTTTGGCTTGAAGAATGCTAGAGCCACATACCAAAGGGCAATGAACTATATATTCCATGATCTCATCGGCAAGATTGTGAAAATTTATATTGATGATGTGGTGGTCAAGTTCAAGGGATTCCGGGAGCATTTAGCCGTTTCGCGCAAGACCCTAGAGTATACCAGGAAGCATGGGTTGAAGTTGAATCCGCACAAGTGCGCTTTTGGTGTATCAGCTGGATAGTTTTTGTGTTTTATGGTCCATGAGCGAGGAATTGAAATTAGGCAGAAAACTATAAGTGCAATTAATAAAGTGATTGCCCCAGAAAATAAGAAACAGCTTCAGTCAATAATCGGCAAGATCAATTTTATCTGAAGGTTTATACCGAATCTATCCGGGAGGATATAGCCGTTTAGCCCATTGTTGAAGTTGAAGGCCGATCAAGAGTCTATCTTGGGGAGGAGCAGCAGAAAGCTCTTAACAATATAAAGCGGTACTTGGTGAATCGACCGGTATTAATTCCACCCCAGAGGCACAAGCCATTCAAGCTATACTTATCGGCTTATTAACATGCAATTGAATCGGCCCTTATTCAAGAATTTGAAGGAAAAGAGCATGTGATTTATTATGTCAGCAGGAGACTTCTGGATGCAGAAACCAGGTATTCTCCAGTTGAAAGGCTGTGTTTATGCTTGTATTTTTCTTGTACTAAGCTTAGACATTATTTATTATCAGCTGAATGCGTAAAGATGACGTTGTTAAATACATGATATCATTGCCGATTTTAAATGGGAGAATTGGAAAATGGATTCTGGCTCTATCGGAATCGATTTGCAATATGAATCGGCTAAAGCTGTCAAAGGGCAAGTTATGGCCAATTTTGTTACTCATCATTGTGGTCCAAATGTCTCAGTTGTAGAACCTGCTCCTTGGACTTTATTTTTCAATGGATCAATCTTTGGAATGGGTTGTGGCATCGGCGTCATTCTTATATCGCCTCGGGGGGACAAGTTTTGAGTTCTCATTGCCAATTGATGCTACATCAACCAACAATCAGGCAGAATATGAAGTTGTGCTCAAGGGGATAAGATTGTTGAGGGAAATCAAAGCCGATGCTTTGAAATATTTGGGGATTCCATGCTTGTTCTCAATCAACTGATTGGAAAATATGATTGCAACAATGAAGTGTTAAGGATCTATCATGAAGAATGCCTCAAGTTGCTGAAAGAATTCAAGATAGTTTCTATAGAGCACATTGCCAAAATGTGTAATGAGGAGGCCAACAACCTTGCCCAGAATGCCTCTGATTATCGGCCGATATGTGATGCCCTAACTCTGGACTTAGCAGCTCATGATTGGAGGAAAGAAATCATTGATTATTTGAAAAATCCCTTGCGGAAGGTCTCCAAGCAACTGCGGTATAAGGCTACTAAATTTGTTCTGCTTGAAGATGATCTGTATCATCAAACAATGGATGGTGTTCTGCTCAAGTGCCTTGGTGCCAAGGAATCTAAAAACTTAATGGGAAAAATACACGAAGGAGTGTGTGGAGCACATCAATAAGCTTTCAAGATGAAGTGGATGATAAGAAGGAATGGATATTTTTGGCCGACAATTCTTGAGGATTGCTTTGAGTATTATAAAGGATGTCATGATTGTCAAAAGTTTTGTAGTATCCAGAGCCCCCCTGCATCGGCTATGAATCCTATCATAAAGTCGTGGCCTTTTAGGGGATGGGGTGCTGATTTAATTGGTCAGATTTTTCATCGTCAAGTAAGAATCATAAGTTTATATTGGTGGCAACTAATTACTTTACTAAGTGGGTTGAGGCGATTCCATTGAAGACTCTAACCTCCAAGAATATGATTGATTTTGTGAACATATAATTTATCAGTTTGGTATTCCTTAGACTATTACGACCAATCAAGGAACTATGTTCACATCACGAGAGTTTGAAGATTTTGCTACCAGTATGGGAATCAAGCTTTTAAATTCTTCTCCTTATTATGCTCAAGCCAATGGGCAGGTAGAGGCATCTAATAAGGGGATTATCAAATTGATTAAAAGAAAAGTTGATGAGCAGCCGAGGCAATGGCATCCCTGAATGAAGCATTATGGGCGTATCGAATGGCTTGTCATGGGGCTACAAAGGTGTCTCCGTATCAGTTGGTTACGGGCATGAGGCCGTACTCCCTTGGGAATTGAAGACTGGCTCAAGGTGTGTTACTTTGCAAGATGAGCTGACAGCCGATGAGTATAAGGGTCTAATAAGAGATGAATTAGAAGACCTAGCATGTCATCGGCTAAGAGCTTTGGTTAACGTTGAAGCAAATAAAGCAAGAGTGGCCAGATGGTACGACAAGAAGGTCAAGGTCAAGGAGTTTTCCCAAGGGGAACTGGTCCGGAAACTAATTCTGCCGATAGGGACTAGGGATCAAAAGTTTGGTAAATGGTCTCCTACATGGGAAGGTCCCTATCGGGTAAATCAATGTGTTCCTGGCAATGCTTATATTTTGGAAACGCTTGAAGGAGAAAGGTTTCCCAAGGCTTTGAATGACAAATATTTAAAGAAGTACTATCCTAGTATATGGGTGGATGCGTAAAAGCTAATCGAGAAGATTGGTTAAGGATTATAGCCAACACAAGGATATCGCCTTTAGCATAAAAATGCATAAAGGGTAAAAATGAAGTGGCGCGTGAAGCAAGTGTGCTCGATTGAAGCTGATGGTACCTGACTACGATCAGCTATGGCTGATATGTCACGTGTCGCCCTGCGAAAATATTTACAACAAAAGATTATTTGCGTCATCCTGATGACTTTAAGTTGTGATGAAGTACAAGTTCATTACAAAAATCTGAGGAAGCCCCAGATTGCGTCAATCGCACGCAGGCGAATCAGATCAACTTTGTTGATCTCCCTTTGGTCGTCTTCAGCTGATCCTGGGATTGGCTTGATCAATTTGTGAAGACAGATCGCTTCACGGACCGGTGCCTTCATATCTTCTTTCATCCTCCTGATGACGTTGGGGAGCTGCTCCAACTTCTTTTCTTCTTCTTTCGGCACAATGGAGACCACTTCTAGTTCTTTCATGAGTGCTGCTCTCCTTGCTTTTAGCCAATCAATTTCGCCGACAATGATGGGTTGAGAGTTTTCGAGGACTTCAACTCTTGCTTTGATATCATTGGCGTGAGATCGGCTAACTTCCTTTTGAGTGGCCAATTCTGCTTGGGAGGCACGATCGTTCAGACGTTTCTTAGCTTGGAGAACTTTGAACTGATATCCTTCTATAGAAGCAGCTGGGAGCAAAGCAGCTTCAACATCGGCTGGGAGTTGACCCTTTAGATGGCGAAAGCCTTCTCTCATGCCTCCTGCATCTTGAACCGGCAGACCAATATCTTGCTTCAATAGTTGAAGGATATCTTGAAGCCGTGCCTTGATTTCATCGCATGCTTCTCCCAGTGCTGCAGCTCCGGATGTGATTTACTCTTCCTCTAGGAGGTCCCCAATTTGATACAAGAAGAGGCTATTATCTGGAGTATCCTGGGCATGCTTAAATGCATTAAGTTAATAATAATGCTATAACGACGAACAAACGGGGATTGCAAGGTATTTACTTGTTTTAGATTAACTTCGTCAAATTGAGTAGGTACCGTTGTCTCAAGAATTGGAGAAGGGTGTTGCTCTGTCTGATCAACAGGAGGTGTTGGATCAGTCCTAGAAGTGGTGTCAGCATCGGCTTCTTGAATTTCACTTTCTTCCTCTTCTAAGGACAGGATGATCTGGGCAGATGCAGCAACTTTTCAGGATTGTTGTTGAGCAGTGGCAACTATTGTCTGATAGTTATGCTAGGATGATTATGGACACATACTATAGCACTGGGATATTTTATGGAACAAATGAAGCATGAAGGGATTGAGATACCTCTGATGATATCGATGATGGTATTACCGATGGTTCAGTCATCGGAAGAGGAAGAACTAAAGTTGTCAGGACAGGACTTAGCAATAGGACTGTTGATGATGGTGGATCGGCTATCTCTAGAAGAACTGATGCAGCAGGGGCTGGAGCTGATGATGTAGCCACAAGCGAAGGCATTGGAGCCGATGGTGTCAGTGCCGATGATGCTTGCATTGTTGGAGTGTGTGTCTAATGGGAAAGTTTTCACGATGTAAGCATTGTAAGCGATTACTAACCCAAATTGTGATTGGATAAAGTGGTTTTCCTGGAAGGATGCAGCCAACAACTGTGCCGCCACCGCTGGATCCGCTGGTTGAGTCGATGAGGATGACCCCTTGGCCAATCTTTTGCACGAAGTCGCCTTGACGGTTTTTGCTTTACGTTTGGAGACTCGGCCTTCAGCTACATCCTCAAGGGATGGGGCGTTACGGCTGATGTATGGTGTTTCCGATGGAGGGGCATAGTCTATCGGCCGATTGGTGCTGCTGGTATCCGGAGGAGTAACTTCTACATTCCTAGGAGTAATGATTGGAATATATCAAGTAATGCTCTAGTATAACAATGTTCACGGAATAAGGGGAGAATGAATTACCTCGTCATCCGGGATGGTGAAGTTAGGGTTGAATTTCTAGCAATATGTCCTAGCCGATGTGCAAAAAAGATGGAGGCACCATTCTGATCACCACTGTTTGAAAGGCCTAGTGCTAAAGGAGCTGATGGTCCAGCCATCCAGATCGACGGTTTCAGCGTCAGGCGCTAATTTCTTTAGCCGATCATATTCCAAGGCGGTCTTGACAATCTCTCTTGGTTTGACTAGATTGGCGAAGAAAAGTTGGACCGGTACTTGGCCGAAGCCGAGCAGACGAGCTGCTATCAATGGATAGTAGAACTCATAGGATCGCTGCTGGTTTCTTCCTCCGAAAATATTGACAGGGAGGATCCCTGGAGTAATTGCTTCTCCAAAGTTTGTCATGCTATTGGACTCAGTGCTAATCAATTCAAAGCGGAATTTTGTGTGTAGCTCGAACATGCTGATCCCACCATAATAAGCATACCAGATGGTTTTCTCTTCAGTAAAATCGTTGTAGAAGCAACTGAAGAAGGTCGCCGTTCCTGATGAAGACAGCTTGTCGCAAGTAAAAGCCAATGCTGCTTCTCTGTAAGATGTGCATCGGCGTGTCCGGGGAGCTTCACCTTCAGGATAGTCCGATGGGGAACTCATACTTGAGAGGTCGATATCTAGGACTTTATGCATGTATAGGTTTAACCACAAGTTGATGAACCACCAAGGGCTACCAAGATTTCCAATCGGCTGTCTAGCCAATATCTTGACAGAAACCTGGTGCAACAAGGAGTAAACTGAACCTAAGAGGTGTTTACCTCGGGGGGATCAGATGTTTCATGGCCAAGGATTCAGCTATAGCTTGCATGTTGGTGATCAGGCTGATGGTCGTTCCGCAAAAGATGAACTTTTCCTGTCCGTGCATGATGGTCGATGTAACCTTTCCAGCTGCCTATGTTCTTTGTGTCCAGCTTGTGAGCAGTCTTGGCTAGGAGAGTGAAAGCAGTATCTAGGGCTGAGATGTTGAGACCTGTTAGCATAAGGACATCGGCCAGGGTGGGGGTCATCGGACCATGACCAAACAGGAAGGCATTGAGGGTATCTGACCAAAAATGAGAAGCTGCGATGAGCATGGGTTCATTTCTAGCCATATTCGAGAGGGAAAGGTTAATGCATTGGCCAACTTCATCCTCATCCCAGAGTGTTCTTTTGGAGGCAGCCATTTTATGATACCAGTTCCTCCATCCTGGGGTCACACTGGGCCAAGATCTGAATGCGTTTTTCCAGTATTGGATGTTCATGTTGGAGTTCTTGAAGGGGATACAGCCGGTTTCTAGATTGATCAAATATGTGAGAACTGGACCTCCCATAGGGTCTAAGCAGATGAGTCCTGATCTATCTTCTATCAGGATGTTAATTCTGTCTCTAAGGTCCTACAAATACGAATAAAATTCTAATGGGACAAGAGCGGAGGCGAAGAACAAAAAGAAATAAAAAGGATGAACAGTTAAGATCTCGTACCGTGGGGATGCTTGCAAGAGAAGCCTTTGGTGCAGATCAGATCTGTGTTGCAGACGCTAGAAGAAGGCTCCACTATGACCGAAGATGCTGGAAGCTTGACTGGAGGATGACTTGCAGGTCACTCGCCGGAGAAGATGGAGATCCATTCTTGAAGAGAGAGAATGCTCGGGAGAAGACAGCGACGGAAAAGAAGGGTGTGGCGGTTGAGCTTTTATAGTTCTGCACCCAGGGGTAGAAATGGCTTTTCAGATCGCCACTCGTACGAAACACGAGGACTAGTTTGAATACTGTGGACGCACGCGTGGGATCAGAAAGGCAATCATGACTGGAGCAAAGAGGCAGCCGATGGAAGTGAAGATGGATTGGCTAATTTGGCATCGCAGCCGAAGCAGCAGAATTGATGCTGGAGATTCTGCCAGCAAGATATCGTATAGAGTCTAAGTCTTGTTCGAGTCGTTTGTTATAGAAGGTTTGTTTTCCATTTTGTTAAGTCATATGGTGTTGTAATCGACTAGGATTCGTTAGCTTAGGCTATACATATTGGCATAAGGGCCTGTAATTAAAGGATTACACATAATCAATACAACAATTATTCCCTTTCGTCGGCGATTTCGCCAAACCCTAGTTTCATAGCTTTTTCATTCTTTCAACGAGTTCTTCTAGTTAGCAGAACTGCATCGCTTCGACCTCCACCTTTCTAGTAAGTTTCAAGTTTTCTCGAGTAAATTGGATCTTTGATTGACATCGCATTGCTTCATTCTTGATCTATTTATTCATCATTTATTGATATTAGCTTTTCTTCGCAAGATTAATTCGCTTAGTCTAGTTTTTATCATGGTTATACAGCTTGGATTTAAATTATATATCGGCTTTTTACCGTAATTTCACTATTTCAATTTGTCAGATTAAGTATAGCCAATCAGATCTAAATCTAAGTTTTGCCAGTAGAGTACTCTTAAGCAAAATTAACACTGCTTTCACAGTAGAATCGGCTGATCCTAGCCGATCGTTTATTGATTGGTATCGGACTTTTGACCAATACTCATTGGGGAACAATTCAAAATATCAGCCGATACATTCTAGTATTTGACGTTGTCTTATCCCTTATCAATTGCAGGTCAAATTAACTGGCACGCCTTGCACCTACGCGAAACTATTTTGGAGCCTGCGCCGGAGGAAGCAAATCTCCCAGGTCCTCATATGGGGTCACGCTGGAAGCCGATTGTCAGTTTTTTGTGTCAACAGGACCCAAATGCCATGTCATCAATCTACGGGTGAGGAAACACACTTACCTTGCTCCTGAGCCATGCACTTGAAGTCAGTGTGATCCAATGACCCGAAAGCCTTCACCCATGGTTTAAAGGGCCCACCTGCATGCAAGACTCGGGCAAACACCTGAGAACCGCCTCCCTGGATGATACGCAAGCATTGATCATCAAGTCGGTGCATCGGAGGGACGAGATGCCCCAGAGTCAGGCCGACCGGCCTTAACCAGGCCGGCTGGCCTCAAATTGGTCTACTTTAGACAAACGCCACCTCCACTGACACCAGGAGCACATCAAGACCATCTAGGAGAAGGACGGTGCCAAGTGGCCAACATCCTAGGCCGGCCGGCCTGGATGAGGCTGGCTGGCTTAAGATTCACACAACCATCACAACCATTTCACCAACATCCTCCTCAACACCTCCACACTATAAATAGAAGGGCATCACAGCTTGTAAACACACACCAAGGAGTTCTCTTCAATCATTTCACTTTCTAGAGTTAGGTTTAGTAGTCTGAGAGTTAGAGATGAGTTGAGTCGAGCTTGTCTCGGGATTCCAGAGTTGTCATCGGAAGTCTCGTATAGCTCTTATATCTTTTCCTTTGACATTTTATCAATATAATTTGTCTTCTTTACTTTTTGAGTCAGCTTTACTTTCCGCATTTTTATCTTTCCAAGTTATCCAGCTTGTGTGCGGAAGTCCTTTCCTCTAGCTTAGGCTTTGTTATCTTTCTTGTTTTTCGGGATCTTACCTTGCGGGTTTTCTCGCCCAGACTAGGGGGCTCAAGTTAGTTCCCTAGGTTGAGGGGGATTTCTCTTGTCGGCCATAAGAGAAATCATAGCACCAAGTGCAGATGTGGTGTCTGGCTTTGAAGCGTCCCCTCATCAAATGTGACTAAATGTGATACAAATATCAGTCCCAGGAGGCTGATAACATATTTATTACATCAGATGGTTCATTACCGTACAAACCGTCGAGGTAGCGGGCACTGAAGCGCCACTATCAAGAGGGACAACATAAGGACTACAAACCAAACCAAAGTGCCAATGAAATCTAAGATAACATCAGAGTCTTGCGCCATGGTAAGCTTCCTGTGGAGACCCTGAACCACAGGCAAGGTTGGGTGCAGGACGGCGACCTACTCGACGTCTTCAGGAATGAAGTTCGGATCCTCCTCTGTAAAAACTAGGCAAGAGTGAGTACATACGTACTCAACAAGTCCAACCACACCCGCGGAGGGGAATAATAAAGATCATGCATGGATATATCAAGGTTGAGGCTAGGGTTCATTTGCGATAAAGCGAGGTTTTACACATGCAAGGGTTCATTTAATAAAAGAGTTTTCTCAAGACATTTCTATAGTAATCGAATAATAAGTGGGGTTGATCCTACACAAAGGATCCAAGTTTTAATACTACTGGACTCCTCATCCACAGTAGCTCACTGCACAACTGTCGGGCACTTTCAAAACAACTCACGCCACAAAACCAATCATTCCAAAATGTCTATTGAAGTGACCATGCCGTAACTCGTCCAATACCGTGGACACGGCTATTCGAATAGATTTTACACTCTACAGATGTTGTACACTTTACCCACAAGTAGGGTACCGCACTACGAACACCTTAATGTCGCGGCGGATCCTAACAAAGCCATTACCCACCTTAGCTGAATCTAACTAGCCAACGCGGAAGCAACCATGGGGTTAATGACCTATCAACAAGGTCATAACCGGGACATACTCACACAGATCGTATTCCTTCTCCATGATCTCCCGTTGCTCACCCGCTCTCCTTTTGGCTAGCAGGACAACTAGTGGGGTTTATGCTAAGCCGTTGGGAATTGGTTTCGCCCGAAGCATCGGACCAATGATCACCCATGACTTCTGTAGCGAAGAAATGAAAATGCTTTACCTCTGTGGCCAGTTTAAATTCCAAATACAACGGTTGAGTGGTTGTACGATAAGTGGGTTAGGAAAGATGACACCTCAGTTCATCCTTACATTGACAAGATGGACATCTCCCAACCATGCTCAACCACAAAGGTACAAGCACACTAGTGGCATTTCACACAGAAAACACCGTCCATCTCATCGGGCTATATCTTTCTTTGATTTTCCCAAAATCCCATTTTTATCTTTTAAAACACTCACACCCTTATTTTCGGTAAAGCGCTTTGTGGTCATGATTAAAATATAATAAAGGGAATGAAAGGTAATAAGCATCTCTAGCAGTAGTTAACGTCTAACAGAGCAAATCCTATATAGACATTAACCTAGGTCATCAAGGAATAGTCATAGCAATCAAGGGGTGGCTATCCAACCATGTCTTACGATAAAACAACGCATTTTATAAAACAGGCCAATAGGTTGCATTTATAAAACTGGGATAAATATGCATCAAAGGATGGGATTGGACTTGCCGTCCTCAAAGCCTTCCGGAAGCTCCTCCTCGAGGTATGGGTCTGCGGGCTCCGGCTCGCGGTCCTGCTCCTCCTCGGTCACACCGTCGGCTACAACACACAAACAATCACACAATAAAACAAAGTTCGCCGACGAGCTAAAAAGGGAAATAGAGAGCTTCGACTAAAAATAGAGGAGGCTATTATATTTGTTGGATGTGGATCTTGGGACTTGGAGGGAGTATTTGATGCGTGGTGGAGTTTGGAATCGATTCAGAACATAATGTCGCATGAAATGGGGGCTGCGGACTGCATAAGGAGGAAAAGTGGAGGGGGTCATGCACAAGTCTACCTTTCTTCTTCCTCGAGACAGAACAGGAGGGGGAGGGGAATAGTAGGAGGGGGGCGGCCAGGCCATGGGCGTCGGACCCCTGGCGCATGGCAACACCCGGGGAGGGGGAAAAAATAGAGAGGAGGCCGAGGGGGTCCGATTCCGGCCCTCACCTCGTGCGGAGACGGTCTACGGAGGGCTGTCCACGGTGATGGGTGGTGGGCGGCAATGGTGAGCAGCGGCGGCGAGCTGCAGCGTGGGTAGAGAGGGAGAGGTGTTTGGGCGGTGTGGGCGGAGTGAGGGGTGGCTTAGGGTCTGATTTATAGGCCGAGAGGAAGAGGGGGGATGCCTGGCGTGGGGGGGTCACGGGCAGTACAGGAGCCTCGCCATTAATGGCGACCGGGATGCTCGGGGACAAAGCGCGAGCTGCGAGGGTGAGAGGACGGGACAAGACAGGCCGGCGCAGCAGCGGGCCGCACGCTGGCTTGGCGTGTACGGGCAGCAGCGGGTCGTGCGCTGGCCCGCACGTGCGCGCAAGGAGCGGGCTACAGCTCGAGCAGGCAGCAGGCAGCACAGGGGAGAAAAGAAACAGGAAGCGAGCGCAAAAAAAAAAGAGTCTGGGAAAAAAAGTTTTAAGAGAGAAATAAAATGGATTTAAACAAAATACGAGAAAAGAAAAGATAGGATGCGCGCGCGGCGCCGACGATGGCGGCCGGGCAGGCGCACGCGGCTGACCGCAACACGATGGTGATGTAACGGGACGGCGGGGCTAGTGGAAAAGGAAAAGGGACGGGCGGCTCTGCGGAAAAAGAGGAAGAGACTGCGCGATGTCGGAACGGCGGGAAAATCGGGAAGTGGGCTTCGGGAGCTCAAGCGGTGGAAAAGGTTTAAAAGATTTTTAAGCGAGGGATTGGTAAAGCAATTTAAATAAGATAAAAATGCGGGCGTTACAGGCTTAGTGTTAGCTAGAAAGTTTGTTCCACCCCACGAAACAGTGTGGTAGGCGGCAGGTGGTGACAGCCCTGTCTGTCCCTCGTAGTCCACCACATTCGGATGTTTTCATAGCGGTAGTTGTTGTTTGCCGTTGGACTCCCCTCTCGCCCCTTTCTTTAGTCCTTCCTCTCTCTGGACGTCGGAGTAAGCTCTTGGTTCCCGATAACAAGTTAGAAGCACAGTTTAGACTCGTGAGGCTAGCTTGATAGTTTAGAAGTGTTTTAGAAGTCTTTCTTGCTCATTGTCCTCCCAGTTGCTTACCGCTCTAATGTTTAGAGTCTCATGTGTCAGACAGTCATCGCTTGGCCAATATCCTATCTTATCATAACTGGCATACCCCCACTAAGTTAGTTGGTTGATAATTCTAGTAAAGTTTATCATTCGCTTCTTTGATACTCTTTAACCATAGTGCTTCCCCGAGGAAATTTACGGTACGCTGGAATACTCCAAGGTGAAGTGCTTTCGCTTGACTCTTCCAGTAAAAAAGTATGAGCGGACAATTCCGAAGAAATTGTAAGCCATGGTGAATTTATCGATGATAGGACTTTTCATAGCCTTCATATTTAATACTTTTTAATAGATACAAATGCAAGTCAGGGATGAGATGGCTGAAATGCAGCAGTGATTCTGTGCGCTTGCGGAATACATATTCCATTGGGCATAAGAAACGCCAACAGCAACCTACATGGGTCTCATACCCATCTCCCTCGATGCATTTTCAATCACATTCCGTGAAAGACCTTTTGTAAAGGGATCTGCTAAGTTTTTCTCTGTTGAGATATAAGTCACACTTATCACTCTAGAGTTTCTCAACTTCCTGACTGACTTCAGTCGTCTCTTGACGTGTCTTGATGACTTCGCATTATACTTAGCACTGTTAACCTTGACTATCACTGTTTGATTGTCACAGTTCATAAGGATAGCCAGCACTGGTTTTTCAACCATAGGCAAGTCCATCAAGAGTTCTCGCAACCACTCTGCTTCAACAGTGGCTGTGTCTAAAGCAATAAGTTCTTCTTCCATGGTTGACCTTGTCAAAATGGTCTGTTTGTAAGACCTCCATGATATCGCACCACCTCCTAGGGTAAACACATATCCACTCGTGGCATACAGCTCATCTGCATCAAAAATCCAGTTTGAGTCATTACATCCCTCTAGCACAGCGGTGTGCCCAGAATAGTGAATCCCATAGCTCGTAGTACCTATCAAGTAGCGCATAACCCGATCAAGTGCATGCCCATGATCAGAACCCGGGTTTGACATGAACTTGCTCAATTTACTCATAGTAAAAGATATGTCGGGCCTCGTTGCGCTAGCTAAGTACATGAGTGAACCAATAATTCGAGAGTACCTCAACTGGTCCTTAGCAATTTTCTTGTTCTTGCGAAGTATCACACTGGGATCATAAGGTGTTGGAGATGGCTTGATATCCATGTAACCGAATCGGCTCTAGATCTTCTCCACATAATGGGATCCTGAAAGAGTAATCCCATTCTCATCCTTAATAAGCTTGATTTGAGGATCACATCAGCTTCTCCCAGATCTTTCATATCAAAGCTCTTTGAAAAGAAAGACTTGACATCATTGATCACATCCATATTTGTGCCAATAATCAGTATGTCGTCCACATACAGGCATAATATAACTCTGTGACCCCCACCATGGTGACAGTACACACTTCTATCAGCCTCGTTAATGACAAAGCCCGGAGAAGTCAAGGTTCTATCGAACTTCTCATGTCATTGCTTAGGTGCTTGTTTTAGATCATACAAGGATTTTAATAGCTTGCACACTTTGCTTTCTTGACCGAGCTACAAACCCATCTAGCTGATCCATGTAGATCTCCTCATCCAACTCTCCGTTTAGGAAAGCTGTCTTTACGTCCATCTGATGAACGATAAGACTATATGAGGCGGCTAGGGAGAGTAGTGCTCGGATGGTTCAGTCTAGCAACGGTGAGTAAGTATTGAAGAAGTCTTCTCCTTCTTTATGTATAACCTATAGCCACAAGCTGAGCCTTGTACTTCTTAATAGTACCATCAGGCCTAAGCTTCTTCTTGAACATCCATTTACAACCAACTGGTTTGCAACCATAGAGTTGTTCAGTTAATTCCCAAGGCCCATTGGATAGAATCGAGTCCATCTTGTTATGAACAACTTCTTTCCAATCATCTGCATCAGGAGATGCGTATCATCCACAAGGTACACAGTGAAACCATCACCAAAGGATTTTGCAACCCTCTGTTTCTTACTCCTCCTAGGAGCTTCACTGTCATCCTTCTGAAGGATTTCCTCATTCTCAACAGGTTGTTTAGAAGACTCAACAGGTGCAATAGATTCAGGAGCTATCTCAGTTGAAAAACTTGAAATGCTATGCATATCTTTCATAGGAAACATATTCTCAAAAGATGTTGTATCACGGGATTCCATAATAGTATCAACATGCATATCAGATACCTCTGATTTAACTATTAAAAATCTATAAGCAATGCTCCACTGAGCATATCCCAGAAAGACGCAATCCACTGTCTTAGATCCCAACTTGCATTTCTTCGGAATGGGCACATTTACTTTTGCCAAGCATCCCCAAGTGCGCAAATAAGAAAACAATGGTTTTCTCCCAATCCACATCTCATATGGTGTTTGATCTTTATTCTTGTTTGGAACGCTATTCAGAACATAACAAGAAGTCAACAGGGCCTCCCCCCCACCATGCCCTAGATAAACTAGTAGTGTCCAACATGGTATTAACCAAGTCAGTCACGGTGCGGTTTATTCTCTCAGCAATCCCGTTTGATTCGGGTGAATAGGGAGGCATCCTCTCATGAACAATACCATGTTCCTCACAGAATTCATCAAAGATTTTGGAGAAATACTCACCACCACGATCAGACCTTAGACGTTTGATCTTTATCTCTAGTTGATTTTCAACTTCTGCTTTATAGATTTTAAAGTAGTCGAACGCTTCATCTTTAGTTTGCAACAAATAAACATAGCAAAATCTAGTCGCATCATCAATCGTTGTCATGAAATATTTCTTTTCACCTTTTGTAAATACGCCATTCATCTCGTAGATATCAGAATGTATGAGTTCTAGAGGTGCCAAATTCCTCTCTCAACCGACTTGTGAGGTTTTCGAGGTTGCTTCGATTGCACACAACTATGGCACTTAGAACTTTTGGCAATGGTGAAACTTGGAATTAAACACTTGCTGGAAAGCCAAGACATTAAACCAAAATTAACATGATATAAATGAGAATGCCAAACATTTGCATCATCATTAACACCGCCACAAATATGTTTCACTGACTTATTACAAAATTCTGTAAGGGAAAAGCAGAACAAGCCTCCGCTATCATAGCCTTTACCAATAAATTATCCATGCTTAGACACTACTAATTTATTGGACTCTAAAACTATCTTAAAACCATCCCTACATAGAAGGGGGCTGCTCACGAAATTCTTGTTGATAGAAGGGATATTATGCACGTTCTTCAGCTACACGATCTTTCCTAAAGTAAACTTCAGATCTACCGTGCCAACACCATGAACAGAAGCATGTGACCCATTCCCCATCAGGACAGAAGAACCCCGAGCGACCTGGTAAGAAGAATACATCGAGATGTCCGCGCACACATGAACATTAGCACCGGTATCAAGCCACCAACTAGTTGATTGAAATACTGAAAAAATAGTAGGTAAATTACCATACCCGTCTCTAGTGTTGCTCGCGGTCACCGTGTTGACAGTCTTGGATCCAGATCCATCGCTAGCCTTCTCCTTGCGATCTGCACGGTTTGGACAGTCCCTTGCGAAGTATCCCCCATCACCACACATGAAGCAAGCTCCTTTAGCAATTGTAGTCTTCTTCTTCTTAAAAGTAGTAGTCTTGACAGGCTTGTTGGCAGTCTTCCCTTTTGTTCTTGCTGTGTGGGTGGTTCTTCTGCACCATGTTGGCGCTGGAGTGACCCTAACCTCCTATTTCTCAAAAGCATCCTTAGCCCGAGCCTTCTCCTCAACATCAAGAGATGCTATCAGGTTTTCAACTGATATTTCCTGTCTTGTGTTTTAGAGTAGTGGCGAAGTTTCTTCATAAGGAGGGCAACTTTGCAATCATGCACCCAACCAAAAACTTGTCAGGTAAAGGACACTTTGGGAGTTTGAGTTCCTTCACAAGGATCTGTATCTCATGAGCCTACTCTACCACAGAAAGGTTGTTCACCATCCTGAAGTCATGAAAGCTCTCCATGGTATACAGTTCAAAGTCACATCATACTTTGCAACTAATGCATCCCATAGCTCTTTCGAATCTATTATGTGCATGTACACATCAACCAGACGATCAGCAAGAACACTTATAACACAGCCCACGAAAAGATTGTTGGCATCTGTGAACTTCTTCCTCCCCTCAGGAGAATCTTCACCTACTGGTATGCCAAGCCTCGCTTCCCATGCATGCATTACACCAAAGACGAACCTTCACTTAACATCTCTTAAAGTGCACACCAGAAATCTTTTCCGACCTTAGTGCATCAGCAAAACCAGCCATTATAAAATCAACAGATTTCCTATAATAAGGTTTTCGGATTGTTGAGAATATAGACAATCGTAGTATTAAATTCCGTATGAAATAAATCATGATAAACACAGGAACTCGCATACATATATCTAACATACTAGACAGTATAGACAGCATAGCAAGAATCTTAGGACACATGCTCAAGAAACACATCAGATCACAGAATACGTACTGAGCCTTGGCTAGAGGATTGACGATGACGAACCGACGTTGCTGGAGTCGACGAAGGCGGTTGACCCGTGAGGCGACGGAGTTGGGTGGAAGAGGCGTTGTGATGAAGACCTTGAGCAGTCATGCGAAGCGTTTCCCAAAAACCTTATTCGCCCTCTTCCGGTGCAGGATCCTAAAGGCGAAGGGTTTTGGAGACCTGCTCTCCTGTTCGTCGGCGCACGCCGACGCTCGGGATGGAGAAGGCTACGGTGGCGGCACAGCAGCGAGAAGAGGCAAAACCCTAGCTCGTTTTGATATGTTTCTGGTGGAGGCCGATGGGTCATATATATATATATATATATACATATATATATATATATACACAGACCTCATGTCGCGTTGGCGATCTAAACCGATTAGGTTTACGGTTTATGTTTCAATATCTCGTAGACTTAGAGCCCAAGTTACCAATATGCTCTTGCTCGGTGAGGCATGGCATGCGCGCGTGTGTGGTGTTTCTTTTCTCTCCCCATCACATACCTTGGAGAATTGGAGACAACCTCCATATTTATGTTGGCTATCCCACTCCACTAGTAAGGTGGGACTAAACTTTGCACCATTTCTTCTTACACACATGAGCCTATTGAGATTTATAGGAATTCCTAAAATTTCCAATGGGCCAAGCCCATTAATTCTAGCAGGTGCTAGATCTTCCAATACATCGGGACTTCCGATAACCTATCGGAACTTCTGATAGGGAGATAAACTTTGCACAAATATAAAATACAAACTTATTGCGGCTGAATCCACTTGAACAAAAGGTTGAGCAGTGACATCTACAAGTCATCCAAGTGATTTCTACAAGAGAAAATTCACTAGCACGTAGATCAAAACAAATGTAGCTCAAAAGGAGTAGGAATAACAAGCACAAACCAAACACCTTAGACAAAGTGATTTGTTATAGAAGTTACCTTCCTAGAGGAAGCTATGTCTCGGATGACGTGCCTCCTTAGAGCCTGCGTTGAGCTACCAATCCTACCTTCACTCCTATAGACCCAAAGGTCTAGCTAAGGATATAGCTAAGGATAGTTACTATGAAATTCATGGAGAGGTTGGGTACTACAAACTTACCGAGGATGTCTAAATACCAACGTCTAGGCATCAAGGAGCCTAGATCCAAAAGTAACAAATGCGAATCAACGACCAGAGATACTTCAAGTGCTCACGAGACGAAAGACGATGCTATCGCACTCAAACTTAGATCACACGCTCAAACCAAATCTCTCACTGTAATGCTCGCTCAAATCTCACAAAGATTACACTACTACATAATAGCACGTCCCAAACGTCTATCACCGCGCCAGTTCTCTTTAGACCCAACGGTGATAATAAATATTAATACCTGTTCGGATCATCACCGTCGGTTTGTACAAGGATCCTAATGGCCATCGTAATATTTTTCCCCTCCATTTTATCTCATTTTATCTCCTTCGGCCTTCTCTTCCTCTCGTTCCTTTTCTTCTCTCTCCCTCTCATTCCTCTCCTCCCTCTGCAGCTCTTCCCCGTGCCCTCTACCCTCCATTCTCCCCCGGTCGCCCCCTCCCCTCCTCCCCTCTCCTCCTGCAACGCCTCCCCTCGCCTCCATTGCCTCCCCCCGCTGCCATCTCCGCCGCTCCTCCCACTCCCCTTCTGCTGCAGTGCGTGTCGGATGTGCTCGCGGTCAACCCCGTCGGCCCGTCCTGATCCCTTCCTGCACGGCTTGATTCGATTCATTGTTTTGCTCTGGTTTGGTTTCGTACTTTCGTCCTCTCTGCGGGAGATCTGATTGGCTAGATGCATTCGTTTTTATGCGTTTGTCTGTGGCTTTGATTTGGGTCTGTTGATTTGAATCAGGTTGGGTGAGGCGGCCGGCAGCAGTGAGCGCGCGGCGGCCGGCCCGCGGTGGGCGTGCGGCGGCCGGCAAGCAGCGAGTGTGCGGCGGCGGACGCGGTGTGCGAGCGGGCAGCGGGCGCGCAGGGCTGGTGGCCTCGCCGTCGCGCGGGATTTTTTTCATTTCTTTTTTTACCGGCATCACCGCGGGTTCTGGCCGTGACGTGCCACCCATCACCGTCGACCGTAGTCCAACAGATGATGCCGATTTTGAACCGGTGGTGATGCCTATTTTGAACCGGCGGTGATGCGGTAGTCTATACTAGCGTTAGCTCTAGTGTTAGCTCTGGAAGGGAGAGAGGAAGAGGGCATTCAATGCAACAATGAGGGTCTTTGTCTTAGTTTGGTCGGCAGCAAAAGGAAGACGGAACAAGGGTATATATACCCAAGCTAAAAATAGTTGTTAATGATGTCGGAACTCCCGACGGCTACTTCACACTACTATCAGCTCTCCAGGTATTGGAACTTTGGACACTTGTTCAGAACTTCTGATAAACAATAACCAAGTTGAGGATCCTAGATCTACCGGAAGAAAAAGCTTTTGACGGGTTCACACATATCGGGACTTCCCATACAGCTGAAATAGAGTAGACAATATAGTGCTTATGTGGTGTTTTTGTGTGTCTCAAGAATGTTAAAGATCTCTACCGAGCACTTTGACACTTCCAAGCACATCAATCATGCCCCCTTGATAGTACAGTGTTCTTACACTCGATTTTCAAAATGGAAAAGGAATTTAAATAATCCATGCAGCTTTTAATAGAAGCCATTCTTCATTTTAAAAGATTATTAATTTTTACATACGCCTTAGACATGTCCACAACTTGATAAACATCATTAGTCCTTTAACTAAGTGTGTCATTATCATCAAAACCCACAGGAGCCTGGATGCATTTTAGGTGGGGAGGTGATAAGTTGTCGGTGTGGGACTCGCTACTTGTAAATTGCCCGTTGTTTCCAAACCTTACTGCCAACCGCAAAATCTGATTCCTAACTCTGAAGTCTGCTTATATAGTGTTCAATAATAGAACCTAACAGCTATTACAAGGTCTTGGCTATCACTTGTTGACCCACTCAGGGCCCATATTCTCGGGATTGGGATTAGGCTTGGAGACACCGCCTTCTCCACTTTAGCACAACTTCACCTCTGCTTCTTCATGTCATGTCCAGCCGGCACCACGAGCTTCTTCATCAGGTGCTCGAGTAGCAGGGCTGCTAGCAACACGTCTAGCTACCTCGTGGAACAACTTTGTGATGCATTTGGGTTTGGAGCTAGCATATGAATCACAGCAATGATTTTATGGTTTCCCAGACGCTCAATTTTATAACCTTGCCAAAGATGCTTTACTGATCCCTCTCGTTCCAAAATGCATATGGAATTATTGTTTTGTGTCAGCCATATATCAAAATAGGTAAAAATACTAGTGGCTATCGTGAATGTGTAGCTGTTGGGACTAGCTAGTGAGAAAAGGGTACCTACTACTTATAAGAACGAAGGTGGTATATATGAGTCCTTAAGGTGAAACTTACATACGTTGCACCAATTATTTTATTGATGCCCAAGGACAAGAAGTATAATTTTTAGCCAAAAAAGTCCGGTGAAATATACATTTTGAAATGAATGTCCATAAGATATCTTGTTATGATTAGAATGGATCTCAAAGCATGTGCACATCATAAACACATTACACATTCTACCCGTTCAAGATTCATCAAGCCATAAAGATAAATCAATTTCAAATGTACCGGCACCAGCAGCGGTAAAACAGAGATTTCCGATTTACGTGCAGCCGCCGGTATCCTTTTTGTTTTATTTGAGAACCCCATGAACAGTCTGTTCAAATGGTTCTAAAAAAATTCGAGATGATCTCAGCGATTTCAGGCCAATGAAGTGCACGACGCCATGATCAACCAACCCGACGACGTATTTCATCACGACGAGCCCACGGGGAAGCCGATCCCCCGGCGCGTGGACGGGAACATGGCGAAGAGGAAGCTCCCCGCGGCGCCGGCCGCCACCGGCACCGCCGCCAGCAGCTGCCTCGTGGAGGCGGACTCGACGGGGTAGAAGCACGCCACCACGTTGCGGTCTACCATGGCGACGGCCAGGAACACCGTGAACGAGAGCAGGCCGTGCAAGACGTCGCGCGCGGTCAGCCGGTACCTCTCGTCCCGCGGCGGCGGCGTCGACCCGCCGCCGCCCTCGACGGGGAGCAGGCGGCCGCTGGGCGTGACGAAGCCGTACCACAGGGCACCCGTGGCGGCATCGCGGTAGCTGTCGGTGAAGCAGAGCGCGAAGCAGCAGAGCGCGCAGGCGCCGATAAGGCAGCCCGTGAGCGCGCGGTTGGCGGCGTTGCAGGTGCCGTCGGCGGTGAAGGACGGCGAGAGCATCTCGAAGGCGAGCACGGCGCCCGTCGGGAGGTGCTTGGCGAGGTCCGCCGTGCTGCTCAGCGCCTTGCTGACGACGGTCGTCGACGGAGCCGGAGCCGGCGCCGTCGGCGCGCCACTGCCGCTGCCGTTGGCCGCCAGCAGCGGCGCCTCTGCGTCGCCGCCGGACGACGGACGTGATGCCATGCTGGCCGTCTGTCTTTGGCTTGGAATATCGCTTGTTCCAGTGCAGTAGTGCAGGAAGCATGTGGGTGCAGGTCGTTTTTAGGCATGAGGAATGGATTTGTGCCTGTATTGGCGAGGAAGCAAGGAACATTTGTGATGTGATGTTGCGTGCGAGTTGGGAACTGATGAAACCCGCTCATTAACGCAAAGAAGCCCGGGTCTGTTTCCTAAGCTTGCACGCAGCCATGGACGCCCATCTAAAGGGCACCCACCATTCAGGATCCAGCAGGCGCGGCTCCACTAGTTACTTCGCAACCTGTGACTTGGGGTGACAAAGCTTAGAGAACTCAGTGGTGCATTATGGGATGAGGATGAGGACAACTTCATGATCTCGTTGGAAGAGGAGCACTTCAAGGGGCATATCAAGGTACGTTGGGCTGCCAATCTAGCTTATTTGATTCATGCAATTATATCCTTTCCATTCTAATCTTTGCACTGATGCTTTTTAGGTTCACCCTAAAGATGCCGAGCTATTGAACTGGCCAATAGATAACTACAAGCAGATGCAGATCATATTTGGCAATGGACAGGCAACAAGCAAGTTTGCCATGGGCTCCAGTGAACCTTTGGGCTTCCCTTTAGACTTTGTTGAGAGCTCACTTAAGCCTAACTCTGATTACATGAAAGTTGATGATGTGGCAAAGCTATTTGGGGAGGCAGAGGCACCTAAGAATGAGGATGGTGCTGCTGCTGCTGGTAGTGGGTTTGGGGGAGGTAACAAGAGAGGGAGATGCATGCTTAGTGAGGAGGACATTATTGTTATGACTGGCATGACTGGTGCAGTGAAGGAGGTTGCAGCTGCTATTGGTGAGACCAAGGTTGAGGATTCCCACCCTAAGTTGTATGATGTTGTCATGTTCATGCCTGGGTTTAGTGAGGAAGCATTGCTGGCTGCCTATTCTCACATGTTGGACAACAAGGCTCATCTGCATTGCATTTGTGAAGATGACTGATTCTCACCATGTATTGTGGCTGAGGACTTACTTGGCCAAGCATTACTACATGTAGAGGGTGAAGGCCTATTGCTGGTTGATCCATCTTTTGTACAGTGAGCTTCTGGTGGCTTATTTTGTGCAGTGAGCTCCTAGTAGCTTTTGTGCAGTGACCCTGCTGATCTGAAGCTGGCTCTTTGGTGCAATGAGCCTTGTTGTGCAGTGAGGATGATTCACCGGTGGTGCCTTTTGTGTATAACATCTCCTCCTGCCTTCACTTTGTGCAGTTGATCTCATCCTGCACTCTTTTCTTCACTTTGTGCAGTTGATCTCATCCTGCACTCTTTTGCGTAGCTGACTTGCTCTAGCTGTTGCGTGTAGTTAACAATTGACTATACATAGCAAAGTTGTTGTAACTATCTAGTCTTGGAATTGTAAATGAGGTGTGCATGAGACACTTCCATAGATCAACCATGATGATAGATTTGATCATGTTATTATTATCTGAGCATGTGTCCATTGATGTGATGTGTTAAACTATTCTGAGCATATGCCCATTTTCAATGGTGTTGTTTTCTCTTTATGCAGCTATGTCTGGTTGCTATCTTCACTTATTTGCAATGTTGAAAATTTGATTTTTTGTTGTCTGTTCTGATTACTTGTGCTTACAATTTGCTGATGAGCATATCTGTCATTCCAAAGCTATCTGTCACCTGTACTAAGCATATTTGCCATTGTCGATTTGTTCTTATCATTTTCTGTAATCAAATAATGATGTTTTCTTTCTTTTTGCAGCTATGCCTTGGTACGTAGTAACAGCTAGTCGCCAAACTGGAGTTTTCTTCGGACTATAAAGATGCAATCATATTATTAGAGGCTACAATAATATTAGTTTAGGCTATAATCATTGTGTTCTTGGTTTGGAAATGTATGTAATAGTTGCTTCAAGTAAGCTGTTATTTGGCCTCATGCTTGGACAAGCAGGTGGTAACCTCACCATCTGCATGCAAGAGATGGCTGCAACAACAGATTGCATCTAGGCAACCAATCAAACTAGTATTGCATCTCCTATTTCAAATCTGTGTGCAACCATGCAACCAAGCACCATCTCCCATGAACCTGGCTGAGCTGGGAAGGGAACCAATCATCACCCTCTTGCATGCTGGGAAGGGAACCAATCATCACCCTCTTGCATGCACCGAGTCTGGCCCTAGCTGGCTTGGCTCCCTGGTGGAGCCAGGCTCCGCCGGGAAGACAACCAATCAGACCTTAAAAGTCTGAAGCATACTAATTCTATTGGCAAAGTGAATTCGAATCCATCTTGATATTCAAGCAAAGAGGACTGATCCAGCCTCCCCCATTTAGGCTGTCAAATTTCTGTTTGCATTCAGTCTTAAGACATATTGACGGCCATCGAAAGCATTCAGTTTCAACATTCAAGTAAACAGCTTACTGTTGTTCTGTTAACATGGAGATAAGACAATGTCTTTCCGGGTGCTGTGTCAACATTTCCAAACAGGCTCTAGCATAGCATTAAAATGTTCAGGACAGATACTACAATACATTTCCTACCACTAAGGAATCCTCTTTAGTCTTCACCCAACCTTGATTGTACATCAGATAACTTCAGATCAACAAGACTATGCTCCACACGATTGCAAACTCACATCAGCTTTCAAATGCCAGTTACTTTTTGAACATTGACAAATACTATATGAATTATGTCGACTGAGAACATAAAGTTTGGCATTCCCAGACCTCACCAGACAATCAGAATCCGTTAATTTTTGTTGAATTAATTGGATTTATGCCATTACAATTGTCCAAGTTCATAGATCTAGCATTACTATTCATCATATTGCCAATGAACCATTACAATTTCACTGTTCTTGAGAACACACAACTACTTACCCTTCGATATGTTTAGAAACTTATATCTGCAATCAGAACTATATAAAACCAAACATCCATCATAGCAAAGTACAGGCATAACCTAACATAAATTAATGAAACTAAACACCATGGCATTAGAATAATGGAAAGCCAGGAAAAGGAGTATCAGTTGAACAAGGGAGATATCAGATATCAAGCCAACCGAGAGTATAATCCAATAATTTCACCACTTGTTCAACATAATGAAAAACCCCAGCTAATTAGACAAAGCAGGTGTCAAACAGAACATTGAGTAGTAGCATCCGATACATAACATTGGAATAGATATTGAAAGCCTTATAGCTAAGCAGCAGTTCGGGACCCTAACATTTCACATAGCGCAAAATTTGAAGGCTACATACTCAAGTGAAAACTTGGCTCAGTACAAACATCATCTTCCAGACTACAATCTAGTCTCCCTTCCGGCGGAAGGAGCAGCCCTCCGTGAGCCGAGCCTTTCCTCCAGTGGGCTGGCAGAGGACAGTTTGGCAGCCCGGGCACACCACAACAGTCTGGGAATGGCTGAAAACAGTGGTTCTGCAAATCAAATGTTAAAATCATGAGACCAGAAAGCAATGATGTTTAGAAGCGAAAACAATTTAACAAGGTTCATGAACATTTAGCGCATCATGAGGAAAGTTCTACTAGCATACATTGATGCCAATATCCAACTAATTTGAACATTGCATGGAAGTCCCAAAGAGCAGCTGCTATTAAGTTAACAGGATGACAAACAGTACATGCTCATAAAAAATGCTTCTTTGCTCAAAACTTTAGTTTACACAAATAAAAATACACTGCCACTTTTCTCAAATACCAAACAGAACTACAGGAGCTTGCTACTATCAGCAAGAGCAACTTATCATGAGATGATTTGCTGAGATTTTATTTGATTTTTGTTACTGCCTGCTAATTGCAGGATAATTATCGCCCCTAGAGATCCTATACTAGCATATAAGAAAATAGTAACTAGCAATAGCAATTAGCCAAACCATACCAACACTAAATGCACACGTTTATAAGCTGAAAAGGAAGAAAAATATAGGCTGTTCTTTTTGCCCCTACCTATCAGGGTCCCCTTAGCTTTCACCAAATCTCACTATGATAGAACTCTAAGCTTGGAGAAATCTATGCCAATAACAATAATGCATTTCGGATGGACAGGACTACACAATTACAAGCATCAGAGCAGGTCTAGTGGGTAGAATAGACTCAATCAACGAAGACAAGCATTCATTAATCCACACTCGACAAGAATACAATCAATCAATGACCGAGCACTGCACAATTCTAAACCTAGAAAAGAGGTTGGAGCGACAGGAAAACTTACATGCTGAAGCATCCCTGGCACTTAACGTCCTGCAACACGACAAGAAGATTTCACAGTTAATACACCAAGGAACAAGAAAAAAGATGAACGAAAAAGGGCTAGCTTTCACCAGAGACGGGAGCAAATTAGGGATAAGAACACGTACCATGAAGAAAGAATTGGGGGACTGGACGAGGCGCTTCTTCTTGTGCTTGAGCTTCTCGAGCTCCGCCGGGGGGTTGAGCAGGTCGATGTCGTTCTGGAGCACCTGCGCAACGAATCAATCGCATAATCAGATCGAGGACGCTGGCTACGAAAGGAGGAACATATTCTGATCTCGGAGAGGCGGAACAGTAGGCAATCGGAACGTACCATCTTGCAGGGCTCGCTCGAGCTCGGCGGCGGCGGAGAGGAGTGGGGAATGCGCCCTAGATGGAGGCGGCGGCGGAGCTGCAACGGAGGAGGATGAGCCGGGAGGGTTTTGCGCGGAGCGCATGGTTGTAGTTTTATAGTGAGATCTGAAGATTCTGGGCCGTTCGATCGTGTTGGCTCGCCATCTGGACCTCTGAAGTGAAACGCATTGCACAATGGGCCAGTTAGTTGAGTTGGATTGTTGGGCTTGGCCTGATAGTAGAGTTGGGCTAGAATCCCACTTGTGAGAGAACGCAAGAACAAAAGGAAATGTGTTCTAAAAGAAATAAAAAAGAACAAAAGGAAATGACTCCAAACACAATGATCGATGAATAAATCCATGAAGATGGATCACAAATAGAGTGTATTTGCATGGCAACTGCAATTATGGAAAAAAAGAAACATATATAACCCAACATGAGATATGGGAGGGATATTTGGCTAAAATTTCGTTAGCAACGATAAATTTTTATTTAGTTGATAAAGTTCAAATCAGATATTCCGAATTAAGAACAAAAACTGGGAGCTTGAAGAAGTCTATCTATTTACATGAATTGGATATTTAACTCTGGTGCAATCTGGCACGGGAAAACGCAATTACTAAGACAAAATGCAATGATGGGAGAAAGCTGCAGCATGGACATGGTTTTGTGGGACTGGCAGGACTTGCCGTTCATCAAAGAGCAGCCAATCCGAATAGTCCTGATCCCGTGAAGACCTGAAGAGAAGAACTGAGCAGTATGTGCTAATGCATCATATTCAAGCAGTTATTTCTTGTAAATGATATCAATGTAACGCCTACTGTTTTGCCTAAGCACACAATGTACATTACAAGTTTACAACAGAAGATCTTTTCCTTTCTATTTTGATGCAAGGCACTACCATAGAAGATACTTTCTGTTACGCAAGCCATTTTAGATAAATTACTATATCTCACAGGCCACCACAAAAATCAAGAAAATCAGCATTCTCAAGTTGCCAGCAAATCAACACCTACTTTGCTCACAGCAACTACAATCCTCTAGTCATCAAATGTCTAGCTTCTTGTGTCATGTTGGTTTTGGAAATCTGGAAAATGGTGATTTCTGAAACTTGAGTCGTTTTGGAAATCTGAATTGCGGTGGCTTCTGAAACTTGATTCATTTTGGAAACTTGAATCTCGCTGGTTCCTGAAACTTGGGTTGTTTTGGAAACTTCGATCAGAACGGTTTCCAAAAGTTCGGCCATGTGAGCCAAAATCGTCAGTGATGTTTGTCGGGGCAAAATTTGAATCATCCTGGCATCTAAATCTCGGGTCATGCCGACCAAAATTGCTCTCCATGTTCATGGGAGCAAATGCTGCAAGACACATGGGGAGATAGTAGATGAGAAAACGTGAAAACACAAACAAATGAAGGCTCAATGGAAGCAACACCACTTGAACATAAAATACAGAACTACATATAACAGTACATTTTGCCTAGTTGTCAAAAGGGTGCGAGCTGCCACATTTCACATGACTTACTTTAATGCAAGAAACAATACCATAAGCCATTAATGAAACTAATGACCATGTACAAATACCTCATAGCAGCTTTATATGTATAACCTTAAAGACAAAAAATAAATTAAACAAAAAACATTAGGTACCAAACATGAACTTACCTCGTTCTCTCATTCTCCTTTCTCTATCATATTCAAATTTGTCACGAATTTGAGTAACCCTTTCCCACGTTTCACCTTGTTTGTTCACCCCGAAGCCAAGGTCCTGCAGTACAAACTCATAGCTAACAACACTTTTTGATAGTTGCTAGTAACTAGCTAGTTGATCTATTGTTGGTATCAAACATGATTGATGCAACAGAAGAAAACAGCTCTGATACTGGAGAACTGACAACAGATTGCGATCCAGTTCAGGTAGTAGCACTATAAAGTTTAACAGAAAGTACAATGCCCTGCATAATTTTAATATCCATCCTTAATTTTAATATTCATCCTTTTTCTCCCGAATACCATTTAAGGAAGTTTTGGATTGTCTGGGCTTCTACCAATTCTTAATCCAAAGTTTTAGACATTTGTTAAAAGAGAAAGACTCCTCAGGACCGAAGTATGATGAATACAAGATATAGGAAAGAAGGCAGTCTTTTCTCTCTTTTTCTCATTAACTGAGCTTTCAATGAATCCGCTTCATTCACAGACTCTATTTCATTCACTGAATATATATGATAATTCATTTACTTCCAACATGTGGGTGTGGCCCTGGGCATAACCAACTTAGGCCCAATATGCCATAAAATCAGAGCAGTCATATGTATCCCAACTACTTCATTTCCATAATTCTAACTAGGTAACCCTCATAAGAATACTGCAACAATGTGTCAAATGTTGTTTCTTCGGAATGCTGCAGTAGCAATCCTTAAGATCTTAAATCAGGAAGATGCATGCCACATGTTAGTTTGTATGGTCAAGCTTGCTGCCGGCTTTTACTAATAAAGCTATGCACCAGAAAACACCAACTATCAGAGAAGGTTGACTACATTTTCTGTTTCTAAAAGAACAAAATAATGATGCATCAGAAGCAATAGCAAGAAACATCTAAAATCTCTATATAGGAATCACGCACCAAAAGGTGGCCAGGGAGCATGGCCACGTCGCAGGCCTTTCCCGACCGTCGGATCGGCCGGGCGGACGGCCTAGATCGTGTGAATCTTGTAGTTTTTGCAAAAAGGCCCTTCTATTTATTCAAAATCAACCCGCAGTCCATGGAAGTCCGTAAATTTTTCACAATACCCCTCGCGCTTCGCTCAAATCAACCCGCAGTTCGAGGGGCCTCTCGGTTCTTTTTCCAAACCCCCTCAGGTTCTACTGAAATTAACCCGTAGTCCGCTTTCGGTTATTTCACAAAAGAAACCTCAAATTTTCACGAAATAAACCCACAGACCAACCCTTCTCTTTGTCAGTTTACAAAATAGACCTTTTGCTCACGAAACTAATCCACAGCTCGTTTTTGTTCACTGTTTCACAAAATGAACCTCATTTTCCCGTACAATCAATCCATGCTCCACCTCACGACACGTTACTCTTGAAAAATAATCTGCACATTTTATACAACTAGCTCATCACAATCTGAGACCCTATTTTTGTAAGAAAACAAATATACAAGCCCTATAGCAATACGTCATTTCTAATACTGACGCTACTCACATAAATAAAGTAACACAGCAACAATAACGCGCTATATTTTAGTAACGCGCTTCTCATTATACCTCCACAGTAACTCGCTATATTTTAATATAACCCCTGCTTCCTTAAACAAAATACCATCACGACTATTAATTGCCAAATTTCGTGATTCAAAGTCTAAGTCTCCTCATTTTGCAACTACATTAAGCTACCGGCTAATTACGCTCCGCCCCCCCTAATAAATAACTTTACCCCTCCTTTCACCACAATTAATACAGCCACAAAATATCATAGCTCCATTTCGATATGCAACATAATATATTTCTTAAATAGTAGCGATACGATAACAGATTGCCCAAAATATATATCAGGTGCAGAAACGGGCCACAGACCATGACACCATGCGAAACTAACAGAGCTATGGATTTATCCTAGCTATGTTGCTTAAAAAAAATTGTACATTTGCCTACACACAACAATTACTACTCTACGCATGAACTAAAGCCTGTATCAACTACGATACTACAATACGAAATACAGGCCATGCGCGGCAAAGCCGCGCGCCTTTCCAGTTAACATCTAGAAATGTGAAACTATGGGCCAGTAAGACTAAAACCCTTTAATACATGATCAGGACTCAACAAATAGACAACACATATGATGTTTCCTTCTCCGTACCTTCTGTCTATTAGTGAACAAGGAGAAAAGTATAAAAGCTAAGATTTTGTGGTGAATTCCTGCCTTGATAGTCCTGGAAAGGTAAATTACCTACCCTGATCCTTTGTAGCCTGTAGCCAGTAGTTGACCTAGATACTCATGGAAGAGAGACAACTCTCGGCTATTGTTGATGCTATGCATTATGGAAATTACATTAACTTATACTTGACGCCATAATCAATGTCCCCCATAATTGCAGGAGACGTTACTTCGGCTCCATACAGCAGTGTAGTGGATTAGGATGACATTGTTGGTTGAACATCTTTTAGAAACATACGGTTTTCCGTTAGCTATTTTCTCTAAGCCCCATTGCAAAAGATCAGTTGCATTATAAGTATGAGAGTAGATGCTAAATAAAATAGCCAGGTGACATAAAAAAAAGGAGTAACTATTGGATATTTAAACCAATAGTCCGATTCACGAAATAGGGTGCCAGGTTTTTCACAGCTGATTTCCCACATGAGTTTTGTAGTACAGAAAAGCAACACCACGTTGGCCCTTAGTATTCTTCTACAGTTCAGTCAGCTTATGTACAAATGGTGAGCAATAAGCAAAGGATGTGACCAGAGCCCGAGAATTAGCATATTTAGTCCATAGTACAAGATGCGAACCCCTCAGGCGCTAAGCATAAGAAATGATATGTGAAATGTATCAGTACTATAGAGAGAATGTACCTTGTTTGGTTGTACATTGGACTGCCTTCTCCTGCTGCAATATAAAAACACTAATGAGACTATTTCTGGAATTAGCATGTAATATACTCTTGGCACTAATTTTTTCATATAGTCTTACCCAATCAGATGGGCAACAAAGTAAAACATCCATAAACATTCAGAAGTTGGCAACAATCCAACAAACAATTGTGACGGCACAGTCTACCAGATATGATCAAAAGATTACAGTGGAAACTGAAATCATGTTTATGGTGTAAAAGATAACCAATCAAACTAAACTGTAAGCAAGGAAAACAAAAGAGATCTATTGACCATTCGCTACCTGTATGGTGAGAAGTCAAGATCGTCTTCTTCAGCAGAGTCATAATTAGCATGAGATTCAGCAATCTTTTTTGAATAACCTTCATCCCAATACAACCTTTCCCAGTTTTCTCTAAGTTCTTGGTACAGCTCCATGTACTTTCTGCACCATGTTTCGTGTTCCTGTAAATTTTTTGTGCTCACTGGTTAGGATCCTCATCAAAGATCACCATTTTGAGCTTATAGTTAAAGGCCACCAAAACAATAAATTCGAGCTTCAGAACAAAGCAACTAATGTTTCAGTTTGATTTTTCCACCTATGAAGCATGCACTTATCACAGAGTTTTAACCACAATATGTTTTTCAGTTTGCACTTTGCACTTTCCCTCGTATGAATAAAGTAACATGATTTTTACTGTACAATATGCGCTTACAGGTTAATAATTTCTTACTAAAGCACAGTACGAGTTACAAGTAAACCTATTTGTGGAGTTTCTAACAAAAGGACATTGTTTCTCAATATTGAAGCGCATTGTGTTCTTTTCATTCTATGCATTCCCCAATTATGCAACACAGTTCACATGCCTCAAAATTTTGCGTCTTATGATTCCAAACTTTAATAAAATGCTTGCCAGCATGGTCACATCATCTAAAACACTAAGATGCACTGATTTAGTTCATTCCAAAGTGACAGGGTATATCCTAAACTCAATGCAATCACTGATACCCCGTGAATTTGCCACGGGAAATGCAATCGAACCAGCAGAATTCATTGTAACTCCACAAGAAAACTCTATAGAAAAGAATAAGGAAGAAAATCCGAAATAATTGACTTCAAATCGTTTCAGGAAATTAAAGGGTACTCCCGTTGTACCCAAGCTAAAACAAATGGAGAAGCTACGGGTATATCCCATATTGATCCCATTTCGCTGGATAACCTTGAATCATGATTCATCAAAGTACGTTAAGGTAACCTAGATTAAATTCCCCATATAAACCAACTACTCAATAAGTATGCAGACAACAAAATGCGGCAAGTCCTAGGGTTTAAGGAAAAAGGGGCCGAGCGTGGGGGAGGACTGGGGGGAGCAGCGGAAGAGCTGTCAGGCGCGCTCGGGGGGCTTACCGAGTCCTTGAGGACGAGGCGCGTGCGGCGCATGAACTGCTCCCGCATCTGCTTGCGGCGGCGGTTGGGGAGGTTATCCCGCGGGATGGCGAAGCGCTCGCGGTGCGGCACGCCGTCCCCGATCTCGTGCATCTCCCCGTCCACCGCCCACCACTCCGACTTCTTGGCGCCCGCCCCCGCGGCGGGGCCGAGGCCCTGGGGCGGCGGCTTGGACCAGCCAGTGCCGCCGGTCACGAAGCCGCCGCGGCGGTGCGCCCACCGCCGCTGCGTGTACGCGCAGCGCAGCATCCTCTCGCCGCTCCGCACAGCCGCCTCCCGTTGTTCTGTCGTTGCAGGGGTTTTTGGCTCACATGGACGGTCAGGATGCCTTCTCCTTGTGTGTTGCGATGATCATTTTCTTAAGCTGGGTACGTCAATAGAGTGAAACAGCCGCCGCCGCCAGGCCGCTCTTGTTGCCGCCCTCTGTCCCTCCCGCGACCTCGCCGGTAGGTGGAGGAGCGGGAATCTGTTCTTTTTAGTTTTTAGTTTTCTTTTTTATTCTCTAGCAATATCGGTGAAATAGTGGTGATCATAACACTGTGAAATAAGATCTCTCCCATTTCTTCCTATCTCGACGACGTCCGATCCGGTGCTGGGTCTGTAAGAGTTGGTTCCGCCAGATCTGAATGTTCTCTCCAGATCTTTACAGTTGGTGTGTCAATCAGAAGATACAATTGGCTAGGCTGTTTTTTGTTGTGACGACTTCGACCTCTTCTTTCGATTTATTTTGCGACAAGATCCGATTTCTTCAACCCTCTATTTTTGTTGGTGAAGGATTACAAGCCTGCGTTTCTTGGGGTGTTTCTCCAGCTGATATTCTTTCAGCGATTGCTAGATCTCGTTGTAAGCAGCTAGTGTTTTTTACGGTCTCTGAAGCCTTGTGTGGCGATGGCATTTGTAGGTGTCTCTTTCCCTTGCTATCTTTCTCTAGTGTATTTTTCAAGCTCGGATGGACGACGAACAATTGAATGAAAAAGACAACCAGAGAACTTTTTGATGTAATTTTATTTTCTTCATCTTGTTTTATATTAAGTTGTCCTTCTTTTGTGCCACCAATTATTTTTCTTGATATAAATTAGATATGTCCATTTCAAAAAAAAATACTCACCCCTTTAAAGGTTAAATGCACATACAATTTATCATCAATAATAAAAAGTTAGTATGTTCTGGACTACCTAATTGCCTTGTCAAAAAAAATTATATCCTAGTAATCTAGCCTTGTCAAAAAAAATTATATCCTAGTAATCTAGTATGTCCAACCTGCAACTGAAATAGTTATTACTTTTCAAAATTATATGAGAAATGTACATTTATTTACAAAGATATTTCAGATTTGTAATATTTTCAGACAGATAAAACAATATTTCACAAAGGATATAAATGTTCCTCAGGGAGAAATCAAATTTCCAAATAAATTTTTTTAAATATTTTATTTTTTTTATGGGGACGATAAACAAAGGGTCCAGCGATCTGGGATCCCCAGCGAGCTTACTTCCTACTGGCACTCTGGATGGTCTAAGATCACGCTAAGATCACGTGTGGATCAAACGACCGCACTCCTGAGCCGTGGCCTTCTCCAGGCCATCTAGGCCCACAGTCCCCACCGGCCGGCCGGTCGGATGGGCCTCGACCCTCGTCCCCGATCGAGGGTACAACCAAGATCTAGATCCATACCTTGGTCCTGAACTAGGACGCCGACTGAACTCCGCCACGCACGTATCACTTTCCCTAACTAACGAGGTCTGGGGCCGGCCGAATCTCGCACACTGACCGTCCGGTGCTGAGGATAAGGACGGACGCACCAGAGTCAAGTAGGGCCAACCACTCCCCCACGGGAGTTACAGTCCCTCTTACTGCCGCTACAGGGGGATCCTCGCGAATGGACGGGACGCAACGTCATCACGACGCGGTGGACACGCCTCCATCACAACGGAGTGATGGGGCGTAGTGCCAGGGACGGAACGTGACTACCGTACCGTACTTATCATCGCGCGCTTGCCCCCGACCGACGGAGCATGACGCATGGAGAGATGAGACGGTCACCCCACGACGCAGGACTTGGACGGTAGTCATTGGAAGGCCCCGTCTAACAGAGTTGGCGGTCCCGACTGACAGAGGTGGTGACCCCGACCGGCGAAGCAAGGAACGCTCTCTCTTTCAACCACACTCTTTCTACCTTTGGTTCCCTATAATGGAGATCCCCTTGGGCTATAAAAGGGAGGGTTATCCGTTTAAGAAAGGGAGATCTCAATGTACGACATCATCCACTCGCAAGTTTGTAACTCGTCAAACTCTCACGAGCATTTGGGCTCAAGCAATATAACCGACTGACCCCCCAACTGGACATAGGGCATGATTACCTAAACCAGTATAAATCTTAAGTGATTACGTGTTAGGCCACCTCCAATCACAATGCGTGATACACGCTTCGAGTAGGTTTAATTGTCGGCTATTTCCGGAACCGACAATAAATTGGATAAATAAAAAAAAGAAAACAATATCTGCAGAAGCATCGGCTAGATAGCCCATCACGTAGCATTGGAAAAGATGAACGGAAAAAGTCGAAGTTCTTATGATGCAACACCCATTCTTATCTCTTATCATCTTTTCGAGAGTTGCTTCTCCTCCATAGCCTCCCGCTTTCTAAATTGATTAGCCATGGTGACCCATACCGCCACACAGAACTTCCATAACGGTGGATGGCGCCATCCAACACCACTTTCACGCAATGTAGCACATTCAGTGTGTTGACCCCACTATGCTCATGTGCTGCACATGTTGACTCCACGCACCATGTTGTTGGGTCTAGTGGCTAGAAGTGTACAATGGTACTGAGTGAGATATACTGGCATGACTTCAAAATTGACAAAATCTTCAAAACCATCACTAGTTAAGGGCGAGCTCCCTCAATCCCAAACCCACACACGCACACCCCCTGCTCCTTTATATCGCTCTAGGTCCATCTATTTCTTCCTTTCCGAGAGCTGAAGCGTGGATGAGCTTGGTAATACATGGTTCAGTGGTTGTAATATTTCAACAATTCTATCCCTATTTTGCAATAGGGTTTGCTGCATGCTTCAAGATGAGCTTTTATATGTTGTAGAAATATTTCATTGCAAAATCATATCCGGTTTGTTGCAATGTTGGAAACTTGGAACTGAAATTTTTGTGAGACCACATTTTTTATTGTCGCCCTTTTGATTTATTTTGCAATAACTTAGATGGTGCGTCTAGAAGTTTCAGGTATTTTTTTAGCTACCAATTTCATATGTTGCATCCCTCTAAGAGCAAAATTTGTTAGCTCGATCTGAAATCCGTATGAGATGTGAACTCATGCTTTATATCTATGTTTGTGTAAAGGCCATATATTCATATTCCAGACGGTGTATTACAATATTAGTTGCTTATCCTTAATGTTGCAAATCTTAATCCGTTTTCTCATGTTGTGTGTGGAGGTCGCATTCTTCAATAGGAAGCCTATCACTTGTCGCTTGGGCGTTAACACGCCTGAAGACAAAAAAATATCAATTCAATTAGGTCCCCAGGAGCTAAAACTGTCGTACAAATATGAGATATTATCACAAATTTTATAGAAACCGGCACAATATAGTAGCGCTTAGATCCGTCAATGCCATTGCACTTGGGGTGGCTTGGACGGGTTAAAGATGAATATTTCATTTTATTCTCTTGGTTAGGTTTGTTATGTACTCCCTCCATTCTAAATTACAATTCGTTTTGACTTTTCTAGATATATATATTTTTGCTACGCACCTAGATATACACTATATCTAGATACATAGCAAAAATTAAAATGAATTGTAATTTGAAACGGAAGAAGTATACTATAGTCACCTCATCGATATCCAATCAAAATCATTTTTAGCTTCTCAGACTCTTGGATGGCTTCAGCCCCCAGCCCCCAGGGCACTCTTCCCCCGGAGTTCCGAGTTCAGGAGTCGAGGAAGCCATACGGAGTTAGTGGAGGCTGAAAAGGAAAGAAAGTCGGTTCCTTCCAGCAGCCAATGCCGACCGGCTGGCGGGTTAAAATTCGGCCACCCTCTCAGTGTGTGTGTGTTCTCACGTCGCCTGTGGCCCATTGGGCTCTCAAAGCTTTTGGTACGATTTACACTAGTTTTTAAGGACCATTCCAGGAAAAGCAGCTAATGCAGATCTCTCATACTTGCAACTTACTCTTGCACCTTTTTCTCCCTATCTCCCACAGCACGACGCCGCCTCCTCTGCACACCATGCCATTTCTGACCCAGTAGTTCAGAAAATATCAGCTATCAGCTCTGCAGTTTGTTTTGCCGTACTTGTTCATAATTTTTCTTTTCCAAAAATACAATAATTTTTACCTCAGGAAACCAGCTTTTGTTGCCACTCACAATAAGATTTGTTTTTGCTACAACACTCAATTTCTATGCACACTTGGATGAAAAAAAAATCGGCTATGCGTCATCACACGCCTGGTAGTTCTGGAGACTCTGATCCAAAAATTAAACTAGCTTCACAACCATGCTCAACCAAAGAATCGATCCGCAAAGTTATAACCACTTGACGGAAACGCGTCCCTGCGGCTCCCGTGCTTTACATGTATCTTGTGATCTCTCATGGCTGTCGAGTACACTCCAGTCACCATCACCAGCAGCGTCGCATCCTTTTCTTGGCCAGCTCCAGGACTATTCCCTGAAGTACTAGAAAGATAGTCCTGACTTCGTAGTTGCCCATGTTGCAATGTTACTTCCACCGATTGTCCTGGAGAAATTATACCAACTGCTGGAGAAACCTGCGGTGAAAGTGTGCCTTTTCAGTTCTCATAGCATTAAGCTCATGGCATCGAACAAATATTAATTGGAAAAACAAATAAAAACACGGCCAGCTCAATTACCATTTCAGTAATAACATGCTAGATATATAATTGAAAACCTAGATATAATAAGACTTGCAGATTGACATTCAGTTACTTAATCTTTCCACATATTGGTTGAGCATAGCTAACTCTTTGACAAAAAACAAGTTACCATACTTTCTGTTGCGTCTACATAAACATGAGTCATCTGTGTATAGTGCATGTCCCAGGCTATATATACTAAACTATGTTCAATTGAAGTACCTTAGTATAGGATAATAACAACAATAATAAAGACACAGCAGTAACCTACCTTCAGCCAAGAAGGGAAACCTGAAAAAGGTGCGCCAGACGAGTTTGGTGTCTGACCAATGATCTCAAAACAAGCCAACTCTTCTGTACTTCTGTTTTGTAGTTTCACAACAGCAGGGTTTTGATCTTGCAGAATGATATCGTTAGTGCTAATATTTACTTCAGGGAAAGCCTCCAAGCCTTGAAGCAAGTATAGCACTTTCTTATTTGAAGTCATTATTTCCCCATATTTCTGCCTCATTGTTTGCTTGTCAACATGAGCAACATCTAAATTAAACACACATTTTACAGGTTTGTGATCACTGTCTGTTGCTTCCATGCATGAGTCGTACCTACAAAAATAGCAAATTAATTGACAGCATGTATATAACAGCACTATATACTGTGAGATAATCAACTTACATTGATATGGAACCAACCACAGGACATTCCAAAGAACACTCAATATCCGAACTAGCCCGGCTGTCTCGATATAGAATTCTATCGCACCAGGCTGGAATGCGCTTTTTCTCACTACTATCATACCCTGTAAGGAAAATAGAAGCGAAGAACCTCAAAAGAAGAGCCTCAGATCTAGGAATATTATCAACAAATTTGCAAGTAGGGACTCCCTACTTACAGATTATTGCAATGTATAGCTCATGCTAATGTAATTAATCCACTACAGTAACTATGATTTCAAAGAGATAGTTTTATATTATACCTGATAAGCCTGCTATGTGTTTGTCAAATTTGTAAGTAGGGGGGAACTTGAATTCTCCTTCACGTAACCCCTGGAAGACTCTCCCATATCTCATTTCTGCCCGTAGCTGATCATTCTCTCTCAGCCAGTCAAAGCATCTCCGGGAAACCAAGCCCATTGCCTCATCATAAGAAATATCAGAAAGCCGGTAATTGAAGTCACCAAGAAACACAATCATGTCTGTATCTGACAACTTGGGAAGTCTCGATCCCTGTCATCGCAACATGATACCCTGTTTACAATCACACAATATGGATCCAGCAAAGCAATTACTCTATCTACTAACAAAATAATGAAGATGACTAACAGCATACATTTTCTCCTCGAAGAGGCTGAGCAGCAGAACCAGAAACTGTGAAAACAAAGTGTATACAAGATAAAATATTAATTTCAATAAGAATTGCTGAATGTGATTAGCGAAGGGTTGCACAAAACCTTTACAAATTTGAAAGTCCATAAGCTAATGCAGAGAAGTTAATGAGAAGATTGAATAATACCTGATGTTGTCAACAAGACATTGGAAGGTGAAGAAAATGTTATTGATCTGAATACATGGTCGAAGTCTTCGTTCCGTCTGCTCACAGCCTCCATATGTGCAGCAAAATGACAATTTACAAAGCAAATGCTTCTATCATGTATTCTCATTCTCAATCCTACTGCTCCCTGAAATAATCAGATACATCAAATATCAAGTAAACTAACCCATTGATTGTGCAAGAAAACCTACTCTATGTTGTAACAAGGTGAATAAAAATGATTTTTTATTTGCGTTTCCGTTAAAACTATCATCCAAGGAATATGAACAGAAAGAGCTATAGTCACATGTTAATGCAGGGGAATTCTCAGTGTATCAAAAGTAGGCATGCTTTCCCTGAAAATGCACAAAGCACAAACCAGTAGACAAGATACAGAACACGATATACAGCATTGACCCTTTATTTTTTATAAATAGGGGCATTTCCAGTGGAAACTCAAATATAACCTTTGTTTGAAAAGGCTGGACCAAGGCATTTTCCACCTAGACTACTTTAAGGCATTGATCTATGTATGAAAGTGGGATAAATTGGAGATGGGGAACGATGAACTATGGTCATGGAACTCAAGGATGCATGATCATAACGTCAAATCATTTGTTTTAACATGCCCCATCTTCTCCACTAACATGGTACTGCTCTAAACACCTGGAAATACAATTGCCTAGCTACACATAGGCACTGGTGGAGTGTACCGCCTTGCCTAGCACCTAGCACTTTTTTTTGTAACTTACAGCTTCAAACATTGAACTGTTGGCTGAAGGATACATGTATACAACAACAACAACAACTTAGCCTTTTGTCCCAAGCAAGTTGGGGTAGACTAGAGATGAAACCCACAGAAAACAAGAATAAGAAACACAAAAAGGGTACAAGCCAAAGGAAGAGTTAGGGGTTAAACAAAAAACCCTCTCTAGGTCAATAAAGACCATGTGTAAGTCCTTCTTCTCCTCTCTATATCTCCCCATCAACTGTCGTACTAAGAAAATCGCCTCTATGGTCGACCTCCCAGGCATGAACCCAAACTGGTTTTGGGTCACGCTTGTCAATCTTCTTAGGCGATGCTCGATAACCCTCTCCCAAAGCTTCATCGTATGGCTCATCAGCTTAATCCCCCGGTAGTTAGTACAACTTTGAACATCTCCCTCGTTCTTGAAGATCGGTACTAATATACTTCTCCTCCATTCCTCCGGCATCTTGTTTGACTAGAAAATTAGGTTAAAAAGCTTAGTTAACCATACTACCGCCCTCTCGCCCAGGCATGGGGATGCCACACCTCAATGGGGATGCCATCAGGACCCATCGCTTTACCTCCCTTCATCCTCTTCAAAGCCTCCCCGATCTCTGCCTCCTGAATCCTCCTCACAAAACGTCTGTTGGTATCATCAGATGAGTCGTCCAACTCGAAGGTAGGACCCTCATTTTCCCCATTAAACAACTTGTCGAAGTATTCTCGCCATCTGTCCTTGATCTCCTCATCCTTCACCAGAAGTCGATCTGTCCCATCCTTGATGCATTTGATTTGGTTTATGTCCCTTGTCTTCCTCTCACGGGTCCTAACGATCCTATAAATGTCCTTCTCTCCTTCCTTCGTATCTAACCGTTGATAAAGGTCATCAAAAGTCTGACCTTTCGCTACACTTACAGCTCGTTTTGCAGACCTCTTCGCTAATCTATAGCCCTCGATGTTGGTTGCGCTCTCGTCGGGTGAAGGCGTTTGAAACACTCCTTCTTCTCCTTAATAGCCCTTTGCACCTCGTCATTCCATCACCAAGTCTCTTTCACTTCCTGCTTGCCTCCCCTACTCACACCAAACACTTCTGAGGCCACCTTCCGAACACATGTCGCCATCTTTAGCCACATATCATCTACATCTGTTCCTTCCCAAGGCCCCTCGCCTAGCATCCTCTCCTTAAACGTTTGTGCCTCTTCCCCTCTAAACTTCCACCACTTCGTTCTCGCAATCTTGGCACGTTTGTCCCGGTGGGCACGTACCCGAAAACGAAAAACCGCCACCACAAGCTTGTGTTGGGGGACAACACACTCCCCAGGTATCACCTTACAATCTAAGCATGCACGTCTATCCTCTCTCCTAGCAAGGATAAAGTCGATTTGGCTCGAGTATTGTCCACTATGAAAAGTCACTAGATGGGACTCCCTCTTTCTAAAGAGGGTATTCGCTAACAGCAGGTCGTAGGCCACCGCAAAATTCAAAACATCCTCCCCCCTCGTTCCTACTACCATACCCGAAACCCCCGTGTACTCGCTCATATCCTACTTTAGTCGCTCCCACATGACCATTGAGATCTCCTCCTATGAAGAGTTTCTCACTGATAGGCACGGTACTAACCATGCTATCAAAGTCTTCCCAAAACTGACTCTTGGAACTCTCACTAAGACCTACCTGAGGGGCATAGGCACTGATCACATTCAGAACCAAATCTCCAATGACCAACCGCACTAGGATAATCCGGTCGCCTTGCCTCCTAACATCTACAACTCCATCCTTAAGGCTCTTATCGATCAAGATGCCTACACCATTCCTACCCGAAGTTATCCCCGTGTACCAGAGCTTGAAGCCAGAACCCTCCACCTCCTTCGCCTTCTGACCCTTCCATTTAGTCTCCTGCACGCATAGAATATTTACACGCCTCCTAATTGCTACATCGACTAGTTCTCTTAACTTACCTGTTAGAGACCCTACGTTCCAACTACCTAGACGAATCCTAGTTGGCTCGGCTAGCTTCCTTACCCTTCGCACCCGTCGAGAGAAATGCGAAGACCCTTGCTCATTTTTCACTACACCCGGGCGCAGGTGTAGCGCGCCACAGAGGCTGCGACGACCCGACCCTTGCTCACTTATCATCGTACCCGGATCACGATACGACGCGCCCCTGAGGGGATGACGACCCGGCCCTTGCCCATTTAACACCACACCCGGGTTCCGATGTAGCGCGTCGCTAAGAGGGTTACACCCCCAACGGATTTCTTATGGGTTTCATTTCCATTTGAGTGGCTGATTTTTTACGCTGGTTCGCCAGACCTAACACAACCCTCCACATTTTCTCATCACGGGCTTGGGACCGGCAAAGGCAGTGTTGAAGGATACATGTATAAGAATAAAAAATGTATTGGGACACGAACATCATGTTATCCATCATACGATCAGATGATCCTCCCAAGTCTGATCCATTTATCCCTTGGAAACTTGTATGAGCGCACCGAATTATGCACCTCATGACCCCAACCCCGATAAATTACACTTGGTTGATTTATAAGCCTTTAAGTAAAATGATAACCATTGCTGTTACTAAAATTGTGATGCTAACTACATTCCACAAAGAGCAACAAAAAATATTTTCTTCCCCTCCACCAGAAAGGTTCCTTAACAAAATTCAGGCCTGCAGATCAGCAGCAGCTACAAATATCTTGAATTATTCAAACTTTGAAAAGTTACTTTAAGAAAACATTTGTCAAGAAACAAGTAAACAAAAAATGCCTGAAAATGGAATACATGAAAGAGGATTCATATTAACATGTTGTTTCTTAGACCTCAGATTTCAGCAACCAAGAAACGAATTAGATCCTATAGCATTAGCTGAGTCACTAAAAGTAACTTTTGCAGAAATGGTTACTTGAATGTATAAGCATATTTAATTGTTGGCATTACTTGTAACAATACTCCTAGGATATTTAATATCAACGATTTTTTTGGGGTGTTTTGAATTAATAATATAACATGAGCACCTTGTTGCCGATTGCTCGCCCTAATCCACATGCCACTGCCGCATTGTCAATATCTCCAATAAGCTGCTTAAGATTTATTCTGACCCTGAAGAAAGAAGAAATTGAACAGTTTCAGAGAAAAAAAAGATGACAGTTGGATACTCAGATAAAGGAAAAAAGGATTAGTCCTAAACAGATTACCATACAGCAATGATTAATCCAGCCATCTGCCTCGAACCAACACGCACAAAGGAGTGGCCCTTCAAAATCTGGCCAATTACATCCAACCACCACTCTCCATTTGGACTCCCCTCTAGCCCTACCTAAAGGCATTAGAAATGATACAAGGAACTTAGCATTACAAATAGTAAAATACGTTAGGCCATTTCTTTTGTTAAAAAAAATGTATGTTTATCAACATTCTGGAAAATGTTAACAAGGGATGAGTTTCTAAACAGGTAATAATCAAACTTCCTCTTTCCAATTGCTTTGTGTCACAGAGAATTTGGGAAACACTACTAGAGATGGCAACGGGCACGCGCCCGCTGGGTATTGCTTGCCCACACCCGTACCCGTCAGGATAAAATATGCCCGCTAAGAAACCCATACCCCCTGCCGGGTACAGATTATGTCCCAAACCCGTACCCGCATGGGTGGCGGGTACCCGCGGGCTGCCCGTGCCCGACAATCTGTTAAGTCCTCAACCACTCAAATGTATCAACCAATAGACACATACATAAAACTGAGGCAATTATACATGATAAACATCAACCATAAGACTGATAGAGTGTTTCACAAATCATAACACCATTGATCACATCAGACATCACAAGTTCACAGCTAGATTAATATCCGGTTACTGTCCACCATCCCTAGCATAGCACCACTAGTTCCCTACATTAGATATTAAAATTCCAAATCAACACATACAATATCCGACAACATAGGTGCACATCACCACTAGATGTGCAAACAGCTCCCAAAAGCACATCAGTTACAAGTTCATTACAAGTTCACCATTGAGTAATAACACGAGAACCAAAAGATTCATATCAATTGTTACTTGTACTTGACTTGTTCACTGCATGTTAGCAGCTAAAAGGTCGACGCAGTCGCCATCTAAATTCTTGAAATGAAAATATCAAAGTGCAGCTTTAATAGGCTTCGATTTGGACTGCGCACAGATGAGGTGCTTTGGATCTGAGGGCCCAAGGATGATAGCCACTCGGGATTGGGATGGAGGCGCAGGTAGTGGAAGCAAATCGGACGGAGGTGCAGCTGCCGCTGCCGGTGCTGCCAAGTCCCTTGTGCCGGCGTCCTTGCGCTTGACCTCCGGATCCACACGGTGCTCGTCGTCAGTCACAGCGGCGTCCCTTCGGGACGGCTCGATGGGTCAGTAGTCAGTACCAGTAGTCCTGGGCTGATGCACAGCTGCAAAGAACAGTTATGGACGAAGGAGGAGGATGAGAAGCATCACCGGTCGTTGTCGTTGGGGGCGCCGGAGGTCACTGCCATGACCGGAAGCTCGGAACGAGTGAGATGTGGGGAGGCAGCTGTGGCTTGTGTGCTCTCGTGAGTCGTAAGCCAGCTGCGGCGGCCGCCGCTACTGGTTGGAAAGCGTTGGACCGGAGGGAGCAAGGGGACTCTAGGGTTTCACTAGGATTTTATACTACTTCGTTGGGCTGGGCTGTGGTGTTAGTTATTGGGCCATAATAAAATGAGTATATGCGGGTTAAAAAATCCGTGGGTTTGCGGGTTCGGGTGCTACGATCCCATACCCGTACCCGCGTACCCGCTGGGTACAGATTATCACTCATTAAGAAACCCATGGGTATACATATTAGCCCGTACCCGTACCCGTACCCTAATGGAGTAAAAACCCACCGGGTTTCGGGTGTCGGGTACCCATTGCCATCTCTAAACACTACAGAAAATAGAAAAGCTAGACTAGTATATAGGATATATATTCAGATTATGTTTTATGACAGTTAGCATAAAAATCTTCAGATGATTAGCAGAAAATGATTATTTAATAAATAATAAAAACCTAAGTTTCTGAATATGACGTGTATACCGTTTCTTTGGCAGCAGACATTGCAAGAAAACCAGCACCCATGTCCACCTCCTGCAATCCAACTACGACCACCCCAACCTCTGGTGTTGGGAGTTTGAGCCAAGCTCTTAAAGATTCATAGGATGCCTTTTCTTGTCCAACATTCCAAGAACCTACTAATACTTTCATATACTCAAAATTTTTGTATGACACATCTTTTTCAATCAAATCTGAACGCAAAATGCTGTCAAGAGGCCCGGGGGATGACAAGTTCCATCCGCGGATTCCCCCATGACCAGCCAATGAAAAGATATATGAACCTCCAACAGCCATACTCAGAATTGGACTATTATGTGCAATCCATCCGCCTAACAAGTTGCCTTCAAGGTCCAACAGCTGGATGTTACCATCCATGTAACCCACCCATAATCTTGTTCCAAAGTTGCAAATACATTGAACAGATGATGAGTGATGCAGGAACTCTCGCAAACGATTACCACTGCCATCCCATTGGGCAAGAGAGCCATTCGCAGATCCTGTCCAGATCATCCCATCTGCCGACATTGTAAATGCTTCTATTCTTCGAGTGTCATCTCCAAAACCTGCTTTAACAGCAACTCTCCGGACTGCATCAGCTGCTCCCAACAAAGCATTTCGTGATCTCTGCAAGAAACCAACAGGACTACGAGCTTTCTCTTTCCTTGGAGAGGAGAATAAGGTTTGCTTTGTTTCATAGCTATATGGATCCTGAGAAGATAAGCTGTCAAAACGGGTATCAACTTGGCCGTCAATATTGAACACTTTTAGAAGCTCCTTAGTGCGAGAATCCCTGCACAGCAAAATACATAACAGTATTTTATAAATATAGAATAGCTGGGCTAATATCAACCAAATGCAACAAGATAAATGAACACATGAAGAGTACCAGAGTGCAAACGAGAGGTAACCAGCACTCCATACTTTTGATCTAGAATTGTCAGACAATAGAAGTTTTACATCTACGGCAGGCAAGGGACAGGCCCCTCCATCACTGACCATGTCCCTAAGGTCAATGGATGATCTTTCAACTAAAAAGGAGGTCTTACGCTTTTCTTCTCTCTGTGAAACGAGTGACTTCTCAATCGCTTCTCCATACCATACTTTGATTACTCCCCCTTCAGATCCAGACCACAAATCACCTATAAAACAAGCAATAAGAATCAGCATTGCATGAGTTCATATGGTTTTATCAAAGATATAAGTTTAACTGCTCGAAACACTACTCCCTCCATTGAATAATAGTAGCACAAGTACACTATGCACACAGACCAAGCAGCACGAGATTTATGTAATTAATGAAGTTAGACTATTTCCAAACCCCAAACTAAATTATATATTTGAAACAAACAACATCTGACACATCATCAAGAGCAGTAGCAAGGAAGATGCAAAAATTGGCAGCTCTACTCATGATTACCTGAATGGACACACTGTCATATAAAGGAGCATTGGAATGCAACCTGTTTGAGTCAAATGTGGGCTTTTTCTCTGCTCATCATGCCACTGGTATCCTGGATCAGAGCCAATTGACAATGCAGCAGCAAGGGCATGTCAGCCAGCCACGAATACTAACTGAGAGTTGAGACAGTTTTTCTCCACAGCAGGGACCACCACCCAAATTTCATTACTTGAAAAAGCAACGAAATTACAAAGTGAGAATTGAGACAGTGCCACTTCACATTGCGACAACTGCAATTGGGCTCAAACACCATAGAGCATGACCCATGTCAATCTCATACTCCATCTTTCTCACTGAGGACTGCATCGCAAACCTATACGAACAAGTTGTGCCAATCGCCAACTGGAACAGGACATAGAACAACCCTCTGGTTGATTAGGAAGCACAAGAGATGAAGTCAGAGGCTGACCAAAGAGGAGAGACATGGACTGGTGGTGCTAGTGGATGACAATAGCGATGCTAACTAACTATGAGGACAGAGATGGCGATCAACGCTGAGAAGTAGCAACGGAAGGGAGGGGATGGTTCCTGTCAGTCTGGCAGCAAGGGAGAAGAATAATTGAGAAGGAATGCATGAGAACTAGAAAAGAACTGAGGAAAGGATTATATTGAATGGTTTTCACAGGTCTCAAGAAAAATCTTTATCCCAAAATGTTAAACTGGAAAAAAAATGAATGGCATAACAGGGAGAACTTTTGGTGCCATTAAAGTAGACCAAGAATATTTGGTGGCATGGTGTTATAGTGAAGAACTTTGCGTCCTATAGTACAATGGTTCCTGAATTAAAAAATTATAAGACACCAACACTTCAACACATGGAGTGACTAGAAGTCCTTTTGTCTTAGTGCTTAAAATGTAAATTGTAGAAAGGTGGAAAGCAATTGGGAAACACCACACACCGTTGATTCGTTGAATGGGTGGGTGGGTTGGGGGGGGGGTTGAATTTCATATATATAGCCAACATGGCTTGGTGTACAATACACAACACGTACATGGCTATATACAACCCCTAATATAAATAACTGACTTTCAAATTACTCGTTATTGCTCTGATTCAATTCTGATAACAAGCAGCTAAATATATGTACAGAATGATAGAGACCACAACAATGAAGTGAACCAAGCTCAGCTGATTAGGGTCGAGATGTGGCAGTCCATCCCAACCACCCAGGTTCAAGTCTTCTTAAACTCGAATTTGAGTGCCTATTTCTTCTTCTTAATGAAAGACCACCTAGTTCCTCGTCCTCCAAGGTTGGATCTCATTTTATAGAGACCGCAACATGATCTAGATAGTTTGCAATGCTTGTTCAGACCACCTAGTTCCTCTTCCTCCAAGGTTGGATCTCATTTTATAGAGACCGCAACATGATCTAGATAGTTTGCAATGCTTGTTCACATTTAAGTTGATGAATTATACATTTCCGGTGATAGTTATTAGGCATTTGCTTACTCAAAGGTCAATGCGTCATTTGGTAAATCCAGCAACAGTGTAGTTAACACAACAATAAGCCATATTTCATCACCCCAGTAAAATAAAGAGGCAGCAAATGGTACTGCAAACAGGAAGGTAAACGTAACAGAATGCCTGCAACTGCTAAGAAGCACGACAAAATACTAGCCTGGAGAAAGTTCTAGGAATTGAGTAGCCAGAGGGGAAAAAATAGAGCTCCTTTGTCATGGTTGTAGCTCCACACCACCAGTGAGGAAGAGTTTATTTCCAGTACGTGGAACTATTTTCTCATGTGTACAATAGGTATAAGCTGAACCAATCATACTTGTACATTCTGTTTTTTTTACAGTAAGACAGACCCTCTGGTGAAGGAGAAACGATGCTCATCCTAAAGTTGCAAAGCCAACATTGTCCACGATTCTCCAACAATCACGATAACTAGAGCTATATCTGAGTGTTGCAAAACCGTACTGATCGCCAGAAAATGGAGTCAAGTGAAGAAGAATTACCGTAACGAGAGACGGTCAACGCGAAGACCGGCCCACGGTGCGCCACCCACGCGAGGCACTCCCCCGCGTCCGGCCCAGGATCCGCGGTCCACCCCATGATCCGCCCGTCCTCGTGGCCGCTCCACACCACGCCGCGACCGGGGTCCGCCTCGAGGCAGAGCGCCGGCGGCGTCCTTCGCGACTCCCGGAATGGCGCGGCCGCCTCGTCGCCCCAACGCTGCCGGGCCGGCGGCACGCGGAAGGCGTCCGCGAGGAACCACGCCCTGACCCCGGCCTCGCCCGCGGCCCACAGGCGGGCGCCGCCGCAGGGCGCATGGTCGCGGCAGCAGGCAAGCGCGCGGAGCGCCGCGCGGGCCTGCGACTCCCTGGGCGGGCGCGGGCGCAGCTCGAGCGGGGGCGGGCGGTCGGCGCGGACCGCGGAGCGCGCGGGCGGGCGGTGCGCGCGGGAGGCCGGGGCGGCGGCGAACTCCGGGAGGGAGCCCGCGTGGTGCGGCCCCGGGGGCGGGGGCCAGACGGCGGCGGCGGCGGAGCGGGGGGGCGCGGCGGGGTAGGCGGGGAGGGAGTAGCTGGGGTGGAGGAGATGCGTCGGCTGCGGCTGCGGCTGCGGCTGCGGGTGGTGCGACGGCGGTGGCGGGCGGCGGCGCGGGGACTCGGAGAAGGAATCGGAAGCCGAGGCGGAGGCTGGGGTGGAGGCGGGAGGGAGGGAAGCGGATCGGTGGGGCGCGGGGGTGGCAGCGGAACGGGGCGAGGTGGAGGGGATGGGGGCGGGGGCAGCGGGAGGGGGGGAGATGGAGGCGGAGAGGAAGAAGTCGTCGGGGAGGTCGTCCCATGACGAGGAGGCGGCGGCAGGGCACGGGGAAGCGAAGGGGTTCGTGGCGCCGCCGGGATCCACCATTGGGGAGATCGGAGGGAGAGGGACAAGGGCCGTAGCAAGCAAGGCAGTGCGGGCGGGTAGCAGCGGAGGAGAGGGAAGGTAGGCCGGCGTGAATGCGCGTGCGTCAAGGGGCATCCCGTCCGGTTCGGTCGTGCTGGAGCGTGGGTGGTTCCACTGGGTCGGCCGTTTACGGTTTGCACGTCCTGCGCTGGTCGGCGGTCACCGGCAGAAAGCCCATGCCGATCTCCTGCTCAGCTGCTCCTGCTGTGGTGGCAAAGATCACAAGGACATTCAAGTTTGACATGAAGAGGACGACGATCGGTCGGTAGCTGCAGATTTAGCCTCTGTTTCGGGAGTTGCCTAAGCCGCCACTGCCTAACCTTAAACGTGCCATGCAATGTTAGGCAGGTGTTTGCGTGGTGATGGCAAAGATCATGAGGACATTCAAGTTTGACATGAAGAGGACGACGATCGGTCGGTAGCTACAGATTTAGCCTCTGTTTCGGGAGTTGCCTAAGCCGCCACCGCCTAACCTTAAACGTGCCATGCAATGTTAGGCAGGTGTTTGGAGGGCATACTAACGTTAGCGCGTCACAGTTTTTTTAGGCACGCCGCAACCGTTCGCCACGCAAAATCACGCCACAGGTGCGGCGCTCGATTTAGCCGCCGCACCCAAAAATCACGCCACACCCTCTCGAGCTCCTTCCTCCCGTCCGCGCCGGCGCAGGTACCCCGCCGCCTCCTCCTCCCCGCCGCCCCCTCCTCCCCGGCCCGCCGCCGGGCCACCGCCCGCCGCGCCCCCCTCCCCACGGATCCACCGGCGGGATCCGCCCGGGATTCAAGTTTCTTAGTGATTCGGGGATGTGAATTGGCTATGTATGGTCGCAGGCTATTTTGTTTAAGTACTCAGGTAATATATGTTCTATTAGCCGTTATTGTGGATATTATTTGCACTTTACAAAGCTGACATTTGCACTTGTACTAGGCTCATCGAGTACTCAGTCCAAGGTGGATGGTGTCAATGGAGGCCGCTTCTTTTGCACTTTGTAGGCTGCTCCACTCTTTTGTTACCGAAGGTAGCTAGGTATTGAATGTAGCTAGGTACTTAAGTTATAAAGAACTTTTAAGTGTTCTGACATTCCTAGAGAGGTTCCGAGAGGTATTGGTACCTCCTGCCATCTAATGTCAATTAATGATGTGGAGGTGTCATGGATTTAAGGTGCTGAAGGTAAATTTGTAACATACAAGACATGGTCTGCATGATCATATCTTTTGTTAGCTTCAATCCTTCCAGTTGTTCAGGCACTCTACTATTTTACTGGTGCCTCAATCATTTTCTGCTCAATGAGTGCAAACTTCCTTAGCACTTTTGTTGGCACCATCGTTCGTCTGCTCATGGATTTAAGGTGTTGAATGTCTTGGTCTAGTATATGATTGATTAGATGGATAATATTTTTGTGCCTCAGTGCATGGCTATTTTGGCACCTTTTCAACAAAAAAGGAAAAATAAGCAAAAGGCTGCAAGTGCATACCCTAATTTGGTTTGCCGGGATTTGTGCTCTTACGTGCCAAATTGCCCACAAAATTGTTTGGCGCGATCGAAGTTAGGTAGTGAAACAAACAGCTACCACACATGTAATGATTTGCCTAACTTGAGTTGTGGTAGCAATCCAAACGGCTGCCACACTTTTTCCACGTACGCCTAAGGTTAGGCGTGGCAACGAACCAAACACAGGGCTAAGGCGAAGCAGCTTAGGCACGCCACATGTGTGGCAACCTACTAACCTTAGGCTGCGGCGTCTTAGGCGTTTCTCCAAACAGGCCCTTACACCCTTTGAAGTTGGGATGTTCGGTTTTGGAGGGCAGCTGTCATATTAAAAAATTATTATTTAAAAGTATTAAATAAAATGTAATTATAAAATTAGTTGCAGAATCTAGGCTAATTTGTAAGATGAATCTAATAAGATATATTAATTCATAATCAGTATATGGTTACTGTAGTATTACTATAGCAAATTATAGATTAATTATGCTCATTAAATTTATATCACGAATTAGCATCTATTTTGTGGCAGAACCAACCTGAATTATACCGGCTCAAGTACGCGAGTCCACTCCCGAGGGCTCCAACGTGCTTCAAACGGTATAATTCCTTGGCCTGTCGGGTAACGTCCCGATAAACCACCGATACACAGGATCAAATAAGGTTACCTCAGACGAAGGTGAGTCCAGAGATACAGTCACCATCATATTTTACATCATAGGGAAATACATTATAAGAGTTTTCAAGAGTAGTGCGAAGATCCAAATTTAGAGAAAATATTACAACTGTTAAAGTTATGGTTTTTGGCAGCGGAAAACATACGCGATGATTTACAACGCGTCGTCAAGACGGATGTCATGCTAAGCCCTGACACGATATCACTCGAGATCATCAGTGTTGGCCGGGGACGGATCCCATTCCACAGACCAACCATTTGGAAGAGCACAGGGCCAAGGCAGGGGAAGAGTAGGATTTTCAAAGACTATACCTGAAAAACATATAACTAGCAAGACTGAGTATACTAATACTCAGCAAGGCTTACCCGTTCATGGTATACATAGCTATGTAACTAGACTTATGAAGGCTTGTAAAGGTTCTGCGTTTAGTTTCAGCTGAAAAGCAATAAAGAGTAGATCCTTAATTTCAACTTTTAGCTTTCAGATTCTAGTTGATTATCCACTCTAGGTAAGCACTTATAACTAAGCAAGCATGGTATAATATTTAGCCAAACATCATCTTTGATAACCATATAATTGCTCTTATTACTCTATGTGGCAAAGGGATCAAGCAGTCTCAATCTTCGTGAGAAGCGGACGATTCTGAATCGAATTGAACCTTGCAAGGTAAACCTAACTCACACGCTTGGAACACCAAAGGGTCGTTCCGAAGCAACCGTTTGCCTTTCATTCCGACTCGTGGATCAGAGCCACCACAAGCGACTGCAGGACCATACGCACTTCCAAAGTGCAGGACGTACGTCTGTAGCGCGACTACAAAACTCGTACTCTTGGTTGCCCTTGCAACACGTATTCCCACACGTCGAACTTAAGTAACCAGAAGAAGCAAGACGAGTGGTGGGAGGTATGTCCACTCCTCGGGCTGATTGGCTACTAGGCTTGCCGCTTACCCAAAACTCACGGCATGTGGTTAGTATTTTCAAATGCTTAACCCCGATCGGCACACACCGCGACCTTATCAATTTCAACAATACAGACGGGGTATCACCTCAACCATGATACCTTACATTCCTTCCGTCCGTCATCCTTATAGTGATAACAGGAATGTAAACATTACAACTCCTATATCGCGCGAGTGACAGGAAATCACCCGACTTCTACCGGTCCTATTAGCAGAGCATCTATTCGATGTGAACTCAGGTGCAATACATTGGTTCCTAGGATTCATGCATCTAGGGTTTCATCTCAACTCTTAGACTTAATGCAAGCTATAATATAAGTATAAGAATGCATAATGTAGTAATTTGAAATACTGGGTTATGCACCGGGGCTTGCCTTTACTGGTGGGGCTGAAGTCAGCAAAGTTAAGATCTTCCGAACTTTGGTTCGGGGCTTCCGATAATCCCTTGGTGACGTTCATTTGGTCTTCAGGAACATCCTCTGCAGACCTCTGGGAGATCTTGTAGGTACCGTCTATGGAAGTAGTCGTATCTACATGCAATGCAACATTACATTTAAATTGTGCACATAAAACTATCTTACTTTACAATTAAAGTTGCAATCTAACACTCATTTAATATATTATTCACATAACAATCAAAAAGGTCAGAAGCTAAACTAGGATAGAACTTTAGGGGAACAACTAATTAGGATCGGCTACTTGTTGAAGATTACAACAGAGCCGTTTGGAACAACAGGGGTTTAGCCGATTGATGAGTACATCGGGTTCCTAGATGATCGATGAAAGCATCCATTACTTCAGCAGAGGGGTGATTCCTAAAGCAGTTGTGTCTTAACTGAGATGTGCTTAAGTGTTATTCTAGGTAACTAAGTGTGGTTGTATCGACTCGATTACGTCAGCACAACTATTGAGTGACGTATAGCCGATTGGAGTGTGGTTAAGGGTATGTGACCGATAGATATACAGCCAATCTCTCAGTCGATAAATTGGCTGATAGAAGTGTGTGGGCAAGGATGGGGAAAACTAAGGATTGATTGGCCATATTTGACCGATATGGGAAAACAACTAGAATCAGCTTGGATCGGCCGATAGCAAGAGTCCTCAGATTGTGTGTGCATCTCCGATACATCGACTATGTGCAGCCGATGTAGGACAGAACAAAAGAGTTGTATCGGCGGTAGCCGATATTAGAAAGATCACAACCGTATCAGCTAACCAACCGATGGTAGAAACATATCAAAAGAAATGCATCGGTTGACAGTTGTTACACATAACATCATAGGCTCAAAGGAAATGGATGCTTAGCTGCTGGACCAAAAGCTAATGCTGAAACGCAGCTGCAGAGATGTATAAGCTAAGCAACAGATGCACATGAACTAACAAGGATCTTTATACGAAGAGAATCTTAAGGAAACGGCAATCAAGACAAGGATAACGTCTTGACGGCAAGGATATGAGCACTTCGTGGGAAAGGATTAACTAGATATCGCACCTTTCTGCCTAAGACATATATCCTATGATTACCCCTTTAGCTACAACACATGCATACAACTCAAGGTACAAATAAAGCATTCATTTCTTAGTATTCAACCTAGATCACAATTCAAAGACTTTCACTCAAGATCATAACATAAAACTTGTAGATTTCAACCTAGGGTTTCAAACAAAACTGATTTTGTATTTTTATGAACTCCTTATGAAAATCTATAAAATGTAGAAGTTCATTGATTTGAAATAAAGAAAGTTCTGGAAATCTTACAGAAAACACCCTAGAACTTTCTAAATCAAAGCAATTAAGTCCCTGGTCGGGGAAAACAAAGAACGGGAAGATAACGACGATATTCCGGCAAAAGGGTCGCCGGCATTAAGAAGATTCAGTGAATCAGGGCAAACCTTGGGGTAGCCTTGGTTGTGAAGAAGAACGGATGGAAAGTGATTTCCCGCGATGAACAGGATTGATGATGAGAAGAGCTCGATGGTGACGAGATTTCATGGGTGACGAAGAAGCTTGCCGGGAATTTGTAGTGGGTGGAAGAATAGCCGGATTGGTCCGCTATGCTGACTCCTCCGCGAACCTCAGGGTTTTCCTGCTCACGGGTTGAGCTTTCTCTGCTCATGCACCCTTGGCTCTTGACCTGCTCGCGCGTGGCCTGTTGTCTTGCACGCGCTCACGCCTACGGAATCGAGCCGAGCCGGCCACCGGTAGAACACTCTCGCTCGCATCCGCGGACGCGTTAGTCCAAATCCGTCCGGACCTTCGCTTTTGCTTCGCCGCGCCACACTCGCCCTCTCTGCCTCCGTGAGGGCCATGGTCTGCTCGCACCTGGCCACCTCCAAATCCTCCACGAATAGTTCACAGTGCCGCCTGATCTCATCCACTGCTTTCTCCTCAACGGCCTTCGACGTCTTCCACACGCGGTCCCGCTGCTCCCGTGCGAATCCGTTCGCAGCTGCCGTACTGCAGCTCCTCCCACACCGCGCGTGTTCTCCCTGCACGCCGTTGCAACATCCGCCCGACGGCGTCCTGCACCCTTGACGCCTCGTCCAACAGTAGAACCTTCGCGTTCTTCGGTACCGTGCGCATTGGCATTTCGTCGAACACCTTAGATGCGTCCTCGATACGGCCACCGCATTCCCGCATCTCGCGCATGACCCCAAGAGTCGCCTAGACGCGGCCGCGCTGCTCCTCCGGGCTCACCATGCCCGGCCACCCCGCGCCGTTCCAGTGCTGCATGTACGCCCAGCTCTCAGCACCGCACCTGCACACGCTGCTGCTCCACTCCTGCAGCACCGGCCCTGCTCCAACGCCTCAGCTCCTGCGCATCCACTCTTCCTGTGCCGCCTGCCAGTCGCCCAGTGCTCGCGCGCCACCCGAGCTGCTCCTGCTCCGGCCACGAGCCGCCGCTGTGCGCCGCGCGCATCCAGCCGTGCCTGCAGCGCGCGCTCCGCCCACCTGCGTGCCGAGCCGCCTAGCGCCTCCCGAGCCGCGCGCCAGTCCACCTCCCGCGACGCCCGCGTCGCCTGCGCGCGTGCTCCCGCCGTCCGCGCCACGCGCCCGCGCGCTCCGCCCGAGCGTTCGCTCCTGGGCCCGCCAGCCCGCTCGCCCGAGCCACCGCGCCACGCCTGGGCCAGCCTCCGCCTGAGCCCGAGCCGCGCCGTCGCCCGCGCAGCGTCCGCCTGCGCTGGCGCCCGCTGCTCCGGCTCCCGCGCTGGCGCCCGCATCCGCCCGAGCGCCCGCGCTACGCCTGGGGCTGCGCGCTCTGCTCTGCCCGAGGAAGAAACCGAAGGAAGCAGGGAGGAAGAAAAGAAGGATTTGGATTGAGCTGCCGCCGGTGGGGAAAGAAAAAGAAGGGGGCGCCAGGGAGGAGAAATAGAGGAGAAGGAGGAATAGAATTCCTCCAAGGACTTATGCGCAATTTAGAAAAATTGCAGGGACCTTTTTGTAAAACATAACTTTCACATCAATCTAAAATCCTAATGAAGAAATGCCCAAAATAAAAGTTGGAGAGTTTTTCAAACCCTACAACATTGCTTTAGGGCCCAAGTTCAAAAACTCAACTTACATCTTTACACATTAAGTTTTGAAGAAAAGTTGGATTTGAATTACTTTTGTCCTAAACAACGTAACTTTATAAAATTCAGGACCTAAATGCAAGCATTTATGACACGTCATGATGACGGGAGAGACACGTCATAATGATTGGATAGACATGTCATGATGACTTGCACCTTTTACACTTTAGTCCTGAGTAATTTTAAAAGTTACTTTTGTAAATCAAATACTTGTACAAAAGGACTTATACTTTTATAAAATTACATAAACACCCTTATTTTCACCACTTTACCCAAAATTTTTACACACTTCAACACACACATTTCAAATGAAACTTTTGGATAAATATATATTTTTTACAAGGGACATAACTAAGAAAAACATGTTTGCGAAACCACCCTTCACTTATTTTGAAATTACCCCTTATCCAAATACATTTTGCAAAAACAACCCTAAGTTTTTCTGTAATTACAAAAATACCCTTTTTACTTGCACTTTAAATTTTCAAAAGATTCACACAAACACACACAAGCTTTACGCTAACAAACACATACTTCACACTAACAAATATATATCTAGCATTACAAGTACATGAACTGTCACATATTTGTATTTTGTAAACAGATTTTATTTAATACTCATAAATTATAAATCGTAAGATTCTTTTTGATATGATAGGATACTTTAATTCTCCAAAATCAAATGGCGTTTTGGATCCACGCTCGACAACACCCGAGACGTGTCTCGTCTCGTGGAAGAGGAGCTAAAGAAGAGAGTCGTTAGCTTAAAGGAGAAGTATAGGTAGCCAAACACTACTTCTAATGTACTGAATCAATTTGTTTTCGAAATTATATCATGTTATAGAAAATAGGAATAAATTAAATAACTCACCCATTAAGACCTCGTTGGTTTCGGCCAGGGTTGGCCGGGATCGGGGCCAACCCGCGTGATCACCCCGCCCTAGTTAGAATCCCGGCCCATGATTAAACTTGCGTTCGATTAAGCCCCATCTGGTTGATAACCCGGTCCACCCTGCGAATTCCCGTCACCCCGGCCCGGGATTTGACCTCCAAGTCCGAGGTCGTGGAATCAATTCCCCCGACCCCGTATCCGCGACACGACACGGAGGCGAGCGCAGGCGGCGCCGGTCGGCGATACAAGCTGCGACGGAGGCGGCAGGACTTGGACACGGGACGGCAACACAACACTCTCCCCTCTACCATCCATCACTTCTGTCGGCCTTCTCACCGGTAATGATGTCGTCCCCATTTTCGTTCTCCTCTGCTCTCACGTCCTAGGGTTCTTGATTTGGGTATCGATTCTTGATTAAACATCTCCGTGCTCTTCCTCACTGGCCGTATCGACGCGGTGCTCGTCCGCTTCCACATCCATCTAACCTTCGACACCGTGGCTACCCTGCACACTAAGCGGTGAAACCTCCGCTCTCAAGTGCCAACGGCAGGAGGTCCATCCATCCTGAGCCATACTGGTTGAGATTCTTTGATTGGTTACAGGCACATTTGGTTTATTGACGGAGCTTATATTATCTAGTATTGTCGTGGGTGCATATTTCTCTGCTATGCTTTGTTGCTATTCCACATTGTTTGCTCTGTTTAGACTAGGCTAATATTAGCATTAGTCCAGTAGTTATGGGACATTGCTAAGGTAAAAGATGCCTTGTTGGAACTATTCTTATCAGTTTACTTGTTTATCCTAGTTGGAATTCTTATACAGTACTGCTTGTGGTTTTTGCTGGATCATTAGCACATCATGTTTATGCTTTTTCTCATTACTGAATGCAATACCTACCATTGTGCATGCATCCTAGAGGGTCCAGATCAGTATTTGCAATACCGACCATAGCACATATGTTCTATTTCCTTTTCTTGAAGTTTGTCTATAGCAAGCTGGTGTTCACTTTTAATTTTATATCACTTCCTTTTAGTTCTGCAGTGAACATTATATGATAAGCACAAATCCTAGTGAAGGTTAAGACTGATTCTGCAACTCACTATCCTTGGTGAAAGTTCTTTGCTGTTTGGTTCTTGCTAATTTGGTCCTCCATGTTCTTACCAGTTACAGTTTTATTTCACCTAACTAGTGGCTTACGATACATTAGGCACAAATCCTTCGGATGGTGTCAGCTAACAGTACAGGCACAAATTGTTCACATGGTGTCAGCAGCCTGTGAGAAACAGTCAAACAGGAGCTAGAACTAGTCTTGGGCATTAATATGTGTTATGTATCTCACACAGGCTCTGCCATCAGTAGAACCATCAACAAGGAGTGGAGTGAACATTCGATGCTCTATGATGGCTTTCCTTTTTGGTTGACTTGATTTTCTCATAAAGTTTTTTTGAGCTCTACTGGCAATAAGCAGAGCCTACAAGAACTACTGTTATATTTCTTTTTACAAATTTAGTGGTGTGCCAAATCTTTTTCTTTATGAATTGACCACTGTCGGTGTTTCCTACCGCCGACTAGTGAATTTATATTTGCGCGTCTGGCCCGAATGGTGGGCAAGGAAGACACGGAAGTTTATACTGGTTCAGGCGGAATGTCCCTACGTCCAGTTCGAGCTGCTCGTGTTCTTGCACTGGTTTGTAGTAGGGGTTACAAACGGGCGAGAGAGGGAATGGGCTCCCAAGTATCTGGTGGCGAAGTGCTGTGTAGGTGAGTGAAAGTTGTTCTAAAGAAAATCCTCCCTCTTATGGGGGTCCTCCCCTTCCCTTTTATATGCCCAGGGGCACAGGGGTCGGATACATAAGAGAGAAAAAGGTCGCCAGGATCCCGCTTTTCCTCTTCCCTGCGCGTGGTCCCCACTGGCCCTGTAGATGATGATGGGGTGTCCCTGCGCCGCTCCCTGGTACGATGTGCGACGTGCGTCTCAGTAGGGTGGGTGGCACGGGCTCCCCGGCATGTTTGGTGGGCGACGTGCGCCCGACAAGACGGGCGGTGTGAGCCCCGGCGTGTTTTACGGCTTGACCTCTGGCGTGGTGGACGACCGGGGCTTGCGGATATGGCCTGTCCTCTCTAGGAGTCGTGTCGAGGCACGTCCTTACCTGCCCCGCGCTAGAGGTTTGACCCCCGACACGACCTGGCATTCTGTGAGATCCCGAGGGCCCCACGTCCCTTCGGCGAGTACGGTCGAATCCGCTCCCACAAGGGTCGGGGCGAGGTGGAGCCCATCCTCTGGTGGTCGGGCGAGGTGGTTCATGTCCTTCTTCTGGGCTTGGTATTGGGTCGTTGGTACCTTTCCTTCCGGTGGGCCGTCCGTGGCCATGCGACAGCCTTGATTAGGCTGAGCTGCACATTGCAGGAGTGCTAAACCGCAGTTAGCCTCTTGAGGAATATACTTTTGATGTGTCCGTGATATTCGCCCCCGACAGTAGCCCCCGAGCCCTTGCGTGTCTCACCTTGGGGCTTCGCTTCACCTGGGCGTCGAGTCCTGTGCCGGTCCGGACGCGTCCCCGATCTTGCATCTAGGCTGACGTCACTCGGGTGGGTCTTGCCCCTATCAAGTTCTTGTGGGTGTGCGCGAGCGCACCCAATGTGTGTAGCCCCCGAGCCTCTGGGTGAATCAGAGATTCGCGCAGAGGGTCCCGCTGATGTGCTTGCCTTCGTGCTTTGATCGACGTGACCGATGAGAGCTCCCTCTCTTCCTATCTCACGTGGGTGTGCGCTCTGGGTGCAGCCCCCGAGCCTCTGGGCGAATCAGAGATTCACGCGGAGGGTCAGTTATCGTGTCCGGAGGGTACGCTTCGGCGATGCCTTGGTTCAGGTGCCCTCTCGTCGGGTCTTGTCTCCGTTGTTTGCCGACAGTAGCCGGCGGTAGCCCTGGCGGTTGTCTAGTCGTCTGACGCGGGCTTTCCTGCTACGCCCATCCTTCACTCGCCTTGGGCCTTGTACAATGCTTGCCACTCGCTTCCATCGCAGCCTGCGTCTGCCCGCCCCGTCTTGTCTCGTGTTGTCCCGTCGGGCCCGCAGTCGTTGACGAGGACCGGGGCAGGTGGGCCTTTTAATGCTGGCTACTCGGTTTTGGCCCATGCAACCCCGCGGCGATGCCCTACCTCGGTGCGGCTATAAATAGCGGTGCTGGGCTTCTGGTTGTTTCACCAACACCAAACGGCAAAGCCTCCAACAATGCTTGGTAGAACTAGGCCTCCTTGAGCTCGGGTTCGGCTCGTTCGACCCGGACCCTAGTTCCTCATTGTTTGCTGTTAGTGGATTAACTGCGAGTGGAGGAGCATGAGGAAGGAGAACTCAAGCGTCCAATATCCTTGGATTTGCCTTCTTGGGGTGATTGCCTTGGTTAAGGTGCTAGTTCCTCGCGAGGGCGGAGGCGGATTCACCGCTCTTCGTAAAATCGTTCGGTAGGTGGTGACTCACCTGCAACTCCCTACTTCCTTTCCGTAGGGAGGCGGGGGCGAGCCTTGCCGCACTTGCCCTGATTTCACACGGGACTGCCGGCTTCGCTTGGTGCCGACGGCTTCGCCGAGCTTCCCTCTTTCTCATCCTCCCCGCTACCGTTGCTGGAGCCGCTTCGCGGTGGCTGAGGCGTATGTCAAGGCAGCATGAGGTGTACGTGTTGGCGGCCACGTACCACTCCTGCTTTCGAGACAGCTTCGCTATTAGGGGATGGACTGCGACATTGTCGTCCGTCCCATCTCAACTCTTGCTAAAGTAGACCTCGGGCAACATTCGGCGCCACCTTGCGTGGTGGCGCTTAAGTCATTTGTTCTTGTACATGGCCAATGGCCAGCTACCTCCTCTGTCCAAAATGTAGGTCGTTTTAACAAATCTGATTCATGACTTTCGTTATGCACCCGGAGCGCACCATGTAACCGTGTCCCTTGGTAATTTTGGAATAAAAGGAGGGCCCTTTAGCGCTTAATTTCGACGCCCCGCTGTTGCCCCCGAGCCCGTCGAGGGGTCAGGCATTGACCTTGGGGTTTTTATTTTTCAGGAGGGACACGAATAGCGGAGAGATCTCCCTCCCTATCTTTCGGCTACCCCTCCCGCTGTGTATGCGACCATGTGTTTCGTCTCCTCGCGAGTCCGACCCCCGAGCTCCCACACGTTAGCGGGAGTCTGCTTGAGAGGCCGTTTTGGCTTTCAATCGCTTCCCTTCAAGCGTCTTTTTCAGCAAGGCAGAAAGGCTGAGCCGTGCCATGTTTTTCCTCGTTGGTTGAAGCGTGGTGCTCGGTGAGCTATTGATGGGTTGGTCCGAGTGGGGCCCCAGTTCCCGTCTGCGGGGATTCGACGTAGGTCAGCTAGTGACCGACTCTAGATTCTCGACGCCCGATCCATTTAGTTATCAGGTCCGTTCGACTGGTCCCGACGGTTTGCCTTTCTTTGGAGAAAAACCACGGATCATGCTCCAGTCAAGACTCAAACATGGGTCACGATGCCCGTGGTGTTTGCACGCCCGGGTGCTGGCTGCTAGCTGGCCCATCCGTCTCCACCCCTCACTCTGCTGGTGCCCCGGGGCGGTTGTGAACCCGCCGGCGGGCCAACCTTCGAACCCTTGGGTTTTAATGGGCCATCGGGGTATTTTCAGCCCGTATCCCTTTCTACCTGTTGGGGGGGGGGTTGCCCCTTCATTGCTGGGCGTGTTCCCCGAGGGGTCGAGCCCAAGCGTGGCGTGAGCGCACCTCCCGATGGGACGGGGCGACGTGACACGATGAACGCGGCCATCATGGCGGTCGTGGGGGTTGAGCCGTCGGTTCATCTCCCATTCCCCTCGCCTATAATTGGGGTTCTTGGCCCCTCTGCCGTCACCGCGCCTCTCCGTCTTCCTGCCCTCCTCGTCTCCTTGTTGTCGAAGCCCAAACCGTTCCCCATCTGCGCCCCTGGCCTCGCGAGAGCTCTTGATCCCCTTTCGCCGCCCAACAATGGCGTCGTGGTACCGGTCAGACGTTGTCCAGGTGCGCTTGGGAGGTCCCGTCAAGCGCATTCTTCTCTGCCCGCAATCCGCTGCAGGGGAGTGGCTCTTACCTGGCCATGAGGAGGTACCAGCGCCCCGCGATGACTACGTCGTCTCCTTTGCGCACTTCCACGAGCGCGGGTTTGGGATGCCCACTCATCCCTTCTTCTGGGGGCTCCTCCATTATTACCAGATCAAGCTGCAGCACCTCAACCCGAACGAGATCCAGCAATATGCGGCCTTCATCGTGTTGTGCGAGGGGTTCCTAGGGATCAAACCTCATTTTGAGCTCTGGAGGTACTTCTTCGTCGTCTCCTTGGTCAAGAAGAGGGACGGGTCGACGGCCTTGATAGGCTGCGCCGAAATTCACCTAAGCGGACCTCGGGCCCACGAGTACATGGCCATTGCCCCCACGGAGTCCAACAAAGGGTGGCACTCGCGGTGGTTCTACATCAAGAACCATGATGCGGTGGCTCTGCCGGTGTGGTCATGGGGGCTCGTGGACAAGAAGAAGAAGAGGCTCGCCCCGCTCCTAAGTGCCATAGCGTACCTAAAGGGCCACGGCCTCTGCGGCACCGGCAGAGCCTACCACTCGAGGCGGGTGGCGCCGCTGATGGCGCGTGCGCTTCCGATGTATGGGATGGCGCCGCACGTGTGGCTTGAGGGCCTGATGCTTGCCCAGGGTTTGCTCTGGGATTCAGAGATCCAGCAACGCATCTGGGAGGTGTTGGATGAGCCCAACGCGATGTTCCTGGTCGAGGGTCATCCAGCGATGCGGCCTGACACCGGCTTGATCGACTTGGTGAGTACTTCCCGACCTCCTCGTTGTGTCTTGCTCTTTTCTCGATTCTTACTTTCGACTTAGCGGGTCGATGTTCGTAAGGACAATTCAGCCCCTTCCGCGATTCTCACCCGCCACTGCCGGAGGATGAAGCTGCGTGAGCAGCGAACTGTGTTGCCGACGAGGCGTGAAAGAAGAAAAAGGATGCGGAGAAGGCGAAGAAGGAAGCGCGGGAGCGCGTAAAGCTGCAGCGGGGAAGCACTGGCAGGGATCGGACAAGGAAGTGGCTGAGGGAGATGACAACGACAACAACGTCGAGGAGGAGGAGGAGGAGGAGGAGGAGTGGGACGACATCCCATGGGACGAGCTGGCGTGTGACAACGACGTGGGGCCATCCCCTCAGCCGTCAGCGTCAACCGCAGGTACCCTCCACCCCTATGCTTGCCTCGACGCAGCAGGGAGGCCTGCGCGCGGAGGCGATGGAGGTGGACCGCGAGACCCTGTCGGGCCCTCGTATGGTGGCGTGTCGGTGAATCGACGATCGTTTCGTCTCTTCATGCTTGGCGATTTTTCTGCCAATGGCGTGCTAAGTGTGGCAAAACCGCCTGAATTATCCCGGTTCAAGTGCGCTAATGATCACCTTACCACTTCTATTAGTTTAACGCACTTCAAACGGAACAATTCATTGGTCTGTCGGGTCTCCGCCCGATACAACCACGGTTCAACAGGATCGAAGCAGGTTTACCTCGCACGCAGGCGAGTTTACAATCACATAATAGGTCATCAAACTTTTAATTTACAATCATCCATGCATTATTACAAACCGGGTTCAAACGTAAGTAAACTTATATAAACAGTGTTCAAACTTGACAAGCGTAACAGCTTGTCCAAACTCACAGCGGAAAGAAATGTTTACGCGACTACACACGTCGCAAAGGTGGACACCATGCTCAGCCCAAGGCCTGGTGTCACTCCGGAGGGTCACTGCCAGTCGGAGACGGGTCCCACTCCATGGACCAGCCAAAAGGAACGGACGTTGGCCACACAGGGTTGTCCGTGGGATTCTCGAAGGTCATACCTGAAACAGATACTAGCAAGGCTGAGTATTCTAATACTCACCAAGACTTACCCGAGTTTGGGTATACTTTAGCCCTTAGCTAAGACTCATGAAGGTATTGTAACGGTTCTGGATTTATTTTTAGCTGAAAAAGCAACTAAGAGTATAACTTACTTTCAAGTTTTAGCTTTCAGATTCTAGCTTGATTAGCCATTCTAGGTAAGCACCTATGCTAAACAAGCAAGATAGATATTATCATCCATCAAAATTTTTTTTCATCAACAATTACACTTTTTACTCTATGTGGTAAAAGGGATAAGTAGTCTCATTCATCGTGAGAGGCGGACGATTCCTGAATCAAGATTCAACCTTGCAAGGTAAACCTAACTCACACGCTTGGAATATTCAACGATTGTTCCGAACCAACCGTTTGCCTTTCATTCCGGGTCGTGGAACAGGCCACCACAAGCGACTTGCAGGACCGTACGCACACCAATTGTGCAGGACATACGTCTGTAGCGCGACTACAAAACCCGTATTCCTGTCTGCCACGCAGAACGTACTCCCACAGGTCGGTGCGTGAGAAAAACCAAATTAATCGAGTGGTGGAAGGTATGTCCACTTGCCGGGCCGATTGGTTACTAGGCTTACCGCTTTACCATATTTCGCGGCATGTGGCTAGTACTTTCAAACGCTTAGCCACCACTACCATACATTTCAACCTTAAAACTTTTATCAAAATAGACAGGGTAAACTTTCAGGTCATGATACAGCACATGACCTTGTCCATTATCCTTATAGTAGTTGCCGAATTGTAAACAAGCAACTCCTATATCGCGCGAGTGACAGGAAATCACCCGACTTTTACCGGTCCTATATAGCGGAGCATCTAAACGATATGGACTCGGGTACAATACATTGGATTCCTAAGATATCATGCAACTAGGGTGTCATTGCAACTCCTAGACGTAATGCAAGATATATAATGTATAAGATTGCGTATTGTAGTAATTGGAAATACTGGGTTATGCACCGGGGCTTGCCTTCTTGAGTGGGATTAGGGGCAGGAGTGTTAGAGGTCTCCGAACTTTGGTTCGGGGCTTCAATTAGTTCCTCGACGGCTTGTGTTGGGTCTTCAGAAAACCCTTGGTCTTGTCCTAAGACGAACTCGTAATCTCCGTCGTCAAGCGTTGTTGATTCTATATGAGATGCAATAAAATAAATAAGATGAAAATTATATTTAAGATCTTATGTTACAACTAAGTTGCAAGCTAAATAAGTCAACACACAAGAGTATGGTAAAAGGATCTTAACCAATTAGGTTTAAAAAGCTTACTTAACTACCCTTAAAACATTTTAAAATTTGAAATGTTCAAACATAAAAGAACCTTATATTACCAAACAAAGTTAAGTGTAAAACCTTAATATAAGATCACATAGGACTTCAAGCAATTACATCCCGAAAATTATAAGTAACAAAGTTAAGGTGTATTAGTTATACACAAGAATACCCTTTAACTTTAGACTTGAAAAAGACATAAAAGCATTTAGTTTCACACTAAACTTTATTAACAAAAGTTGTAGAGCTGAAAATCTAGTTTCTAACGAAACTAGTTTTCAAATTTTTGCATTTTTCTACAATTTATACGGAATTAAACATATTTCAGCTAAAGAAAAGAAGTCAAACAAAAGCCTTTTGCAGAAAACCCCTTGACAATATTTCTCCTTAACAGAACTACCCCCCCTCACGGCTCTCTCTCGTTCTCTCTCTCTTACACGTGGGGCCTTCGGCTTCTTCTTCCTTTCCCCTCCCTTCCTCTGCTCACGGCCACAGGCCGAGCGCCGGGGCAGCGCGGTGTCCCGCTCCCGCCGGCGATCTTGTGCCCGAGCGACCCCAGTTGCACGGTGTCCCTCACGCGCAGACCGGCAGCGAGCATCCCCACTTCACCTCTTCTTCTCTAATCCCCCCGTAGGCGCGGAACACCATGGCCGGCGGCGAGGCCCAGCTCGGCTACGGTGGCCGGGGCACCAGGACCACGGGGCTCCTAATTGGGCGGCCAGGGAGCAACGCCAACGCTCCCTGAGCAAGCCACATCCCTAGCCCTGCCTCGAGACGGCCGGAGCCCGTGGCTCGACGGCGGCGCCCCATGGCCGCGGCTCGGCCATGGCGGGAGGGCGCGTTCCGGCCGTCCAGACCGTGGAGCAGGCGCTACTCTACCCTTACCACGATCTACCACCCACCCTGGTCCACCCAAACTACTCAGAACAGACCCAAGGGATCGAGAGGGGGCTGCCCACCGGAGCCGGTCGGTGGTGACGCGCGGAACCGGGACAGAACGCCAAATTCCGGTGAAGGTAGGAGCGAGGATGGTCTGGGAAGGGAAATGATGGATAGCAGATGGGGTCACACAGCTCTGGGCATAAGCAATTGAAGAGGGGCTGAAGGGCGGCGACGGGAGCTCGTCGGAGGGACGTGGCGGCCATGCGGGTAGTGTCTGCCGATGTGGCGGGGCACGGGACGGCCAGTAAGGGTAGCGCCGGCACTCGGAGGAGGACCGGGCGACGCGTGGAGAGGACGAGCAGGAGGTGGAGGCGGCGCACTGCACGGCAGCGGCCGGGGGAAGGAAATGCGGCAGCGGCAGAGCAGAGCAGGAGAGCAGAAGGGGCTCAGGGGAAGAAGATGAGAGGGAAAAACAGCTAAGGACCCAAGTGTAAAAACTGAAAGATCAAAGGGCCTCTCTGTAAATCATTAATCCCCACTGATCCAAAGCTCAAAAGCAAAAGTGGCCAAAAACAAAGTTGTAGAGTTTTTCAAACTCTACAAAAATGCTTTAGGGCTCAAGTTCAAAAGTTCAAAGTTTAGAGCTTTACAAGATAGGTTTTGCATAAAGGTAAATTTGAATTACCTTGGTCCTTACCAAGATGACATTGATCAAATTTTGTACGCATTTGCAAAAATTTATGAAAGGTCATGATGACTTGCATTCTTACACATTAGTCCTCAAGTAGACACACAAGTTACTTTTATACAGCATTTACCTTACATAAAAACCCTATAGTTTTTATTCTAATTACACATAGATCCCTACCTTTCTACCATAAACCCGTTGTTCTTAGGATTTAACCTCCCTTTTTCACTTTTCCCACTACAAAGATAAAACTTAAACACTTAGCATGATTCTTCTCCTAGGTTCTAGTGCTACCTTCTATTTAACTCAAGTAACACTTAAGAGCCTATATTTTATAGAAATTACAGATATACCCCTAGCCTTTTGTGCTACCCACATATTCCATAGCAAGCATACAAATAAGTATACATATACAGTATCCAAACCTAGTGTCACTATTTTCTAAGTACCTGGATGTTACAGCCTCCCCCCTAAAAAGAATCTCGTCCCGAGATTCTAGGACAGAAGAAGTTGGATGATCAATGTCGGAGATTGGGTTGGAAGAAGTCTGGGAAATTATGCTGAAGATAAGACTCAGTTTCCCATGTTGCTTCTTCTTCCGTGTGATGGTTCCACTAAATCTTGTACATCCTAATAGTTTTTCTTCTAGTACTCCTTTCTTTGGTATCTAGGACTCTGAGTGGATGTTCTGTGTAGGTCAAATCAGATTCGATTTCAATGGTTTGGGAATCGATGATTTCGGTAGGAAGCTTAACACACTTTCTGAGTTGGGACACATGAAAGATATTATGGATGGCCGCTAACTGAGAAGGAAGTTGAAGACGGTAAGCTACGGGTCCACAGTCCTCAAGGATTTCAAAGGGCCCGATGTATCGAGGAGCAAGTTTCCCTTTTACACCGAACCTTTGAACACCTCGGGTAGGAGAGACTCGAAGATATACGAAGTCTCCAATTTGAAACTGTAAAGGTTTCCTTCATATATCAGTGTAGTTTTTTTTGTCGAGATTGGGCTACCTTTAGATTCTTCTGTATAACCCTAACTTTCTCTTCTGCCTCATTGACAAGATCTGGTCCAAAAATCTTACGCTCGCCGGTTTGTGACCAACTTAGAGGAGTTCTGCAACGGCGACCGTACAATGCCTCGAATGGGGCCATCTTGAGACTGGTCTGATAACTGTTATTGTAAGAGAATTCTGCCAGCGACAAGCACTTGTCCCAATTCTTGTCGTACTGAAGAACACAAGCTCGGAGCATATCTTCCAAAATTTGATTTACCCTTTCAGTTTGTCCATCTGTCTGAGGATGATAAGCCGAGCTTCGAATTAACTTAGTTCCAAGAGCATCTTGAAGTTGCTCCCAGAACCGAGCGACAAATTGTGCTCCACGATCAGAAATGATCATCTTAGGTATTCCATGCAGACGAACAATTTGATCTAAATAGATCTCGGCATACTTTTTAGCAACATACGTAGTATGCACAGGAATAAAGTGTGCAGTTTTGGTTAATCGATCTACGATTACCCAAATAGAGTCATGCCTCAGAGAAGTATTAGGCAGACCAGCAATAAAGTCCATACTAATATCCTCCCATTTCCAAGAGGGAATGGGTAGAGGTTGAAGACTACCAGCAGTTTTCAGATGACTGGCTTTGACTCTTTGGCAGATATCACACTCTGAGACATATTTGGCGATCTCGCGTCTCATACGAGTCCACCAAAAGTTCATTTCAGATCTTGGTACATCTTGGTACTACCAGGGTGTATAGAAAATTTGGATAGGTGGGCTTCGTCCATTATCTGTTTACGGAGTTTATGATCCTTAGGTACAACAATACGTTTGTCGAACCATAAAACTCCTGTGGGATCCACTCGGAAACATTTATACTTTTTATCTCCTTGTGTTAATTCTTGTTTAATAGCTCTAACTCCTTTACTGCGCTGTTGGGCTAGCACAATGTTTTCCCTAAGCGTGGCTTCAACCAAGAGATGGTTTAAGTCACCTTGGGAAACGATTTCTAGATTAAGCTTCCTCATTTCCCAACAAAGAGTTTCGTTGAAAGCCTCAACGGATAAACAAGAACAATGTGCTTTACGGCTGAGAGCATCCGCAACGACGTTGGCCTTGCCTGGATGATAATGTACTTCCAGATCATAATCCTTGATCAGTTCTAACCAGCGTCTTTGCCTCATATTCAAATCTGCTTGGGTAAAGATATATTTGAGGCTTTTGTGGTCGGTATATATATGACACTTTGCACCCATTAGATGGTGTCTCCAAATTTTTAAGGCATGGATGACAGCTGCGAGTTCAAGGTCATGAGTAGGATAGTTCTGTTCATGAACTCTGAGTGCCCGTGATGCATATGCAATCACTCAGTGGTCTTGCATAAGTACACAACCGAGTCCAGTCCCTGATGCATCACAATAAATATCAACGGGTTTTGACACATCGGGTTGAGCCAAGACTGGGGCAGTGGTAAGACGATCTCTGAGAACGTGGAATTGTTGATCCCAAAAGAATTTAACACCTTTCTTCAATAGTTCGGTCATAGGTTTGGCTATTCTGGAGAAATCTAGGATAAACCGACGATAATAGCCTGCTAGACCAAGAAAACTACGGATCTGATGGGCTGAAGTTGGGGGTTTCCAATCCATTACTTCTTGTACTTTGCTGGGGTCAACGGATATTCCGTCACCAGAGATGGTATGACCCAGAAATTTTACTGTATCCAACCAAAACTCACACTTGGAGAATTTGGCGTACAGATGGTGGTCTCTCAATCGCTGAAGGATAACATGAAGATGTCTGACATGATCTTCTGGAGTTTTAGAGTAGATCAAAATATCATCAATAAAGACCACAACAAACTTGTCGAGTTCTTCCATGAAGACGGAATTCATGAGGTACATGAAGTAGGCTGGAGCATTAGTGAGACCAAACGACATGACGAGATACTCATATAAACCATATCGGGTGGAGAAAGCTGTTTTTGGAACATCACTGGGCCGGATCTTAATTTGATGATAGCCGGAACGAAGATCAATCTTAGAGAATACCTTAGCTCCGGCTAACTGATCAAAAAGAATGTCAATGCGGGGTAGGGGATATTTATTTTTGATAGTTACCGCATTGAGAGGACAATAATCAACACACAGCCTTACGCTATTATCTTTCTTTTTTACTAACAAGGCTGGACAACCCCATGGTGATGCACTAGGACAGATGAAACCTTTGTCCAAAAGGTCCTGGAGTTGGATTTTCAATTCGGCAAGCTCGTTAGGAGGCATACGATAGGATTTCTTAGAGATAGGGGCTGTGCCAGGTTGGAGTTCTATGATGAACTCGATATCTCTGTCTGGGGGCATTCCAGGTAAATCATCCGGAAAGACATCCGGATATTCACAGACGATTGGAATGTCCTTTAACTGGATCCCAAATACAACATAAGTGCAAGAATTGAAAGGTTCTGATTGTGGAAGATAAAGAATGGTAGGTTCATTTTCTTGCAAATTTATCTCCATAGTTCGAGAAGGGATATCCAAAGATACATGATTCTGGGTCATCCAGTCCATACCTAAGAGAACATCTATTCCCTTTAAGTCCATTACTAACAGATCTGCTTTGATTGGGTAACTCCCCAATTGGACGAGTACTTTTCTACAGATTTGATTGGATGAAACCTTACCACCAGGAGTTATAATTCTATAAGCTTCGTTTATAGAGTAAATATCCAAGCCTACTTTAGCCCCACAATCCTTACTGATAAAACTATGGGTGGCACCAGAATCAAAAAGAACAATAACGGGGTGATGGTTGATAGAAAATGTACCCGTCATTATTGGTGTTCCCTCGGGAAGCTCGGAGAGTGTAGTAAGATTCACCCTCCCTTGATGGACTTGCACCACTTGCCTTTTACCCTTACCCTTGTTGTTCGGATTAGATGACGGCCCTTGGAAAGACTTCCTAGGTTGAGGGCAGTCCTTGATGAAGTGGGACGGGCTTCCGCAATTGAAACAACGATAATTGCTGTTTCCTAGAGTGGCTGGCGGAAAACTCGGCCGCGGACCTTGTCGTTATTGCTGTTGATTTTGTGGTGGCGGTGGTCGGTTGAATTGTGCCTGTTGGGGAGGTCGGGCTACCCATCTGCTAGGCAAATTGCCTCGAGGCGGAGCTCGGGGGGCGTTACTCGGAACCAACCAATACCTTGGCGATTGTGGAGTTGCAGGCCCTGTAGGTGCTTTCCGTTTCTTTTCTGCTCTGTGGGCTGAAATACAATCTTCTTGAGTGATGGCCATATTGACCAACTCATTAAACTTGTTGGCCTTTACCAAATTCAGCCATTCTTTAAGTTTGGTGTTTAGGCCTCGACGAAAGCAATCACATTTGCGGGCATCAGTGTCCGCATGAGATCCCGCATACTGGCACAAGTGATTGAAAACTTGTGCATACTGCGTAACGGTGCGGGTACCTTGGGTCAAATTCAAAAATTCATTGAGCTTTCGCTCAATGAGTCCCTCCGGTATGTGATGCGCTCGAAACGCAGTCCGAAATTCGTCCCAGGTGACGACATGTTCGGCAGGTTGCATAGCATGAAACTGATCCCACCATAAATGGGCAGTGCTTCGGAGTTGCTGGGCTGCAAAGAGCACCTTATTCTCATCTGAACATGGAGCTGGTAGTAAGGCGAACTTGGACTCGATGGTTCGAAGCCACGCGTCTGCGTCCAAAGGCTCATCTGCCTTATGGAATAATGGAGGTTGAGTGCTGAGGAAGTCCTGGTAACTGGCCGATAGGGGTTCGCCTCGGCCTCGGGGTTGCTGCTGGAAGTGGCCCATTTGAGCTTGTACAAGTTGGTTAAGAAGCTCGGTTTCCCGGGCCATAACCTCGGCCAGGTTTGGAGGTGGCGGTGGTGGTTGCTGGGAACCACCAGGCTGACCTGCCCGGAATCCTTCCGGGGTTCCTCGAGTAGCTCCAACCATCTGAAATAAAGGAGATATCCATTATTAACCATATTCTTACTCCAATTTCAGACGATATATAGAAACTAAATGAAAATGTAATCCATGCACTCCATTCAATCCACTTATAACAGATGCAAGGATATTGAACCAGATAACAAAACACAGGATTTAGATTACTATGCAGACACTGATATTCCTTACATCTCATATCAACACACTCAAACTACTACAACCCTTTGCCTAAAAGCACATGCCACATATACAACAAGTGGCTCTACCTTTAGATAGACTACACACTGCCTATGTCACATCTTTCCACACTAGTTACAACTAAACCACCACTCACTCAACCATAACTAGAAGTCATCAAAGTTTCCTACTGATGACTGACTACCCGAAGAGGAATGATGGGGACTGATGACAGGGTCTCCATGCTCAGAGTCAATCTCGGAGACTCCCTCTATTTCTTCGGGATCTTCCTCTTCTTCTTCAGGTGCCGGTACTGCAGGAGGTACGGGCTGCTGTTGGAGCTCATTAATGTGCGCATTGGCATCATCCACTTCGAGGATAAGATCATGAATCTGCTCTTGAAGGAATTCAATGATTGTGTTGCGTTGGGTGATCGTCGCATCACTTTCATTGATTTGATCTTCCCTGTGATGAATAGTCTCATTTTGGGTAGCAATGATTCCATCCTTCTCAATCACCAAAGCTCAAAGTTGATCCACTTGGGTGATATGTCTAGTAGCTTCCCCATGGAGACTTCGCGCAGCATTAATCAATTGGCCCATCTCACGACGTAGCAACGAGTGGTAATGGTACTGCACACTCGTGAAACGCCTCATCCCTCGAAGGGCTTCTTCCGGTGAACCTTCCAATCTGTGACTCTCAGGAATTACCCGGAGATCCCATTCTGACTCACCAGGATCTGTTGTAGCAAACAAACCAATGGGTTGTCCTGCGACTTCCCCGGGATGTTGATTACAGAAGGCGTAAATAGCTTCTAGTGCTGCCGCTTCGATAGTATCCACGATTCGATAGCCTATCATGCTGATTTCAATGGCTGCCATTGCGAGCGAAAAGGATGCTGGGGAATAGTCATCCTGACGTGGGCTCTATGAACTCCTTCTTCCAAATGCTCAACAGCATCATATTGGGGAGGTTCCGTATAGTGGAAGGACTGCAAAGATTCCCAAAGTAAACGAGGGAAACCCTCCCAATGAAGGGCATTGGTGTGAAGATGCCCTTCCGAATCCCAGAAGACATTAGAAGGGGCTGCCATCTGCAACAAGAATGCAAATGGTGAGACTTTTTACCTTGTTAAGAAAGTACAAGATAAATAGAACGGGATAATCAATTCTGATAACAGCAGGGACTGAAAATCAGATAGAAGCCTAAGATACTATAAGATACCCAACTTAAAACTATCATCAGAACTCTATTAACCCATTCCAAGGACAAACAACACATCATTCATCCTTAGCAACATCAAACATACAATACACTCTTTTGTTTGTTAACAGATTATGCATGCACGTACTATACGTCCTCACAACCAAAACAACTGCCGAATATGTTCGGACTTACGTAATTAGTTCCGGTGGCATATTCATACGTCTCTCACTATATATAACTAATCGGTAAATCCTACGCGTCCTAACCTCGTAATCGTGGTTTGTGTACCTGCAGAAGAACACATATATATATCATGAACCTTCCATGGCAGCACGACATGAAAGCGTCCCCAAACAGTACTGTTCACTATAGAAACAGCATCTGTACAATTACCGCCGTACAGATAACGTTAGCATACATTATCGAAACAACGTATTCACGGGGGTACCGCAAAATGCGGGGGTATGAACAGCGATCGCCATACCCTGCGCCGAACCATATACTCCCAATATAACCAACCTAAGTTGGTATATTGGCAGCATCTCAAGTAGGCCACTGCTTGAGAAACAGCGTTCGGTTCGCATCACCGACGGGAAGGCTAACTCCCTAGTTAGCTGAGGATCCTTACCTTCTTACCTCACAATCGTAGGTGTCGTAACAGAATGTAAAGTTAAATTGTACAGGAATTTAAATTTTGACAGAAAGTAGTGCTGCAAGTCAGAACTATCTATACATATATAGATAATAATAGCCACCTGATATTCCCCATATAAGTCCCTAGGGCTTTACGTTCTAAACATCAACCTTAACGGATCCAACGTACTTTGTAAACTCATTTGTTGGCCAATTTTTATTCTGAAAACACTTTTTAAGGGCTTTTCCAGATGTAAAAGTAAACCTACAGCTCTGATACCAGCTGTGGCAGAACCGCCTGAATTATCCCGGTTCAAGTGCGCTAATGATCACCTTACCACTTCTATTAGTTTAACACACTTCAAACAGAACAATTCATTGGTCTGTCGGGTCTCCGCCCGATACAACCACGGTTCAACAGGAACGAAGCAGGTTTACCTCGCACGAAGGCGAGTTTACAATCACAGAATAGCTCATCAAACTTTCAATTTACAATCATCCATGCATTATTACAAACCGGGTTCAAACGTAAGTAAACTTATATAAACAGTGTTCAAACTTGACAAGCGTAACAGTTTGTCCAAACTCACAGTGGAAAGAAATGTTTACGCGACTACACACGTCGCAAAGGTGGACACCATGCTCAGCCCAAGGCCTGGTGTCACTCCGAAGGGTCACTGCCAGCCGGGGATGGGTCCCACTCCACGGACCAGCCAAAAGGAACGGACGTTGGCCACACAGGGTTGTCCGTGGGATTCTCGAAGGTCATACCTAAAACAGATACTAGCAAGGCTGAGTATTCTAATACTAGCAAGACTCATCAAGGTATTGTAACGGTTCTGGATTTATTTTTAGCTAAAAAAGCAACTAAGAGTATAACTTACTTTCAAGTTTTAGCTTTCAGATTCTAGCTTGATTAGCCATTCTAGGTAAGCACCTATGCTAAACAAGCAAGATAGATATTATCATCCATCAAAATTTTTTTCAATCAACAATTACACTTTTTACTCTATGTGGTAAAAGGGATAAGCAGTCTCATTCATCGTGAGAGGCGGACGATTCCTGAATCGAGATTCAACCTTGCAAGGTAAACCTAACTCACACGCTTGGAACATTCAACGATTGTTCTGAAGCAACCATTTGCCTTTCATTCCGGATCGTGGAACAGGCCACCACAAGCGACTTGCAGGACCGTACGCACACCAATTGTGCAGGACATACGTCTGTAGCGCGACTACAAAACCCGTATTCCTGTCTGCCACGCAGAACGTACTCCCACAGGTCGGTGCGTGAGAAAAACCAAATTAATCGAGTGGTGGAAGGTATGTCCACTTGCCGGGCCGATTGGTTACTAGGCTTACCGCTTTACCATATTTCGCGGCATGTGGCTAGTACTTTCAAACGCTTAGCCACCACTACCACACATTTTGACCTTAAAACTTTTATCAAAACAGACAGGGTAAACTTTCAGGTCATGATACAGCACATGACCCTGTCCATTATCCTTATAGTAGTTGCAGAATTGTAAACAAGCAACTCCTATATCGCGCGAGTGATAGGAAATCACCCGACTTTTACCGGTCCTATATAGCGGAGCATCTAAACGATATGGACTCGGGTACAATACATTGGATTCCTAAGATATCATGCAACTAGGGTGTCATTGCAACTCCTAGACGTAATGCAAGATATATAATGTATAAGATTGCGTATTGTAGTAATTGGAAATACTGGGTTATACACGGGGGCTTGCCTTCTTGAGTGGGATTAGGGGCAGGAGTGTCAGAGGTCTCCGAACTTTGGTTTGGGGCTTCAATTAGTTCCTCGACGGTTTGTGTTGGGTCTTCAGAAAACCCTTGGTCTTGTGCTAAGACCAACTCGTAATCTCCGTCGTCAAGCGTCGTTGATTCTATATGAGATGCAATAAAATAAATAAGATGAAAATTATATTTAAGATCTTATGTTACAACTAAGTTGCAAGCTAAATAAGTCAACACACAAGAGTATGGTAAAAGGATCTTAACCAATTAGGTTTAAAAAGCTTACTTAACTACCCTTAAAACATTTTAAAATTTGAAATGTTCAAACTTAAAAGAACCTTATATTACCGAACAAAGTTAAGTGTAAAACCTTAATATAAGATCACATAGGACTTCAAGCAATTACATCCCGAAAATTATAAGTAACAAAGTTAAGGTGTATTAGTTATACACAAGAATACCCTTTAACTTTAGACTTGAAAAAGACATAAAAGCATTTAGTTTCACACTAAACTTTATTAACAAAAGTTGTAGAGCTGAAAATCTAGTTTCTAACGAAACTAGTTTTGCAATTTGTGCATTTTTCTACAATTTATACGGAATTAAACATGTTTCAGCTAAAGAAAAGAAGTCAAACAAAAGCCTTTTGCAGAAAACCCCTTGACAACATTTCTCCTTAACAGAACTACCCCCCCCCCTCACGGCTCTCTCTCGTTCTCTCTCTCTTACACGTGGGGCCTTCGGCTTCTTCTTCCTTTCCCCTCCCTTCCTCTGCTCACGGCCACAGGCCGAGCGCCGGGGCAGCGCGGTGTCCCGCTCCCGCCGGCGATCTTGTGCCCGAGCGACCCCAGTTGCACGGTGTCCCTCACGCGCAAACCGGCAGCGAGCATCCCCGCTTCACCTCTTCTTCTCTAATCCCCCCGTAGGCGAGGAACACCATGGCCGGCGTCGAGGCCCAGCTCGGCTACGGTGGCCGGGGCACCAGGACCACGGGGCTCCTAATTGGGCGGCCAGGGAGCACCGCCAAAGCTCCCTAAGCAAGCCACATCCCTAGCCCTGCCTCGAGACGGCCGGAGCCCGTGGCTCGACAGCGGCGCCCCATGGCCGCGGCTCGGCCATGGCGGGAGGGCGCGTTCCGGCCGTCCAGACCGTGGAGCAGGTGCTACTCTACCCTTACCACGATCTACCACCCACCCTGGTCCCCCCAAACTACTCAGAACAGAACCAAGGGATCGAGAGGGGGCTGCCCACCGGAGCCGGTCGGTGGTGGCGCGTGGAACCGGGACAGAACGCCAAATTCCGGTGAAGGTAAGAGCGAGGATGGTCTGGGAAGGGAAAGGATGGATAGCAGATAGGGTCACACAGCTCTTGTCATAAGCAATTGAAGAGGGGCTGAAGGGCGGCGACGGGAGCTCGTCGGAGGGACGTGGCGGCCATGCGGGTGGTGTCTGCCGATGTGGCGGGGCACGGGACGGCCAGCAAGGGTAGCGCCGGCACCGGGAGGAGGACCGGGCGACGCGTGGAGAGGACGAGCAGGAGGTGGAGGCGGCGCACTGCACGGCGGCGGCCGGGGGAAGGAAATGCGGTGGCGGCAGAGCAGAGCAGGAGAGCAGAAGGGGCTCAGGGGAAGAAGATGAGAGGGAAAAACAGCTAAGGACCTAAGTGTAAAAACTGAAAGATCAAAGGGCCTCTCTATAAAGCATGAATCCCCACTAATCCAAAGCTCAAAAGCAAAAGTGCCCAAAAACAAAGTTGTAGAGTTTTTCAAACTCTACAAAAATGCTTTAGGGCTCAAGTTCAAAAGTTCAAAGTTTACAGCTTTACAAGATAGGTTTTGCATAAAGGTAAATTTGAATTACCTTGGTCCTTACCAAGTTGAAATTGATCAAATTTTGTACATATTTGCAAAAATTTATGAAAGGTCATGATGACTTGCATTCTTACACATTAGTCCTCAAGTAGACACACAAGTTACTTTTATACAGCATTTACCTTACATAAAAACCCTATAGTTTTTATTCTAATTACACATAGATCCCTACCTTTCTACCATAAACCCGTTGTTCTTAGGATTTAACCTCCCTTTTTCACTTTTCCCACTACAAAGATAAAACTTAAACACTTAGCATGATTCTTCTCCTAGGTTCTAGTGCTACCTTCTATTTAACTCAAGTAACACTTAAGAGCCTATATTTTATAGAAATTACAGATATACCCCTAGCCTTTTGTGCTACCCACATATTCCATAGCAAGCATACAAATAAGTATACATATACAGTATCCAAACCTAGTGTCACTATTTTCTAAGTACCTGGATGTTACACTAAGTGCCCCTGGGCCTTTGCTGTAGTGCCGGAGGCCGAGCGGGTACCCTGGTGGTGGCACCGCAGAAGGTCCTCGCGCTCCGACGGACGCCTTCGGGTGCAGCTGGCGTCTCATCGGGGGCGAGCATGGAGGGTGCCGAGGAAGAAGCGGCGCCTGCAAACCTGGGGCTGCGGATGGTGGCTGAGAATCCATTATGGGAAGATGTAGCCGCAGAAGAGGTGCTTCCGTCGGCAGTGCTCGTCGAGGAGGGGTTAGGGTCGGGCGTGCCTGACTCGCTCCCCAAGGTTGAGGTGCAGGCGGCACCGCCGCCCCATCAGGCTGATGCGTCCTCCTCAGGGTGGACAAATGAGGAGATGGTGCGGGAAGAGTGACCGCCGTGCGATGTTGTGGCGGTTGCCCAGGAGTAGGCCTTGGATGTTGGTGGTGAGGTGGCCGGGGCCGCCCTGGCGAGGGTGGTGTCGCAGGAGGTGCCCGCCACCTTGGCATTGACGGGAGCGGCCAACCCCAGCGATGGCGGGAGGGCCTCGCCATCCTCGGTTCAAACGGGTGGCGATCTACCCGCGCAGGGAGGCGCCCAGGACTCCCGGGACCCACTGCCTCGATCCTTGCTCTCGGTGACGAGGTCGAGGATGCGGAGTTGCAAGGCATATCAGATGCCTTGTCCGCAATGCTGGGCGCATTGTGTGATGTTGTGCCGACCTGCCAGGTACTGACACCTTGGCATCGTTGTTCCTCGCGCCCTTCCCGGGCACTTCCGACACGTTTCTTCTTCGTAGTTCCTCATGAATTGCAACCGGATCACCGTGCCGAAGAGGTGCGACGATGGGAGGAGCTGACAGAGCAACTCGCAGCGGCCCGCCAAGAGGTGGCTGATGCCCGAGCCAAGGCGCTTGTAGATGCTGAATGTTCGAGCGGCTGCGAGGGGAGTGGAACCAGTTGGTGGGCACTGTGGATGAGCTTCGCGGCAAACTTGAGGCGATCGACCAAGAGCGTGATGCCACTTTGCGCCTATCCGAGGAGTGGGAGGAGCAGGCGCGGGTCGCTCAGGGAAATCTCGCGGGTAGGATCCTTCTCCTTCTCCTCTCAGATTGTCAGTTTCACAGGCGCGGCGTGTTTGATTTTCCTTCCTAGTAGACGCCCAGCGGCAGGTGGCACTCCTTCAGCAAGAGTGTGTTATTGAAGCGGAGCGAAAGCTCCAAGCCGAGGCGATGGCCGCCGAGCTCGCCGTGGAGGTTGCAATTGGGCGAGCGGAAATTGCTCGCCTGAAGCTCTATGACCAAGTGAATGGTAAGACCTTGCTTGCCTTGGCTGTCCTTTTGCATTTTCCCAGCAGGCTTTTTGATGTCGTTGATGTGTGTCTGGATAGTGCTCAATGAGAAGCTCACAGAGAAAGTGGTGGCACGCTGCCACCTAGAGAAGGAGCTCGGCGAGACGAAAACCACACTCCTCAAGGAATCTAACGAGGCGGGGATGAAAACCACGCTGTCGGGTTGGTTCTGAATGACTTCAAAGGCGGGAACAAGCTCGCTTGCGGTCCAGGTTGTCGACATCACGGACCGGGCGCGTGGTATGGAGAAGCGGGCACTGTATCTCAGCATGCAGCGGTCGTTCGCGATTGCGCGTTCCCATTATGAGAACATCAACCTGCAGGTGATGAGTCAAGACTTCGCGCCCGGCTACGACGACGCCGAGATGGACCAGATCAAGGAGGAGGTGGCCCCCTTGCGCAGGTCTTGGCTGCAAACATGGAGGAAGAAGTCATTCCTAAGTAGTTAGGTTAAGTTTGGTGGTGAACTGGGCCTTGACGCCCGTGGTTGTGTAAACAAACTTTTAAAATTTTTGGATGTTGGCTGGGAGGGCCTTTGGTGAGGAACGTTAAAGACGCCCGGCTGTTCCTAATATTGAGACGGTCAAGAAAAGAGATGTGAATGAGAGGACTCTAATCACGCTGGTGAGCGGAGGCACCGTAGCCACTGGGGTGTGGGTTTCCCGCAGTCCGACCAACTTTACTCAAAGCGCGCTCCTTCGTAACTTGTATCTTTTTGCCCTAATCGTAGGAATGGGTTGGGCGTAAGGAGTTTTGAGTGGGTATGGCCTTGAGAGGTCCCGAGTGAGGCTTGACCCCCTGCTATGGCTGGGGTCGGGCGGCACTAAAGAGTGACGGAGTGAAAAGTTCGCAGCAGAACTCGACAACTTAACATGAAAATTTATATAGCTTGGAAATACTAAGGGTAAAAATGATGCAACTGTTCGATGTTCTAAGTGTTGGTGAATACTTCGCCATTGGGGGTTTGTAGCTTGTAGGAGCCTAGCCAGAGCACTTCAGCGATGATGAAGGGCCCCTCCGACGAGGAGAGCTTGTGACGGTCCTTGTTGCTCTGGATGAGTCATAGCACCAAGTCGCCGATGTTAAACGCCCGACCCCGAACTCAGCGGCCGTGGTACCGTTGCAGTGCTTGCTGGTATTTGGCGGATTGGAGGAGGGCAATATCGCGTGCTTCATCGAGATGGTCCATTGCGTCTTCGAGGGATGCCTCTACTCCTTGCTCGTTGTACGCCCTAACTCTCGGCACTCCATAATCTAGGTCAGTCTGGAGGACTGCCTCGGAACCGTAGACCATGAAGAAAGGGGTGAAGCCGGTCGCTTGGCTAGGAGTCGTCCTGAGGCTCTAGAGAACTGCAGGGAGCTGGGCAACCCATCGCCCGATGAACTTCTTCAATCGATTGAAGATCCTAGGTTTGAGTCCTTGCAAGGTCATGCCGTTCGCGCGTTCGACCTGCCCGTTCGTGCGGGGGTGCACCACGGCGGCCCAGTTGATGCGGATGTGGTAATCATCACAAAATTTGAGGAATTTCTTCCCTATGAACTGCGTGCCGTTGTCCGTGATGATGGAGTTCGGGACTCCAAAGCGGTGGATGATGTTAAGGAAAAATTTCATAGCCTGCTCGGATCCGATCGTTGCGATCGGCCGGGACTCAATTCACTTTATGAACTTGTCAATGGTGACAAGGAGATGCGTGTAGCCCCGGGTGCTTTCTTGAGGGGCCCGATCAGATCGAGCCCCCAGACCGTAAACGGCCACGTGATAGGGATCGTTTGGAGTGCTTGCACCGGTAGGTGGGTTTGCCGAGCGTAATATTGACACCCTTTGCAGGTGCGCACGATCTGCTCGGTGTCCGCCACCGCAGTTGGCTAGTAGAAGCCTTGTTGGAACGCGTTTTCGACTAAGGTCCTGGGCGCGGCGTGGTGCCCGTAGACCCTGCCTTGGATATTCTGCAGCAGCTGCTTCCCTTGTTCGATCGGGATACAACGCTGTAGGATCTTGGTGTGACTCCGCTTGTAGAGCTCCCCCTCGATGATGACGAAGGACTTAACGCAGTGTGCGAGCCGTCGGTGTAGGATCACTAGACCAGTAAAGAGGCCTAGAGGGGGGGGGGGGGTGAATAGGCCTGCAAAAACTCAATTCCAAATTCTCGTTAGAGGTGAGTGCGGCACTGCTGTGCCGAGTGTGGCACTGCCGTGCTCAACAGAACAGAAATTACTGAGTTCAAAAACTGACGAACCAAAAGTAGATCGAGTTAATTTCTAGGTTTCCTGCAGGTGTCAGCAACACATATATAGAGCTAAAACAGAGAACACCACAGTAGATAAGTAGATCGGCCTCAAACCTAGAACAAGCAAGTATCTAAATAATAAAGCAAATCAGCACACAAGACAAGGATTTATCCCGTGGTTCGGCGTCGCCACAAAGGCTGGCCTAAGTCCACGTTGTTGAGGCTGCCACAAAAGGCTTGAGCTTCACCACAAAGGTCGGCCCTTCCTCGTTCTCAAGTCAAGAGAGTGAACTCTTGAGATGAGGGGTGATTTTACTAGCTGCAAGGGGAAATTACAGACCTCCCAAGGCTGCCACACGAAGGGGCAAGCACAAGGACGACCACTAGCCGGCTAGGAGCAAGCTCCAAGAGTAACAGACCCTAGACCCGCCAGCCACACGTGAACCAAATGCTCTTTTGAGTGGGGGAAACAGTAGATCTGCTCTCCAATCGAAGTTTGCTGCCCTTTCCCTCAAGATTTGGTGGTTGGATGTGGAGATCCGCTTGGGGGAAGAGGTGGGAGCAATGGAGGAGAGAGAGAAGAGCTCTGGTTCTTTCTTCTGCGAATCTGAACATTTGGGAGCACTGTAGGGAGGTCAGTAACCGTTGGGGAATTTATACCCCTCTGGTTCCAACGGTACATTAAGTGCAGCACTGCCGCACCAGGGCGCGGCACTGCCGCACTCATCAAAACAACTCTGCTGGATGTGAAATTTTGCTGGCTGTTTTGGTTGAGTATGAGGATGTGGTTTTCAGGATTTGAGCATTTGGTTCAACAGTTGGACAGTTGTTCTTGGATCCCTCTTTATAGTACGGCTTTCCTTACACTCAATATTCAAAATATAAAATAAATTAAGCCTTCATGAGTCAAGATAGCCATCAAATAGATTTGGGGGATCCTCCAACCTGTACATCATCCTCCTTTTAAATTACCTGCATGTCATCTCGATGAATCTCATTAGTTCCCTAATTAGGTGGTCATCAACGCCAAAACCCACAAAGAGCTTGATTGCACTTACAATGTCCCCCTTTTTGGTGATTGATGACAACCCAATTAGAGCTTACAAAGGTATAAACTAAAACTGAGAATTTTTCGAGAAATGGATGTAGGAGCCTCCCCCTAAATATATGAGTTGGATTTGAATTCCAATTTTGACATAAAGGTCAAAGTTCATATATTTAGATGTGATTTGGGGCCTCCCCCTACATCCATGCCTGCTGTGGGGTGCTGAACACTGTGTCAAAATAATAATACGTGATGCATATGACAGTTCAGAGCATAATAGAATCTGGCTGTTGCAATGGGGTGCAGCACTGCTGAATAGAAGTGCAGCACTGCCGCACTCATTTGCATCAGTCAGATCAACATGAAAATTTCACAGCAAGACATATATGAAAGATAATATCTCTAGCATAAATATGAAGTACACTATAGCACACAAACCGATATAGATGGAGTCAAATAGGTAGCAATATTACACAAATAGAGTTTTGATCGACTCTCAAACTCACAACCTAACATCTACTTTCATCGGTTATGACATGAAGCGCAGCTGCAGCAGGGACACAACGTCGAAAAAGGTTTAAAAAAGGTTTGACCCCTCTAATTTTCTCCCCCTTTGGCATCAAGTACCAAAAAGAGAAGAGAAAGTAGAGGAATCACTCATCATCAGAAGAGGAATCCCTGGAATGCTGTCCTGAGTCACTGCTCTGCTCTGTCCCAGAAAGGTCAGGCAACTCAAACTGAGGTGGGACAGGAGCAGGTGGAAATGGTGCAAGCCCTGCATGCACTCTGGTCTCTCTGACTGACTCTCTGAGCTCCATCCTGGTGTCATAGGCTGTCTGAGAAGCATAAGAGCAATGTCCAAAGATGGCTCTTATCCAAGCCTTGACTGTGCTATTCAGTCCTCTGCCACTGCTTCTAGAACGAGACCTAGAGTGAGAACTCTCGGGAACGTCCTCACGACCTCTGGAGGTGCCACCAACTGTCCCTGTGGCTGCTGCATAAGACTGGGTCTTCTCAATATTATAGACAGTGTGAAAACCATCCTTAGGAAATATAAAACCAGAAACTCTCTCAATCATGAACATAAGGTAGGGAGCATAGGGCAGACTCCTCCTAGCATCATCCATAGCATAAGCCAGTTGCACCCAAATAAACCTACCAACATTAAATTTCTCACCATCAGGAAAACGAGCAAGCAAGTTCCTCATAAAGCCACAAATATCTGAAGCTGCTCCATCCTTAGGATCAATGGTGTTCCTCAGAAGATTGTTCATGACATAATAGTAGCTTTTCAGACCACTTCTCTTGCCATCTGCCTGGTTGGGGTCTCTCCAACAATGGCTAATGTCACTGACCCTGAAAGGATTATCCTGGTGAATCCTGGAGTAAGTCCTGTGCATCTGCCCAAAACCAAGAATCTGACAGAAAGTGATAAAGCTAACACGATAGTGTCTACCATCAGTCATCCAGTGGATCTCATCTGAATCTCTGTTCCAAAGTATGTGGAATGAAACTGAGCGAGGATCTCCACATTCCAATTATACCTGAAACCCATGATGTTAGTCAAGTCATATTGCTCACAAGTGTTAATTACAGCATTGAACTCAGGCTCATTTCTGTCTCTCATAGCTGCCCAGTCAATATAGTGCATCTTGCAAATCCTACCCTTCTTATTATCGAAAATGACAGAAGCATAGAAGTTGGAATGGAACCCATCCCAAAATCTATGGTCAACGGCTAGACTCTTTGGATTTGTATAAGTATTGATCTCTCTAGCATCTGCCACTTCCTTGAATTTTCTGTAATAGCTTTCAAAACGGTGATTAGCTGCATTCTTTGGAGCGGTGAGGATAAACTCTTCTGTCCTCAAGACCATATATCCAATGTTGGCATTTGCAAGGTGAGAAGGGGTGCCTTGATCACCTTCAGGAGGGATGGTGTACCCAATTTGCTGCTGTAAATTCTCCTGGTGCATGTTCTGCCTGTGAGTTTCCCTGTCAGTTGACTCTCGAGGGGCTGCACTGCTACTGGATCCTCTCCCCCTGCCTCTGCGAGCAAGCTGCTTCCTAATCGGCTTCCTCTTACCTCTCTGATCATCACCATGCTCCATCTTTTCTTTACCAAAATCTCTGAATCACAGTCTAAAAATATTATGATATTTGCTCATGAATTTTAGAGAATAACCATGGGAGATAAAGAAATGACTTTGTAAAGAGTAAATCCAATCTATTTGGTTCTCAACAACGTGAATGAAAGAGGGGTTAAATGCTGTTTGAATCATCAAAGAACACTGAAGTTCTATTTTGGGCAGCACTGCCGCCCTCCCCCTTTTTCTTCCCAATCATGGAAAACCAAATTGATTCGATTTAAACCTACCAAAATCAATTCTAAATGCCCCACATTACATCTAGTAACCGAAATCCAAGAGCAAAGATATCACATTGTACAGATCGAACACAAAAAGATTTGGTTAGGGTTTCACCTTGACTGCCCGCGTGGAATGGAGAGGGAAGGAGAGAATGGGTCCGGCCAAGAACCCTAGCCCTTGGGTGCTGACGAGCAGGAGGCCACCCAGGGACGGCGCGGCAATGCCGTGGCAGGGCGCGCGGCGGCCGTCACTTCGTGGGCGCGCGAGAGGAAGGGAGAGCGCACGGTCACGGGCGACGGGGAAAAGAGAGATAGAAGAAGAACTACCGTGGGGCCAGAGTGGATAGGGAAGAATAAAAGGGCCCCACAGAGCAGAACCGGAAGGGCTGCACTGCCGCACAGGAAGCGGCACTGCTGCACCTGACCAGAGAGATCAGATTTAGCTACCATCTAGGTGACTCTTTTTATCTTAGATGTGAACATATATTCTCCAAATTTCATGACCAGAACAAATAATCAGTACAAGCTATGGTCAGGATCTTTGGAGCTAGTTTTGCAATTAGTTTTGAAACACAATATGAAATTCTATTTTACAATTCTTTTCCTACACATACTAGTTGATCAATTAAAAGGTGTGCAGGAATTCAAACCACGTTACGAGAATCAAGTATATTTAGCTCACTGCGCAAAGCTCAAAACCTTGACTCATCAAGAGGCTTAGTGAAGATATCGGCTAGTTGTTTTTCGGTGCTCACATGGCGAATTTCGATATCTCCTTTAAGTTCGTGGTCTCTCAGGAAGTGATGACGGATGTCAATGTGTTTGGTGCGAGAGTGTGATACAGGATTGTTTGCAAGTTTGATAGCACTTTCATTGTCACACAAGAGTGGGATTTTTGAATATTGACATCCGAAATCTTTTAAGGTTTGCTTCATCCAAAGTAGTTGAGCACAGCATGCACCAGCTGCAACATACTCGGCCTCGGTAGTGGAAAGGGCTACACAATTTTGCTTCTTAGAGCTCCAAGACACTAGGGACCGTCCAAGGAATTGACAAGTCCCCGAAGTGCTTTTTCTATCTACTTTGCAACCGGCGTAATCGGAATCCGAATACCCAAGTAGATAGAACTTGGAGCCCTTGGGATACCACAAGCCAAGGTTCGGAGTGTGCAATAAATATCTCAAGATTCTCTTAACGGCCGTTAAATGACACTCTTTCGGGTTAGCTTGAAATCTAGCACACATGCACACACTAAGCATAATATCGGGCCTAGATGCACAAAGATAAAGTAGAGAGCCTATCATGGAACGATATACCTTGGTTTCCACGGGTGCTCCTTCTTCATCAAGATCAAGATGCCCATTACTTGGCATGGGAGTTTTGATTGGCTTTGCATTCACCATGTCAAACTTCTTTAACATATCTTGGGTGTACTTGGTTTGGCATATGAATGTCCCTTCCTTCATTTGCTTGACTTGAAATCCAAGGAAGAACTTGAGTTCACCCATCATGGATATCTCAAATCTCTTTGTCATGGTCCTACTAAACTCTTCAACATACACATGATTAGTACTACCAAATATTATGTCATCGACATATATTTGGCACACAAATAAATCATTGCCAACTTTATGTATAAAGAGAGTAGGATCAGCTTTGCCTATTTCAAAGCCTTTTTTGAGTAAGAAATCCTTAAGGCATTCATACCATGCTCTTGGAGCTTGCTTAAGCCCATAGAGCGCCTTATGGAGCTTGAAGACGTGGTCGGGGAACTTGGGATCTTCAAAACCCGGTGGCTGCCTCACATAGGCCAATTCTTGAATTGGGCCATTTAGAAATGCACTTTTAACATCCATTTGGTATAACTTGAAGTCATGATGAGCAGCAAAGGCTAAAAGTATCCGAATTGCTTCAAGCCTTGCCACCGGTGCATATGTCTCGTCAAAGTCCAAGCTCTCAACTTGAGTGAAGCCTTGAGCCACCAATCTTGCCTTGTTCCTTGTCACCACACCATTTTCATCTTGCTTGTTGTGGAAAACCCACTTGGTGCCTATGATGTTGGTCTTGGGTCTTTCTACCAAGCTCCACACTTGATTTCTCTCAAAATTGTTGAGCTCTTCTTGCATTGCCAAAACCCAATCTAGATCCTTAAGAGCATCTTCAATCTTGGTTGGTTCCTTGGGTGACACAAAGGAGTAGTGTTGGCAGAAACTTGCCAAATGTGATCTTGTTGTCACCCCCCTTCGGATGCTTCCAATGATGTTGTCAATAGGGTGATCCCGTTGAATGATTTGGCGTAGTTTAGGATGCTCAACACCTTCTTCTTCTTCTTCTTCACCTTCAGCTTCTTCTTCTTCAAATATGGGATCAAGATTGACCCCCTGAATTGGTGGTGCAGGAGTTGGTGAAGCTGTTGCCGAGGTAGAGGGAACGACACTGCCACTCCTAAGTGCGGCACTGCCGCTCTGCTGATTTCCAGCAGGAGTGTGCTGCACTTGGTCGTCGAGTACGTCAGCGGAATCTTGTGCAGCAACAGCTTGTGGATCCTCCTCATTTGTGGCCTGAACTTCTTGTGGCCTAATGACGCCGATGGCCATTTGCTTGATTGCCTCACATGGTGGATCTTCCTTTCCTACAACACTTGAATCAACTTGCTCTACTTGAGAGCCGTTAGATTCATCAAATGTCACATCTATTGTGACTTCAACTCTACCCAAGGTTTTGTTGAAGACACGATAGGCATGCTCATTTGATCCATAACCAAGAAGAATACCTTCATCAACTTTAGGAGCAAACTTAGAGGTTCGGGGCCTTTTGTTTAGAATGAAGCATTTGCACCCAAACACTCTAAAGTATGATACCTTTGGTTTGTTACCGGTGAGAAGTTCATATGAAGTCTTCTTAAGTTTCTTGTGTAAGTAGAGGCGGTTGATGGCATGACAAGCGGTGTTGACGGCTTCACACCAAAAGATATCCGACGTCTTGTACTCATTGAGCATCGTCCTTGCCATGTCAATGAGTGTCCTGTTCTTCCTCTCTACTACACCATTTTGTTGAGGGGTATATGGGGTTGAAAACTCATGCTTGATGCCCTCATCATCAAGAAATTCTTCAACTTGGGTGTTTCTAAATTCGGTCCCATTGTCGCTTCTCACTTTCTTGATAGGGAGACCGAATTCCTTTTGTGCCCTTCTTACAAATGTCTTCACCTTGTCCTGTACATGGCACTTATCAAAGACAAAGAATACCCAAGTGAAACGGGAATAATCATGAACAATAACTAATCCATATTTGTTACCCCCGATGCTAAGGTAGGCAACCGGTCCAAAGAGATCCATATGAATCAACTCTAGAGGTTGAGTGGTGGTCATGATGCTCTTTGGTGGGTGAGGTACGCCTACTTGCTTTCCGGCTTGGCAAGTGCTACAAATTCTGTCTTTGTCAAAATCAACATTGGTTAGTCCAAGAATATGGTTGTCCTTTTGTAGTTTGGCCAAGTTCCTCATCCCAACATGAGCTAGTCGGCGATGCCATAACCAACCCATGCTAGATTTTGCCACTAAACAGGTCTCAAGCTTAGGCTCACTTTTGTTGAAATCAACTAAGTAGAGCTTGTTCTTGAGGCGGCCTGTTAAGACAATAGAGGAATCCTCCCTACTAAGGACTTCCACACCTTTATCCGTAAAGAGACAATTGAAGCCTTTTTCACAAAGTTGTGAAACTGACAACAAATTGTAACTACACGAATCAACATGTAAGACATCAGAAATTGAATGCTCAAGTGTAATAGCAATTTTACCAAGACCAATCACATCCCCTTTTGAGTTATCACCAAAAATAATGTTCTCACAAGAATCTGTAGTTGGGGAATATGATGAGAACATACTCCTTTCTCCGGTCATATGATTTGTACATCCGCTGTCAAGCACCCAACTTGAACCACCGGAGGAGTATGCCTGCAAAACAGATTTAGTTCCTTGATTTAGGTCCCCAAATGTTTTTGGGGCCTTGCATATTAGTAACAAGAATCTTAGGAACCCAAATAGAGGTGTTAATATAAACATTTCTGTCTTTGCCAACATATTTGGCATACACCTCCCCCTTGTTGTTGTTCTTCAACACAAAGCATGAACCCAAGCTTTGTCTATGTGCATGAGCCTTCGGTTGATAAGAATATCTATTTGGGGTGGCCCAAATGGTATTCTTCGGCTTCTGGTGCTCATTCTTCACTTTGTAGGCCTGCTTTTTGGGCTTATCATGAGCAAAGGAAAAGTAGGTGACCTTCCCCTTTCTTGGGGTTGTGGCACTGCCTCCCTTCACAGCGGCACTACTGCACTTGACATTCTGTGCTGCTCGGGTTGGCTTTTGTGTCACACTCTGTGCAGGTCTATCTGTACCTATCTTCCCTTTGCCGATGAACTGAACACACTCAAAACCATTGATCACTTTGCGACCATTGGTTTTGTTACCCTTTTCGTGACCAAGTCCATTTTTGATGTGAGGTAATCTTCCTTCCTTGTATTTTGGCCTCTTTGATTGATCATTTTTGCCACTTTTGTTCAGCATAGCATTGAGCCTAATAATCTCCTTTTTCATTGCCTCCATGTTTGCAAGGTTAGTGGAATAAACATTCAAATCAACATTATAACATTTTCCACAATCTTGACTAGTGGAGGGAGTAGAGGTGTCATTTGCTTTAGAAGGATGTGAGGTGCTCTCCCAAAGAAGGTTATATTGCATCTCAAGTTCCTTGTGCTTTTCATCTAAGACACAATACTTGTCATTGAGTGCAATATTTGCCTTCTTTGTGAGAGCATGTTCTCTTTGCTCATTAGCCAAAGCTTTGTGCAAGGAGGACACCTCACTTCTTTCTAATGCAAGAGCTTCCTTGCAAGCAATGTACAACTTTTCTTGTGCTAAGAGATCATCATCTCTAGTTGCTAGCTCAGCTTGTACACTCTCTAAGTCCTCCAAAGTTTTAGTGATGAAGATTTTAGTTGAAGGGTCTAATTTTCTAGTTATCTCATTTAGTTCCTCATCACTAGAGACATCATCTTCACTAGAGCTATCACTAAGTTCACTAGAGATATCACCAGGAGATGGTGAGGGAGGAGATGTGGCTTTCAGTTTTACCTTCTCACCCTTTGCCATAAGACAAATGTGAGAGGAGTGGTAGTCATCATCATCGGACATGTTGTTGAAGAGTCTTGGTGTAGAGGATGGCTTTTGGATGGCTATGGTGGCAATCTTCACTTCCTCTTCACTTGACTCCTTACTCGAATCCCATTCATGCCCAATGTGTGCCTCTCCCATAGGCTTCTTCTTTCTCTTATACTCTTGTTTGTGCTCATTCTTGCTTTCATGGTTGTTCTTCTTGTAGTTGTTGCTTTTCTTCTCATAAGAACAATTTGCTATGAAGTGCTCGGTGCTGCCACAATTATAGCAAGTCCGCTTCTTTTTATTTGGGAACCTTCTTTGCACGAGCTTGTACCCATCTGATTTCAGCCCTTTGTTATATTTCTTGATGAATAGTGCCATATCAAAATCTGCCCCATGGTCTTCTTCTTCACTTGAGGAGGAAGTTGGATCATCGTTTTGTTGCATTTCCTTCTCTTTCTTGGGCTGAGAAGTAGAAGTTTGCTTGCTACCATTTACCTTACTTGAATAGCTTTGTTTGCTTGATTTATTGGCCTTGAGAGCTACATCTTTGATTTTCATGCCATCCAACCTTGCTTGCAGCTCACCAAGCTTTCTTCTCTCATTTGCTTCTTCTCTTTGCATATCAAATGTAAAAAGTCTTCCAAGCACATCATTGGGAGTGAAGTGCTCAAATTTCTTCTTGTCTCTAATCAAGGTGACTACGGTCTCATTTCTTGGTGAGTAAGCTTCTAACATGATCTTTACTACCTTGTGGTCATCAAGCTCATCACCACCATAGCCTCTAATCTTGCCCACCAAAATCATCAACCTATCAAACATCTCTTGTGGCCCTTCTCCATCAACAATGACAAACCGGTTGAGCTTGGCCATCAACAAGTCAATCTTTGCTTTTCTCACTTTATCAACACCTTCATGTGCTAGATGCAAAGTGTCCCAAATCTGTTTTGCAACATCAACATTCATCACTCTATTGTACTCATTTCCATCCAAGGCGCTAAGAAGAATGCTTGTGGCTTGGCCGTTGAGATGGACAGCAGCTAGTTCTTCATGTGTGGGAGCTTCAGGGTCCTCCGGTCCTTCAAAACCACTGCACACAATTTCCCAAAGACCAGGGTGAAGACCAATAAGATAGGCTCTCATCAAGTGCTTCCACTTGGCAAAGTTGGTCCCATCGAAATGAGGCAACTTGCCCGCGGGTACATTAATGAAAGACTTCTTATTGTGGTTAGTGAAACAAGAAGAATAATTGAAGGATACAGCGGAGTATTTGTTCTTGTTGGTACTGCTCTCATCCTTCTTCTTCTTCTCACCCTTCTTGCTGTCCTTAGAGATATGATATGATACATCATCATCACCATCATCCAAACTAGATGATAGTTCACTTGATGATGCTTCATATGCCTTCTTGGTCCTTTCTTCTCTTCTCTTGGCTCTTTCTTCTCTTGTAATTCTTCTAGCTTCCTTGCGGCTCAGCTTCTCTTGAAGCTTCTTTTCTTGCTCACGCTCCTCTCTTTTCTTGAGCTTTGCTTCTCTTCTTTCTTTTCTTTCTTTTCTTCTCGTAGCATCGGTGGTATTCCCTTCAGGAGCATCCTTGAGAGTGGAGTTGCTGGCTGTAGATAGTGACAACTCACTACTACTACCAACATTCTCCACGCGAACTTCTTTTCCCTTGCCACCGGTCTTCCTCGAACCTCCACCGGTCTCCATACTTCACGCGGTGAAGCGTATACCAAGCAACGAAGCTCTGATACCACTTGTAGGATCACTGGACCAGTAAAGAGGCCTAGACGGGGGGGGGGGGGGGTGAATAGGCCTGCAAAAACTCAACTCCAAATTCTCGTTAGAGGTGAGTGTGGCACTGCCGTGCTCAACAGAACAGAAATTACTGAGTTCAAAAACTGACGAACCAAAAGTAGATCGAGTTAATTTCTAGGTTTCCTGCAGGTGTCAGCAACACATATATAGAGCTAAAACAGAGAACACCACAGTAGATAAGTAGATCGGCCTCAAACCTAGAACAAGCAAGTATCTAAATAATAAAGCAAATCAGCACACAAGACAAGGATTTATCCTGTGGTTCGGCGTCGCCACAAAGGCTGGCCTAAGTCCACGTTGTTGAGGCTGCCACAAAAGGCTTAAGCTTCACCACAAAGGTCGGCCCTTCCTCGTTCTCAAGTCAAGAGAGTGAACTCTTGAGATGAGGGGTGATTTTACTAGCTGCAAGGGGAAATTACAGACCTCCCAAGGCTGCCACACGAAGGGGCAAGCACAAGGACGACCACTAGCCTGCTAGGAGCAAGCTCCAAGAGTAACAGACCCTAGACCCGCCGGCCACACGCGAACCAAATGCTCTTTTGAGTGGGGGAAACAATAGATCTGCTCTCCAATCGAAGTTTGCTGCCCTTTCCCTCAAGATTTGGTGGTTGGATGTGGAGATCCGCTTGGGGGAAGAGGTGGGAGCAATAGAGGAGAGAGAGAAGAGCTCTGGTTCTTTCTTCTGCGAATCTGAACGTTTGGGAGCACTGTAGGGAGGTCAGTAACCGTTGGGGAATTTATACCCCTCTGGTTCCAACGGTACATTAAGTGCAGCACTGCCGCACCAGGGCGCGGCACTGCCGCACCCATCAAAACAACTCTGCTGGATGTGAAATTTTGCTGGCTGTTTTGGTTGAGTATGAGGATGTGGTTTTCAGGATTTGAGCATTTGGTTCAACAGTTGGACAGTTGTTCTTGGATCCCTCTTTATAGTACGGCTTTCCTTACACTCAATATTCAAAACATAAAATAAATTAAGCCTTCATGAGTCAAGATAGCCATCAAATAGATTTGGGGGATCCTCCAACCTGTACATCATCCTCCTTTTAAATTACCTACATGTCATCTCAATGAATCTCATTAGTTCCCTAATTAGGTGGTCATCAACGCCAAAACCCACAAAGAGCTTGATTGCACTTACAGTCGGGCCTCTATCTTGTCAGTCGGGAGTACATCGGGGAGGAGGTAGTCGAGATAAGGCGACCTCCAGTCGGCCAGGGGGTTGGGCCCCGTCGCTGGTTCCAAGTCAAGCTCCATGACCTCGATGTTGGAAAAGGTCACCGGTGGGCAAGCCCCCGAGTTCGAGGCAAGCGGTTCGGCCTCGGCATGTTCCGGCTCCTCGTAGCGAATCGGGGACTTGTACTAATATCTTGCAAAGATGCCAAACTGGATGGGCTGGTGGCTCGATGCCATTTTCGCCAATGTGGCAGCTGCTTCATTGAGCCGTCTTGGGATGTGGTTAAGTTCGAGAACGTCGAACTTGTCCTCCAACCAATGGACCTCTTGGCAATACGTAGCCATCTTGGGGCTGAGGCAGCTCGATTCTTTCATGACTTGATCAACTACAATTCGCGAGTCACCTCGGACCTGAAGTCGTTTGATGCCTAGCTCGATGGTGATGCATAGGCTGTTGATGAGCACTTCGTACTCAGCCACATTATTTGAAGTAGGAAAATTAACACGGACCACATACCTCATGCGCACGCGGAGGGGAGAGATGAAGATGAAACCCAATCTGGCTCCTTCCTTCACCAACGATCCGTCAAAGTACATCATCCAGTATTCCTCGTTGATGGCTGCGGGGGGCATCTATGTCTCGGTCCATTCTGCGATGGAATCGGTGTGCACTTGGGACTTGATGGTTGTTCTGGGGGTGTATGAGATCCCCTGACCCATCAACTTGAGGGCCCATTTTGCGATCCTCCTAGTGGCATCCGGGTTGCGAACAACATCACCAAGAGGGAAGGATGTGACCACCATCACTGGGTGTGACTCGAAGTAGTGGTGCAGCTTCCTTTTGGTGATCAGGACAGTGTACAGGAGCTTCTGGACCTGGGGGTAGTGAGTCTTGGCATCGGCCAAGATTTCACTTACGAAGTATACGGGGCATTGCACCTTGAGGGTATGCCCCTCCTCCTCCCGCTCCACGACCGAGCGGCGCTGACAACCTGCGTTGTCGCCTCAATGTAGAGTAGGAGTGGCTCTTCGTCGGTCGGCGGAACCAAGATCGGGGCCTTCATTAGGAGGGCCTTAAGCTTGTCGAGCGCCTCTTGAGCCTCGGTGGTCCATGCAAAACGGTCGGTTTTCCTTAGAAGCCGGTAAAGGGGAAGGCCTCGTTCGCCAAGGCACGAGATGAAATGACTGAGTGCCACGAGGCACCCTGTGACCCGCTGAACCCCCTTGAGGTTCTGAATCGGGCCCATCTTTGTGATGGCCGCAATATTGTCTGGATTGGCTTCGATGCCGTGCTCGGAAACGATGAAACCGGGTAGCATTCCCCTAGGAACTCTGAGAACGCATTTCTCGGGGTTGAGTCTGACGCTATTTGCTCGGAGTCTAGCGAAGATTTGCTCTAGGTCTGCCACCAGATGGTCAACCCGCTGGGACTTGACCACAATGTCATCCACGTACGCCTCGACGGTGTGGCAGAACCAACCTGAATTATCCGGCTCAAGTACGTGAGTCCATTCCTAAGGGCTCCAACGTGCTTCAAACGGTATAATCCCTTGGCCTGTCGGGTAACGTCCCGATAAACCACAGAATACATGATCAATAAGGTTACCTCACACGAAGGTGAGTCTAGAGATACAGTCACCATCATATTTTACATCACAGGAAATTACATTATAAGAGTTTCCAAAAGTAGTACGAAGTTTCAGCTCAGAGAGATTATTACAAACTGTTAAAGTTAAGGTTCTTAGCAGCGGAAAACATACGCGACAATTCCTAACACGTCGTCAAGACGGATGCCATGCTAAGCCCGGGCACGACATCACTCGATATCACCAGTGTTGACCAGGGACGGATCCCATTCCAAGGGCCAACCGTCTGGAAGAGCACAGGGCCATGACAGGGGAAGAGTAGGGTCTTCAAAGGCTTTACCTGAAAAACAAGTTACTAGCAAGACTGAGTATACTAATACTCAGCAAGGCTTACCCGGGATTGGGTATACTTTAGCCCATAACTAGACTCATGAAGGCATTTCAAGGGTTCTGGGTTTATTTTCAGCTGAAAAGCAACAAAGAGTATAATCTACTTTCAAGTTTTAGCTTTCAGATTCTATCTGGATTAGCCAATCTAGGTAAGCACCTATACTAAACAAGCAAGATATAGATTATCATCCATCAAGATTATTCCATCAACAATTACCCTTTTTACTCGATGTGGCAGAAGGGATAAGCAGTCTCATTCCTCATGAGAGGCGGACGATCCGAATCGAATTTAACCTTGCAAGGTAAACCTAACACACACGCTTGGAATACCAACAGGGCGTTCTGAAGCAACCGTTTCCCTCATCTTCCGGGTTATGGATCGGGGCCACCACAAGCGACTGCAGGACCGTACGCACACCCTATATGTGCAGGACATACGTCTGTAGCGCGACTACAAAACCCGTATTCCTGTCTGCCATGCAGAACGTACTCCCACACGTCGGTGCATGTAAACATAAAATAAAAAGTCGAGTGGTGGAGACAAGTCCATTTGCCGGGCCATTCGGGTACTAGGCTTACCGCTTACCATATTTCGCGGTATGTGGCTAGTACTTTCAAATGCTTAGCCACCACTACCACACACTGCAACCTTATCCACTTTTAACAAAACAGACAGGGTAAACCTTCAGGTCATGATACAACACATGACCCTGTCCATCATCCTTATAGTGATTGCAGAATTGTAAACAAACAACTCCTATATCGCGCGAGTGATAGGAAATCACCCGACTTTTACCGGTCCTATTTAGCAGAGCATCTAAGCGATAAGGACTCGGGTTCAATACATTGGATTCCTAAGCGATCATGCAACTAGGGTTTCATCTCAACTCCTAGACTTAATGCATAAGTATAGATAATTAGACATAGATTGCAGTGTATTTAATAGTAGTGGGATATGTCCGGGGCTTGCCTTTACTGGTGGGGCTGAAGTCAGAAATATCAATATCTTCCGAACTTTGGTTCGGGGCTTTAGTTAATCCTTTGGTGACGTTCATTTGGTCTTCAAGAGTATCCTCCGTAGACTCTTGGAAGATCTCGTACTTACCGTTGCAGAAGTAGTCGTATCTACATGCAGTGCAACATTACATTCAAAGTGTGCACATAAAACTATCTTACTTCACAATAAAGTTGCAATCCAACACTCATTTAACATACTACTCACCTAACAACCAAAAAGATCTAAAACTAAACTTAGACAGAGCTTTAGGGGAACAACTAATTAGAATCAGCTACTTGTTGAGGGTTACAACAGAGCTGATTGGAAATAACGAGGGTTTAGCTGATTGATGAGTGCATCGGGTTTCTAGACGATCGATGAAAACATCGATTACTTCAGCAGAGGGGTGATTCCTAAAGCAGTTGTGTCTTAACTGAGATGTGCTTAAGTGTTATTCTAGGTAACTAGGTGTGGTTGCATCAACTCAATTACGTCAGCACAACTATTGAGTGACGTATAGTCGATTGGAGTGTGGTTAAGGGTATATGCCTGATAAATATATAGCCGATCTCTCAGTCGATAAATCGACTGATAGAAGTGTGTGGATAAGGATGGGGAAACTAAGGATCGATCGGCCGTGTTTGACCGATATGGAAAAGCAACCAAAATCGGCTTGGGTCGGCCGATGGCAAGAACCCTAAGATTGTGGGTGCATCTTCGATGCATCGACTATGTGCAGCTGATGTGGGACAGAACAAAAGAATGGTATCGGCGGTAGCCGATACTAGAAAGGTAACAACCATATTAGTTAACCAACCGATGGTAGGAACATATCAAAAGAAATGCATCGGTTGACAGTTGTTACACAGAAACATCTTAGACTTAAAAGAAACAGATGCTTAGCGGCTGAACTGATAGCCGATGTTGAAGCATAGCTGCAGAGATGTAATAGCTAAGCAGCAGATACACACGAACTAACAAGGATCTTTATACGAAGAGAATCTTAAGGAAACGGCAATCAAGACAAGGATAACGTCTTGACGGCAAGGATATGAGCACTTCGTGGGAAAGGATTAATTAGATATTGCACCTTTCTGCCTAAGACATATATCCTATGATTACCCCTTTAACTACGACACATGCATACCACTCAAGGTACAAATAAAGCATTCATTTCCTAGTATTCAACCTAGATCACAAATCAAAGACTTTCACTCAGGATTACAATATAAAACTTGTAGGGTTTGACTTAGGATTTCAAACAAAACTGATTTTGCCTTTTTATGAACTTCTTATGAAAATCTATGAAATGTAGAAGTTCATCGATTTGAAATACAGAAAGCTTTGGAAAAATTTACAAAGAACACCCTAGAACTTTTTAAAACATAGCATTCAAGTCCCTGGTCCGGGAAAACAGATAACAGGAAGTTAACGACGATATTCCGGCAAAGGAGTCGCCGGCATTAAGAAGATTTAGTAAAACAGGGCAAACCTTGGGGTAGCCTTGGTTATGGAGAAGAACGGGTGAAAAGTGATTTCCCGTGGCGAACAGGATCGACGAAGAGAAAAGCTCGATGATGACGAGATTCCGTGGATAACGAAGGAGTTTACCGGAAATGGTTGCCGTGGATCCCTGGGACGAAACGATAGGGCCGGATGGGTTCGCTATGCCAACTCCTCCGCGAACCTCAAGATCCTCCTACTCACGAGCTGAGCCTTCTCTGCTCACGCACGTGTGTTGCTGAAACACATCCGGCATACCCGCGTAGCCTCCTGCAGGATCACCGTGTCTGGTCGCATCTCCTGCGCGCTGTTCTTGTACTGCTCCCACACCACTGGCTCTTAACCTGCTCGCGCGTGGTCTATTGCCTTGCACGCGCACGCGCCTGCGGAAACGAACTGAGTTGGCCGTCAGTCCCGTGTCGCACTGCTTTTGCTTCGACCTCTGCATGGGTGGAGGGAGCTCGCCGTGCGTGGCTCCTCCGAGCTCGTTGCATCCGGTCGCCACGTCCGCTTTGCCGCCTTTCTTTCTGGCTCGTCACGCCATAACCGTTCCTCTGCCTCCGCGAGCACCAAGGCCTGCCTGCATCAGGATCACACCTTCCGCTGCTGTCCGTGTTAGGCCACCTCCGTTCTCCACGAGCAGTTCGCAGTGCCGCTTGACTTCGTCCATGGCTTCCTCCTCAACGATCTCTTACGTCCTTCACGCGCGGCTCCATTGCTTTCCCCGTGCGGGTCCGGGCCGAGCCATCGCGCCGCGGCATCGCGAGCCCTGAGCTCCGCTCCTGCGTCATCGCCGACAGCCTCGTCGACACTTCCACATTCGTGTGCCTGCGCGTTCCAGCACCGCGAGCTTCGCGCTCAAGCTCACACAGACCGTTCCACTTCGCGCCGCCGGTCCCGCATCCGCACACGCACACCTGTACGTCATTGTCTTGCGTGCCGCGCAACTGCTCCTCCTCTTCCTGCTGTTGGACACGCGTTCGCCCCGGTCTTACCACGCCGCAGGTCCCTCTGCGCTGTCCAGCCTCCTCGCACCGGCGTGCGAGCTCCTGCAGCTGCACCAGCTCCTACACACCGCCTCCAGTCGCTTCTGCTCGCCCTGCTCTGCTCCTGTTCCAGCACCGCACCAGTCTAGCACCCCGGCTCTGCTCTGCTTGCTACCAGCGCCTGCGCGCCTGCACGCCCGCGAGCCGCGCGCACCCATGTGGGACCGCTCACCCGCGCCCCGCACGGCTGCGCCGCGCTCGCCTCCGGCTCCTGCGGCCCGCCTGCACCGCACCTCCCCGCTCCGCGCGCTCCGCATCCGCCTGCCGCGTGCTTGCGCCGCCCCGCCTGGGCCCGCAGCTTGCGCCGCCCGCCTCCGCCCGGCCGCCTGTTCCCGCGCGCCGAGCCGCTCCGCGTGCCTGCGCGCACGCGCCCGCGCGCCACACCCACGCAGCTGCTGCCTGAGCTGCTTGCCGCCTACTGCTCCCTGCGTCTGTGGATAGAAGAGAGAGGGAGGGGAAAAAGCAGAAGGGGATAGGTGTGCTGCCCGTGAGAGGAGGGAAAGAAGGAGACGGTAGGGAAGAAGATAAGGCGCCAGTGATAAGAGAACAGAGGAGAAGGGGGAATGGTTTTCTCCAAGGACCTATGCGTAAAATTAGAAAATTATAGGGACTTGTTTGTAAAGCAAATTTTCCCATCGATTTAAAAACTGAATGAAGAAATGCCCAAAACGAAAGTTGGAGAGTTTTTCAAACTCTACAACATTGCTTTAGGGCCCAAGTTCAAAAACTCAAAACTTATATTTTTACACGTGAATCTTTGAACAAAAGTCGGATTTGTATTGCTTTTGTCCTAAAGAATAAAATTTTATAATATTTAGGACCTAAATGCAAGCATTTATGACACGTCATGATGACGGGATAAACTCGTCATAATGATTGGATAGACATGTCATGATGACTTGCACTTTTACACTTTAGTCCTAAGTAAATTTAAAAGTTACTTTTGTAAATCAAACATTTGCATAAAAGGACTTGTACTTTTATAAAATCACATAAATATCCTTATTTTCACCATTTTACCCAAACTTTTTACACACTTTAACATATACATTTCAAATGAAGTTTTTGGATATATATATATTTTTACAAAGGGTAAAATAAGAAAAACATGTTTGCAAAACTACCCTTCACTTATTTTGAAATTACCTTTATCCAAATACATTTTGTAAAAACAACCCTAAGTTTTTCTGTAATTACAAAAATACCCTTTTTACTTGTACTTTTAGATTTTCAAAAGTTTCACATAAACATACACAAGCTTTACACTTAATAAACATATATTTCACACCAACAAAGTATATGTCTAGCATTACAAATACATGAACTGTCACAGACGGTTCGCCCGATGAGGTCGCCAAAACACCTGAGCATACAGCACTGATATGTTGCCCCGCATTCTTCAAACCAAATGGCACAGTGACGTAATAGTACAATCCGAAGGGGGTGATGAAGGAGGTCGCAAGCTGGTCGGACTCCTTCGTCGCGATTTGATGGTACCTGGAGTACGCATTGAGGAAGCAGAGGGTTTTGCACCCTGAGGTTGAGTCAACTACCTGGTCTATGCGGCGCAAAGGAAATGGATCCTTTGGGCATGCCTTGTTGAGGCTCATGTAGTTGACACACATCCTCCATTTCCCGCTTTTCTTTTGTACAAGAACAGGATTGGCTAACCACTCGGGGTGATACACTTCTCGGATGAACCTGGCAGCCAAAAGCCTTGCAATCTCCTCGCCGATGGCCCTACGCTTCTCCTCATCGAAGTGACATAGACATTGTTTGACTGGCTTGGAGCCTAGCCTGATCTTCAAGGCATGCTCAGCGACTTCCCTCGGTATGCCCAGCATATCCGAGGGCTTCCACGCAAAGATATCTTTATTGGAGTGGAGGAAGTCGACGAGCGTGCTTTCCTTTTTGGGGGAGAGCGCTATGCCGATTCGCACCCTCTTGTCACCCGAGTTGTCGGGGTCGATGAGGATCTCTTTGACGCCCACCGCGGGCTCAAAGGATCCGGAATTCCGCTTGGAGTCGGGCGCCTCTTCCGCAGTTTCATCACTGATGACTGCAAGCTCCTCAGAGGTGATGACCGCCGAGGCGAGCTCGCAACTCTCCACCTTGCACTGGTAGGCACGCTGGAAAGAGGAGCCGATGGTGATAACCCTGTGCGGGCCCAACATCTGAGCTTGAGGTACGTGTAGTTGGGGACGGCCATGAACATCGCGTAGCACGGCCGCCCCAAGATGGCGTGGTAGGATCCATGAAATCCGACCACCTCAACGGTGAGGGTCTCCGTCCTGTAGTTGAATGGATCCCCGAATGTTACGGGCAGGTCGATCTACCCAAGTGGTATCGCCTGCTTCCCCTACATGATGCCGTGGAATGGCACTCCAGACGACCGGATGCGCAACCGGTCGATGCCCATGGCACCCAGGGTCTCAGCGTACATGATGTTGAGGCAGCAACCCCCTGTAACACCCTAAGGTATTTTTCCCCAATTTTAATGAATTTATGTTGGCCTTAAATAAATTCTCCAGCGTTTTCCAGTTTATCTTGCATTTAAAGTAATCCTATAACACAAGAAAATAAAATTAACTATAAGATCAACTTGCTTGTGCATTCATGCTGGTGCATTGTTTTATTTGTGCTGGGTTTGAATTCAAATTTGTTTGAATTCAAATGGCTTTGTTTGAATGGTTAGAGTAAAGAAAAAGAAAAGGGAAAGGAGAAGGAATAAAAGAAGGCAGCCCAAACCTTCCCCTTGGCCCGGCCCAGCTCCCCCTCTCCCTCTCTCCCTCACGGGCTTCTCTTCCCCTGGCCCATTTCCTCCCTCGGGCCCTCTCTCTTCTTTCCCCTGTTTTCCCCCGCGTGGGCCGCACGCTGGCCCGTTTTCCCCAGCCCGACCACCCCACGCGCCCTTCCTCTCTTCTCTCTCTGACGAGGTGGCCCCACAAGTCAGCTCCTCCCCCTCCTTCCTTTCCCCCTCCCCTGTTCTCCCCCGCCGGCCGGCCGCTCGGCCACTGGCCGTGGCCCCTCCCCGCCACGCCTCTGGGCCCTTTCCCGAGCCGCACGCCGAACCCATTCCCCCACCTGGACCCTTCTAGAAACCCGGCCGCGATCGGATGTGGGTGAACCGCAACGACCGCGAAGGGTACGGGATCCGTTGCCGCGATCCGCACGCCGAGGCTGCCAACCCCTCGCCCTTCTTAGCCGCAGCTCTCTCGCGCTCCTCCTCAGCCGCATCCACCTCTCCCACTTTTCCCCGTGGCCTTGCACCGCTGCACCGCCCTCGGATTGGAGCCGCCGCCACCGATCGAGCTTCTGCGCCACCGCGACACCACACCGGCGCCCTCGATCCCCGGCCTCCAACCACTGTCGCAGCACCCCGGAGTGGTAAGGAGCACGCCGCGCCCGTTCTTGTCTCTTTTTCCCCTCTGCGCGTGCGCATCCTCCTTGCAGCCGTGAAACCGAGCCGCGTTGCCGCGGGGAGCACCTACCCGAGCCCCAATCCGCCGCACTGATCACCCAGAGGCATTGCACGTGCAGCCAGCATCCTCCCAGCCTTGACATCGTCCCGGATGAAGGCCGGACGGCCAAGATCGGCCATCGCCGGTGTAGTGCCGCCGCGGGAGCCGAACTCCGGCGACCAGCGCCGCCGCCCGAGCGCCAATCGCCCCAGCCATCCGATCCAGAACCAACGCCCACGATTAGATCAAGCCAGGGTAGGTCTGAGCTGTGCGATCGAGATCCAAGGGATCCAAGCGGCGCGTACCGGTTCGGGGTAGGAGTGGATCAGAGCCGTTAGATGTAGAACGGGCGATCTGGATTAGATCCATTTAGGTATAGGTCGTGAGCGTCGGATCTGGATCCGACGGGTGAGAGTCGCGCGTACCCCTTCACGAGACCGATCTAATCCGAGCCATCAGATCATGATCCAACGATCCAGATTAAAACGTACCGGTTCGGCTTGGCAGTCTTGCTAAAGAGCCCCTGTCTTTTGGAGTAAACAACCCGCGGTCCACCTTAGTTCAAAAGTAATTGCAGTTCGGTCCTGTTTTACCCGTTTAGGCCCCTGAGCTTTCCAGTTTTTGAACCCGCCATCCATGCCGTGAGTCTTAGCGCGTTAGACCCCGAGTCTATGCTTTAATTACGTTTAGGTCCCCAGTTTTCGCACAGAACCCCCTGGAAGTTAGGTTTTTCTTACAAATAGGTCCCTGGATCTTGTTTTAAGCGTAGTTTTCGCGTTTTAGCTCCGTTTTAGGTGTTCTTTATATCCACGCGATCGTTGTAACGCGTAGAATAGTTCTAGGCCAGTTTTATGTGCTGTTCTATTGTATTGGTGTACTGTTTCTTATATTTTGCTATTGTTTGCATGTGTGTGCATGTGTGGCCCATGTATTGCTGTTACGATCGTGAATAGACGTCGAGCCACCGGAGCAGTACCAGGAGCAGCCATCTTCCGAGCAGTTCGAGCAGCAGCCGGGAGAGTACGAGGAAGGCAAGTATAACATGAACATCCTATCAATTTTAAATACAATTTCATTCTGCATTTTAATACTGTATGCCTATAAGGATTTTCCTAGCCACTTTATATCCTATATATATATCCTTTGGGTTGCATTTTGGTTAGTTGTGCTAGGTTGCTGCGCTATAACATATCTTGGTCCTTTTTAATTAATTTGATTAATGGTCTTATGCAACTTAATCCTGAGAGTGGCCCTCTGTGCTGTGTGCTTGAGTGGTTCACGTCTCCTTAAAATATGTTTTTGTTAGAAACATGGTTTAGGGGGCCAGCACGGTGCTTAGTGCTTGGTTGGCCACTCTCCATAAGGACCGGTTCATAGAGCGACAACCTGAGACAACCGCGCAACCACAAGACTGGAATGGGACGGTCTTGACTTACTAATTAGGTCATTTTGGTTTGGGAGTAACTTACCTGCGTGGGCAAGAAGGGTGGTAAGCTTCAATGGTCCCTGCTCCTCCGGCTTGGTCTGTGCTGTGTGTCTTGTACCCCCGGAGGTGGGCCCCATCATCGCTAATCCAGAATCCTTAGCGGTTACACCTTACCAACGTGATCCTTTGTAACGGTCTCGTAGTGTGCTTGCTAGCCATCTCACCTAAGGAAGTGTGATGAACAACTAGCGTAGCTCACGACTTGTGGGTAAAATTGTGCAACCTCTCGAGAGTGTAAAACTGATATATCAGCTGTGCTCACAGTCATGAGCGGCCCAGATCCTCCTTTTGATAAGTGGGGTTATCAACCTTTGATTAGGGAGATTCCCCGGGTGGTTGTGGTTTGGTTGGTTCTCAGTAGTTCTTAATTAATATTGATTAATTTATTATGCAATCGGGTTTATGGTAACTGATCCACCGGTAGTAACTAGCTTTAATAAAATTTGCCAAGACTAAAAGCTAATGCAGTTGAGTCAGCTAGCCTAGAGCCTCATAGTTTGTGTTATACTTGTTGAGTACGAGTTTGTACTCACACTTGCCTCTCTACTTTTCTGTTCTACTTCGGATATCTTCGACTGCTGCTCAGTGCCCGGCAATGTGGAGGACTACGTCAGTGGCTTCGATGACTTCTAGGCGTTTGTCTCCCAGTCGACGTCCCTGTGGCGCCCAGCTCTTCATGTATTCATTTTACGCTTCCGCATTTCCTTGAACTGATTCTTGATTCAGTTGTAATAAAGATATTCATTTTATAATTTATACGCTTTTATTCGTGGCATGTGTTGTGATATCTTGATAATCTATTGTATATATGCGTGACTTGATCCTGGCGCATATATGATTGCTCGATTTATGTTCTTATAAATCGGGTGTGACACCCCCGTCCATCAACACCTTGGTGAGGTGCTTCGTAACAACGATCAGATCGACCATGAGCGGGCACCTCCCTGGCTGTGGTACGCTGTTTGGGTGGTCGGATCGGTCGAAAGTGATTGCTAACTCTGACCACCGGAGAAACGAAGGTCTAAGTGGTTCAGCCGCATAGACCTCCTGGCATGTAAGCTTCTAGCGGCGCCTAGACTCATAAGCCGCCGGCCCGCCAAATATCATGAGGCATCCATCGGTGTCGGGGAAGCCGTCATCTTTCCCCTCGGCGTCACCCTCGGCTGGCTCGGGCTTCTTCTTCTGCTCCCCCTTTCTGTAACCTCCCGACCAGTACTTCTTCATGAGGGCGTAGTCCTTATATAGGTGCTTGACGGGGAAGGCATGGTTCAGGCTTGACTTCTCCAGCATCTTCTCAAAATGATCGGGGGTCTCTCCGACGGCTGCCCTACCTCCCTTATGGTCGGCGGCGGCTACGAAGGAACCCCCGTTGTTCGTCTTGTTCTTCTTCTTCCCCGGGCGGTTCGAGGCGCCCTCGCCGGCGCTTTCATCGTGCTTTGCCTTGCCCTTGGCACGGTCAAAGATTGCCCCAACTGCCTTCTAGCCCGAGGCATGGCTCGTTGCAATGTCAAGGAGCTCCTTAGTGGTTTGTGGGCTCTTGTATCGCAGCTTATGGACCAGGGACTCGTAGGCGGTCCCAGATAGGAACGCCCCGATAATGTCGGCGTTGGTGACATTGGGCAACACGTTGCACTCCCTAGAGAAGCGCCGGATGTATTCGCGGAGAGTCTCTCCCGGCAGTTCTTGAGATCCCATAGGTTTCCAGGGCGTTCATAGGTGCCCTGGAAATTCCCCACGAATATCTCCTTTAGGTCCAACCAGTTTTGGATCCGGTCAGATAGGAGATGTTCGAGCCACGTTCGCGCAGAGTCGGCTAGGAATAGTGGCAAGTTCGGATGATGAAGTCGTCACTATCCACCCCGCCGCCCCGACAAGCAAGCCGGTAATCTTCGAGCTAGAGGCCAGGGTTCGTCTCCCCAATAAACTTCGTGATGTTGGCCGCGGGATGATATCGGGGCGGGAACACCGCGCTGCGGATGTGCGAGCTGAAAACCCTGGGGCCCAGCGGATCGGGGCTTGAGCTTCGATCCTTGGAGCTGTCGTAGTATCCACCACGGCGAGGATGATACCCTCGGCTTGCCACCGATTGCTCATCCTCATACCCGCGCTTGTGGGCATTGAGGGTGAGGCCCGTGTCACGGTTGGCGCCGAGGCGTCCTCGAACGGGGGCTTTTGCGGGGCCTTCTCCCTCGCACGAGGCTTGGTGGATGGACATGTCCTTGACACCTTGCTTTGCAGGGGTGTGCTGGCTGGCGTTGGGCCCACGTTGCCGAGACATCGAGCTCTCTGCTTGTTGTCGCACCGTGCGCTCAAGGAGCGTGCACAGCTTGTGGTGGGCACGATGCGCCTCTGGCGCTGCAGGTTCCGAGAGTCCCTCGAGCAGAGCTGCTACGGCAGTGATGTTCTGACTTGCCCGGGCGAAGAGTGGGGGTCCCTCGTCATCTTTGAAGATCCTCTAGTTTACGTCGCGGGCGTTGGCGCGTGCGCGCCCACCGCCTCCGCGACGTGTAATCTCATGCTCATGTTCACCGTGTTCCTGCTCTAGCTGCAGGCGTGCCTCTTCGAGCTCCTTTTGCTGCTCCCATAGCTGCTCCAGCCGCACGCGCGGCGGGGCTTGGTTTCTCTCCTGGGCTCCGTCGTCGGAGACGTCCAGGGAGGTGTTTCTATCGTGGGCGCTTTCGACGCATCCCTCAGGAGAGTCTGCCATGAAGCATTCTAGGGAGGGGTGATGGCTTCCCCTGCTGGAGTTAGAGTCAGAGATCGTCTCCGACTCCCCCGCGAGGAGGTCATGGAAGGACTCCGAAACGTAGTCCATCATTCCCACGAATTTGTCATCTGTGGGGGGCGAACCAAGGTGTAACGCCATGAGGCGACGCACATCCTCTGCCGCGTTGTGTGAACTATCGTGGTGTTCCCGGCCATGATTTCCGGGAAGAGCGATCCTCCCCATGAGAGCTGCTCCATGACGTTAGCGAGCGAAAAGGGAACCTGGCGCAAATCCTCCTGGGTTGGTTGGGGACCCATGAAGATGCAGAGCTGACGCCTCAGCCTTTCATTATCAAAATCGAGGAGCCAGTCACCCTCGGAAGCGCGACCCCCCGGGGTGCACTGGCGCAGCTCCTCGAAAGCCCTGACAACGGGGTCAAGGTCGGCGGTGCGGGTGGGGTGGACCGGAACATGAATTTGCTTGAGTCCCCCTCCCGTGGTGACGATGAAGTTAAGGCTCCTGTAACGCACGAGAGCGCTCGAGGCCCATCCTCCGGCGTGGTTGGCCATCCGCAGCCTGATGAAGTCATCGAGACATGCAAGCCCCTACCTAGCGCCCCAATTGTCGGTGTTTTCGTACCGCCGGCTAGTGAATTTGTGTTTGCGCGTTTGGCCCAGATGGTGTGCAAGGAAGACACGAAGGTTTATACTGGTTCTGGCGGAATGTCCCTACGTCTAGTTCGAGCTGCTTGTATTCTTGCACTGGTTTGCAGTAGGGGTTACAAACGGGCAAGAGAGGGAATGGGCTCCCAAGTCTTTGGTGGCGAAGTGCTGTGTGGGTGAGTGAATGTTGTTCTAAAGAAAATCCTCCCTCCTATGGGGTCCTCCCCTTCCCTTTTATATGCCTAGGGGCAAGGGTCGGATACGTGCGCAAGAGAGAGAAAGGTCACCGGGACCCACTTTTCCCCCTCCCTACGTGTGGTCCTCACTGGCCCTGTAGAATACGATGGGGTTGTCCCTGCGCCGCTCCCTGGCGCGACATGCGACGTGTGTCTCAACAAGGCGGGCGGCACGGGCTCCCCGGTGTGCTTGGTGGACGACGTGCGCCCTGACAAGATGAGCGGCGTGAGCCCCCGGTGCATTTTGCGGCTTGACCTCCGGTGCGGTGGACCATCGGGGCTTGCGGTAATGGCCTGTCCTCTCCAGGAGCCGTGTCGAGGCACGTCCTTACCTGCCCCGTGCCAGAGGTTTGACCCCCCGGCATGACCTGGCATTCCGTGAGACCCCAAGGGCCCCACGTCTCTGCGGCTGGTACGGTCGAATCTGTTCCCTCGGGGTCGGGCGAGGCGGGGCTTCTCCCACAGGGGTCGGGCGAGGCGGAGCCCGTCCTCTAGTGGTCGGGCGAGGTGGCTCATGTCCTTCTTCTGGGCTTGGTATTGGGCTGTTGGTGCCTTTCCTTCCGTTGGGCCGTCCGTGGCCATGCGGCAGCCTTGATTAGGCTGAGCCGCATATTGCAGGAGAGCTAAACCGCAGTTAGCCTCCTGAGGAACATACTTTCGGGGGGTCCGTGATATTCGCCCTCGATAACCACATTTTCAATTCTCAGGCAGCCCTTCGATTTGTTTTGTCAATCAACTTAACGTGATGTGAATCTGCACTTTTCTAACATTGAAGTTTCTTCAGAAGCAGAAGAAACAGATTTCTTTTTGACCTGATGTTTTCAAGTTGTACTGACCAAGTGTGGTGATGTGTTGCTTCTCTGATAAGATCATGTTCATTGTAATGCGTTTTTTAAAATTTTAATATGTGCTTGACTAATTTCCTGTTTGCAAAATAATTTTGTTATTTGCAGGCAACATATAATGGCATGATGAAGACATAATGAGCATCCGTAGAGTGAAGGGTCTGGAAGTTGTCTAATGGCCTAATTATCGTGGATTTTACTCGTCCAAACAGAGAAGAGAGGGAGGGAGGTATGAAGGATGACAAATAAATGATATAAAGGCCCAAAACTAAGAGGGTATGTGTAGAGTGCTCAAGTTAGTCCCCTCCTCGTAGCCAATTGGATCCTTAGATAGGGATGTCAATTTGCACCCAAGTCCTCGTTGGGTATAATATTTATAAATAGGCTCTTGGACCTTTACACGAGCCCTATTTCTACATTGGCTGGGCCATTCCTCGCTTTCTTAAATGAAGATGCGTGCCATCCTTCAATTTTACAGTGCATATGTATATGTCTGCAGTCATATTTTATCAATGGACTCAAGGTTCCATTGTACTGGGTATATGGATCAAATTGTTTGGATGCAATTGTCCAGTGTTTTTGTTGCTCAATGGACTCAAATTGTCTGGAGTTAGATTTGCTTTGCATGGTAATTTGAGTTGTTTTAAGCTTGGTCTTGGTCAGCTGTATTAAAAAAATGTTTGGATATATTTGCATCATAGTTGGTCAGCTGTATAGCAAAATGTCTCGAAATATCCCCTGGGCTAACCGAACAAGAAAAAAGAGGCATGGATTAGAGAAATAAAACCCCACGGGGATTGGGTGGCAGCAAGGGAATCCACCCAATCCCGGCAGGGAATAATTCACCTTCTGGATATCACCCCGGTCTGCCGAACAATATCTTCGTGTTGTTTCTTGCGAATCAACTGTTACATGCGTCTTGATATCAAGCTCAAGATATATTCTCATAAAGATACAACTTTTCCTTTTATGTTCTTTAACTCAATATTTACCATGTAAAAATAATCTTGTATGCCATACATTTGGCGGGTGTGAAACACTTCATTTTCAAAAAATAAAATAAAAAATAAAACCTCTTTTAAACCTTGGTCCTTTGATATTCTTGCGTTCTGTATGGGCCTAACACTTAAGACCTAAAGTTATGTGTTTGGTCACTTCAAAACTTTTTTTGGCGTAAATTGGGACATGCATTTTCTACAGAAATTGCCATTCATTTATACTTAGGGGTTGACTTTCAAAATGCCCTGCTCACCTCGTTTTTCATCTCATCTTTTTTTTTTTCTCGGGGAACTTTTAGGTCATATTTGTTTCTAGAAGTATATCATCTGGCCATGCACATTTGGTGAAAACGATACCCTATTTGAACTCTGAACCTAATGGTCTTTCAAATGATATGTTAAGATATTGCGGTGTCCATATCTGACTCTAGGGAAACTATATCCATCTCTAGGCCGCATCAACCGTTCCAAAGGAAACTAAAAAACTGTAGGGAAGTAGCAGATTCCAGTAGTGTGCTCTACTTTTTAGACAATGGAGTAAACCCCCGGCCTTTGCTTCCCCCTAAGAAGCATTGTATCAAATCACAACTTTTCTATGGAAACTTTATTGAGAACAAATCCTATTAAGGCCGTCTGATCCTCTCATTTTGAAGGAATTAAAATCTACTCCGTCTGATCCTCTTATTTTGAAGGAATTAAAATCTACTTAATAAATTAGAATATTTGACTTAGAATTTGATATCCCACTACTTTCTAACCACTTTCCAAAGATTAGATATAAAACTATCCTAAATTTATAGGATGGAAGATGAAAATTGATTATATACACCACCAAGCTATGTTTCTATTGGCTCACTCCTCTATAGTAGAAATATACCACATAAGTATCTCCCTCGTATGACCAACAATAGTATATAAATATATTCCGTATATAATTATATTAGTGTAATAAATTTGTGTCTAATGATTATTAGAGTAGAATTCAATTCCAAGGTTCAATCGGAGCCACAGGAAAACTAGGTTATTTCGGTCGTGTTTGTTTTCGTGTCATGCGTGCACAGGGGGAAATGCGGAATATTCCCGCTGAACGAGAGGCGCATGGTGGCTACACGGTGTTTTAACCGGTCTATGCGAGAAGCGAGAGTCAAGATAGTCTCATTATGGAGACAACTTACAATTGGAGCAATTTAGTCTTCCAACTTCTATTTTCACGTTTAATCGATCTCTTCCCTCAGTTTAGATAGGGTTTTGTCTCCAACACGTAACATGTATATGCAAAATCATATCGCACGTGGCAAGCCAACATGGACAGCTATATAGGATAAGATTGGGCCCAAAAAGAGAGGTTGGAGAACTAAATTGCCCAATTGAAGGTTGAGTACTTGAGTAACAAAACTGACTCTCAAACCATAGTTTTTGAAATGAAAATGCCTATTTTGACATCATATTAATAAAACTTCATATGTACAACGGCAATGACCACGGTTTCTAAAGAATGGCATGCTAGTTGTAATCTTGCTTTTCGTCATGGAAACTATTTTTAATTGCTAGATGTGCCCTTCATTTTCAAATAGTAGTTGACTCAAGGAAAATATGTTAATCTTCTGATGAAAAGACGCTAAAGGTGTAGTAAATCACATGTATGTTTCCTGACCGTCGGATCTACCAAAAAGAGTGAGAATGTGATCCGGATTTTTTTTTCTTCCAAATATTCACATTCGGATATTGGATATAGGGGGTGTTTGGATCCGGTGGCTAACTTTTAGTCCATGTCACATTGAATGTTTGGATGCCAATTAGATGGACTAAATATGAATTAACTATAAATCTAATTGCATAAATGGAGACTAATTCATGAGATGAATCTATTAAGCCTAGTTAATCCATCATTAGCACATATTTATTGTAGCAAAATATTATCAAATCACGGACTAATCAGGCTTAATGGATTTATCTCGCAAATTAGCCTCTATTTATGCAATTGGTTTTATAATTAATCTATATTTAATACTTCTAATTAGTGCCCAAATATCCGATACCACGGAGACTAAAGTTTAGAGGGTGTTTGTCGGTACATACAGACAGGGGTACCTCCTGCTAGGGTGTCCAGACCCTTGGCGTCTCGCAATCCGTAATCTCCCCTTTTGCCTTCTGGGGGACGTGGCATACGGCCCGGGTCTGACAGCTGGGACCGTGGTCTCCGGACCCTCCCCGTGCTATTCCGGAACCGGGGCCCCCACGTCCCCAGGAAGGTTGGAGAGCCCTCGGGTAGCCCCCGACCAGGGACGTCCGGGGCTGCCACGTGTGATGGCCGGACCATCACAGGCCAGACCGCTCCGACCGCCCCCGGGGGCCCGGACCCCCCTCCCCACGGGAAGGGGTCCGGCGCAGCCGTGTGCTGTCCTGCAGTGGGAGCGGGGCTGGCCCTGTCACGTGCCTGCGGCTAGAGGCCCTTCGCGGGTCCCCAGCCCACCTACCAGCATTTAATGCGGTAGCTGGGCCGGGCGCGCCCAAGTCAAAAAGAGCGGCCTGCCACTGACGCACGGGGCAGGTAGGCTGACACCACGGTAAGCCCGCCTGTTTCCAAGGCAGCGCATCGTATCACCGTGCACAGTGCGCGGACTGTGTACGGTCCCGTCACGGCGCTGCGCGTGATGATGGCTTGTAATAGGCGAGCCAAGGCATGCGCTGCAACAGTGCGCACGCAACGGGTCAGCGCTGTTTCACCGCTTGGCAGAAGGCTACATCCCAACAGTGACAGCACGGCTTCGCTGTTGGGCAACACTTGTCAGACCCGGGGCCACCGGGCTGGGCACGTTACGTAGTCTAAGAGATTAAGCCCGTCTTATCTCTTATTCATTCTGTTTATCTCTTGTTTATCCTATTTAAATAGGAGATAGAGCTAACCAACACGGAGAGGACCTACTTGAGATATGCTTTGGTATGATCCCTCGACGGGGGGTTGGTTAGCATCTTTGTAACTCTGACCTTTCGGATATATAAGGGAGGTCAGGGACCCCTCTCAAGACACAAGAAGATCATTAGGTCATTCTACACCAAAGGGAATTCAAACCACCATACAGGACGTAGGGTGTTATGCTCCGTGCGGCCCGAACCTGACTAAAGTCTTGAGTTCCTTGCACCTTCGAGTTCCTGATCTCGGCGTCTCCTCACCTAAAACTTACCACCTTGGGTATATCCCTCGGTGGGCAGCCGGTTAAACACCGACAGCTAGCGCGCCAGGTAGGGGGTCACGTCGAAGATCCACCGGCGAGCTCGATGGCATCTTTTAATTTCGTCAGCTCAGTTCCCTCTCAGGATACGACATTTGTTTTTGGCTCGTGGGTTTGCATCGCAGATGGTGCAGGCAACTTTCGGCGATTCCTCGTCGACATGAGGCCAAAAACCTTCGCTGCGGATCCTCGCAGCGGCCTCGACAAGTTCATCGACGAGCTCGACAACTCGCCGCTCCATACTTCCGCAGCACAGATCGAGATGGAGTCTGCTCCGGGCTCGGCTTCCTCTGGTGTTGCGACAACTTCCCCTGGTTTGGACTTGTTCCAATCTAGGGATCCGCATGGCCGATCTCAACTCGGCTCATGCAAACCGGCCACTGATCTTCAGGAGGCCAATGAATCTGGATCCCTCTCCATGTTAGAGAAGGATCTGGACTTGCTGCTCCAGGATGGAAATCCTGAAGCCACCGCGTGTCGGGGGGCTTCGGGTTGTTCTGGTCCCGGTGAGTTGGTGATCACTTCCTTGCCGAAGGGGTGCATTGTGCATTGGAGGGGCATGATGCACTCCAGTCTACTCGAGGCAGAGGGTCGGCTTGTGGCTCACCTCGAGCCATTGCCCTTCCAAGAGGGCAGGCCATTGGCCACCGCGGCGGAGGGGTCGACTGAACTAGTCGACGAAAGCTCTCATGACCTTTCCTCCTGCTAGGTGCTAATGGCCGAAGAGGGCGAGGATGGTGGGGACTTTCCCATCGACAACTTTGAAGTGATCTCCGAAGATGAGATCACGGCCAACGTCGGTGACGAGAACGACGCCGATCGTGAGGCGCGGAGGGCCAGGAACAGGGCCCGCACAATCCGGCGGAGGAGGCCCAATGAGCGCAGGCGATCTATGCATCGCGAGCTTGACCCTGAGTTCGCCGCCGTCAGCGAACGGGGTTTCCGGACTCCGGTGGCCAACATCGCCAGGGTGACGGCCATCCTCGAGCGCAGCCACGATCCGGAGGTACGTCAAGCACTCCTCTACGCGCAGAGGGCTTGGATCCAGTTGGATCAACACAACCCGGCGCCTACCATCAGGAAGGAGCGCGTGGGCGAGAGTCGAAGTCAGGCTCACAGCCGAACGGCTGGCGGTCGTCCTCGACACCAGATCTGCAATGACAATGCGCGTGGGAGCCAGGCCTCTGGCGGGAGGCAACAGCCACCACAAGGGGGTCACCCGCGACAGGTCAATCTTCGACCTCCTTCGGGGGACCTGCGCCAGCACATCAATGAGGGTCGCGATGCGCGGACCGTGATCTCCTCCAGGCGCAAGACCCGCGAAGAAGTCGAAGCTGAAGGTACTGACTGTAGCGATCGCTTTCCTGCTTTTTCTGCTCGTTTCAGCAGCTACAAGTACCCAGAGGGCTTCAAGCCGATTGGCATCACCAAGTACGACGGCAAGCAAGCTCCTCAGCAGTGGCTCCGTTGCTACTCCACAGCCATTGAGGTCGTAGGGGGTTCAAACGTCACCAAAGTCGTCTACTTCCCGATGGCTTTGGACCCTGCACCGCTTACTTGGCTGGAGAGCCTCGGGAGCAACTCCATCGACTCCTGGGAATGACTTAAGAAGGTCTTCATCGACAATTTCTAGGGAGCGATTACCCGTGCAGGTACTCGACACGATCTGGCCCAGTGCAAGCAAGAACGTAACGAGCTTCTGCGGTCCTACACGCATCGCTTCTTCGACGTTCGCGCCACCACCGCGAACATCTCGGAGGAGGACATCATCGACTGCTTCTACAACGGCATCACCGACCCGGGCATATACAGGGATTTCGGGCGGAACAGGCCGAAAACTGTTGCGGGCCTTCGTGATATGATGCACGATTGGTCCAAGCAGGAGGAGAAGATGTGGGAGCGGTTCCCGCGGCGTCAAGACAGCAATCTGTGGTGCCCAAACGACAACCGCAGCGACAAGGGCCAGCGGGAATTTTTGGGGCCACCCCAGAAATGAAAGCCAGATGAGGTCATCGCGGCCATCGATCGTCCTTCGCGGGGCAAGAAGTCGACAACGCAGGAGGAGTTCGAGAAGCTCCTGCAGAAGAAGTGCCCGTGGCACCCGGTCGCCAACCACGCCGCCATCGACTGCTACCACCTTCGGAGGACGTTCAGCAACTCCGGAGGCGGAAAGAAGAACAAGAAGCCTGCTGACAAAGAACCCGAGGATGATGATCAAGAGGATCATGGGCGCAACCCGAAGTTTCAAGACGCGTCAAAGGTTGTCAACGTCATCTTCGGGGGAGACGAGGATTTTTGTTCCAGGCGGGATCAGAAGCTGCTCCTCCGGGCGATTTTGTCCATCGAGCCGGCTGTACCACGACCACTCCGTTGGTCGGAGGTCCCCATCTCGTTCTCTTGTGATGACCAGTGGATGAGCTTTTCTGAGCCCGGCAAGTTCACCTTGGTCCTGGATCCTGTGGTCACGGAGGTCAAGCTTACCAAGGTCCTGATCGATGGCGGGAGCGGGCTCAATCTCATCTTTGTCAGCACTTTGAAGAAAATGGGCCTGGATTTCAAGGATATGTTGGTTCCCAGCAAGTCCCCCTTTTACGGCATCGTTCCAGGTAATGCGGCGCACCCGCTTGGTACGGTGGTCCTCCCAGTCACCTTCGGCACGTGGGAGAATTATCGTACTGAGTTCATCAAATTCGAAGTGGCTACTTTTGACTCCTCTTACCATGCAATACTGGGTCGTCCGGCGCTTGCCAAGTTCATGGCAGTGCCGCATTATGTCTATCTGCTTCTTAAGATGCCAGGACTCGGTGGAGTGCTCACCCTCCGCGGCGACTTGAAGAAGTCGTATGACTGCAATGAGGAGGCGATCCAATACGCTTCGACTACTCGCGTGCCAGATGCTTCGGGAGAAGTACTCGCGGCCGCGCAGCAGCTCTCCCAGACCGGGCTGGAGATTCCTTCCAAGAAGGCCAACAAGTCGAGCATCCAGTCAATAATGATGTGGCCCTCAAGACGATCCAGCTCCAGGAGGGAGATTCATCTAAGACCGCCGTCATCGGTGCGGGCTTGGGTGACAAATAGGAACTCGCGCTCGTCAGCTTCCTTCGGGCTAACCGAGATATATTCGCATGGAAACCCGCGGATATGCCAGGGGTGCCCAAGGAGTTGATCGAGCATGCTTTGAATGTACACCCGAAGGCTACGCCTAAGAAGCAACGCCTGTGGAGGTTTGCCCACGACAAGCGTGAGGCCATTAAACGGGAGATCGCTAAACTTCTCGCGGCTGGATTCATTAAAGAAGTAATCCATCCAGAGTGGGTAGCGAATCCCGTTCTTGTAAAGAAAAAGAATAATGAATGGAGAATGTGTGTCGACTACACTGATCTCAACAAGCATTGCCCAAAAGATCATTTTGGGCTGCCGCGTATTGACCAAGTTGTCGATTCGACGGCTGGTTGTGTCCTTCTTTGTTTTCTTGATTGTTACTCAGGGTATCATCAGATCACGCTCAAGGAGGAGGACCAAATCAAGACTTCTTTCATCACCCCTTACGGGACTTACGCCTACAAAACAATGTCCTTCGGGTTGAAAAACGCTGGAGCAACATACCAGCGTGCGATTCAGATGTGTTTCGCGGATCAGCTGCACCGGAATGTTGAGGCCTATGTGGATGACATGGTCATCAAGACCAGGGATTCCGATAACTTGATTGCAGATTTGGAAGAAACATTTAGCAGTCTGTGCAGATTTCGGTGGAAACTCAATCCCACCAAGTGCGTCTTTGGAGTACCTTCAGGGAAATTGCTCGGGTTCATCATCAGCAATCGGGGCATTGAAGCCAACCCTGTAAAGATCACGGCCATCACTGATATGGAGGCTCCGGCCATGATCAAGGATGTGCAAAAGTTAACAGGTTGTATGGCGGCTCTGAACAGGTTCATCTCCCGGCTCGGGGAGAGAGGACTACCTTTTTTCAAGCTCCTGAAACGCCAAGATAAGTTCCAATGGACGGAGGAGGTTGAGCGGGCCTTGCAGGATCTGAAACACCATCTGCAGTCACCTCCAATCCTTACAGCACCGTTGCCAGGGGAGGATCTACTACTTTACATCGCGGCAACAACTCATGTTGTCAGCAGTGCTATTGTAGTCGAGCGAGGCGAAGAAGGCCATGCGTTTGGAGTGCAGAGGCCTGCCTACTTCATCAGCGAAGTCCTCTCCGAATCCAAGGTACGGTATCCTGCTGTTCAAAAGCTCTTGTATGCAATCTTAATCACATCAAGAAAGCTACGCCATTACTTTGACGAGTACAAGATCACTGTGATTACGGACTTCCTGCTGGCGGATATTCTTCATAATCAAGATGCCACGGGTCGCATATCCAAGTGGGCAGTGGAACTGGGGGCTTTGTCAATTGACTTCAAGCCACGCACTGCAATCAAGTCACAGGCTCTAGTCGACTTCATGGCTGAATGGAGGGAGAATCAAGTCCCAACCCCGGTGGACAAGCCAGAGCACTGGACTATGTATTTTGATGGGTCTCTCAAGCTCGATGGCGGCGGCGCTGGGGTTCTGCTTATTTCTCCACGAGGTGAGCAGTTGAAATACGTCCTTCAGATCCTGTGGGCGGTATCCAACAATGAAGCCGAGTATGAAGCTTTGCTTCACGGGCTTCGTGTGGCGATATCACTAGGGATCAAGCGACTACTTGTATATGACGACTCTCTTCTTGTCGTCCAACAGGTCAACAAGGAATGGGACTGCAACAAGGAGACAATGGAGGCTTATGTATAGGAAGTGCGCAAATTGGAAAGCAAATTCTCCGGCCTGGAGGTTCACCATGTATTGCGGGAGCACAATGTTGGCGTGGACGCCCTGTCCAAACTAGGGTCCACGCGTGCCCAGGTCCCGTCGGGAGTCTTCGTCCAGGAGCTCAAACAGCCATCCATCAAGTCTTCTCCGCAGGTAGCCATCGACGTGGGTCCCTAAGAACCCGATCGAGAGGTTATGGTGCTGGAAGAGAACTGGCGAGGGGCTTTTATCGACTTCATTAGAGATCAACGACTACCAGCGGGAATCGACGCCAGGAGTGCAGAAGCAGCTCGCATCTTGCGAAGAAGCAAGGGTTTCGTCCTGGTCAACGGCAAGCTCTATCGGCGAGGCGCTCGGTCAGGAGTTCTCATGAAATGCGTCACAAAGGACGATGGTTACGACATACTGCGGGAGATCCACGACGGCGTCTGCGGCAACCATGCGGCTTCAAGAACGCTGGTGGGGAAAGCCTACAGAGCCGGTTTCTGGTGGCCCACCGCAGTGACCGACGCGGAGGATCTCGTGCGCAGGTGCCAAAATTATCAATTCTTCGGCAAACAGACGCATGTTCCAGCTCACAGCCTCATCACCATACCGCCATCCTAGCCTTTTGCCTGTTGGAGTCTTGACATGATCGGGCCCTTCATGACGGCACCAGGCGGTTTTACCCATGTTCTGGTGGCTATCGACAAGTTTTCTAAGTAGATCGAGTACAAGCCGATAGCCAAGCTCACGCCAGATCGGGTCGTCGACTTCATCTCGGATATTTTGCATCGTTTTGGCTTCCCCAACTCTATCATCACGGACTTAGGGTCAAACTTCACGGCACACCAGTTCTGGGAGTTCTGCGAGAATGCTTGCATCGAAGTTAAATATGTCTCGGTTGCACACCCAAGGGCCAACCGACAAGTCGAAAAGGCGAACGGCTTGATTATCGACGGCCTCAAGAAGAGACTTTATGATGCAAATAGCAAGAAGGGAGGCAAATGGGTGCATGAGCTGCCACATGTCGTCTGGGGGCTTCGGACTCAGCCGTCCAAAGCCACAGGACAAACACCTTTCTTCCTCGTATATGGATCCGAAGCTATTCTACCAGCCGATATCATGTGGAAGTCTCCAAGGGTCGAAATGTACAATGAAGGCGAGGTGGACGAGGCGCGGTAGTTAGAGCTTGATTCTGTGGAAGAAGCTCGCTGCACCGCTCTTGTTCAGTCAGCTCGGTACCTACAGGGGTTCCGGCGATATCATGATCGCAACGTCAGGGAGCGGTCATTCAGTGTTGGTGATTTGGTCTTGCGTCGTATTCAGGACGAATCTGGCCTACACAAGCTCAATTCAAGGTGGGAGGGCCCGTTCGTCGTCAAGCAGGTTACAAGGCCCAGGTCTTATCGACTACAGTATCCGGAGGGTCAGGATGTCCCGAACTCCTGGAACATTCAGAACCTGCGCAAGTTCTACTCTTAAGACGAGGCCCAGTGATCGCTAAATCCCCAGGGGCTCAGAAGATCTTTTCTCCCCGTGTCAACTTGGAGGCTATGAGCCACACGACTCGTTTTGTACCTGCCTTCTTACTTACACGATGGCCAGGGTCATGTGCAAACACATATGTACATAAATTGACTTCTTGTCGTGAATGATGCGGGGACTATGGCCACGATCATCTCCCTTCAACTCCCGTTCCTGACGGAACCCTCGGCTCCGGCTAACTCCTCTGCACATCGAGTTCCGCCGCAACCTCGGATGGTCGCACGCGACAGCAGTCGCATTTTTTCCAACACAGTCGATCCGCTCGACTAGCTTAACAGCAGCACGCTGGAAAGGCTCGCATAAAGAGCTATCTCGACTACATCCTGAGTGGCTGCACTCAGAACAGTCTTGTTTCTGCCAAAAGAATGGCAAGCTCACGGCACCGCCCGCACCTGCTCCTTGCAAGCTTGATCCGTCCGTCCGGGTCTTACCTAGCTTACGGAGCACGCTCACAGCAGGAGCGATTTTTGACTACACTCCGAGTCGCTGCACTCGGGGGAGTCCCCTTTTTGCCCTATGCACGGCAACCCCGTGACGATGCTCGCGTTCTTTCCTAACAAGTTTATACCCGCTCGATCGAGTCGTGGCTAATCCGTTCAACAAGTATTAGCCACCCTTCGGGTCGTTGCACCCAGGGAAGCGTCTACTACTTGAGCCTTGTAAGCCTGGATCCCAATTCAGCTAAGGCACGCAAACAAGTAGAGATATCGAGTGAAGTATTTACATAGGAGAATGATTACTTGTTTCTCATACCCTAATCCTACAGTACACTGTGTACAATTTGTTCTGCTACAGGTTGGGCCTCTTGCAGGTACTCCTCGAATCGCTCATCCGTGCAGTCTGCCGCCATCCCTTGCGCAAAAATGCCCAGTTGCGCATTCGGCACGAAGGACTTCACATACGCGAGGGCATTGCTCACGCATGCGACTGGAGCCTCAGATAAGAATTTGAGCAATTTCTTCAGGGCTTCGTGGAGTCGCTCCAGCAGGGGCTGCGGGCCCGCTTCGCCTTCTTCTGGGGGATCCACCATGTCCACCAGCTCCTGGGCGGCCCCCCGGAGGTCCTCCAGCTCCTTGCACAGCTGCTCGTCCTTCTCGCCCAGCGCTTTGACTTGCTGAAGGCAGTCGACGAACTGACATTCAGTATCACCAATCACCTTCTGCAGCCTTTCGACATCATCTGTACGATGATACAGCATATTCTTCATGTCAGTAAGCAGCTCCTCTTTGTGTTTTGTTATTTTCCTAAGCTCTGCGGTAAGGGTACTTCAGCATCTAAGGGGAGTTACTAAGGAAAAGTACTCGAGGGAAGCGAGGGCCTACCTTGGTGCGCCTTCTTCTCTGCCTTGAGCTGCTCCTGGTACTCTACTTGTTGCTCCTTGAGCTGCTGTTGGAGCTCGGAGTTGGCCTTCTCGAGGTTCTTTAGGTCGTTCTTGAGCAGCCTGGTCTCTCGAGTTCTTTCTTGCTTCAGTATGTCCAACTTTCGTTGCAGATAGCAATTCTTTGTAATTTCCTCAGAGACGCGCTTGTCCAGGGCAGCTAACTCTCGCGCGTCACTCACAACCGCGCGGAGTTTCTCCAACTTCTTCTGGGATTTGGTGATTACATGCTGCGCAAAAGACGGAGATTGAGTCATAAAAAACTCACCAATGTACACATCTAGAACATTACCCAAGTACTACCATGGAGAAAGTCGTATAACTCCTTGAAGGTGCTCTTGAAGGTCTTCAGGTTTTCTGCCGTCAGCAGAAGGTCGTCCACCAGGTCGGTGGTGATGACATTCTGGTGCCCCGGCCCAGCCCTCAGCACCTCACAGGGATTCCCCGAGGACCCGGCGATACCTCCGGGCGGCGGCTGCTGTACACCTGCAAGTATACAATGTAGTCAACACATTGTGCCTAGACCTTCGGTAACCAGTCGCGGGCAGATAAACGCGTACCTGTGCCATCGGTAGGAGCAGCATCAGGGGTCACGACTTGTTCTCCGCCACCAGGTCCGGCTCCTTCTTGACGGGGCTCGGGAGGCGGCAAGTCGGGAAGCGCCGCATCTGCCTCAAGGGCCACCTCCATGGGTACTGGCCCCCCAGGCGCCGAGGGCTCGGAGGCTGCAGCAGTCGGGGCAGGCTCCGCACCGGAGGAATCAGCTCAGGTTGATGGCTCTGGGGCCGCGGTAGCCGTGCCTGGGTCCATCTGAAGTTGTACGGCGCTTGCAGCCCTGATGATACCAAAGACATTGTTATCCAAGTGGGCAAGAGCAAGATCTTCAAGCGGCAGGAGGAAAACTCACAGTGTTGACTTCTTTTTGGCGGCCTTCTTCACCCGCCAGACCCGTCGAGGAATACCTGTTGCCGGCGGCGAGGCTTGGTCGGCCAATGGAGGGGTCCCCGCCACGGCAATAGTCACCGCAGCGGCGGCGGAAGGGCCTGCTTCCACCCTTTCGGGCTCGATCACGGGTGGCAGAGCAGGGAGACTACAAGTGGATACTGTCAGTATGCAGCATCATTGATACTTAGCAACTCGCCAAAACAGCAACTCAGTACCTGGAGGACTCGACTTCTTGCGCCTTGAGTTTGCGCACTTGTCGGTGGCCCTTCGGCACCGGTGGTAGGGCGCCGGCTAACTTCACGCTCTGGTCGGAGGAGTTGTCCCGGCGCAGTTCTCCTTTGGCTCCTTCGCTCACCTGCGAGCCCACGCATCCGGTGGACTCGCTGCTGCCTTGAGCCGCAGCAAGGCGAGCCTTCTTGGTTGCAATGGCAGCAGAAGGGCGTGGCTCTCCTTCGGCTCCTCCTCCCGCCTGCGAGCCCACGCATTCGGTGGACTCGCTGCTGCCTTGAGCCGCAGCAAGTCGAGCCTTCTTGGCTGCAGTGGCAGCAGAAGGGAGGAGATGATACGCTCGGGGGAGGTCAGGTTGCGGCGGGTAGCTGTAGTACAGCTCCGTGTGACCCTGCAGATCGTTCTTCAGTCAATTAACGGTGCAATAGCAGATTTCCTCAGCGAAAAGAAGTCGAATACTTACCGGCTTGGGCGGATTTCGTGCGGAGAACAACGTGGGCACGTACGGCACGGCGTCCACGTCTAGCAGTACCCGCTGAACTCGCTGGAGCGCGACTTCATCTGGCAACTCCTCTGTGCACATGCGAGAAGGGTCAGCGGGGCCTGTGTACTCAAAGCCCAGGCAACAGCGCTGCTGGATGGGTTGGACGCGGCGTTTGTAAAATGAGAATATGACGGAGGCGCCGGTCACTCCCTTCTTCTTCTATGCCTCGATGGCCTCCAGCAGCTCTCTGACTTGAATCATCTCCATGCCGGAGGGTTCAAGGTTCCATTCCCCCCTCACCACTGGAGGTCTGTTCGACTTCGTCGGAAGATGGGGAGCATGGTTTTCGATGTAAAACCACTGGTTTTTCCACCCAGGGAGGTTTGAGGGGAATTTGTACGAAAGGTATTTTTCGCCGGCCTGCTGTCGCAGTTGGATGCCGGCGCCCCCTACTACAGCAAGTTTCTTCGTGGTAGGCTGGGGTTTAACGCGGAAGAGGAAGCGGAATAGATCCCTGTGGGGTTCGATTCCGAGAAATGCTTCGCAGAAGTGGATGAACATGGAAATATGACAAATGGAATTAGGGTTGAGGTGATGGAGCTCAATCCCGTAATAATAAAGAAGGCCACGAAAGAAGGAACAAGTGGGGAGGGCCAATCCCCGTTCAGCAAAATGGAAGAATGTGACGATTTCGTCAACATTCTCCATGGGGAAAGGTTCATGGAAAGAGGAGCGCCAATTGACAAGGTTCTTCTCTTGCAGCAACCCCTCGGAGACTAGTTTGTTCAGATGGTTGAGGGAGCACTTACTGTGTGTCCACTCCGCGGTCGATGGCTCCGCATCTTTCTTCATTCCCTCGATCTCTGACTTCTTGGACGCCATCTCCGATGCGCTGGCCACGAGATGCTCGGGGGCTGCGGGGAGAGGGGCGGGGAGGTCGGAGCGGGAGAATCTCCTTGGGGGGATGGCGGCAGTGCTTGGCTCGGATTGGGGAATTCGGTGGCTTTTGATGGAATGCAGATTGAAAGCGTGGTTTTTTCCTACCGTTATCGCAGGGTTAAATAACCAGCGGGGTGGGGAAAAGTTACTGTTCTGAAGTTCAGGAGTCACTTCCGAGAATATTCCGAATATGAGGGGTCGTTTGATGGATTATTTGGATTGGATATTCGTTTAATCATTTTTTCAGGGTTTGTTCGCCTGAAAAAAGCATTTTTTCGAATTAATAATCTAATACCCATCATCCGTACCATCATTTTGGTAATTTTGCAATCTTGTCATTTTTCGCCTGCATGCCACGGTTATTGGATCCTTATCTCCAAATTTTGTGGGATTTGGATTCAAGGCTCGGGGGCTGCGGGATACGTGGCATCGACTACTTATTTTTTCAAATCTTTTGAAGGATAAGTAGAGTCACAGACAAGTGGGACCCTTAGCCTGATTCTCCGATTCAACCTAAGGCTCGGAGGCTACTCCATATGGAGTGCGATTTTTAAATCGCACGCCATAACAAAAATTCGGGGCATGAGCACCTCATAGCTTCGATGCAGCCAAATAAGTACTCGAAGAAGGACTTCAAGGCGAAGTTTCAGAAGAAGTCAAAGACTGCTTCGAAAGTACTCGATAAGCCTGCAGTCTCAGCTATGAAGAGTTCGGGGGCTTGTCAGACCCGGGGCCACCAGGCTGGGCACGTTACGTAGTCTAAGAGATTAAGCCCGTCTTATCTCTTATTCATTCTGTTTATCTCTTGTTTATCCCGTTTAAATAGGAGATAGAGCTAACCAACACGGAGAGGACCTACTTGAGATATTCTTTGGTATGATCCTTCGACGAGGGGTTGGTTAGCATCTTTGTAACTCTGACCTCTCGGATATATAAAGGAGGTCAGGGACCCCTCTCAAGATACAAGAAGATCATTAGGTCATTCTACACCAAAGGAAATTCAAACCACCATACAGGACGTAGGGTGTTACGCTCCGTGCGGCCTGAACCTGACTAAAGTCTTGAGTTCCTTGCACCTTCGAGTTCCTGATCTCGGCGTCTCCTCACCTAAAACTTACCACCTTAGGTATATCCCTCGGTGGGCAGCCGGTTAAACACCGACAACACTGACACCGGACACTGTGCACGACAAGGCTGTACACGGCCATATCCTGGCTATGGATACGCACATCAACTTCCCGATAGAGAAGACTACGGAGAGGAGCTGGAGATGAAGATCTCCACTTCTTTCATAGAGCAGGCTCCTGTTGGCCGGGCCCACCTGTCAGGGCCCCGCACAGTGTAAGCACTCCCCTTGGACTATAAAAGGGAGAGTGTACTCGTTAGAAGAAAAGGGTTCTTACACACACACGTGTTCACGCTGCTCTCTGTTCAGGCTTGCATAGTCAATACAACACCAAAGTGAACGTAGGGTATTACGCTCCGGCGGTCCGAACCACTCTAAATCTTCGTGTCCTTCCTGTGTTCATCTGTCCACCGATCGAGCGCTCCTAAGTCTCCTCCAAACCCATCCTTAACTAGGATTTGGCGGGTGCTTTCCGCCACCCGGCTGGAGAATTCCTCCGACAGTGTTTGGTTCTATTTAACTTTAGTCCCTATCACATTGAATGTTTGGTTACTAATTAGGAGCATTAAACATAGATTAATTATAAAATTAATTGCACACAACGAGCTAATTTGCGAGACGAATCTAATTAAGCATAATTAGTCTATGATTTGACAATGTGGTGCTACGTACAGTAAACATGTGCTAATGATAAATTAATTAGATTTAATAGATTCGTCTTGCGAATTAGCATCCATCTGTAGTTAGTTTTATAATTATCTCATATTTAGTTTTCCTAATTAACATCCGAAGATTTGATATGATCAGGAGTAAACTTTAGTCCCTGCAACCAAATACCCTTTGATGCGGCCGGGGATCCAAACGACCCCTTACATGTACGATTACGTGGTGCTCAAATATATTATCGGATATCCGACAGTTATTTTGGATATTAGATATCCGGCAATTCATTCGGATAGATCCATTTAACATGCCACGCGACTCTGGTGTTAGCCTGGATGCTTTCCTGCTCGCGCTGGCGGCTGCGTTGTGCTGCGCTGCACCTGCACTTGCTTTTCGCTGCTTGCCTCCTGCTGCATTGCAGGTCACCTGCACGACGCTGGAGGCCGCAGCTACCGCCTAGCTGCTGCATCGCGCCGTTCTCGTCGCAGGATCGAAGGCAAGCCGACGGTAAGAAGTTTTAGGAAAAGAGAGCCTTTTTGCATCACTCGGAAAAACAAAATTAGGTAAGAAGTAAGTTATCAATAATGCAATTGGCCCGAGAGTTAAATGCTATTGAGCCATTTCTTATCTAATACAGTGCTTCATCTATGTAAAAGTTAGAATGCCGTGTAATCTAAGTGTCCAAGACACTAACTATTTAGCTAGCCTACCGATTTATATATGCAATAAATTCAAATGTGTGTAGCTGAGTGCCCAAAAGACATTGGATTGATGCTTTGCTAGGCTACGTCAAAGCGATACTGGTATGTCGGCTATTGTTAATTTGCTTTTTTGGGCAAAATGTAGTTGGAATTTTGACCCACTGACCAGTCGGATGATTACAATAAATATGATATATATGAAGTTGGTTTTATTCAATATTCATTACTGTTATTTTTCCTATCCTGTCTCATTCCATATTCAATACTTATTTATTCGTATCCATCAGTCGTAATAGAGACAATCCATTTGATTTGTGTCCGATAGCTATCCTCATCCGACTCTGATGATGATGGAAAATATAAAAACAAATAAATAAATAATCCTCTTTTTATTTCTTGCACGAATCATGAAACATCCTAGTAATTTGTTAAGTATTTTTGTTACTTATGTTTCTATTGGGTCTAGTGGGGGCTTGGCCCTGCCCATGCCCGACCTAGCATATAATCAGTTTTATTTCCTCAACTCTTGATCTAGTGTGAAATGCGGTTTCTAAGCTATTATCATAGTCTCGTCTAAGACAATAAACTCTCAAAGTTGTCAAGTCCCTTAAAATTTTAAGTGATTCAGGCTGAGTTCTTCTTGCCCAGAAGTATCTATAATTGAATATGGAGTGCACTTAGGAATGAACCACTTGAAATCTTGAAGGATCTTGATGATTACTTTAAGTTCCACGCGTTGCAAGCAAGAGATGGACAATGCCAATTTTCCATGTCTTTTGCACAAGCAATGTTGGACACGGGAGGGAAAGGGGAGAGTGCGGCCGTGCAGGAAAAGGGACATGGGCCCTTTGAAGCAATTTGGTGGAGACCGAAGGGAATGGTACTACATATGCTTAATGTGTAAGCAGAAACCTATCAAACCATGGACGGCCGGCTGCGACGAATGAACCTGATAAATTTGAAGGATTTTTTGATGAAACAGGAGGGGGGAGCCCCCTACTGGATATATATATATATATATATTAAAAAAGAGGAGTTTACAAAGAGTACAAGAAGTACTAGTTAAGGAAAGAAGCTATCTAGCCAAGAAGTCATTGACTGAACATATTTTGATTTTGCACGATGGATAACCATTGCAAAGTTGTACTTGAAAACTTCAATGGTGGTCTGCACTGTTGGTCCTCTTGCATAAAAAATGAGCCCCATTGCGAGCCATCCAAATACTCCAGCTCATCAGTACAATTATTTCCATAAAAAATGGAACCTGCAGCCTTGCTTTGAAGTCCTCCAAAATATGGAAAGGATTCAGGTCCTCATTACTCACCAATTTTAGAGTTGCCCGGCATTGTGTAGCAAAATTGCACTGCAGAAAGAGATGATCTAATATTTCTAGATTACCAGTCCCACAAAGAGCACAACTATAATCACCAAGCACAATATTTTTCCTTCCGAGGAGATCTCTGGTGCTAAGCTTATCTTTCAAAAGAAGCCAGAAAAAGATCTTATGTTTAAACTGATAGCAGGATTTCTAGATCCAATTATAGGCAGCATGCACTTCAATATGACCTTTCATGTGCTTGTATGCTTTGGAGCAAGAAAAGCTTGTTCCCCAGATATAAGCCCACTGATCATTTTCCTCACTCAAAGGCAGGTTAGAGAGTAAGTTCTGCAACTGCACAAACTGAGGGAAAGCTTCATCAGACAAAGGAATGTGAAAGATCCTATGCAGTTGGGGAAACATTCTGACCTTTTGCAGCCACGTACACTTATTTCTAGCAAAAGAAAAGAGTTCAGGAAATCTGAGCTTTGGTACAATGCCATTCCAAAGAACATCCCAAAGGTATGTTGTTGAGCCAGAGAAAGGATTTGAACAGGCCATACCTTTGTAAGTATCCAATAGTTTCAGAAGGTCACGCCACCAGAAGGAGCCTTTCTTTGTAGTGCTAGGTAGTTTACCATTCCTGTAATAATTATCCCATACTAGATGAACCCAGGGCAGATCTTCCTTTTTGAAGAACTTATGCAAATTTTTGAGGAGGGCTTCATTTTGTACTCTCAAGTCAATAACACCTAAACCTCCTTCTTCCTTTGGTAAACAAACCATTTTCCATGCAGCTTTTGTGGTTTGTTTGAGCTCCATAAACAGTGTATTCTGTACTTATCAATTTTCTCAATAATTGTGATGAGCACTTTCATGGAACACATCATAAAGGTTGGGAAGGAAGAAATGACTGAATTTACCATTATGAGTTTTCCTGCTTGAGAAAGTAAACTTGATGTAACAAGGAGCCTTCTTTCACACTTCTTTACTAAAGGTAGAAAATCCTGCACTGTAGGCTTTTGTTGTACCCAATGGTAGACCCAAATAAGTGAATGGTAGTGATCCAGTGACACAACCAAGTGTACTGGCTAGGTGCTGCAGTTTTGCTTCAGAAATATTGATTGGTACCATGACCGACTTTGAGAAGTTGACCTTTACTCCTGTTGACTGAGCAAAAGAATCCAAGATATTTTTGAGGTATAGAAGCTATTGTTCACAGCCCTCTAGGATGATCAATACATATTGGACATTTGGGAAGTCTGTCCCAGCTCTCTCAGGTATAGGTAGGTTTATGAGTCCCTGATTTTTGGCATCATTTATAACTGATTGCAAAAGGTCTGCAGCTAACACAAAGAGCAAAGATGAAAGTGGGTAACCTTTTTTGCAGTGGAAGACTTTTTCTGGCACGCCATTCAAGAGCACTGAAGAGGTCTCTGAACCAAAAATCATTCTCATCCAACTCAACCATCTAGTACCAAAACCTTTATGCTCCATCACTTTCAGCATTAGTTGATGCTCTACCTTATCAAAGGCCTTTTCAAAATCCAATTTCAGAATGATCAATTCCTTTTTTGATTTGTGGCACAAGTGAAGATATTCAAAAGACCAAGCCAAGCAGTCTTGAATTTGTCACGACCCAAAAATGTAAAAGCACAAGATAAAAATTTAAAACATCATCATGAGCATCATCCAAGCATAATCAAGCATCATGTGCATGTTTTGACATGAGTTACCCATTTTCTTTGTTATTGTTGAGTGTAGCTTGTGAAGGAAGTTTAACAATTGCGATGTGGCAGTGCCCCAAAATATTTTATTCAAATACTAAATTTCAAATGATGAGTTTTAGATGTTTTTCCTCAATTTTTGGATGTCTCTGCCGAGCCATAAAATTCTTGGAAAGTTTGAAAACTGCAGTATTGTATGATTTATTGTGGGCAATTTTTGATGTCTTTTTGAGTGTTTGTTGTTGCATTATATTCTTGGTAGTATGATCTTGCTTCAGTAAAAATTTGGTGATTTTTGGAGCCCGGGAAATGCATGTATTTGATTTTTGCAAGTTGAACCGTTGCCTTTCTTTTTCCCTTCTCCCGGCCCCACCCATCAGCTCCTCTCTTTCCCGCGCGCCCGGGCCCGCGCTTCAGCCTCCCCCTCCGCGCCTCCCGCGCCTCTGCGCCCGCCCGTTGGGCACCCGCGCGGCGCGGCACGCCGGCGGCCGCTGGCTCGTCCAGCGTGGCCGCCGCCCCTTCGTTTCCCGTGCCGCCCGCTCGCCTTCTTCCCTCCCCGCTTCAAACCGCGCACGCCCCTTCTTCTCCCCCGGCCAAACCGCACGCCTCCGCCTCTCCTTCCTCCCGCTGCCGCTTCCCCTTCCGCCGCCCGCCGCCGTCGGTGAGCCCCGCCCCGATTGCCCGCGCCCACACCTCCTTCTCCTCCTCCTTGTTTGATTCCGGCCGCCCGCCGCCTCTCCCTCCGCCCGCAACCCCCTTCCCGACGTGCCCCTTTCCTCCGCCGCCGTGGTGCTCCGTCGCGCTGCCGCTCCCTGCCTTGCCCCGCTCGCCCATGACGCGGGCGAGCACCGCCGTCGCGCCGTGTCGCTCGTGCGCGCGGCACCCCCGTCCATTCGTGCCCCCGCCGCGACGCCGCGCCGCGCGCGCGTGCGTTCGCGCGCGGGCTGCGCCGTGGGTGCGCCCCGGCCGCGCCGTGGCGAGTCAAGGCCGTGCCCCGGCCTTGACTCTGTCCGGCCCGGAGCTGGCAGCCTGGGCCCACCTGTCGGTGCCCAGGGGCGCTAGATCCGGGTGGATCTAGCGCTGCCGCCCCGTTTTGCTGTGTCATTTCATGCTGATTCTTATAAATTGCATAGAAATTGTTGTAGATCTCCAAAAATTGTGAAATTTATTTTGTTTGACTCCCCTGTAATAGATCTACTTAGAGAAATTAATTTTATACATGTTAGGGTCCTGTACCTTGAGTTATAGGTTATTCTTCCTAAACAAAGTTAATTGTTAAACTTGTTGTGTGATGCTTTAGAAATGCTAAGCTAAAGCTTGTTAAATTTCTGATAAAATGCTTTATCTCATGGTGCAGCTTGTGTAAATGTTCCTAGGCTGGTTGATAGGGTTTTAATGCATTTTTGGTTTTGCTGCCTGCAAACTTGTAAAATGAATAACTTTTGATAGAAAATTGATAAAATGATAAAACCACATCTATTACTTTTGTTATCATGTCCTCTGTCTCCAGTAATTCTTTGAGAATTTATAGAGATGCTTTGGATATCTTTTAAGATTTACCTTGAGTTTAGCGGCTGAAATTTATAAATATCATAAGTAATTCCACAAATATGTTTTGGATGCAATCTCAACTCTCATGATTTTCTCTTGAGATCCCCTGTGTGCAGAAATAAAACCATGATTTATTCTTGCTATATGTTGTGTGAGCAAGTTCGCCTTCGGGCTTAGATTTTGAATTATTGATCGAGCTTCGTATATTTTGCTTGCGTGCCTCCTTGTGGTACTTCATTTCCATTTCATATCATACCAACTCTTTTCATATCATTAGCATCATCCTAATGCACACATCTCATTCATGCATTTTAGTGACCGAGACGCCGGAGGACGCACCCGTTGAACCCACCGAGTTCGTTGAGACCAAGCCGGGAGCCGAGTGTGTTGTTGAACAAGAAGAGAACCAAGGCAAGCAGCTAAGCATGATCCCTTGACCTACTTAACTTGCTTAAATTTAGTTATTTCACTTGGGGTATCTATGTTTATGTTAAATATTTATCTATTGCATCGTTGGTCCTATTTTCATACAATGTCCTCTCTTGATTTTGTATATCCATGCCCTTGGCACACGTAGCTAGTTGCAACCTAATTAACTAAATACTTAGTCGTGCCTAGAGTTGGTAGATATCTTGTAGGGCAAATTGGAATAGGATCACTTGTTTCACCCACATTTTTTTTATCTTAAACATGTTGTCCGGTGTCGGGTTGTTGGTTTGGATCGGTCTAGTTGGAAGTGTGGTTGAGGTTTGAGCGGAAGGTAGGGCCTAGAGAAAGGAGTCTCGGAGGTTTAGTCCGCTTGAACTGATTAAGGACCATCCGTGGATGGCCTTGGAAATTGAGCACTTATCGTATTACCACATATCCATTCATGGGGTGGATAAACCGATTACCCTCTAGTTCTAATCGTTGATGCACGGTCCTAGATGCGTGGCCGTAGGGCTTTGTAGAGAGGCTTAGGGGTGTCCCCGGTGGACCTAGGTAACTCTCCGCGCAAGCTAGGCGTGATGTTCAACGGTTACAACTTGTCGGGAAAGGTTGATGTGAGTACCCCCCTCACCCCACATGATCGGTTGGGTGAGTCGCATGGTCCTTGTGTCGTGTGGGTAAAGATGTACACCCTTGCAAGGTTAATGAATCAATTCGAATTACCGCGCTCTCGGTTATGAGCAGGCTCTTTATCCTACGAAATCTTCGTAGAAGTTTTGGTCGAATGGTTGGTTGCATGTTACGTTCCCTCTTGTTGATGCTTAGGAATTGAGTTATCTAATTAACTAAAATTTGAGGTGGGTTGGGCAAGCTAATTAAAATGCTAGGAGGCTAGATGGTAGAATTAGGGAGCTCATGCTTATTTAATTTACTTAACCCTAAAGCCTTTTTGTGAGCCTTCATATGCATTTTCCTTGATCTATTTATTCACGTAAGTCTTGCGAGTACCTTTGTACTCATGTTGCTTTATTATACTAAGTTGCAGGTGAGCCGGAAGTGATGTTTGGCCATTTCTACCCCGCCGAACGTGGCGCGGGCGAGGAATAGGCCAATATGGTCAATGGTGTCCTTGAGCAAGACGCCATTAATATTATCTATCGTTATATTTTCCGCTGCGTATTGTACTTGGGGTTATCATGATAAACATTAAGCTTTATGGTTTTTATCTCTTCTATGTTATTGTGAGCCCGAGGCTTCTATCCTTTATTGAACCTTAAACTTTAGATTTGGAACCTTCCCTTATGTCATTGTTGTAATGGTTAATGACTTAGCTTTGTATTAAAATTTGCTCTTTGTGGATCAATGGTGATGTATGAGCTTGTGACGGTATGTGCATATGCGTGATCTTGGGCATATGTTGGAGCACATACCGGGACTACCGGGTTTAATATTATTTTCGGCGAAAAGTTAAGTTGGTTCTTGGGAATTTAGATGTGGGTTAACCCGTGGTGCGCCATTGGTGCGAGCGCGAGTTAACTCTCATCTTTATGATAAGGACCGATGATTTTGCTTAAAATGATATTAAATTGGGCGGTTCTCACAGCGGGTATCTGAGCCAAGGTTCCATGAAGTGAACTTAAAAGTTTGCTTAAAGGGGGTTGAGAGCGAAATAAAATTGAGTACTTGCATTAATATTTATTTCTTGTAAAATTTGAACTTAAGGATTGATTGCTAACTTCCTCCCTTTGTCTTAGAGCTATTATTTTCTCTAATGCTTCACCTGTCAATTAAATATGCTTAATCTCTCATGTCTTATTGGATAGATGGCCACGATGATCATGGCGACTCGCGCTCAGGAGACGATTGGGTTCCCGGCGATCCTTAATGAGATGTTGAGGAGCTCGCACTACTTTTTCCAGCCCGAGTATGAGGTTTATGCTCGCGGCTATGGTGTTGGTTTGGTGGACTACATGGCGAGCCTCCACCTTGAGCCAAGGTGGGTGGTGGGAGCTGTGAAGTACAACTTCCGTGCCTGTGGTACCTCTGTGCAGATGGCCATTCAAGAGGTGGCATGTGAAGCCATCGCCCGTCTTCGCTACGAGCACCGTGAGCTTTGGGAGACGCCGTTCACCTACCTTCCGGTGCGGGGACCTGAGGATCCCATTGCTCATGTTGTCTCGCCTCCGATGGGGCCGTACATCTTGGAGACGTGCATGCATGGCGGACACCATTTCCGCCTACGAGATGGCGCACCAGAGTTTGGTATGGGAGTTGGAGGAGACAAGGAGTCGTCTCGTCCGCCTCCAATACCAAGTGGAGCCTTCTCTTTGGTTGAAGAAGTTGCCAAGGAAGATCATGGATGATTGGACGCGAAACACGCCGCATGAGGAAGCGCCTCCGTCGCACCGCTTTCCGCATGTGGTGGGTACTTGGGCCGAGACGCGGGGAACATACAATCCCATTTCGATGGGGTTGCCCGTGCGTCGGTTCCACATGGTGCCCGCCACCCGTGCAAATCTTTTGGGGTTCCTGGAGCCTTTTGACCCATGATTTGCTATCGTCTAGTGAGAGGGAAAGTCGCCCATTAGTCCAAGTGCTAGTAGGAGGGACGTGGCACTTTGGGTAATGTGGTTGTAAGGCGGAATTAAGCGCTAGGACGTTAAGACGCGCTCATTTTGTGTTGGTTAAACTCTATTGGATGCTTGTGAACTAAAGTCAAGTTGGTCTCATGATTATGGTTATGCCTCGATGTGTTATTAGTAGATTATTTATGTGAGTTATTTGTGTACTTTTCATGCGTGCTTCCTTAAGAGTTAATTATGAGCCCTATATTATCATGTGGAAACGATGTGAGGTAACGACATATTGCACTCATATGTTGCATGCATGCACGCATACACATATAACAATTATAAAGCATGTGGGTGACCGTTTTCCGTCTATCTTGCTCTCTAAATCTGCCCTAGCGACCTTGAATGGTGATGTTCAAATCTTTGGCACTCGTCACATGTATATATTTTTCTTTGATAAGTTAATCGCTTGAGTTCGGATCTTGAGTCAAATCATTATCTACGCCTTATCATTCCATCGTTCTCCTTAAGATATTACTTATCTCCTTGGTCACTAACTTATCTTAAACTCTTGCTAGGATGAATTTGCGTTCGGGAACCGGCGCGAACCGCGGGAACGGTTCGGGTGGGAATAACAATAACAACAACAACAACAACAACAACAACAACAACCACCTTCCCGAACCTCCCGTCCACCCCACTTTCGCGGATGTGCTTGCCCAACAAACTCAACTACTTGGGCAATTGGTCAATCATATTGGCAACTTGGGCAACATTGGAATTCAAGCTCCTAGGGAGGAGCCGCAAGTGAACAAGTTTGGGGATTTCTTCCGCACCAACCCACCTATCTTCCGTGGCTCCAAGGATCCTCTTGACGCGGATTTTTGGCTTCATGTCATTGAAGAGAAGCTCAATCTCATCCAATGTGATGACCATGATAAGGTCTTATTCGCCGCTCACCAACTCCATGATGCCCCGGGGCTTGGTGGCGGAATTGGAAGGCTTCTCAACCCGCCAATCACCGTTTCACATGGGAAGAATTTCGGACGGCTTTTCGCTCTTTCCATATTCCCAAGGGTATCATCGACATCAAGAAGAAGGAATTCCTCAACCTCACCCAAGGCCATCGGGATGTAATGGCTTATGTCAATGCCTTCAATACTCTATCTCAATATGCAACCGATGAAGTGTCCTCCGATGCCAAGAAGCGGGAGAGGTTCTATGACGGCCTCTCGGAAGAGCTACAAGACAAGTTATCCACCACCAAGTTTGATGATTTCAATGACTTGGTGAACATTGCTATCCGTGCCGAGCACAAGATGAAGTGTGACGCCCTGAAAATTTACCAAATTAAAACATGCGTTAACGCATTCCGACCAAAAACTTATTCGTCGTCGAACCCTAACTTTAACCCTCTACCTTTCCCCGCCATCCTGACAGCCGACGCGAGCCAATTACGTTCCCCGCCCTGTGCCGCACAACGCCCGCACGCACCGCCTCAACCCTCGCCACCGCGTCACGACAACCGCGCGCGACCGCTTTCCGCAATCAGCGCCGGCGCAAGTCCTATCTCGCGCAGCGCGCGAATCCCGCGCGCGCGTGGCCGACCGGCCGCGGCCGCCGCCGCGATTGGCGCCGACGCGTTTTCCTTTCCCCCTCGCTGGTCCCCTCGCGCTGCGCGCGCGCGTCGCGCACGCGAATCCCGCCGGCACGCGTCGCTCTTTCTCCCTCCCCATTTTTCTTTTTTTTCCCCATTTCCTTTTTCCTTTCCATTTTCCCTCCTCTTTTCCCTTTTCTCTTTTCCCCTTCTCCTTTTCCTTTCTCCCTCCTCTTCTCCCTGTTCCTCCCTTCTCCCTCTGCTTCCACGGCCGTGCACTGCCGTGCCCCGCGTGCCCCGCGTGGCCGGGCCTTGCGCCGCGCCGCCCGTCGCCCGCGCCCTCGCCCCGGACCCGCGACGCGCCGCGCCGCGCGCACGCGCGCGTCCTGTTTCCGTGCGTGCCGCGCCGGCCGCACGCACACCTGGCCGCGCCCCGCCGCGCCGGCCGCCGGCCGCCCCTTCCCCGCGCACACGCGCCCCTGTGCCCGGCTGCCCGTGCCCACGTGCGTGCACGCGCGTCAACCGCGTGCCGCGTCGCCCGCCGTGCCGACCGTCGCTTCGCGCGCACGGCCGAGCCGTGGCGACGCGCCACCCGCCGCTACTGCACCCCGCCTCGCCGCCCGCGCCGCCCTGTGCGCACAGCACCCGGCCCCTCTCCACGTGCCGCGCTCGGCGCCCCCGCCGCCACACCACCCCGCGACACGCGCGAAGGGCCGAAGCGCCATTAATGGCGCTCCGCCCCGGCCTCTGTCGCGCCGCGGCCTCCACCACCTCTGGCCGCCTATAAGTAGGCCCCCGCGGCCCGCTATCTCCCCCACAACCTCCCACCGCCGCCAGCCCTCGCCTCCCCGAGTCCAGCGCCGCCGCCGCGCATTGCTCTGCCGCCGCCCGCCGGCCCCCGTCGCCACGCCTCTACGCGTCACCCCAGGCCCAGGTGAGGCCGGGGATGGAATCCCCCTGTCCTTCCCCCCTTTTGCCCCTAACCCCGGCCGCCGCCGCGCCCTGAGCCGCCTGATTGGCCGCCGCCGGCGCCTTCCCCCACCCCCTCCTCTGTTCTGTACGGGGGAGGAGGAAGAAGGTGGCAAAATTGCCACAAGGCCCCTGGCCTTTTTCTTTTTTTTTCCCCTAAAAAGAGGACCCCACCCCCTCCTATTGACTATCTTTTTGCAAAAGAAACCCTAACCTTCCCAGCATTTCAAACCAAACCCCGCCGTTACATAAACCTCGATGTACCCGACACCTTTAGAGTACCCTGAATACTCCTAGATTTTGCAAATAGGCCCCTACCCTTTCCGGATAAATACGAACAAGCCCTTGGACCCCCGTTTAAACCCTAAGGCCCTCTTTAGCACGTCATTTTATGCGCGAAACGACCTCCGATCGACCCAAAACTTTACCACTCCATTTCTAGTATAGTTTTAGCCATGCCATCAAGAAACCACCCAAAAATATTACCCCTAACTCCGTAACTAAATTATTTCCGATTCAAGCTCAACGATGAAAGCTTTTAATTCTTTCGTTTGATTGTGTGTCTGTTTGTTTGCGTCGTAGGACACGGAGTGAACGAGGAAGGTCCCGACTGTGACCAAGCGAACGAGGATCAGTACTGCGATCCCGAACCCGAGGGACAGTGCTTCGACCAGGACTCCCGCAAGGGTTTGACGATGGCAAGTTCAATCCCGCCCTTTGATGCATGTTTCTGTCCTAGTTTTATAAACACAACCCGATGGCCTGTTTTATAAAATTGCATGGTTTTTACGTGCCGTAACCAGGGTAGGATAGCCACCCTTGTTGTGATAACCATACCTGGAACACCTGATTTTATAAAGAAAATGCGTGTGTGTGGGAAAGGGTAAAATGTGGTTTTGAAAGACGAGTCGGACGGGTTGGATGGCATTTCTGTGTGAATTGCCGTTGGTGAGCTCGTACCTGTGTGGTTGAGCGTGGAAGGGAGATATCCATCTTGTCACCCCTAAGGACCGAGTTGATGTGTCGTCTCACCTAGCTTCCTGTCGTGCAAACCACTTGACCGTTGTATGGGCAACGGCTTGGCCTAACCCCACTAGTTAGTCTGATAGCCATCAGGAGAGCTGGGAGCAACGGGTGATCAAGGAGACGGGATAAGCTCTGTGTGAATTATGCCCCGGTTAAACCTCGGTGATAGGTCGAATGACCCCTTGATAGATCCCGTGGTGGCTAGTCAGGTCTAGCTAAGGTGGGTAAGGGCTTCGATGGGATCTGCACCGGCACTAAGGTGTTCGTGCTGTGGTACCCCACCTGTGGGTAAAGTTGCACACCTCTGCAGAGTTGAAAATCTATTCGAATAGCCGTGCCCACGGTATTGGGCAAGTTATGGTGTGGTCACATAACTAGTGTTTCTCCCTGGGAATGGTTGAGCTGGTGTGAGTCGTTTGGAAAAGTGTCCGGCAGTTGTGCCGTGTGCTACGGCGGACGGGGAGTCCGGTAGCAGTTTAAAACTTGGATCCGTGAGGATCAACACCGTGTGCTCCTTGGAACTAGAAAATTTGTTTTGGAAATGTTTTAAAACGAACCCCTGCATATAACTGTGTTTTCCGCAAATGAACCATAACCTTACCCTTGGATTATCCTGTGCATTAAATTCTGTTATACCCCCTCCGTGGGTGTGATTGGGCTTGCTGAGTACGTTTGTACTCACCCCTTTCTTACTTTTACAGTGGAAGACCCAGACTACGTCCCGAAGACAACGAGTAGGGTTTCGTCCTGCACCCAGTCTTGCCTGTGGTTGAGGCCACCGTTGGATTCCGCATGGCGCAAGACTCTGATGATCCTCTTTTCGTAACTAGTGTAGTGGTGTGGATTTTAGTTGTGATCCTCGCGATAGTGGCGCTTCACTGCCCATTACCGCGAAGAGTTGTACGGTGATGTACCATCTGTTGTAATAAAAGTGTTATCAGCCTCCTGAGACTGATAAATTAACACTTTTAAGTCTTCCCTGATGGGGGGACGCTTCAGGTGGTATCAGAGCCGTAGGCTGGCCGTAGGACGTGACCCTAGGAGCGAGACCCCTTTTCAAGCCCTAGAACTTGTTCCGATTTAGAAATTTCTGCACAAACGCTCACCACTGGTCTTTGCCTTGTTCCTGATGGCTGGCAATGGATGGGTTAGCGGAATCTGCCACGCAGAGCCCGGCCTCCCCAAGTTACTATTGCTCAGCCTGGAACGCGTTGGGGTTATGGAACCACCGGAGTATGCCTACCGTGAGTACATCGCCGGAGGCACCCTTCGGTGCGACATGATGGTTTTTGTGGAGAAAAGCACCCGCTACCCTGATGTGGACCCTTGGTTCATCTCCACCACTGGTTTCCGCTTCCCCGACACCTATCGAAAGGCCGCTCGTAAAGCCCTGCGACGACTGCGTGTGCTCTACAGGCACCACCTTCAGCGGACTCCTATGGGATTTTTCCCACCCGCTGGAGGTAAAGGACGCACCTGGATTGCCCGAATGAAAGGACTCGGACGTGAAGAAGAGGACCTAGAAGATACGGTCTCCCACCTGTCCATCTACCTTAATGGCTTGGATGCACTCTGCAACGAGCAGGCGGCACAACTGAAGAAGTTAATCCACGGGATTGAGAAGATAACCCAGGAGCTGGAGGAGCAACAAACTAGAGCCGCAAGCGCCGAGTATTCCTTAGCCGCCCTCCAAGCCCAGATGCAAGAGTACGAGAGCCGCAACGGAATAGGTGGATGGATAGAGGAAGAAGAAGAAGAAGAACCCATGGAAACCCATTGGGATAAGGGTACTCAGACCGAAAATGAGATGGATCGGTTCCTTCCAATAAAGAAGTGCTCTATCAGGACCGAGGAAGAATCCCCATAATAGGATTAGCACCCCGAGCTAGAACCCTACCCTAATGACCACGTATCCATGAAAGCTGTACCACCCTTGTTGTAATAATAAATATCATCTGCTCCCTTTGCACCTGTACCAGATTGTTTACCCTGTTTCTGTTTCAGATGGCTGAGGAAGGATGGACCCAGGGCGACTGCCAAGCTGCACCTGGATTCCCCAGCCTTTTGATTGACACCCTGGAAGGCCTTGGTGTTACGGAGCGCCCAAGGTACTACAGCCGAGAGTACGAGCACCATGGTACCCTCCGCTGCAGGGTGATCCTGGTCATCGCCAGGAGCAACCGCTACCCGACATCCAGCCTTGGCGAGTGACTGCCACAGGGTTTAGACACCAGGACACCTACCCTTGGCCATCAGAAAAACGCTCCGTTATTTGTGCCGGATTTTTGAAGAACACCTCGCCCCCACACCAGCAAAGTTCTTTCCGCCGGCCATCAAACCCCGGTTTGGGAAGCACGCATGAGAACCTGGAACGACGCCGCCACGAAGAAGGCCCCCTGTACCAAGTGGCTACTTACCTAGCCGCCCTGGACCAACTCTTTGATGAGCAAGCCAACCTTCTGAGGGAGCAGACCCATCGAGCCGAGCAAGCAGAGCTCGCAGTGAGACTGCAGCAGATCCGAGCCGCCCATGCTGAGGCAAGAGCCGCAGCCGCGGTTAGCAGCGAAGCAGTAGCCCAAGAGAGCCTCAGGCAAGCCCGAGACCGGTGTATGCAAGATTGGACCCGAAGTGGAACACCAGTCCCGGCAATTAGAGAGGACCATGTTTACTCGGGACACCCATCATAGGATGGGGGACACTCTTCAGAAACACATAAGCCCCACCCGAGAACCCTGAAGGTTCCGCTGCTGCCGCCGAAGAGGATGCTGCAGCGCAACCCTCGACCAATGGAAATCCAGAGGACGGCGAGCAAGGATCACTCACACTTCCCGCCCCAGAAGAAGGCATGCCCCGCAGTAGAATGACCAACGCCACCCTAGCGATGTACACCCCAGCCCTTTTGTTTAAGTCGTGCCTTGGACATAACCCTGGACGAGTAGTACGAGACCTAGTCTCACCCTAAGCTGTACCTCTGGCAGTAATAAAGTTGTCTGTGCTCTTGCTTGCGATGTTGTGTGCTGTTTTTGTTGTGTGTGCTTGTTTATATAATTACTGGCAGGAGGTAGATTCTGCCATATATACGAATTAAACAACTTAAACATCACATAATAGTAACCCCACTCTACCCAATCGACAGATGGTTCCCCGGAGTGTCACGAGGGCCTCCCGTGGCCGGAACCCCGCTGGTGCCGGAGCACAGCCTGCTGGACGAATCCCCCTCAGGCAGAACAAGAAGTGAGCCAGAACCGAGGGGAAAATCAAGAAAGGAGAGCAATGCCACCACCCCACCCCTCGGAGACTTGGCACAAATAATTCACAATCAGACCCTCATACTGGAAACATTGGCCAACGCCCTCGTTAACCGGCAACCACGAGGGCAGAACATGAATGACAAGCTGACGGCTTTCTGAGGACCAAGCCGCCACCTTTGCTGGATCTTGCAACCCGTTGGATGCAGACGACTGGTTGCGAGTGATTCAGAGGAAGCCGAACCGTTCGAATGCCAGGACCGAGACAAAGTCCTTCTGGCAGCCCACCAACTCACCGGAACAGCATTATCCTGGTGGGAAAACTATTGTGCCGCAGCCGAAGATGCCTCTACCATCACCTGGGGAGAATTTGTAAGGGAGTTCCGCCGCTATCACATCCCTTCGGCCACCATGAAGCGCAAGGCGGATGAATTCGCGCTCTACAACAAGGAAGCATGTCGGTGGAAGAATACACCCACCGGTTCATAGAATTGGCCCGGTACGCGCCGGAAGAAGTGAACGACGACGATAAGAAGCAAGACATGTTCAAGAAGGGATTAAGCCCAGAACTCCGGACCTTGCTTACCCCACAAATCTATCCGGACTTCAACACCCTGATGAACAAAGCTATCCTCACGGAAAGGGCCAGAGCCGAAGAGAGGAAGGATAATAAAACGCAAATTCCTGGGAAAGCAAGGCCCGCCAACAGGACCGCTACCAAAAGCCGAGGAACTCCAGCTACACTGCACCAAGATCTCAGGCCCCGATGCAGTATAGAACTCAGTCGCAAGTGACAGGACCACAGGCCCCGCCCAGGAGCCAGAATACCACGAGGGCCCCGCAGAGCCATACAAGCCAGGTCGCCCCCGACAACAACAATTTAGGGCCTGTTTCAACTGCCGTGAAATAGGGCATTACATTGCCAATTGCCCTTATGCCAAGAACAAGCCGGCCACATCAGCCTTCTCCAACTCGGTGAATGGACCCAGACCAGCTTTGACCGGCGCCAACCGAGTGCCTGTCCGCAACAACGACAACAGCCAGCAGACAAAAGCAGCCCAGCAATCGTTTGGACGAGCCCGCGTCAATCACATCGATGCGCAGGAGGCTAAAAGCTCAGGGTGTAGTGCTCGGTGAGTACCTAGTCAACTCAGCTCTGGCAACAGTACTATTTGATTCTGGGGCATCGCACTCGTTCATATCCTCAAGTTTTGTGGAAAAACACAAAATAACTACAGTACTACTAGCTATGCCCCTATTAACCCGGACGCCTGGAGGCGACATCAATTGTCAATTAGTTGTCCACGGGTAAGGATCAATTTAAGTGGGTAGAATTTCTAGCAGACTTGGTAGTACTTAAGTCTGGGGGAATAGACGTGATTCTTGGAATGGACTGGTTAAGCCGACACAATGGTCTCATAGGCTGTACTAACAAAGTGGTACATCTAACAAACCCCGAAGGAATACAAGTGATCTGCCATACCCGAGACAGTAAGTTTGACCCGATGGTGTTTTAGCGTGGAAGCCCAGCCCCTAGAAGGAGTCCCGGTAGTAAAACGAATACCCAGATGTCTTTCCCGAAGAACTTCCCGGTATGCCACCAGACAGGGATATAGAATTCGTCATCGACCTTATCCCCGGAACCTCCCCTATAGCCAAGAGACCCTATAGGATGGCGGCATCTGAGTTGACGGAATTAAAGAAGCAACTAGAAGAACTGCAACGAATTGGCTTTATCAGGCCAAGCTCGTCGCCATGGGGAGCCCCAGTTCTGTTTGTCAAAAAGAAAGATGGGAGTATGAGGTTGTGTGTAGATTACCGGGCACTGAACGAGGTTACCATTAAGAATAAGTACCCCTCCCCAGGATTGATGACCTTTTCGATCAGCTAAAAGGAGCCAAGTACTTTTCCAAGATCGATCTAAGGTCAGGATATTTCCAGCTCAAGATTAGAGAAAGTGACATCCCTAAGACAGCCTTTGTCACCCGCTACGGGCAGTTCGAGTTCACTGTAATGTCCTTCGGACTAACCAATGCCCCTGCCTATTTCATGAACCTCATGAATAATGTATTCATGGACGAACTAGATAAGTTTGTCGTAGTCTTTATCGACGACATACTTATCTACTCCAAGAGTATTCAGGAACAAGAGCAACATCTGCGGGTAGTATTGGAAAAGCTGAGAATACATAGGTTATATGCCAAATTCAGCAAGTGTGAATTCTGGCTGGAGAGAGTAGCTTTCCTCGGTCACATTCTGACCGCGGAAGGTGTAGCAGTGGACCCAGAAAAGGTCAAAGCAGTCTCCAACTGGCAGCGACCGACGAATGTTAGTGAAATCAGAAGTTTTCTTGGATTAGCTGGGTACTATCGGAGATTTATCGAGGGATTCTCTAGGATAGCCCGACCCATGATGGAACTTCTTAAGAAGGAGAAGAAGTTCGCCTGGACGGAGTCTTGTGAAAGAAGTTTTCAAGAATTGAAGCAAAGGTTGACAACCGCCCCAGTGCTGACCCTGCCAGACATTCATCGGGACTTTGTCATTTATTGTGATGCATCCCGACAAGGATTAGGGTGCGTACTGATGCAAGACGGGAAAGTTGTTGCATATGCCTCCCGCCAACTCAAGACTCATGAGCAGAATTATCCGACCCATGATTTGGAATTAGCAGCCGTAGTGCATGCCCTTAAGATTTGGAGACATTACCTGATTGGAAATAAGTGTGAGGTTTACACCGACCACAAGAGCCTGAAGTATATCTTCACCCAGCCGGATTTAAACCTAAGGCAAAGGAGATGGTTGGAGTTGGTCAAGGACTATAATTTGGAAATTCAGTATCACCCCGGAAAAGCGAATGTGGTAGCCGACGCCTTAAGCCGGAAATCCTATGGACCCAAGGATGACAATCTGCGCGAGGAAATGGCCCGATTAAACGTACACATTGTTCCTCGAGGTTCCAGCCAAGTGCTAAACGTTCAAATGACACTAGAGGATAGGATTAGAGAAGCCCAAAGCTCGGATCAGGAGTTAATGAAGATCCGCAAGCAAACTGGAGAAAACAAAGCACCGGGCTTCAGAGTGGACGATAAGGGGACGTTATGGTACGAGGATAGGATTTGTGTACCCCAGGATGGAGATTTCCGGCAATTAATCATGGATGAAGCCCATAACTTGGCTTACTCCATCCACCCAGGATCCACTAAAATGTATATGGACATAAGGCAAAAATACTGGTGGAGTGGGATGAAAGCGGATATTGCACGATTTGTGGCACATTGTGATACCTGCCAAAGGATCAAGGCCGAACACCAAAAGCCGGCAGGATTATTGCAACCCTTGCCTATCCTGGTCTGGAAATGGGATGAAATAGGAATGGACTTTGTAGTGGGTCTACCTAAAACACAGAAGGGACACGATTCCATATGGGTAATAGTGGATCGACTCACTAAATCGGCTCATTTTATACCTGTACGAACCACTTATGGTGGAGAAAAGCTGGCAAGACTTTATGTAGAAAACATAGTAAAATTACACGGAGTACCTAGCCGAATTGTCTCGGATAGAGGGACACAATTCACCTCTAGGTTCTGGAAAAGCTTGCAACAAGCCATGGGCACCAAGTTGGATTTCAGCTCTGCATATCACCCACAGACGGATGGTCAAACCGAAAGGGTAAATCAGATTATGGAAGATATGCTGAGAGCATGTGTCCTGACCTACGGAAAGGACTGGGAGCAGAGTCTGCCCTATGCGGAATTCTCGTACAACAATAGTTATCAAGCCAGCTTGGGCATGTCACCATTCGAAGCTCTCTATGGAAGAAAGTGCAAAACTCCCCTGATGTGGTCAGAAGTTGGAGAACGTGCCCTAGTAGGACCCGCACTTATAAAAGAAGCAGAAGAAAAAGTAGCGGAGATCCGCGAGAAATTGAAAGCAGCTCAGTCCCGACAAAAGAGCTATGCAGACAAGAAGAGGCGAGAAATAAGTTTCAACCCGGGAGAATTTGTTTACCTCAAAGTCTCACCCATTCGAGGGACACGAAGATTTCAAGTGCAAGGAAAATTGGCCCCTCGATACATTGGACCGTATCGAATTCTGAAGAAAGTCGGAGCAGTGGCATAGCGACTGGAGTTACCAGAAGAAATGTCAGATATACACCCAGTGTTCCATGTTTCACAATTGAGAAGGTGTCTGAGAGTACCCGAGGGAGAACATGTGCCGGTGGAAACAATAGACCTGCAGCCGGATTTGTGATATCAGGAAGTGCCGGTCAAGATTCTACACACTGTCACCAGGAGGACCAGAAACTCCGAAGTACGGATATGCAGAGTTCAATGGAGCAGACATGGAGTAGAGGAAGCAACTTGGGAGCGCGAGGAGGCCCTAAAGAAGGAATTTCCCCATCTGTTTAGGAGCCAGCCGAATCTCGAGGACGAGATTCATTTAAGTGGGGTAGGTTTGTGATGCCCTGAAAATTTACCAAATTAAAACATGCGTTAACGCATTCCGACCAAAAACTTATTCGTCGTCGAACCCTAACTTTAACCCTCTACCTTTCCCCACCATCCTGACAGCCGACGCGAGCCAATTACGTTCCCCGCCCTGTGCCGCACAACGCCCGCACGCACCGCCTCAACCCTCGCCACCGCGTCACGACAACCGCGCGCGACCGCTTTCCGCAATCAGCGCCAGCGCAAGTCCTATCTCGTGCAGCGCGCGAATCCCGCGCGCGCGTGGCTGACCGGCCGCGGCCGCCGCCGCGATTGGCGCCGACGCGTTTTCCTTTCCCCCTCGCTGGTCCCCTCGCGCTGCGTGCGCGCGTCGCGCACGCGAATCCCGCCGGCACGCGTCGCTCTTTCTCCCCTCCCCATTTTTCTTTTTTCCCCATTTCCTTTTTCCTTTCCATTTTCCCTCCTCTTTTCCCTTTTCTCTTTTCCCCTTCTCCTTTTCCTTTCTCCCCTCCTCTTCTCCCTGTTCCTCCCTTCTCCCTATGCTTCCACGGCCGTGCACTGCCGTGCCCCGCGTGCCCCGCGTGGCCGGGCCTTGCGCCGCGCCGCCCGTCGCCCGCGCCCTCGCCCCGGACCCGCGACGCGCCGCGCCGCGCGCACGCGCGCGTCCTGTTTCCGCACGTGCCACGCCGGCCGCACGCACACCTGGCCGCGCCCCGCCGCGCCGGCCGCCGGCCGCCCCCTTCCCCGCGCACACGCGCCCCTGTGCCCGGCTGCCCGTGCCCACGCGCGTGCACGCGCGTGCACCGCGTGCCGCGCCGCCCGCCGTGCCGACCGTCGCTTCGCGCGCACGGCCGAGCCGTGGCGACGCGCCACCCGCCGCTACTGCACCCCGCCTCGCCGCCCACGCCGCCCTGTGCGCACAGCACCCGGCCCCTCTCCACGTGCCGCGCTCGGCGCCCCCGCCGCCACGCCACCCCGCGACACGCGCGAAGGGCCGAAGCGCCATTAATGGCGCTCCGCCCCGGCCTCTGTCGCGCCCCGGCCTCCACCACCTCTGGCCGCCTATAAGTAGGCCCCCGCGGCCCGCTATCTCCCCCACAACCTCCCACCGCCGCCCAACCCTCGCCTCCCCGAGTCCAGCGCCGCCGCCGCGCATTGCTCTGCCGCCGCCCGCCGGCCCCCGTCGCCACGCTTCTACGCGTCACCCCGGGCCCAGGTGAGGCCGGGGATGGAATCCCCCTGTCCTTCCCCCCTTTTGCCCCTAACCCCGGCCGCCGCCGCGCCCTGAGCCGCCTGATTGGCCGCCGCCGGCGCCTTCCCCCACCCCCTCCTCTGTTCTGTACGGGGGAGGAGGAAGAAGGTGGCAAAATTGCCACAAGGCCCCTGGCCTTTTTCTTTTTTTCCCCTAAAAAGAGGACCCCACCCCCCTCCTATTGACTATCTTTTTGCAAAAGAAACCCTAACCTTCCCAGCATTTCAAACCAAACCCCTCCGTTACATAAACCTCGATGTACCCGACACCTTTAGAGTACCCTGAATACTCCTAGATTTTTCAAATAGGCCCCTACCCTTTCCGGATAAATACGAACAAGCCCTTGGACCCCCGTTTAAACCCTAAGGCCCTCTTTAGCGCGTCATTTTATGCGAGAAACGACCTCCGATCGACCCGAAACTTTACCACTCCATTTCTAGTATAGTTTTAGCCATGCCATCAAGAAACCACCCAAAAATATTACCCCTAACTCCGTAACTAAATTATTTCCGATTCAAGCTCAACGATGAAAGCTTTTAAATCTTTCGTTTGATTGTGTGTCTGTTTGTTTGCGTCGTAGGACACGGAGTGAACGAGGAAGGTCCCGACTGTGACCAAGCGAACGAGGATCAGTACTGCGACCCCGAACCCGAGGGACAGTGCTTCGACCAGGACCTCCCGCAAGGGTTTGACGATGGCAAGTTCAATCCCGCCCTTTGATGCATGTTTCTGTCCTAGTTTTATAAACACAACCCGATGGCCTGTTTTATAAAATTGCATGGTTTTTACGTGCCGTAACCAGGGTAGGATAGCCACCCTTGTTGTGATAACCATACCTGGAACACCTGATTTTATAAAGAAAATGCGTGTGTGTGGGAAAGGGTAAAATGTGGTTTTGAAAGACGAGTCGGACGGGATGGATGGCATTTCTGTGTGAATTGCCGTTGGTGAGCTCGTACCTGTGTGGTTGAGCGTGGAAGGGAGATATCCATCTTGTCACCCCTAAGGACCGAGTTGATGTGTCGTCTCACCTAGCTTCCTGTCGTGCAAACCACTTGACCGTTGTATGGGCAACGGCTTGGCCTAACCCCACTAGTTAGTCTGATAGCCATCAGGAGAGCTGGGAGCAACGGGTGATCAAGGAGATGGGATAAGCTCTGTGTGACTTATGCTCCGGTTAAACCTCGGTGATAGGTCGAATGACCCCTTGATAGATCCCGTGGTGGCTAGTCAGGTCTAGCTAAGGTGGGTAAGGGCTTCGATGGGATCTGCACCGGCACTAAGGTGTTCGTGCTGTGGTACCCCACCTGTGGGTAAAGTTGCACACCTCTGCAGAGTTGAAAATCTATTCGAATAGCCGTGCCCACGGTATTGGGCAAGTTATGGTGTGGTCACATAACTAGTGTTTCTCCCTGGGAATGGTTGAGCTGGTGTGAGTCGTTTGGAAAAGTGTCCGGCAGTTGTGCCGTGTGCTACGGCGGACGGGGAGTCTGGTAGCAGTTTAAAACTTGGATCCGTGAGGATCAACACCGTGTGCTCCTTGGAACTAGAAAATTTGTTTTGGAAATGTTTTTAAAACGAACCCCTGCATATAACTGTGTTTTCCGCAAATGAACCATAACCTTACCCTTGGATTATCCTGTGCATTAAATTCTGTTATACCCCCCTCCGTGGGTGTGATTGGGCTTGCTGAGTACGTTTGTACTCACCCCTTTCTTACTTTTACAGTGGAAGACCCAGACTACGTCCCCGAAGACAACGAGTAGGGTTTCGTCCTGCACCCAGTCTTGCCTGTGGTTGAGGCCACCGTTGGATTCCGCATGGCGCAAGACTCTGATGATCCTCTTTTCGTAACTAGTGTAGTGGTGTGGATTTTAGTTGTGATCCTCGCAATAGTGGCGCTTCACTGCCCATTACCGCGAAGAGTTGTACGGTGATGTACCATCTGTTGTAATAAAAGTGTTATCAGCCTCCTAGGACTGATAAATTAACACTTTTAAGTCTTCCCTGATGGGGGGACGCTTCATGAAGAGACTCGAGGCCAAGCATAAGTGTCCCGCTCCTACCTCGGCGGGTGGTAGCTCATCTCGCCCACGTGTGGGGCCTCAACCTCCCCCACCTCGTGCGCCGGGTGCGCAACCACCGCGCCCGATGTGGGTTGTACGTCATCCTCAACCACCTCAAGGACAACCCCCAAGGCCGGCCAATGCCTTTTGGAACAACCCAAGTGGCGCCACAAGGGGTCCGTGCTACAATTGTGGTGGCACGGGCCACATCTCCAAATATTGTCCTTCTCCAAGGCAAGGTGGCACCTCCAATGCACCAAGACCTAACAACCCTCCACCGCAAGCCCCACGCCAAGGAGCCAAGCCATCGCAAGCTCCCAAGCGTGGCCGTCTCAACTACACCACCGCGGAAGAGGTTCCGGATGATGCCGAAGTGCTCATGGGTACGCTTCTCATAAACTCCCATCCCGCCCTTGTTCTTTTCGATTCCGGAGCAACCCTTTCTTTCATTAACAAGAAGTTCATGATGCATAGCAAACTCCAAATGCAAACCCTACCACAACCTTACCACATAGAATCACCGGGTGGGGAAATCATCTCTAAACACTTTGTAGATAAAGTCCCAATTCTTATTGAGGGAGCCACCTTTTGAGCAAATCTCCTCATCCTAGATAAGCTAGGCTTAGATGTAATTCTTGGGATGAATTGGTTGGGAAAGCATGATGGGGTTATCAAATGTGGGCCACGCACCATCGATCTCTTGCACCCCTCCGGGGATAGGGTTCTTCTCTCTCTCGCCACAAAGAAAGCTTGTCTCTATTCCTTGACGGGTACCGAAACCACGGCGTTGGAAGATATTCCTGTGGTTTGCGAGTATCCGGATGTCTTTCCAGAAGAATTACCGGGCATGCCTCCCGATCGTGAGGTGGAGTTCGTTATTGAATTAATGCCCGGGACGGCTCCCATTTCCAAGCGTCCCTACCGTATGCCTCCTAATGAGTTAAAAGAATTGAAAGAGCAACTCAAGGTCCTTTTGGATAAGGGTTTTATTCGTCCCAGCTCCTCTCCTTGGGGATGCCCAGCTCTCTTTGTGAAGAAGAAGGATGATAGTCTACGGATGTGCGTCGACTACCGTTCGTTGAATGAGGTCACTGTCAAAAATAAGTACCCCCTTCCTCGAATCGATATCTTGTTTGACCAATTATCGGGAGCTTGCTATTTCTCCAAGATTGATCTAAGGTTGGGTTATCATTAAATTAAAATTTGTCAAGAAGATATTCCAAAAACGGCTTTATCTACTAGATATGGTCTCTATGAGTACACCGTCATGTCCTTTGGCCTCACCAACGCCCCGGCGTATTTCATGTACTTGATGAATAGTATCTTCATGGAGGAACTTGATATCTTTGTGGTTATCTTTATTGATGACATTCTTATCTATTCGAAGACTCGGGATGATCATGCTCACCATATCCATATTGTGTTACAAAAACTTCGGAAGCATCGTCTCTATGCCAAGTTTAGCAAGTGCGAGTTTTGGCTCGAGAAAGTATCCTTTCTTGGTCACATTCGCTCCAAGGATGGCGTCGCCGTCGATCCTAGCAAGGTGCAAGATGTTCTTGATTGGAAGCAACCTCGAAGCATCACCGATATCCGGAGTTTTCTTGGGCTTGCGGGATATTATCGCCGGTTCATAGAAAATTTCTCAAAAATTGCCAAGCCTATGACCGAATTGTTGAAAAATGGGGTCAAGTTCGAATGGTCTCAAGCTTGTGAAGAAGCCTTTCAAACTCTTAAAGATCGTCTTACTACCGCTCCCGTTCTAGCTCAACCAAATATTCACAAGAACTTCGATGTCTATTGTGATGCCTCTCGCGTCGGTCTTGGTTGTGTTCTTATGCAAGAAGGCCAAGTGGTGGCCTATGCCTCTCGTCAACTCAAGCGACATGAAGAAAATTATCCCACCCATGATTTGGCACTTGCGGCCGTGGTCCATGCTCTAAAGATTTGGAGTCACTATCTTCTTGGTAATCATTGCAATATCTACACCGATCACAAGAGCCTTAAATATATCTTCACCCAATCTGATCTCAACATGAGGCAACGTTGATGGCTTGAATTAATTAGAGATTATGACCTTGAAGTTCACTATCATCCCGGCAAGGCGAATGTTGTTGCCGATGCACTAAGCCGCAAGGCCCAATGCAATTGTTTGACCATGGGACCTCCTCTTCATACTCTTTGTGATGAATTCCGGAAACTTGAAATGGGAATGGTCACGGAGGGTCATCTTGGTGCTCTTATAATCAAGTCCAATCTCTATGATCAAATTAAGGAAGCTCAAAAGAATAACAAAGGTATGGCCCGAATTCGTACACTAATGAAGGAGGGTAAAGCTCAATGTTTTTCTTGTGATGATCAAGGAGTCCTATTCTTTGGGAAACGTATTGTCGTGCCTAAGGATCACAACTTGAGGCGCTTAATTCTTGATGAAGCTCATAATTCTCAATTCTCTATTCATCCGGGTAGCACTAAAATGTTTCAAGATCTTAAGCAAAGATTTTGGTGGACTCGCATGAAGCGGGAAATCGCTCGATATGTCGCCGAGTGCGATGTTTGCCAAAGGGTTAAGGCCGTGCATCTCAAACCGGCCGGTACACTTCAACCTTTGCCTATTCCATCATGGAAGTGGGAAAATATTGGGATGGACTTTATCACCGGGTTGCCGAAGACTATTCATGGGTATGATTTCCATTTGGGTAATTGTTGACTGTTTAACCAAATCGGCTCATTTTCTTCCGGTCAAGACTACCTATCGAGCCAAGCAATATGCGGAGTTGTATCTTACTCGCATTGTATATCTTCATGGTGTTCCTAAAACAATTGTCTCCGATCGTGGTCCTCAATTTGTTGCCCACTTTTGGAGAAGTCTTCATGAAGCCATGGGAACCGACCTCACCTATAGTACCGCTTACCACCCTCAAACCGATGGCCAAACCGAGAGAGTGAATCAAATCCTTGAAGATATGTTATGGGCTTGTGTTCTAGTGTATGAGAAGAAGTGGGCCACTTGTTTGCCGTTTGCGGAATTTTCTTATAATAATAGCTATCAAGCAAGTATCAAGATGTCTCCTTTTGAAGCTCTTTATGGACGGCGTTGTAGAACGCCTATCAATTGGTCTGAATCCGGGGAAAGGCCTTTCTTTGGCCTGGATTTGATGAAAGATGCCGAAGACCAAGTTAAGATCATTCGCGAAAATCTTCGCATTGCTCAATCCCGTCAAAAGCTATATGCCGATCGTCGCCGCCGTGAACTCCATTTCAAGGTCGGTGATTATGTTTATCTTAAGGTCTCTCCTTTCAAGGGTACTCGTCGCTTCCGGGTTAAGGGCAAATTGGCACCTCGTTTTGTCGGACCTTTCCAAGTCACTAAAAGGATTGGAATGGTGGCTTATCAATTGGATCTTCCCCAATCACTTTCCACTGTTCACAATGTGTTCCATATCTCTCAATTGAAGAAATGCCTTCGTGTTCCTACCGACGCCATCGACCTTGAATCACTCAATCTTCAAGCGGGTCTTACCTACGAAGAGCATCCTATTGCCATCCTAGATCATGTTGAAAGGAAAGTAAAATGAAGTATGGTGAAGTTTGTGAAAGTTCAATGGAGCAACCACTCCGAAGACGAAGCCACATGGGAACGCGAGGATCGTTTGCGTCAAGACTACCCCGACTTCTTCTTCCATGAGTGAGTCCTCAAGCTTCTCCCACCGCACCCAACTTTCTTTAAGAAGTTCATCCTTCTAGATATCTTATATGTGTACACAATCACCATCAAAGAGAAATTAGGGATGTCCTACCACGCCACACCACCCATGCCTTGTACATCCTTCCTTCGATGTTTATCTTGTCTAGGTGAATACGGCCTTTTTGCACTCGAGGCCTTATCGTTCTCTATCTACCAAATCTTGGGATGAGATTTTCTTAAGGGGGGGAGAATTGTCACGACCCAAAAATGTAAAAGCACAAGATAAAAATTTAAAACATCATCATGAGCATCATCCAAGCATAATCAAGCATCATGTGCATGTTTTGACATGAGTTACCCATTTTCTTTGTTATTGTTGAGTGTAGCTTGTGAAGGAAGTTTAAAAATTGCTATGTGGCTGTGCCCCCAAATATTTTATTCAAATACTAGATTTCAAATGATGAGTTTTAGATATTTTTCCTCAATTTTTGGATGTCTCTGCCGAGCCATAAAATTCTTGGAAAGTTTGAAAACTGTAGTATTGTATGATTTATTGTGGGCAATTTTTGATGTCTTTTTGAGTGTTTGTTGTTGCTTAGTATGATCGTGCTTTAGTAAAAATTTGGTGATTTTTGGAGCCCGGGAAATGCATGTATTGGATTTTTGCAAGTTGAACCGTTGCCTTTCTTTTTCCCTTCTCCCGGCCCCACCCATCAGCTCCTCTCTCTCCCACGCGCCCGGGCCCGCACGTCAGCCTCCCCCTCCGCGCCTCCCGCGCCTCTGCGCCCGCCCATTGGGCACCCGCGCGGCGCGGCACGCCGGCGGCCGCTGGCTCGTCCAGCGTGGCCGCCGCCCCTTCGTTTCCCGTGCCGCCCGCTCTCCTTCTTCCCTCCCCGCACGCCTCTTCTTCTCCCTCGGCCAAACCGCACGCCTCCGCCTCTCCTTCCTCCCGCTGCCGCTTCCCCTTCCACCGCTCGCCGCCGCCCGCTGCCGTCGGTGAGCCCCGCCCCGATTGCCCGCACCCACACCTCCTTCTCCTCCTCCTTGCTTGATTCCGGCCGCCCGCCGCCTCTCCCTCCGCCCGCAAGCCCCTTCCCGACGTGCTCCTTTCCTTCGCCGCCGTGGTGCTCCGTTGCGCCACCGCTCCCTGCCTTGCCCCGCTCGCCCATGCCGCGGGCGAGCACCGCCATCCCGCCGTGTCGCTCGTGCGCGCGCCGCCCCCGTCCGTTCGTGCCCCCGCCGCGATGCCGTGCCGCGCGCGCGTGCGTTCATGCGCGGGCTGCGCCGTGGGCGCGCCCCGGCCGCGCCGTGGCGAGTCAAGGCCGCGCCTCGGCCTTGACTCCGCCCGGCCCGGAACTGGCAGCCTGGGCCCACCTGTCGGTGCCCAGGGGCGCTAGATCCGGGTGGATCTAGCGCTGCCGCCCCGTTTTGCTGTGTCATTTCATGCTGATTCTTATAAATTGCATAGAAATTGTTGTAGATCTCCAAAAATTATGAAATTTGTTTTGTTTGACTCCTCTGTAATAGATCTACTTAGAGAAATTAATTTTATACATGTTAGGGTCCTGTACCTTGAGTTATAGGCTATTCTTCCTAAACCAAGTTAATTGTTAAACTTATTGTGTGATGCTTTAGAAATGCTAAGCTAAATCTTGTTAAATTTCTGATAAAATGCTTTATCTCATGGTGCAGCTTGTGTAAACGTTCCTAGGCTGGTTGATAGGGTTTTAATGCATTTTTGGTTTTGCTGCCTGCAAACTTGTAAAATGAATAACTTTTGATAGAAAATTGATAAAATGATAAAACCACATCTATTACTTTATTTATCATGTCCTCTGTCTCCAGTAATTCTTTGAGAATTTATAGAGATGCTTTGGGTATCTTTTAAGATTTACCTTGAGTTTAGCGGCTGAAATTTATAAATATCATAAGTAATTCCACAAATATGTTTTGGATGCAATCTCAACTCTCATGATTTTCTCTTGAGATCCCCTATGTGCAGAAATAAAACCATGATTTATTCTTGCTATATGTTGTGTGAGCAAGTTCGCCTTCGGGCTTAGATTTTGAATTATTGATCGAGCTTCGTATATTTTGCTTGCGTGCCTCCTTGTGGTACTTCATTTCCATTTCATATCATACCAACTCTTTTCATATTATTAGCATCATCCTAATGCACACATCTCATTCATGCATTTTAGTGACCGAGACGCCGGAGGACGCACCCGTTGAGCCCACCGAGTTCGTTGAGACCGAGCCGGGAGCCGAGTGTGTTGTTGAACAAGAAGAGAACCAAGGCAAGCAGCTAAGCATGATCCCATGACCTACTTAACTTGCTTAAATTTAGTTATTTCACTTGGGGTATCTATGTTTATGTTAAATATTTATCTATTGCATCGTTGGTCCTATTTTCATACAATGTCCTCTCTTGATTTTGTATATCCATACCCTTGGCACACGTAGCTAGTTGCAACCTAATTAACTAAATGCTTAGTCGTGCCTAGAGTTGGAAGATATCTTGTAGGGAAAATTGGAATAGGATCACTTGTTCACCCACATTTTTTTATCTTAAACATGTTGTCTGGTGTCGGGTTGTTGGTTTGGATCGGTCTAGTTGGAAGTGTGGTTGAGGTTTGAGCAGAAGGTAGGGCCTAGAGAAAGGAGTCTCGGAGGTTTAGTCCGCTTGAACCGATTAAGGACCGTCCGTGGATGGCCTTGGAAATTGAGCACTTATCGTACTACCACATATCCATTCATGGGGTGGATAAACCGATTACCCTCTAGTTCTAATCGTTGATGCACGGTCCTAGATGCGTGGCCGTAGGGCTTTGTAGAGAGGCTTAGGGGTGTCCCCGGTGGACCTAGGTAACTCTCCGTGCAAGCTAGGCATGATGTTCAACGGTTACAACTTGTCGAGAAAGGTTCATGCGAGTACCCCCTCACCCCACGTGATCGGTTGGGTGAGTCGCATGGTCCTTGTGTCATGTGGGTAAGATGTACACCCTTGCAAGGTTAATGAATCAATTCGAATTGCCGCACTCTCAGTTATGAGCAAGCTCTTTATCCTACGAAATCTTCGTAGAAGTTTTGGTCGAATGGTTGGTTGCATGTTACGTTCCCTCTTGTTGATGCTTAGGAATTGAGTTATCTAATTAACTAAAATTTGAGGTGGGTTGGGCAAGCTAATTAAAATGCTAGGAGGCTAGATGGTGGAATTAGAGAGCTCATGCTTATTTAATTTACTTAACCCTAAAGCCTTTTTGTGAGCCTTCATATGCATTTTCCTTGATCTATTTATTCGCGTAAGTCTTGCGAGTACCTTTGTACTCATGTTGTTTTATTATACTAAGTTGCAGGTGAGCCGGAAGTGGTGTTTGGCCATTTCTACCCCGCCGAACCCGGCGCGGGCGAGGAATAGGCCAATATGGTCAATGGTGTCCTTGAGCAAGATGCCATTAATATTATCTATCGTTATATTTTCCGCTGCGTATCGTACTTGGGGTTATCATGATAAACATTAAGCTTTATGGTTTTTATCTCTTCTATGTTATTGTGAGCCCGAGGCTTGTATCCTTTATTGAACCTTAAATTTCAGATTTGGAGCCTTCCCTTATGCCATTGTTGTAATGGTTAATGACTTAGCTTTGTATTAAAATTTGCTCTTTGTGGATCAATGGTGATGTATGAGCTTGTGACGGTATGTGCATATGCGTGATCTTGGGCATATGTTGGAGCACATACCGGGACTACCGAGTTTAATATTATTTTCGGCGAAAAGTTAAGTTGGTTCTTGGGAATTTAGATGTGGGTTAGCCCGTGGCGCGCCATTGGTGCGAGCGCGAGTTAACTCTCATCTTCATGATAAGAACCGACAGTTTCGCTTAAAATGATATTAAATTGGGCGGTTCTCACAGAATTGTCCTTGACTTAATAAAGCCATATTGATTTTGATGTATAATGCTCCTGATCACCATTTATAGTCTATTTGAAGGATTTATTTGGCTCTATTTGAAAGTTTAGGAATAATCTTGACCATCAGGTGATAGTTAAGGGATGAAAATGCTATTTTGCATCCTATTAATAGGACTTCATTTGTGGTTGGTGAATAACTCCCTGATCACCGTTTTCAAAGAACGACATGCTAGTTGTAATCTAGTTTTGTCTTCCTAAGAAAAAAATTTCAAGCTAGATGTGCACTTTATTATCTGACTCATAGAAAATATGCCGATCATCTATCTAATGAAAAGGCAGTATGGTATCTGTAACACCTTAATGTAAATTTCCTAAAATTTTAATGAATTTATTTGGCTTAAATAAAATTTCTAAGGTTTTTCTTGATTTATCTTGTATTTAAATTAATTTTATATCACAAGTAATTAAAATTTATTTTAGGGTCAACATGTTTGTGCATTCATGTTGGTGCATCTCTTTTGTTTGTTTGAATGGTTAAGTTTGAATTCAAATTCCATTTGGATTCAAATTGAATTGAGTTAAGTTTGGAAAATCAGGAAAAAGAAATAAAAAAGGGAGGAAGAGGAGCAACCAGCCCCCCTCTCTCTCTTTCCTAAACCGCGTGGCTTTTCCCCTTCTCTTCTCCGCAGCCCGGCCTGGCTCTCTCTTCCCTCTTGGGCCGGCCTTCTTTTTCTCTGGCGGCTCATCCTCACTCCTCTCTTCTCCTTTCTTCCCCCCGCGGCCCAGCGGCCACCCTTGGCCCGAGCCGAGCGCTGCGTGCCTTCTCTCTCTCTCTTTCTCCCTCTGCCAGTGTAACATCCCAGTTTTCATCACTATTGAAAGAAATGCAAAACAACACTCTAGTTCCTTCTCCATTAAGTAAGAGTGGGATATTTTCAAGGCAACCCCCTAGTTGCTTCTCCATTAAGCAAAAGTGAGATATTTTCAAGGAATACTCTAGAATTAGTAATAAGTAAAATTTTGAAAATGCTAGGATATTTTGGAATTCTCTAGAAAGGGGATACTTGTCCTAATACCATGACTTCCCTTGACCTATAAATAGAACCCCCCCCTTTGCCATGCCATCCACTTATGAGCAAGGTAGATAAGTTGTGGTAAGGCTAGAAGGGCGAGTGCTGGACTAGCCAGTTAAAGGTGTGCGTTCCTTCGTGACTTTGTCGCTCCAATAAGGTAAGTGTTAGTCTCCTGGCTAAACTTGAATACTTAGTATATAGGTTGTGATTCATCTGTTGGTAGGCTCCACCTCGCCATAAATCAGGGTCGTCGCACACAGCGCCGGCCGAGATATTTTTCCGCCGCGCGAACCGCCTCACCTCATTTATAAAGGAAGCCGACGCCCCTCCCTGCCGTCCCCAACCGCGCTCGCTTTCACTCGCGCACGCGCGACATGCCGGCCCCACGACGGGACCGCGCACTGCCATCGGCACCGCGCCGTGTCGCCCACCTCCGCGTCCCCACCTCGCCCACGCCGCTGCAGCGTCCTCGCCGGCTTTGCCGCCTCGACACTCGCATCTTCAGTGCTGCCACTGTTTGAGCTGACGGCGAGCTGCCGCAGCCCACGCTGTCGCCCGTCCCTGTGCGACGCCGCTGCTACGCTCCTCGGCTATAAAAGGAGCGAGGCCATGATGAACTCCACCATCAGCCCTAACACACCGAGCCGCTTCACCTTGCTAGCTGAACCACTTCTCCCGAGCCCAGTTCACTCACGAGATGAAGCTCCAATAGTTGACCCTCTTCCTCGAGCTGTTCCACACCAAGGTGAGATGGCAGGCGGCTCCCCGGTCGTTACCTCCGCAATACTAATAAAGGCCCAAAACACCCACCAGGCCGTGAGCACCTAATCCAAATCGTTCTATATAAACACCAACCAATGCTGTAAACCCAATATCTCCTTCGTATCAACTCCTTTTCATATAACTCTTTTTCCTAAACTCTCCTCAAATCATATACTATCTATTCCTCCTATTTTCATCTCCATTTGAGCTTATTTTATAGCTTGATTGTGTTTGTTTGCCGGTTGTGCCGTTTCCACCGTAGATCACGGAGTGATCGAGGAGGAGCCGACCAAGGAGTACGAAGGCCAATACAGCGGGCCGGAGCCAGAAGACCCGTACCACGAGCAGGAAGCCGCCACCGCCGACGCGTACGTAAGCGAAGGCAAGTTTCATCGACCCCTACGTGAGCGGTTGCATCCATGTGAGGACGTCTAGTTGTAGCCCTGGTTTAGGATCGATTACATATATTGGTGCTTGAGTGATTGAGTGTGCTCATTCATGCATATGAGTAGTTATGCATATCCAGAGTTGAGACTAGGATATGAAGGGTTTTGGTTGAGGCTAGGGCAGCTGGGTATGCTGTAGCCGGCGCTACCGTGGTGGTAGACTGGCAGGTGAGTGCTACCGTGGAGGTAGGCTCGAGTTGACATGTTGAGGAATGGTTGCTGCCCTGGTGAACCATAAGGACCGAGTTGTTTTGACATCTCACCTAGCTTACTTTAGTACGACCACAGGTTCCGTTATGGGCCGGACTTAGCCTAATCCCACTGGTTAGCCTGACGGTCGCAGGGATGGTTCACGGGTATAGACCATTGGGGTCAGGGCCCGAGGGTTTGTGCGGCCGGGCTGGGGCGTGACCATGGCTGGGTGTCGGCTATGTCGGTTGTCCGTTCGGGCAGTTGAGCTTGTGGGTACAGTGTACGACCTCTGCAGAGTGTAGAATCCATTTGAATGGTCCGTGTCCACGGAATGGACAGGCTACGGTGTGGTCCTGACAACTAGTGAGCTACCTACCGTGGGTTGTGTCGGGAAGAGTTGCATACCATAAGTTGCATTACTAATGCTTTGTGCTTAATGTGCATCATGCATGTCATTTCCCCTCCCGTAGGGTGAGGTGGAACTTGCTGAGTACTTTTGTACTCACCCGTTTATGACTTGTTGCAGAGGATCCTGATTTCGTGCCTGAGGAAGGCGAGTAGTTCGTGCCCTATACCCAAGTCTGGAGTGGTGCCGTTGCAGTAGAAGCCACCATGTCAGATGAAGAGTTTACCCTTGCATTTATCACCGCTGCTGTTGTATTCCTAGTTTATATTATTATTGTAATCGAACGTATTAAATAAAGCTATGTATGACTGTGGCACCACTTGTGTAATGTATTTTCACCAGAGACTGTTTTCTGCTGTTTAAATACATGTTTAGCTCCGGTTGTTTAGACCGGGGCATTTCAGCCAGCCAGGGCCCGCACGTCAGCTCCTTCCCTCTCTTCTCTTTTCCCCCCCGCGCTGCTCTGCTCCGCACAGCACCCCGCCGGCCGCGCCTCTGCACCCTGGGCCCGCTCCATCGCGCCGCACCCAGCCCGAGCCGCACGCTGGCCTCGCCCCCCGCCTAGATCTCTCTGGAAGCTACCCTGAGCTCGGATGGGGTCGAGCCGCAACAACCCGCGGGATACGCGGCATCCGTTGGACCGGAGACCCGCACGCCGAGGCCGCCCCACCCCTTTCTTAGCCGCAGCCGTCCCTCGCGCTCTCCCTCAGCCGCCACTGCACCTCCCAGCCTTCTCCGAGCCTTGTGCTGCCATGCTGTCACTCAATTCGAAGGTGACGCCGCCATTGACCGAGCCCCTGCGCCACCGCAGTTCAACCCCCGTCGCCCCGATCCGCGACCGCTAGTCGTCGTCGCAGCTTCCAGGGGAGGTAAGGAACGCGCCGTACCCTTTTTCCCTTCCTCTCTCCCTCTGCGCGAGCGCTTCCCCCTTGTCGCCGTGAACCAGTGCCGCCTCCGCCATGGGGAGCTCCGGCCCGAGCCCTAATTAGCTTTCTTGAGTGCCTAGAAGTGTTCACCGTGTCGCGCTCTACCTCCAGGGCCTGATCTCGTCCAAAATGGGGCCCGGACGGCCGAGATCGGCCATCTCCGGCGAGCCGCCGCCATGGGAGTGCTCTCCGGCGAGCCAGCACCGCCGCCCGGACCCCCGACCCCCATTCCCTTTGATCAGAGCCGCCAGATCCCGATCCAACGGTCCTAATTAGAACGTACCGGTTCGGCCTACCAGTTTTGCTAAAGAGCCCCTTTATTTTTCCTGGAATCAACCCGCAGTCCGGCGCCGTTCAAAAATATTTGCGGATCAGCCCAGATTTTAGTGTTTAGGCCCCTGGATTCTTTAGAAATAGAACCCACAGTCCAGCCCCAGTAGTTTTGCGTGTTAGACCCTGTGTCTAGCCTTTAATTACGTTTAGGTCCCTAGTTTTTGCCCAGAACCCCCTGGAAGTTCTGTTCTCTCGCAGAAAAGCCCCTGGACCCTGTTTTAGCCCTAGATTTCGCGTCTTAGCTCCGTTTTAGGTGGTTTTCACGCTCAAGCAATCATGAGTAGACGCTGTCCATGTTTTGGCATTGCGATCGTGAGTAGACGCTGAGCCTTTGGACGAGTACCAGGAGCCCCTTTCTGCAGAGCAATTTGAGCAGCAGCAGGAGAACTTCGAGGAAGGCAAGTATAACATGAGCATCCTATCACTTTTAAATACAATTTCATACTACATTTTAATTCTGTATGCCTATAAGGACTTCCTAGCCACCTTATCCTTTATATATACCTTGGGTTGCATTTTGGTTAGTTGTGCTAGGTGCTGTGCTCTCACCCATCTCGGTCCTTTTTAATTAAATTTGATTAATGGTTATATGCAACTTAATTCTGAGAGTGGCCCTCTATGTTGTGTGCTTGAGCGGCTCACGTCTCCTTAAAATGTGTTTTTGTTAGAAACATGGTTTAGGGGGCCAGCACGGTGCTTAGTGCTTAGTTGGCCACTTTCCATAAGGACCGGTTCATAGAGCGACAACCTGGGACAACCGCGCAACCACAAGACTGGAATGGGAGGGTCTTGACTTACTTGTGACAACCAGGTAATTAGATATATAGATACTAGACTTAGTGTAAAGAGTATGTGCTTGCTATGGTATTTATGTATAGTACAAATAATTAAGAGTATAGTTGTAATTTCTATAGAATATAGGTCCTTGAGTGTTGTTTAAGTGGAATGGAAGATAGCTTTAAAACCTAGGATAAATACAACACTAGGTGTTAAGTCTATATCATCATAAGAAAGAAAGTGTAATAGATATGCTAAATCACCTAAATGTAATTAATGCAAAAAATATGGGTTCTTTTATGCAAGTTAAGAGAGTATAAAGGTGACTTCTAAAGTTTACTTAGGACTAAACTGCAAGAATGCCAGTCATCGTGACAATCATGAAAACTTATAAATAGGTCCAAATTTTTGACCAAACCCCTTTTGGTAAGGACCAAGGTAATTCAAATTTTACCTTTGTTCAAAATTCAACATGTAATGCTGCAAGTTTTGAGTTTTTAAGCTTGAGCCCTAAAACAATGTTGTAGGGCTTAAAAAGTTCTACAACTTTCATTTTGGGCACCTTCTCTTTAGATCTCTATATCAGTGGGAAAAGTTAGTTTATCGTAGAGTCCCTGTAATTCTTTAGTTTTACAAACAGGTCCCTGGGAAAATCCCCTTTCTCTTCCTCATTTGGCGCTTCTCTATTTCTCTGCTCTGCACCTCGCCACTGTTCCGGCCGCCCTCGCCACCTCCTACTGCTAAACTCCACGCGCCTTGAATTCTTCCGCAGGCAGCTGTGCCGCCCCTCCATCGCCCATCCTTACCCTCTCCTCCCGTGACCTTATCCTTCTAGCTGCGCACTGCTCTTCTTCCACGCTCTGCTCCGCCTGCCCTCGAGCGCGCGCGAGCTCTCCTCGTGCACTGTCGGCCTCGCGCCCTGACCTCGCCGTCTGGCTCTTCCTCTTGTTCTCTCCTCCCGTGCCGGCGCCCTAGTTTTCCCTCGCCCCGTCGCGCACCCGGACCACCTCGGCCTCGCGCGTCCGCCGCGCGCCTGCATCTCCGCTCCGGCGCCGGGCCCCGAGGCCGCCTACGCGCCACCCTCCCTCAACGCCGCAGCCGGGAACCAAGCCCAAGCGCCGCCCAGTCCGCCTGCTCAGCTTCCTGTGGCGCGTCGTTCTCCTCTGCACGGCTTTCCTGCGGCTCGACGTCGCGCGGGACAACGCCATCCTCCGCGGCTTCGCCCCAGCCGGCAACCCAGATGCCTCCTGCCCAGCTGGTCTGAGCAGCGCGTGTCCGTGAGCTCCGCCCCCCCCCCCCCCAATGCCGAGGTTTCCCTTTTTTGGCTTCCTCCCGTGGAACCGAGCCCCTCCCCAAGCGCCTCCTCTGCTCCAAATGCAGGTGAAGGACCTCATGCAACAATTGGAACAAGTTCAGGGGGTTTTCTGCAAAGTTCTACACTCATAGGAACAGTGCTGTTTGGGGATCTCTGTGTAAATGTTAGTGTTATTTCATGTGAGTAGTGCTGCTGGCTTGTAAATTCAATAGAAAATTGTAGGAAATTCCAAAAATTGTCAAACCAATTTTGCTGGAAACGAGATTTTAAATCCTACAACTTTTGTTAAATGAGTTCAGTTTGAATCTGAGTATTTTTGAATCTATGTTAAATCTAAGATAAGAGAGTATAATGTCCATAGATCCTACATGTTAACTTTGTTGATCATGATTTTTGGTATACAATTTCTATAGATTAAGTATGAATTGATGTGGTATTTTGAAACCTAATTTTGTTTTGTAATTTAAATTCTTTTAAGTTGATCAACTCAGCTTGTTTTATAGTAGAATTAGCTAAGTATAACCATTAAAGCTTAACTAATTAGATCTCTTGGTCATAATCTTTTAAGTATGCAATTGATCTATGTTTAAATTTTCAAAACTTTATAACTTTAATTACCCAAGGTTTGCATTCAAATTTGAATTTAATTTAAACTTGAAATATTTTAATTCTTGTTTTCAATTAAATCAATGCTATAGTCATGAGTTGAATGTAAATGATTCAAAGCTTAGATCCCTTTTTGTATCATAAGTTCTTGAGTGTTAGCCTTTTGGATTGCAGCTTATCGTGAAATAAAGTAAAAAGACTATGCATCTCTTAATTTTATATCCTTGCATATCATGTAGACCCGACTACTCTCGCCGATGGTGTTTACGAGCTGATCGCAGACCAAGCCGTGGAAATTCCTGCAGACCCCAAAGACGCTGTCGAAAGTCTAACTGAAGTACCGAACCAAAGTTCGGAGAATACTAACTGCCCCAACCTCGTGCAAGAAGGCAAGCCCCGGTGCATAACCCAGTATTTCAAATTACTACATTATGCAATCTTATATTTATATATTATATCTTGCATTAAGTCTAGGAGATGAAATGAAACCCTAGATGCGTGAACCCTAGGAACCAATGTATTGCACCTGAGGTCATATCGAATAGATGCTCTGCTAATAGGACCGGTAGAAGTCGGGTGATTTCCTGTCACTCGCGCGATATAGGAGTTGTAATGTTTATATTACTGTAATCACTATAAGGATGACGGACGGGGTTATGTACAGTATCATGGAAAGGAATGATACTCTGTCTGTGTTGTTAAATTGGTTAAGGTCACGGTGTGTGCCGATCGGGGTTAAGTGTTTGAAAGTACTAACTACATGCCGTGAGTTTTGGGTAAGCGGTAAGCCTAGTAGCCAATCGGCCCGAGGAGTGGACATACCTCCCACCACTCGTCTTGCTTCTTCTGGTTACTTAGTTCGACGTGTGGGAATACGTGCTGCAAGGGCAACCAGGAATACGGGTTTTGTAGTCGCGCTACAGACGTATGTCTTGCACTTTGGAAGTGCGTATGGTCCTGCAGTCGCTTGTGGTGGACCTGTCCACGAGTTGGAATGAAAGGCAAACGGTTGCTTTGAAACAATCGTTGGATGTTCCAAGCGTCTGAGTTAGGTTTACCTTGCAAGGTTAAATTCGATTCAGAATCGTCCGCTTCTCACGAAGATTGAGACTGCTTGATCCCTTTATCACACAGAGTGACAAGAGCAAATATATGATGAGTAATGCTGATGGTTGATATAAAGAGCTCTACCTTGCTTGAGTAGATATAGGTGCTTATCTATAATGGTTAATCAACTAGAACTTGAAAGCTAAAAATTGAAAATAAGGATCTACTTTTGTTGCTTTTCAGCTGAAACTAAACCCAGAACCATTACAAGCCTTCATAAGTCTAGTTACATGGCTAAGTATACCGTGAAACGGGTAAGCCTTGCTGAGTATTAGTATACTCAGCCTTGCTAGTTTTATGTTTTTCAGGTAAAGTCCTGAAGACCCTACTCTTCCCCTGTCTTGGCCCTGTGCTCTTCCAGAAGGTTGGTCCGTGGATTGGGATCCGTCCCCGGCCAGCACTGATGACCCTGAGTGATGTCGTGCCTGGGCTTAGCATGACATCCGTCTTGACGACGTGCTGTAAATCATCGCGTATGTTTTCCGCTGCAAAAAACCATAGCTTTAACAGTTTGTAATCATTTCTCTAGATTTGAAACTTCTTACTACATTTAGAAACTCTGGTAAAGTAATTCCCTGCTATGTAAAATATGACGGTGACTGCATCTCTGGACTCACCTTCGTGTGAGGTAACCTTATTCGATCCCGTATTTGGTGGTTTATCGGGACGTTACCCGACAGGCCAAGGGATTATACCGTTTGAAGCACGTTGGAGCCCTCAGGAATGGACTCGCATACTTGAGCCAGTATAATTCAGGTTGGTTCTGCCACATTACTAATTAGGTCATTTTAGTTCGGGAGTAACTTACCTGCGGGGCAAGAGGAGTGGTAAGCTTCTATGGTCCCTGCTCCTCCGGCTTGGTCTGTGCTGTGTGCTTGTACCCCGTGAGGTGGGCCCCATCGTTGCTGATCCAGAAATCTTAGCGGTTACACCTTACTAATGTGATCCTTTGTAACGGTCTCGTAGTGCGCTTGCTAGTCATCTCACCTAAGGAAGTGTGATGAACAACTAGTGTAGCTCACGACTTGTGGGTAAAGTTGTGCAATCTCTCGAGAGTGTAAAACTGGTATACTAGCCGTGCTCACGGTCATGAGCGGCCCAGATCCTCCATCTGATTAGAGGATGCTTACCTTGGTGGTTTGGCTTGGTTTTCAGTAGTCTGATGTTTAATCTTGATTAATTATTATGTAACTTGGGTTATGGTAATTCATCCACTTGTAGTAAATAGCTTTAATAAAAATTTGCCAAGATTTAAAGCTAATGCAGTTGAGTCAGCTAACCTTAGAGCCTCATAATTCGTGTTATACTTGTTGAGTACAAGTTGTGTACTCACACTTGCCTTCTCTACTCTTCTGTTCTCTCTGGGGTATCTTCGACTGCTGCTCAGTACCAGGCGACGTGGAGAACTACATCAGCGGACTCGACGATTTCTTGGCGTTGTCTCCCAGCCGACGTCCCTGTGGCGCCCTATTCTTCATGTATTTATTTTACTCTTCTGCATTCCTTGAACTGATTCTTGATTCAGTTGTAATAAAGATATTCATTTATAATTTATACGCTTTTATTTCGAGATACGTGTTGTGATATCTTGATGATTCTGTTGTATATATGCGTGACTTGATCCTGGCGCATATATGATTGCTCAATTTATGTTCTTATAAATCGGGTGTGACAGTATCATAGTACAAATACTTTCTGACCAGTTAAAGGAACATCGATAGTGATTCGCATATCTAGATCATTTCTTGAATATTGAATACAAATTCAGATTGTGGTGCCTAAATACCAGTCCTATATCGATGTAGGATATCCTGCAGTTCATTCGGATAGGATATATCTGTTTGACTATCCGACACGGCCATTCTACAGCTTTCCTTTTTGACTGGCTATCGTGCGCTGCGCGTTCGTCTGCCTACACGCTGCACTTGACTTATGGATGGAAAACGATCCAATTCATATGGAATCGGATTCAGATAGTAAATTTTAATTGAAGAGTGGAAGAGCATGCCCAAGGACGAGTCTTCAATACAGTAATGCAAAGAGGCTCACGCCCAAATGGACTCACAAGTCGGTGACCATAGTCCCTGCTGACGGCTATTGAAACACGTCGTGACCATCAACTTTCTTAGAAATAAATAGAGCTTTGCACCACCATGTTTCATACATATTTTATTTGAACTGACAAAGTCTCATAAGTTTTGGGTGAGTTGTGATTGCAGAAGTACGTGGCACATAATTCAGGCAAAATGGAGAAAATCCCAGGCCGACCAGCCTGGCACCTTCACCAACAGCCACGTCATCAATCTAGGGGTGAGGAAACACACTTACCTTGCTCCTGAGCCGTGCATTCAAAGACGGTTTAAACAAATAGACCAAAAGGCCTACCACTTGGATTGAAGGGCTCACACACCAGAAAACCGAGCGCAGCTGTCACTAGTGCCGGTTGTGGGCGAGTAATCAAGATTGTTGAAGAGCATAGGCGGTTGATCAGACATCCTGGGACAAAGTCCCAGGCCGGCCGGCCTACTCTTTCGCGCCAAGTCGAAGATGCAGCCTCGGCAGTTATCCCAACCGCCTCCAAGACTCAATCCAAGCCACCGGATCGAAGTCGGTGCAGATCAAAGGCCGGCCTGACTAAAAGTTATGCTACCTGCCCAATCGTTTCACCAATCTTCCCCTCAGTAGTCCTACACTATGAATAGAGGGGCACATTCACTTGTAAACGACACAAGGAGTTCTCTTGTCTCATTTCACTTTCTAAAGTTAGGTTTAGAGGAGTTCTCATCTCTCATTTTACTTTCTAAAGTTAGGTTTAGTAGTCTAGGAGTTAGAGTCGAGTCGAGCTTGTCTCGAGATTCCGGAGTCGTCATTGAAAGTCTGTATAGCTCTTGTACCTTTCCCTTTGACATTTTATCAATATAATTTATCTTCTTTATTTTATCGAGTCAGCTTTAATTTCCACATTTATTTATCTTTCCAAGTTATCCAGCTTGTGTGCAGAAGTACCTCTCCTCTACCTTAGGCTTTATTACATTTCTTGTTTATTGGGATCTTACCTTGCGGGTATTGTTGCCCGGACTAGGGCACTCAAGTCAGTTCCCTAGATTGGGGAGGGGGGGGGATTTCTCTTGAAGGCCTCAAGAGAAATCCTAACACTGAGTGCAGATGTGGTGTCTTAGCTTAGTGTTAGCTTGAAGTGTGTTTGTGGTAGGCGGCATGTGGTGACAGCCCTGTCCGTCTCTTGTAGTCCATAATGTTCAGGTGTTATCATAGAAGTAGTAGCCGAGTGCCGTTGGACTCCCTTCTCATCCCTTTCTGAGTCCTTCCATGAGACCACTGAAGTAAGCTCTAGTTTCCCGGTAACTAGTTAGGAGAAAGGTTTAGTCTAGTGAGGCTAGCTCGTTAGTTTAGAAGTATTTTAGGAGTCTTTCTCACTTATTGTCCTCCCAGCTGCTTACCATTCTAAGGTTTAGAGTCTCCTATGTCAGACGGTCATCAATTGACCATTATCTTATCTATCATATCTGGCTTATTCCCACTAAGTTAGTTGGTTGATATCTCTAGTAAAGTTTATCATTCGCTTCTTCGATATTCTTTAACTACAGTGCTTCCCCAAGGAAATTTACGATACCCTGGATTACTCCAAAGTGAAATGCTACAACAATAATTCTGTGCACTTACAGAATACATATTCTATTGGGCATAAGAAACGCCAATAGTCCCTCTACAGTACTTTAGAGGAACTAGTTCCATCTAAAGGTATGGAGTAAGTTGTTGATGCAAATGGCCCTAGAGAAATAAGCAAGTCAAGTTTAGAAAAATAGGAAATGGCCCTAGTGTAGGATCAAGGATACCAACTAGAGGGGGGTGAATAAGCGGTTTTAATTAACACAAGGAAAATTTAATTAGTAACACAAGTGAGCCCCTATTTCTACTTACTCCTATCACTAGTGGGGTTTTGCAACCTAAGGTGATAAGTGGCAATTCAAACTCTAGTATAATAAAGTGCTAAAATTAAATTGCAAGAATTAAATGAGCAAATAAATAACCGGACACGAGACAAGAATTTTTCCCATGGTATCGATGACTTGCTGGTCACTCTTAATCCATGTTGAGGTAGATTCAAAGCTTCAACCACTCCTCTATCAAGAACTCTTCTTGATCTTGAGCCATCTTGAATCAATGAAGCTCTCCAAACCTCGAATCCACTAGAGTTACTCTTCACCACTCCGGCGAGGTGAGCACAAGAACCTCTTCACAATCCAAACCGGGGAGCCTTCACAATCTTCTTGAAGGGCTCAACGGTTTCACCTTCTCCAAGCTGTCTAGGAAGCGGCAACTCCCAAGAGTAATAAGTCGATGATGCTTGCTTGAAGACTCCCTAGTGCCACAAAGCTCAAACACTTGATGCAATGCACTAGGATGCTCTCACACTCTCAAGAATGCAATATCTAAGCAAGGTGAGTGAGAGAGAGGAGGGAGCTGGCTCAAGTATGTTAAGGAAGCTTTTCAAAGTGCCAAGAGACCTCACCCAAGGCCGAACATGAGGTATATATAGCCATCCCCTTGGAATCTAGCTGTTACACTCAAAACCCGTCGAAACAGGGTTATCGCACAATGTCTGCCTCACATAGACCGGACTGTCCGCCGTTCAAACCCAACGGCTAGAAGTGCAATAAATATGTGTCAGAGATGACCATTAGAGCCATTGCGGACCGTTCGCACCCCTTGGCGGACTGTCCGCTGTTCAATCTTGAAAAAACCCGGATAGAACAGAGAAACTTCTCTGTGTCCTTTGCGGATGGTCCACCCATCTGGCCGGACTGTCCGCCGTTGACCAAGCTCAGACTCAAGGGACTTGACCGATTAATTCGGTCCTACTACGAACATTACCACCGAACCAGACTATGTTAGGTGGCGGACCATTCGCACCAGTCAGACCCAGGCCTACGGGACTACGCACATGGCCTACATCTTACAGGATAAGGTGTGAGACATGGCCCATGCCCTACACTGGTTGTAACTACTTGTAGCCTAGTAGAACTACTCATAAAATAGTAAAACCAGTCGGATACAGTAGAAAACTACCCTAAAATTACTCGGGTAGAACTCTAGGGCTTATATCCGACTAGGACTTCCATGTAACCCTGTTCCTCAGACTATATGAGGGTGGATAGGGACCCTCCTCAAGCGAGGAGCATGAGGGACAACTCATGCCTCATGCAACAGATCACCCAGGAGATCACCCGATCACCACCTAAGGTAATACAAACCACACAGAACGTAGGGTATTACGCTCTCGGCAGCCTAAACCTGTCTAAACTTTGTGTTCCTTGCACCTCCGAGTTCCTGATCTTGGCAATACACTACCTACAAACTCACCACCTTGGGAGTATCTCTCGGTGGGTATGGTGGTAAAACATCGATAGCTGGCACGCCAAGTAGGGGTGTTCATCAAGCATCCACTGGAGAACTCGATGGCATCTCTCAGCTTCACCAGCACCATGCTCGATGAGGGGACAACTTTCATCTTTGACTCCTGGATCTGCATCGCCAATGGCTTGGGTGGCTTCAACAACCACCTACCCGAGTCTAGGAAGCCGGAGGCCTCTACACCAACTCAAAGCAGCGACATTGATGAGTTTATCGACAACCTCGATGAGTTGCTGCCTCGATCTACCCAGGCAGATCGAAAGGACGTCCGTTTTCAACGCAACCTCAACTCGTGCTGCACCAGGACTGCTCGAATCAGATTCAAACCAATCTGAGGAGGCTACGCAATCCAAGTCCCCCTCCGACTTGGAGGAGGACTTGGATCGTCTTCTCAAGAGTCGAGATGAGGGAGCCACCGCTTGTTGGGGGGCACCCGTTTTCGACAACTGCTCAGACTCAAATGAAGAGTACCAGTTAACTATAAGTTGGAGCCAAGAAGGACTCGAGAAGGGGAGCCACCGCTCATCGAGAGGCCCCAGTTCTCGACAACCACTCGCAACCCGTTGATAACCCCGAATCATTTTCGGATAATCATCTGGGTTTAATCATAACATCTGCGCCGCAAGGCCGTTTCATGTACTGGAAGGGTCTAGAGCCCTCTGAGTTACTCGAACATGACTCCCGCCTTGTGGCAGAATCCACCCTTTGGCGTATCAACCCCAAGGAGCTGGAAGATTTCGACTACTCTGCTCAACTTCACCTCGCGTCATGACATCGACGCACTTCAGCGATGGCCTCGACTACTCGACTCGCACCGCAGTTATGACTATTTCGACAAATTGGCTGCACCAACACCAACTCCAACTGCTCGTCTCGACTAGAACTAGTCAGGGATGAGTCTCAAACTACTCGGCAACTAGCTCCGCACGGTCAACAACTAGTCAGAATCAGCTCCAACTAGTTGGCTTCATCAACAAATCTCCGACTAGTTGGCTCTGACTAGTTGGCCACGGATCAAAGCTATGCTTCGCCGCCTAGTTTTTGTGCAACGCAGACTCTCTCCATTAGCAAACCTGAAACCCCCAAACCATGTTCAGATTGGTTGGAGCCGGTTCAACCCAAGACCCTCTCCGCATTGGAGGGGATTTGGATTATCTACCACCACTCGGAGAAGGTGATGCCATTGCGCGTCGGGGGGCTATTGCTTCCGACAACTACTCGGATTCAGCTACTCATGTGACTCGGGGTCTAGTAAGGGGATCAGATTGGTTGGGCAGGCTTGGGCTTCGGAAGGGCATGAAACCCTCCAGGTTTCTCAAATCAAGTCCACCATGATTCATTATGAAAGATATCTAGGCCCCTAGTGGGTTTTGATGTTTAGATGACAAAACACATGTATGTTTAATCTCATTATCTAGCATGTGTGTAGGTGCTAAAGTTGAAAAAGCAAAACATATGATAAAGTACGACCCCTCAAAAGGAAATGAAAAACTGGTGGTTGAAATTTACTCGAAGAGTAGACTTTTGTTTTATTTTTGAGTATAGGAACCCCGTACTATCAAGAGGAACTTTGATCTGCAGGTTTTGACTTAGAACTAGTGCTCAAGATAACCCATACAAGTACTTGTGAGCCACAAAACCACTTCAAAATGATATTTTGAGAGTGTCTACCAAAATCGGAGTCTCCGGGTCTCTGTCCGGAATATCCACGACCAATGTCCGGAGTATAAGGACATATACCCGGAGTATCCGGGTACTCTTTCACCAACGGCTAGTTTTTGTGAGTGAGGGTATGAATACCCCCCATACCCCTTCAGCCAGGGGGCTCTTGCCCTTTTTTTTCGAAGTGAATAGCTCCACAAGCCTTTCAAGAGCTCTCTCACTCCCTCTCTTCCTTTCTTGAGAGATTTCCTTGAGGAATTCAAGTGAGAGTGTTGCAAGAGAAGAAATCCATGCTAGTGAGCTACCATTCCATCCTTTGAGCACTTAGTCTTCGGTAAGCCGGTGGATTCAAGTTTGTTACTCTTGGAGCTTTGAGCTCCTAAACGGCTAGGCGTGCTCGCAAATGCTCAGCTGAAGTTGTGAGCATCACGGGAAGATTGTAATCATCTTTCCTCTTGGAGGAACTCATAGTAAGTGACCTTGGGCTTGAGCATTGGTCTCGCCCTTGGGTGAGGAGCATAGGAGTTCTTCAGCACTGTCTCTTAAACTCTTCCTCAACGGAGATGTAGCTCCTTTGGGAGTGAATTTCGGAAAACAAATCTCTCCGTGTACTCTTTACTTAAGCTTTTATCTATTTGCTTGTGAGACTAACTTTCTAGGGTTTGAGCTTGATCTACTTATTTACAAGCATCTAGTTTGAACCAGATTATGAGAAATGCTTAGAAGGAACCCCTGGTACTTGCAAATTTACTCGATCTCAACTTCTTGCACCTGTACTTCAGTGTTTATCTTTGAACTTTCATACCCGAACATTTCGGATATAATATCTAGAAACTCCAGACCTCAAGTCCGGAGTATTCGGACATATATCCGGAGTATCCGGATATTTGGGTTATTGACTGTTTGAAAAGTGTATTAAAGTTGCAGATTAGCCAATTCACCCCCTCTAGGCATGGCGAAAGAAACAGAAATTGAAAAATAACAAGAAGAAGTCCAACACCAAAGTTGTGATCGAGTAAAGTGACGACTCCGATACCGATTACAAGAGAAGACCTTCGCGCTCCTCAAACAACGGAAGCTCCTCAAAAGAAAAAAGAAAAGCTGAGTATCATCGGGTCTCTCATGACTATACCTTTCAAATTCCTAGTGATTACAATGCTTCAATTCATATGGGAAAGCCCCTATATTTTGATGGGACGGGCTATAATCAATGGAAGACGAAGATGTTTGGTTACTTTTGTGCAATAGATAAAGATCCTTGGAAGATTGTAGAAGTAGGTTGTGAGATTCTGGATGAAGATGAAACTACAACACCGGTTCAAGCATATGTTTTGCAATGCAACTACCAAGCATCCTTTGCGGTGGGAGCATCTTCAATCTTGTCAAATTCTTCGGGACTCAAGAAAGGTTCGGAAATCAAGAATCAAGACCTTGGAGGATGAGCTTAGTCTTTTCTCCATGAGGAAAGATGAAACAGTGAAGGAAATGTACAACCGTATGAAGAAGATCACAAATCAAATCAAATCACTTGGTGGTAACAAGTGGGGTGATCGTGAGATTGTGGACAAGCACTTGACCATCTACATGGCTAAGGATGTCACACTACCTAGCTTGATAAGAGCTGAAAGGGGTTTAAAACACTTCACCGCCCAGAATGTTTTTGGAAGAATAGATGCTCACCATGATCGATTGAAGAGGGTAAAGATCAATCAAGATTTGGCCGATCTCCAAGAGCAAGCAACAAAGAACAATGGGTTAGCTCTTCAAGCAAAATCAAAGGGCAAAGAAAAGGCTACCCAATCCTCAAAGAATGATGAGTCTAGTGATAATGAAGATGATGAGCTTGATGATAAGCAAATGGCTTTGTTTATCAAGAACTTTAGAAGGGTTCTAAAGAAGAGCAACTTCCGAAGCTATGGCAAGAACAAGAACAAGTATGAACCAAGAAAAAGATCAAATTAGCCTTGTTTTGGTTGCAAAAAAGTTGGGCATTTCATTGCGGATTGTTCGGAAGATAAAAGAAAAAATAAGGACACCAAGGAGGACTCATCCAAGAAAGAAAAGCCAAGGTACAAGAAGCACTCCGGTGAAGCTCACCTTGGCCAAGAATGGGATTCAAATGAACAGAGCAACTCTGACAATGAAGATGCTACAATCATGGCATTTAAGGCATCTTCGTCTCATTCTACAAGCTTGTTTGAAGATCTTACCAATGATGAAGATCAAAGCCCAATCATGTGCCTCATGGCAAAGAACATAAAGGTAACATCTCCAAACTCATCGGATGTTGAACTAGATGAGGAAAATGAAATTGCTAATCTTATTAAACAATATGGAGAAGGAGCTGCAATTAGAATAATGAAACTAATAATAAAACTAGATGAACTAGATGAGACTCTTGAATCATAAGAAGAATTGCTTAGGCTTGAGAGAGAAAAATCCAAAGCTCTTGAAAAGAATCTTACCAATGAAAGGAAGGGAAACAAGAAGCTTGAGGACTTATTGAAAACCAAGGATGGCATACTTCTTGAGGTAGAAGAGTCACTCATTAGTGAAAAAGGAAAAGTGAATGATTTGACTAAGAAATTTTCCTTGGTCAAAGGCACTAATGCCAACTTGAAGAGTGATAATGAGAAACTTCAAGAAAGCTTAACAAGCTTGCAAACCATTCACATGGCACTTGAAGTTCAATTTAACACTCTTTTGGAAAGCTCCTCCAAAGCTAGTGAGATAACGGATTCTTCTAGTCCATCAACAAGCAATGATTGTGCATGATGTTTTAACATTGATGTTCAAACTTGTACTACTAACTATGCTGAAATGAATGTCATGATGAAAGAGATTACTAGACTCACTCAACTATTGCAAGAAGAAGCACCTTATCATAAGCAAGTCCCCAAGGCAAATTCCTCATCAATGGTAGGTGAGTTTGAGAGACATACCAAGGGGTTTGGTTCAAAATACATGAACAAGTATGGATTTGAGAAAGGCAACGGACTTAGGAAGAATGAGCAAGGTGCTCCTTAAACTATCCCATTTGTCAAGAACAACAAGACGGCCGCCTTGGGAACAAATGGAGATCTAGTGAACATGACTACTCCCATCCGCAAGAAAAATGGTAAGACCCAAGGAACAAGTCATGTCAAGTTTGTCAAGGGAGGCACTACATATGATGAGGGTGCCAAAATTGTTGCATCCTCATCAAGGCAAGACAAGTTCCAAGCCTCAAGTAGAATCAACTCCAAGACATAAGAATTATCCTCTCATGTATCCTTTTATGCAGATTATGTGCTAACAAGGAACCACCGTGGTAAAGTGGTTGCAAAGTTTGTGGGTCACCGCACATTGAACACTAGGGTAAAGAGCTACGTGTGGGTGCCCAAGGTGCTTATAACTAACACTCTAGGACCCAAGTATTGTTGGGTACCTAAAAGGAAAGAGTGATCTTATTTTGTCGGGATACTTCTCTGGTGGGTCAAGATTGGTGATTGATAGTGGATGTACAAATCACATGACCGGAGAAGGAAATATGTTCAACACATTAAAAGCATCAAATGGAGACCATTATTTAACATTTGCCAAAAATGAAAAAGGGAAAGTACTTGGCACCGGTAACATCATTCTAAACTCAAAATTTTCTCTCAAAAGTTCTTTTGGTTGAGTCACTTGGTTACAATATGTTGTCCATTTCACAACTTTGTGACTCAGGCTTCAATTGTTTGTTCACAAACGAGGGTGTGACCGTCATTCGGAGAAGCGATGACTCCGTTGCTTTCAAAGGTGTACTCAAGGGAAAGCTCTACCTAGTGGATTTTTAAAAGAGAAGGGTCAACTTGACACATGTTTGGTGGCAAAGTCTAGCTTGGTTTGGTCATGGCATCGCCGACTAGCCCACGTTGGGATGAAAAATCTCAACAAGCTTCTAAAAGGGGATCACATCCTAGGACTAACTAATATTTCTTTTGAGAAAGATCGTGTTTGTAGTGCGTGCCAAGCCGGAAAGCAAGTTGGAGTTCCTCATCCATCAAAGAGCATCGTCACCACCGTCAAGCCATTTGAACTACTACACATGGATCTCTTTGGCCCGGTGGCTTACATAAGTATTTGTGGTAACAAATATGGCTTTATCATTGTTGATGATTATTCTTGTTTCACTCGGGTGTTCTTTTTGTATGATAAAAGCATAGTGCAAGATACATTCAAGAAGTTTGCAAAAAGAGCTCAAAATGAATTTGGGACTAAGATCAAAATAGTAAGAAGCGATAATAGCATCGAATTCAAGAACACCAACATAGAAGACTTTCTCAATGAAGAGGGAATCGGTCATAAGTTCTCCATTCCATACACACCTCAACCAAATGTAATTGTTGAGAGGAAAAATCGAACTCTCATTGAAGCTGCACAGACAATGCTTGATGAATACAAGATCCCGGATCATTTTTGGGTGGATGCAATCAACATGGCATGTCATGCCATCAACCGCCTCTACCTACACAAGATCTTGAATAAGACGGCATACGAGCTTCTACTTGGTAAAAATCCTAACGTGTCTTACTATAGAGTTTTTGGGAGTAAGTGCTTCATTCTTAACAAGAAGCCCAAAAACTCTAAGTTTGCTTCTAAAGTTGATGAAGGTTTTCTTCTTGGTTATGCCTCAAATGCTCATGGCTATCGTGTCTTTAACAAAACCTCCGGTTCTGTTGAAGTTACATGTGATGTGACATTTGATGAATCTAATAGCTCTCAAGGGGTGCAAGTTGATACTGTTGTAGGCATGGAAGAACCATCAAGCAAAGCAATCAAGAAGATAATCGTTGGTGAAATAAAGCCTCAAGAACAAGTTGATCAAGATAATGATGATGAGTTGATGTTTCATGGGCCATCCACAACAACCTCCGCCGCGCATCCCAGATACCTTGGACATATGTCCGGAGACTTCGGATCTCCTGTTCGGAATATCCGGACAAAGAACCGGACTATCCGGGCCACTAAAGATGAACCCTCAACTCCACATCAAGATCAACCTCAAGCAAAGAAAGAAGTTGAAACCATTCAACATCAAGCCTCAATCCCTCATCCAAGAGTTCATCAGATCATTCAAAACAATCATCCTGTGGATAATATTCTTGGAAGTATTAGTAAAGGGGTAACGACTCGTTCTCGTTTGGCTACTTTTTGTGAACATTACTCCTTTATTTCCTCTTTGGAACCTCTCATGGTAGATGAAGCTTTGGATGATCCAGATTGGGTGATGGCTATGCAAGAAGAACTGAACAACTTTACAAGGAATGAAGTCTGGTCCTTAGTTGAAAGACCCAAGCACAACATCATCGGAACCAAGTGGGTCTTTCAAAATAAACAAGATGAACATGGCATGGTAACAAGAAACAAGGCAAGGTTGGTTGCTCAAGGGTTCACGCAAATTGAAGGTTTGAATTTTGGTGAGACATATGCTCCCGTAGCTAGGCTTGAATCAATTCATATCTTACTTGCCTATATACTCACCATGATTTTAAGCTATATTAAATGGACGTGATGAGTGCTTTTCTTAATGGACCAATATCCGAATTGGTGTATGTTGAGCAACCACTGGGCTTTGAAGATCCCAAGTTTCCAAACCTCGTCTACAAGTTCCATAAGGCGCTCTATGGGTTAAAGCAAGACCTAGGAGCATGGTATGATGCCTTAAGGAATTTCACATAAGGAAAGGTTTTGAAATAGGCAAAGCCGATCCTACTCTCTTCACTTGCAAAGTTGATAAAGATATTTTTGTTTGCTAAATATATGTCGATGACATTATATTTGGTTCTACTAACAAGTCTTGGTGTCAGAATTTTAGTAGGATCATGACAAAGAGATTCGAGATGTCCATGATGGGCGAGTTGACCTTCTTCCTTAGATTTCAAATCAAACAACTCAAGGATGGCACATTCGTTAGTCAAACCAAGTACATCAAAGATATGCTCAAGAAGTTTGACATGGAAAATGTCAAGCCCATCAAAACTCCCATGTCAACTTAAGGACATCTTGATCTAAATGAAGATGGCAAGGCTGTGGATCAAAAGGTATATTGCTCCATGATTGGATCTCTTCTTTACCTTTGTACATCTAGGCCCGATATTATGCTTAGTGTGTGCATATGTGCAAGATTTCAAGCTAATCCAAAAGAATGTCATTTGATGGCAGTTAAAAGAACCCTAAGATATTTGGTTTTCACTCCTAACCTTGGCTTATGGTATCCTTAGGGCTCATCTTTTGACTTACTTGGCTATTCCGATTCGGATTATGCCGGTTGCAAAGTAGACCGAAAGAGCACTACGGGGACTTTTCAATTTCTTGGGCAGTCCCTAGTAGTTTGGAGCTCTAAGAAGCAAAACTCGGTTGCCTTATCCACGGTGGAGGCCAAATACATCGCCGCCGGTGCTTGTTGTGCACAACTCTTGTGGATGAGACAAAAGTTGAGTGACTTTGGTTGTCATTTTGATGCAATTCCTCTCTTGTGTGACAATGAGAGTGCAATCAAGCTAGCAAACAACCCAGTACAACACTCTAGAATAAAGCACATAGATATTCAACATCACTTCCTACAGGATCATGAGGCTAAGGGAGATATTGCTTTACGCCATGTTAGCACCGACGGGCAACTTGCCGATATCTTCACTAAGCCTCTAGATAAGTCAAGGTTTGGTGCTTTGAGAAGTGAACTAAACATCTTGGATTCTCGTAACCTCGCTTGAACTCTTGTGCATATTTGAGTGCTCTTAGACTAGGTGTTATTGCAAAAACAAAAATGGTTCAAAATAAATGAGTGAAAATTTTGCTTTTGTAAAAGATTGGATTTTAATATTACTTGCTTGATATCATTGTTCTTGTGCTTGATTGCTGGCTGATCTCAAGTGAAGTAATTTCTTTATGCCACTAGTCCTTATCCTTGGAATCAAACCTTATCAAGATTCTTCATGTTTTTTCTGCTCAGTTCCAGGGGGATCCGGATACTCCGGACATATGCCTAGAAACTCCGGACAGGTCGGATACTCCGGACTAGTGTCCGGATACTCCGATCTATAAATATTGAGTATATTTACCGTGGGGGGTTGGTTAGAACCGCTCTTTCCCTTTTCTTTCACCAATGCCACCGCCCTTTCCTTTTCCTCTCCCTCTCTCTCAACCTAGGGCGATTTCCACCTTCCCACCATACATCTCTTGCAAATCTTTGAAGGAAGGACAATCTCCCCTCCGAAAACTCCGGGGAGGCATTGGATTTGAAGTTTACCGCGCATTCAACTTCTCTCAGGGTATTCAAACTTCGAAACGCTCGATCTCTCAATGTGGTTGAAGAAAATGGATAATATTTAGGGCACTTTCTCTACCATTGTCCAACAACTCTTGGTTCAAATTTTTTTCGATTTCCATTGTCAAATCTCTAAATTTCGGAACCTAGGGTTTGGGTGCTTCACATCCAGAAACTCTGGGCATATCCTCGGATACTCCGAACATCTGGGCCGGAGTATCCGGACCTGTACCCGGAGTCTCCGGACCTGGCAGCAGCTGAGCTTCTCATTTCATTCCAAGGCTGCCTCAACTCGTTCTTAATCGTACCACATCTCTTGTCTAGGCAATGGGGAGAGATGGTGTAGGAGAACCATCCGGTCAGCATCAGAAAAAGTGCAGCCATGATTCGCAAATTCAAGAGGAAGAAGTCTCCCTTCCTAGTCCTCCTCTAAGAGAACTGTGACCCAGTTGTCGTCCTAGCAAAGAACCCGCAGGAAGCAGTTCACAAGCACCTCCGCCATGTCAAGCCCCCTACATGATGGCAAGCATGCCAAACCCTCCATCCAGGGCTAATCCATCCAGCAGGGGCATTGCATGGGATATTTTCCCACACACTCCTCCTCGCCTGCAAGTGGCTTTTCCAGAAGATCAACGTTAGTATCCCACTTGCCCCAAGCTTGCTCATCCTCAAATTGTGCAAGGATTTGCTATTCAAATGGGAAGGAACTACTACAAGCAAGCTATTGCTCTCTCAAATGCTCGCTAGGAGGAGGTGTACAAGTATGAAAAATGTGAAGGATTAGAAAGGTGTTTTTGGTGTCAACTCCATCAAGACTTCTACTCCTCAGTTGTTTTGCGCAAGGGAAAGGCCCCCATTGTTCCTTGCAAGTATGTGGATTAGGAGTACTTTGAGAGAACCAATGACCCGTTCTTCAATCAAGTAATTGAAAAGTGTAAGGAATTTGGTCTCTATGACATCATGGGCTTCCGTTATGATTGGAATGAGGAGATCCTTTCTCAATTCCACTCCTCTCTCTACTATGATGCAAGGAAAGTTGCTTTCTTTTGGACAACCGAGGGAGTCAAGTATGGAGTGGACTATATGACATTCTCAAGGCTTCTTGGACTTGGCTCTAATGATGAGAAGTGTGACCCTATTCATGTTGAGAATCAGTTGAAGCCTAGTCAATTACCCGCTCTATTCTACAGTCCTATCTTAGCTGAAGCCGGTAATGCAAGCACTCTCCAACCTTACTACTACACTATGAATTCCATTTTTTGTGCCACTATTGATGCTAAGGATGGAGATACCATGACACTCTGCTACTTTGCATGTAATCTCCTTGCTCGTATCATGCCTGGTGGAAGACCCTTTTGCATCATGGACTTTATTTGGAATGAGCTAAGAAGGACAATGAATGATCCAAAGAAGCTTTTGCCATCTGCTCCATATATCATGTATATGATTGAAAGGGTCACAAAAATCACTTTTCCCAAGGATTGTAAGCATGCATTCATGCTCATTCTGGTGATTCACCACGTGCGCCTCCTCTCCATGCTGGTGCTACAAGGAATCCTAGATTTGATCCCACTCCATCTTTTTCAGGAGCCTCTTCCTCTCAGCATGGGCACCATGATTCCTTCATCTAAAGGGTGCTCAAAAGCATTTTCTGCATGTGCAAGACTGTGACTCAGGAGGTGAATGAGAACCGCCATGACATCATTGAGTTCAAGAGTCATTTGGGACTCCTCGCGGATACATACCATGAGCTACCTCAGTTTGATGATCCTTTTCCAGAGTGGGGCACCGTGGATGAGGCTGTTGTTACTACTACTCATGCTCCTCTTCCTCACCCATGTCGTCGTACTTGTCCTCCTACTCGCTCATGTCGCTCTCCTCCCGGTGGTCAAGAAATCTTTGATGAAGACGAGGAGACTGAAGAAGAAGAGCCATGTGATTACCGCGAGCACCCCGACTCGGATACGGATGAGGCACCCAAGATGATGATGAGTAGAAGACTTTATCATTGTTTTTCATTCCCTTTTTGGCACTTGATGACAAAGGGGGAGTGAAAATGTCATTTATGTACTCATTTGGGCTTGTATCAAACTTAATGTCGTCTTATCATTTTGCTTGAACAATCTATTGTGTAAGGACTATGTGGTGTGAGAACAATTTGTAATGTTTGCTACTCGGTGCTTAAAACTGCTTAGATGTCTTATTTGGAGCTCCTTTAAGACCTTTTTGTTAGTGTGTGACTTATATGAAATATGGTGCTTGTTGTTTTTCTGTGTTCTGTGCAACATGCCCGGATACATGTCCGGATACTCCGAATCTCGCTACTGCCACTTGTTCTTTTTTGAGTGCATATTCTGTCATTTGCACCACACATTGCCTTGTCACACAGTTTCTCACCCCATTGTAGAATATATAAGGAGCTCCCATGTTTTTGTCTTAATGTGCCAAAATTGGCATACGAGAAGTCAACTTGAAATTCAAGTTCATGGCATACTTTAAGGGGGAGCTCGTTATATGTCAGAAGTTTACACCTTTATGATTATCAAATGAAATATATGTAAGTTGTCATCAATCACAAAAAAGGGGGAGATTGAAAGATATCTAGGCCCTAAGCGGGTTTTGGTATTTAGATGACAAAACACATGTACTCTTATCTCATTATCTAGCATGTGAGCAGGTGCTAAAGTTGAACAAGCAAAACATATGACGAAGTATGATCCCTCAGAAGGAAATGAAAAAGGGGTGGTTGAAATTTACTCAAAGAGTATACTTTTGTTTTATTTTTGAGTATAGGAAATCTGTACTATCAAGAGGGACTTTGATGTGCAGGTTTTTACTTAGAACTAGAGCTCAAGAGAACCCATACAAATACTTGTGAGCCACAAAAACCACTTCAAAATGATATTTTGAGAGTGTCTGCCAAAACCGGAGTCTCTGGGTCTCTGTTTGGAATGCCCTGGAACAATATCCGGAGTATCCGGACATATACCCGGAGTATCCAGGTACTCTTTCACCAACGACTAGTGAGAGATTTCCTTTCTTTGTTGAGAGATTTCCTTGAGGGATTCAAGTGAGAGTGTTGCAAGAGAAGAAATCTGTGCTAGTGAGCTGCCATTTCATCCTTTGAGCACTTAGTCTTTGTCAAGCCGGTGGATTCAAGTTTGTTACTCTTGGATGTTTGAGCTCCTAGATGGCTAGGTGTGCTCGCGAATGCTCAGCTAAAGTTGTGAGCATCACAGGAAGTTTGTAATCATCTTTCCTCTTGGAGGAACTCATAGTAAGTGACCTTGGGCTTGAGCGTTGGTCTCACTCTTGGGTGAGGAGCATAGGAGTTCTTGAGCACCGTCTATTGAACTCTTCCTCAATGGAGACGTAGCTCCTTTGAGAGTGAACTTGAGGAAACAAATCTCTGTCTCTCCGTGTGCTCTTTACTTAAGCCTTTTTCTATTTGCTTGTGAGACTAACTTTCTAGGGTTTGAGCTTGATCTACTTATTTACAAGCATCTAGCTTGAACCAGCTTGTGAGAAACACTTAGAAGGAACCCCTGATACTTGCAAATTTACTCGATCTCATTTTCCCGCACCTATACTTCAGTGTTTGTCTTTGAACTTTCATACCCAAACATTCCGGATATAATATCCAGAAACTCCGGACCTCAAGTTTCGAGTATCCGGACATATATCCGAAGTATACGGACATTTGGGTTAGCGACTGTTTGAAAAGTGTATTAAAGTTGCAGATTAGCCTATTCACCCTCCCCCCTCTAGGCATCTTGAGGTCCTTTCACATTGCCACACCTAGCGAACTCCCTTTTCTAGAAGGCAGACCCCTCCTCCCTTTCGATGATGAAAATGAGGGCTAGGTGGCGTGGAGTGCCAAACGCTTTGCCGCCAATCAAGAAGTGTTCATGATTCACGCCGATGAGGATTGTGAAGGCCTAGAGTGGGTTCAGCTAGATGACTACCTCGTTGATCCACTCGATGAAGACACGGACGTAACAATGGATAGTGAATCCCAAGACAACATCAAGGTTGAAGACACAGATGACACCCAGAAGGAGAGCCGTAGGCTCATCAATGCGAAGCGCGCCAATCGCAGGCACCGCACGGTCGAGACAAACCAGTAGGGGAGCGGCAATCTCCATGACTCCTCCACGGGCAACCTCCACACCATCATCAATGTTGGCCGGGATGGTCGCAATGTCATCATTGCCATACAGCAAGAGTGCGAAGAAGTGGAAGTCTACAACCCCACATCAAATCCCTCTTGACTACTTGGAGACAACTCGGAAGCGCAAGCAAGAAGCTGGGGAGCAATTCACCCATAGAAAGAAGACTCTCAGTTCGAAGGAACGATTCGAGGAAGCTCTCCACCGGCAATGGTCATTGTCAGACCCGGGGCTACCGGGCTGGGCGTGTAGCGTAGTCTACGGAGGTTTAAGAGATTAAGTCCGTCTTATCTCTTATTCATTTTGTTTATCTCTTGTTTATCCCGTTTAAATAGGAGATAGGGCTAACCAATACGGAGAGGATCTACTCGAGATCAGTTCTGGTGTGATCCCTCGGTGGGGGTTGGTTAGCATCTTTGTAACTCTGACCTCTCGGGTATATAAGGGAGGTCAGGGACCCCCTCAAAACAGAGATCTTTAGGTCATTCTACACCGAAGAGAATACAAACCACCGTACAGGACGTAGGGTGTTACGCTCCGTGCGGCCCGAACCTGTCTAAAGTCTTGTGTTCTTTGCACCTTCGAGTTCCTGATCTCGGCGTCCCCTCACCCAAAACTTACCACCTTGGGTATATCCCTCGGTGGGCAGCCGGTTAAACACCGACAGCTGGCGCGCCAGGTAGGGGGACGCGTCGAAGATCCACCGGCGAGCTCGATGGCTTCGTTCAGATTCGTCAGGTCGGTTCCCTCTCAGGGAACGACGTTTGTTTTTGGTTCATGGGTCTGCATCGCAGATGGTGCGGGCAGTTTCCGGCGATTCCTTGTCGACATGAAGCCAAGGACCACCACTACGGATTTCCGCAGCGACCTCGACAAGTTTGTCGACGACCTCGACAACTTGCCGCTCCACGCTCCCGCAGCACAGGGCAAGGTGGAGTTCGCTTCAGCCTCGACTTCTTCTGGTGTTGCGGCAACTCTCCCTGGTTTGGACTTGTTCCAACCTAGGGATTCGCTTAGCCGATCTCAGCTCGGTTCGTGCGAATCGGCCACTGGTCTTCAGGAGGCCGACGCCTTCGGGTCCCTTTCCATGTTTGAAAAGGACCTGAACTTGTTACTCCAGATCGGAAAACTCGAAGCCACCGCGTGTCGGGGGGCTTCGGGTTGTTCCGGTTCCGGTGATCTGGTGGTCACCTCCTTGCCGGGGGGCACATGGTGCACTGGAGGGGCGTAACGCTCCCCAAATCACTCGAAGCAGAGGATCGACTCGTGGCTCACCTCGAGCCCTTGCCTTTTCAGGAAGGCAGGCCGTTGGCCACCACGGTGGAGGGGACGACTGAACTAGTCGACGAAGGTTCTCACGAGCTTTCCTCCCGCCAGGTGCTGATGGCCGAAGAAGGCGAGGACGGTGGGGATTTTCTCATCGACAATTTTGAAGCGATCTCCGAGGACGAGATCACGGCCAATGTTGGTGACGAGAACGACGCCGATCGAGAAGCGTGGAGGGCCAGAAACAGGGCCCGCACAATCCGGCGGAGGAAGGCCAACGAGCGTAGGCGATCTATGCATCGCGAGCTTGATCCTGAGTTCGCCGCCGTCAGCGAACGGGGGTTTCGGACTCCGGTGGCCAACATCGCTTGGGTTACGGCCATCCTCGAGCGCAGCCATGACCCGGAGGTACGTCAAGCACTCTTATACGCGCAGAGGGCTTGGATCCAGTTGGATCAACACAACCCGGCGCCTACCATCCGGGAGGAGCGTGTGGGAGAGAGTCGAAGTCAGGCCCACAGCCGAACGGCTGGCGGCCGTCCTCGACGTCAACCCAGCAACGACAACGCTTGCGGGAGCCAGACCCCTGGCGGGAGGCAGCAGCCACCGCAAGGGGGTCAGCCACGACAAGCCCATCATCGACTCCTTCCGGAGGATCTGCGCCAACACATCAATGAAGGCCGCGACGCGCGCACCGTGATTTCTTCCAGGCGCAAGACCCGTGAAGAAGTTGAGAATGAAGGTACTGACTGCAGTGATCGGTTTCCTGCTTTTTCTGCTCGTTTCAGCAGCTACAAGTACCCAGAGGGCTTCAAACCGATCGGCATCACCAAGTACGACGGCAAGCAGGCTCCCTAGCAGTGGCTTCGTTGCTACTCCACGGCCATTGACGTCGCGGGGGCTCAAATATCACCAAAGTCGTCTACTTCCCGATGGCTTTGGACCCTGCGCCGCTCACCTGGCTGGAGAGCCTTGGCAGCAACACAATCGACTCCTAGGAACGACTTAAGAAGGTCTTCATCGATAATTTCCAGGGAGCAATTACCCGTGCAGGTACTCGACACGATCTTGCCCAGTGCAAGCAGGAACATAACGAGCTTCTACAGTCCTACACGCGTCGCTTCTTCGACGTCCGCGCCACCATCGCGAACATCTCGGAGGAGGACATCATCGACTGCTTTTACAACGGCATCACCGACCCGAGCATATACAAAGATTTCGGGCGGAACAGGCCGAAGACCGTTGCGGGCCTTCGTGATATGATGCACGATTGGTCCGAGCAGGAGGAGAAGATGCGGGAGCGGTTCCCGCGGCGCCATGATAGCAATCTGCGGCGCCCAAACGACAACCGCAGCGACAAAGGCCAGCGGGACTTTTCTGGGCCACCCCGGAAACGAAAGCCAGATGATGTCATCGCGGCTATCGATCGTCCTTCGCGGGGCAAGAAGTCGACGACGCAGGAGGAATTTGAGAAACTCCTGCAGAAGAAGTGCCCATGGCATCCGGGCGCCAACCATGCCGCCATTGACTGCTACCACCTCCGGAGGACGTTCAGCAACACCGGTGGTGGAAAGAAGAATAAGAAGCCTGCTGACAAAGAACCCGAGGATGACGATCACGATGACCAGGGGCGTAACCCGAAGTTTCAGGATGCCTCGAAGGTCGTCAACGTTATCTTCGGCGGTGATGAGGATTTCGGTTCCAGAAGGGACCAGAAGCTGCTTCTTCGGGAGATCTTGTCCGTCGAGCCGGCGGTACCACGGCCGCTCCGTTGGTCGGAGGTCCCCATCTCGTTCTCTCGCGACGATCAGTGGACGAGCTTCTCGGAGCCCGGTAAGTTCCCATTGGTCCTGGATCCTGTGGTGGCAGAGGTCAAGCTTACCAAGGTCCTCATCGATGGTGGAAGCGGGCTCAATCTCATCTTCGTCAGTACTTTGAAGAAGATGGGCCTGGATTTCAAGGATATGCTGGTGCCCAGCAAGTCTCCCTTTTACGGGATCGTCCCAGGTAACGCGGCGCATCCGCTTGGCACGGTGGTCCTCCCAGTCACCTTTGGCACGCGGGAGAACTATCGTACCGAGTTCATCAAGTTTGAGGTGGCTACTTTTGATTCCTCTTACCATGCAATATTGGGTCGTCCGGCACTGGCTAAGTTCATGGCAGTGCCGCACTATGTTTATCTGCTTCTTAAGATGCCAGGACTCGGTGGAGTGCTCACCCTCCGTGGCGACTTGAAGAAGTCATACGACTGCAACAAGGAGGCGATCCAATATGCTTCGACTACTCATGTGCCAGATGCTTCGGGAGAAGTACTCGCGGCCACGCAGCAGCTTTCCCAGTCTGGGCTGGAAATTCCCTCCAAGAAGGCCAGCAAGTCGAGCATCCAGTCGACTGATGGCGTGGCCCTTAAGTCGATCCAGCTCCAGGAGGGAGATCCGTCTAAGACCGCCGTCATTGGCGCGGGCTTAGGCGACAAATAGGAACTCGCGCTCGTCAGCTTTCTTCGGGCTAACCAAGACATATTTGCATGGAAACCTGCGGACATGCCAGGGGTGCCCAGGGAGTTGATCGAGCATGCTTTGAATGTAGACCCGAAGGCCATGCCCAAAAAGCAACGCCTCCGGAGGTTTGCTCACGACAAGCGTGAGGCCATTAAACGAGAGATCGCTAAACTCCTCGCGGCTGGATTCATTAAAGAAGTAATTCATCCAGAGTGGGTAGCGAATCCCGTGCTTGTAAAGAAAAAGAACAATGAATGGAGAATGTGTGTCGACTACACCGATCTCAACAAGCATTGCCCAAAAGATCATTTTGGGCTGCCGCGCATTGACCAAGTCATCGATTCGACGGCTGGGTGTGTCCTTCTTTGTTTTCTTGATTGTTACTCAGGGTATCATCAGATTGCGCTCAAGGAGGAGGACCAAATCAAGACTGCATTCATCACCCCATACGGGACTTATGCGTATAAAATAATGTCTTTTGGGTTGAAGAATGCAGGAGCAACATACCAACGCGCGATCCAGATGTGTTTCGCGGATCAGCTGCACCGGAATGTTGAGGCTTATGTGGATGATGTGGTCATCAAGACCAGGGATCCTGATAGCCTGATCGAAGATTTGGAAGAAACATTTAGTAGTCTACGCAGATATCGGTGGAAACTCAATCCCACCAAGTGCGTCTTCGGAGTACCTTCTGGGAAACTGCTTGGGTTCATCGTCAGCAACCGGGGCATCGAGGCCAACCCTGTCAAGATCATGGCCATCACTGATATGGAGGCTCCGGCCACAATCAAGGATGTACAGAAGCTGACAGGTTGTATGGCGGCCCTGAACAGGTTCATCTCCCGACTCGGGGAGAGAGGACTACCTTTCTTCAAGCTCCTAAAACGCCAAGACAAGTTTCAATGGACGGAGGAGGCCGAGCGAGCTCTACAAGACTTGAAAATTCACCTCCAGTCGCCTCCGATCCTTACCGCTCCGCTACCGGAAGAGGACCTACTACTCTACATTGCGGCAACAACCCATGTTGTCAGCAGCGCCATTGTAGTCGAGCGAGGCGAAGCAGGCCATGCGTTCGGAGTGCAGAGGCCCGTCTATTTCGTCAGCGAGGTCCTCTCCGAGTCAAAAGTACGGTACCCAGCTGTTCAAAAGCTCTTGTATGCAATTTTGATCACATCAAGAAAGTTGCACCATTACTTCGACGAGTACAAGATCACTGTGATTACGGATTTCCCGCTGGCGGATATTCTCCATAATCAAGATGCCACGGGACGCATATCTAAGTGGGCAGTGGAACTGGGGGCTTTGTCAATCGACTTCAAGCCACGCACTGCCATCAAGTCACAGGCTCTAGTCGACTTCATGGCTGAATGGAGGGAGAATCAAGTCCCAACCCCAGTGGACAAGCCAGAGCACTGGACCATGTATTTTGATGGGTCCCTCAAGCTCGACGGCGGAGGCGCTGGTGTCTTGCTCATCTCCCCACGAGGCGAACAATTGAAGTATGTCCTTCAGATCTTATGGAAGGTGTCTAATAACGAAGCCGAGTATGAAGCCTTGCTTCACGGGCTTCGTTTGGCGATATCACTAGGGATCAAGTGATTACTTGTGTATGGCGATTCTCTTCTTGTCGTTCAGCAGGTCAATAAGGAGTGGGACTGCAACAAGGAAACAATGGATGCATACGTTCAGGAAGTGCGCAAGCTGGAAGGCAAGTTTTCTGGCTTGGAGGTTCACCATGTGCTACGGGAGCACAACGTTGGCGCGGACATCCTGTCCAAGTTAGGGTCAACGCGCGCTCAAGTCCCGCCGGGAGTCTTCGTCCAGGAGCTTGATCAGCCATCTATCAAGCCTTCTCCGCAAGTAACCATCGACTCGGGTTCCCAACAACCCGATCGAGAGGTTCTGACGCTGGGGGAGGACTGGCGAGCGGCTTTCATCGACTTCATTCAAGACCAGCGGCTACCAGTGGGAATTGACGCTAAGAGTGCGGAAGCGGCGCGCGTCTTAAGAAGAAGCAAGGGTTTCGTCCTGGTCAACGGCAAGCTCTACAGGCGTGGCGCTCGGTCAGGAGTTCTTATGAAGTGCGTCACGAAGGAAGATGGGTACGACATACTACGAGAGATCCACGAAGGTGTTTGCGGCAACCATGCGGCGTCAAGAACGCTGGTTGGGAAAGCATACAGGGCCGGCTTCTGGTGGCCCACTGCAATAACCGACGCGGAGGATCTCGTGCGCAGGTGTCAAAACTGCCAATTCTTCGGCAAGCAGATCCATGTTCCTGCTCATAGCCTCATCACTATACCACCATCGTGGCCTTTTGCTTGTTGGAGTCTCGGACATGATCGGGCCCTTCACGACGGCGCCAGGTGGTTTTACTCATGTTCTGGTGGCTATTGACAAGTTTACAAAGTGGATCGAGTACAAGCCAATCGCCAAGCTCACGCCAGACCGGGTCGTTGACTTTATCTCAGATATTCTGCACCGATTCGGTTTCCCCAACACTATCATCACGGACTTGGGGTCAAACTTCACGGCCAACCAGTTCTGGGAATTCTGCGAGAACGTTTGCATCGAAGTCAAATATGTCTCAGTTGCACACCCGCGGGCCAATGGACAAGTCAAACGGGCGAACGGCTTGATAATTGACGGTCTCAAGAAGCGACTATACGATGAAAACAGCAAGAAGGGAGGCAAATGGGTACACGAGCTGCCGCATGTAGTCTGGGGGCTTCGGACTCAGCCGTCCAAAGCCACAGGCCAAACACCTTTCTTCCTTGTATATGGATCTGAAGCAATTTTACCAGCAGACATCATGTGGAAGTCCCCAAGGGTTGAAATGTACAATGAAGGCGAGGCGGACGAAGCGAGGCAGTTAGAGCTCGATTCTGTGGAAGAAGCTCGTTGCACCGCCCTTGTCCAGTCAGCCAGGTACCTGCAGGGGATCCGCCGATACCATGATCGCAACGTCAAGGAGCGGTCATTCAGCGTCGGCGACCTGGTTTTACGTCGTATCCAGGACGAATCTGGCCTACACAAACTCAATTCAAGGTGGGAGGGCCCGTTCGTCGTCAAGCAGGTCACACGGCCAGGGTCGTATTGACTACAATGCCCCGAGGGCCAGGACATCCCAAATTCCTGGAACGTCCAACACCTGCGTAAGTTCTACCCATAAGCAAATACCCGGCGATATCCGAATTCCTCAGGGGCTTGGAAGATCTCCTTTCTTCGATGCATATTGGAGGCTATGAGCCACAATATTCGGGTTGAACATTCATTCTCCGGCGCACGACAGCCACGGCCACGAACCAACACTCGTGTAGACTGGCCGCTCGTCGCGAATAAAGTTGTGACTACATTCACAACTTATCGACTTTATCTTTTGTCGAACCATCTGCTCCGGCTAAAACTCCTCGATATATCGAGTTCCGCCGCGACCTTAGGTGGTCGCACGCGACCGAAGTCGCACTTTGTCCAACTCAGTCGATCCGCTCGACTGGCTCAAAAAACAGCACGTTGGACAGGCTCGCATGAAGAGCTACCTCGACTACATCCTGAGTGGCGACACTCAGAACAGTCATGTTTTTGCCAAAAGAATGGCCAAAACGCGGCAACGACCGCACCTGCTCCTAACAAGCCAGATCCGTCCGCCCGGGTCTTACACAGCTTACGGAGCACGCTCACAAGCAGGAGCGACTTTCGACTACACTCAGAGTCGCCGCACTCGAGCTAGTCCTAATTTTTTGCCCTACGCACGGCAATCCCGCGACGACGCTCGCGTTCCTTCCTAACGAGTTTAGGCCTACAATTTCGGGTTGTGGACCACTTGTTAGACGAGTTCCTACACGGAGCTACGGCTACCTTCAGGGTCGTTGCACCCCGGGGTAGTATCTACTACTTGCGCCTTGTAAGCCTGGACATTCGCTCAGCATAGGCACATACACACAAGTAGAGACATCGACATAAACATATATACAAGAGAACGAGTACTTGTTCTTCATGCCCTAATCCTGCAGTACACTGTGTACAATTTGTTCTGCTACAGGTTGGGCTTCACGCAGGTACTCTTCAAAACGCTCGTCCGAGCAGTCTGCCGCCATCCCCTGCGCAAAAATGCCTAACTGCGCATGGGCACGAAGGACTTCACATATGCAAGGGCGTTGCTTACGCAAGCGACTGGAGCTTCGGATAAAAACTTGAGCATTTTCTTCGGGGCTTCACGGAGCCGTCCCAGCAGGGGGCCGCGGGCCTGCCTCGCCTTCTTCTGGCGGGTCCACCATGTCCACCAGTTCCTGGGCGGCACCCTGGAGGTCCTCCAGCTCCTTGCGTCGCTGCTCGTCCCTCTCGCCCAGCGCTTTGACTTGCTGAAGGCAGTCGACGAACTGCCGTTCAGTGTCGTCGATCACCTTCTGCAGCCTTTCGACTTCATCTGTACGACGATACAGCATATTCTTCACGTCAGTAAGCAGCTCCTCTTTGTGTTTTATTACTTTCCTAAGCTCTGTGGTGAAGATGTTTCAGCAAGCAAGTGAAATCACTAAGGAAAAGTACTCGAGGGAAGCGGGGGCCTACCTTGGTGCGCCTTCTTTTCCGCCTTGAGCTGCTCCTGGTACTCTGCTTGTTGCTCCTTGACCCGTTGTTGGAGCTCGGAGTTGGCCGCTTCAAGGTTCTTCAGGTCATTCTTGAGCAGCCCAGGTCTCTCGAGTCCTCTCCTGCTTCAGCATGTCAAGCTCGCGCTGCAGATTAGCAGTTCTTCGTCTTCTCCTCGGAGATGCGCTTGTGCAGGGCACCTAACTCCCGCGCGTCGCTCACAACCGCGCGGAGTTTCTCCGACTTCTTCTGGGATTTGGTAATCACATGCTGCGCCAAAGGAGGAGAATGAGTACTAAACAACTCACCAATGCACACACCTGGAACTTTACGCGAGTACTACCATGGAGAAGTTGTATAACTCCTTGAAGGTGCTCTTGAAGGTCTCCAGGTTCTCGGCCGTTAGCAGAAGATCATCCACCAGGTCGGTGGTGATGATGTTCTGGTACCCTGGCCCGGTCCTCAGCACCTCACGGGGACTCTCCGAGGGCCCGGCGGCATCCCCGGACGGCGGCGGTTGGACACCTGCAAGCATACAAAGTAGTCACCATATTGCCCTCGGACCCTAGCATCAAGCCGCGGGCGGGTAAGCGCGTACCTGTACCACTGGTAGGAGCGGCACCAGGGGCCACGACTTGTTCCCCGCCACTGGGCCCGGATCCCTCTTGCCTGGACCCGGGAGGCGGCGAGTCGGGGAGCCCCGCATCCGCTTCCGGGGCCACGACTTGTTCATCACCACCGGGTCCGGCTCCTTCTTGTTGAGACTCGGGAGGCGGCACGTCGGGGAGCCCCGCATCCGCTTCAGGGGCCACCTCTGCGTGTACAGGCCCCCCAGGCGCCGAGGGCTCGGGGGCTGCTGCAGTTGAGGCAGGCGCCGCAGCCCTGCCCCGGCTCCAGCTGGAGTTGCACCGCACTTGCAGCCCTGGCGACATCGACAAACATGGTTATCCACGCAGGCGCGGTCAAGCTTTTCAAGCGATCGAAGCAAAACTTATAGTGTCGACTTCTTCCTTGGCAGCCTTCTTCACCCGCCAGGCCCGCCGAGGAACGCTCGTCCGCTGATGGCGAGGCTTGGCCGGGCCGATGGAGGGGTTCCCCGCCACGGCAATTGTCACCGTCGCGACGTCGGAGGGGCCTGTCCCCACCCTCGTGGGTTCAGATCCGGGTGGTGGAGCAGGAAGACTGCAAGAGGGTGTTGTTAGTGTTCGGCATCATTGGAAATTTGGTAACCGGCCCCAAACAACAACTCCGTACCTGGAGGACTCGACTTCTTCGGCCTTGCGTTTGCGCATCTGCCGCTGACCTTTCGGCACCGGGTGGCAGAACGCCGGCCAACTCCAAGCTCTGGTCGGAGGAGCTCTCCCGGCGCGCTCCCCCCTCGGTTCCTTCACTCGCCGGCGAGTCCACGCACTCGGAGGACTCGCCGCTGCCTCGAACCGTAGCAGGGCGAGTTGCCTTGGTGGCAACGGCGGCAGCCGGGCGCGGTCCTTCTCCGGCGTCTTCCCCGCCCGCGGGCCGCGCCTCGGCGGACTCGTTGCGGCTTGAGCCGCAGCAAGGCGAGCATTCTTGGCGGCTGCGGCCGCAGAGGGGAGGAGGTGATACGCTCGGGGGAGGTCCGGTTGTGGCGGGTAGCTGCAGTACAACTCCGAGTGCCCCTGTAGAAAAGTTTTTCAGTACACCATCGGCGCAGTAACAGATTTCTCAGTAAAAGAAGTCGAACACTCACCGGCGGGGGCGGATTTTGCACGGAGAACAGAGTGGGCACGTATGGCACGGCGTTCACGTCCACCAGCACCCGCTGAACTCGCTGGAGCGCGACTTCGTCGGGTACCTCTTCTGTGCACATACGAGAAGGTCAGCGGGGCCGGTGTACTCGAAGCCCAGATTGCAGCGCTGCTGGATGGGTTGGACGCGGCGCTTGTAAAAGGAGAACATGACGGAGGCGCCGGTCACCCCCTCCTTTTCAGTGCATCGATGGCCTCCAGCAGCTCCTTGACTTGAATCATTTCCATGCCGGAGGGTTCAAGGTTCCACTCCCCCCTCACCACGGGCGGTTTGCTCGACTTCGTCGGCAGGGGGGAGCATGGTTTTCGATGTAAAACCAGAGGTTTTTCCACCCAGGAAGGTTGGAGGGAATCTATATGCAAGGTACCTCTCGCCGGCCTGCTGTCGCAGTTGGATGCCGGCGCCCCCTACCACGGCGAGTTTTTTCGTGGTTGGCTGGGTTTCACGCGGAAGAGGAAGCGGAATAGATCCCAGTGGGGCTCAATTCCGAGAAATGCTTCACAAAAGTGGATGAAAATGGAGATGTGACAGATGGAATTCGGGTTGAGGTGATGGAGCTCAAGCCCGTAGTAGTAAAGAAGGCCGCGAAGAAAGAACAAGTGGGGAGGGCCAATCCCCGTTCGGCAAAATGGAAGAATGTGACGATTTCGTCGACATTCTCCATGGGGAAAGGTTCACGGAATGAGGGGCGCCAGTTAACAAGGTTTTCTCTTGGAGCAACCCCTCGGAAACCAGTTTGTTCAGATTGTTAAGGGAGCACTTACTGTGTGACCATTCCTCGGTCGATGGTTCTGCCGCTTTCTTCTTCCCCTCGATCTCCGACTTTTTAGGCGCCATCTCCAATGCGCTACGCCACGAGATGCTCGGGGGCTGCAGGGAGAGGGGCGGGGAGGTTGGAGTAGGAGGATCTCCTTGGCAGCGGCGGC